>NC_138875.1:85940497-86640627 GCF_965194805.1 Balaenoptera borealis
CTCCTGTCTTTGCACCTCACTGGGCCGGGTGTTCCAGAAGGGTGTCTCTTTACCCCCATGCTGAGCCAGCCAGAAAGTGTTGATTGACTTACTGAGTGACTGAATGGGCAGCGTCCAGGGCTTGAACACACAGTCGGCAGAGTCGGGGTATATGTGGAGGCAGAGTGTGCTGGGGGTCCGAGGTGACCAGGGACTCCCAGGGGAGTGGACTGGTCCCTAAGAGGAGACCCGCCCCAGTACAGCTGGTGTGACGGGAGGGGTCGCAGCCTGAGCCCTTTGGGGTCCCTGAGGAAGGAGATGGAACCTAAACACTCCCAGACATGCCAACAGCTCCCAGCGAAGCCCTTTACACTGGGTTGACTCGGTTCCTCCCAGAGTTCACGTCCACCCGGACCTCAGGATGTGACCTTTCTTAGAAATGAGCTCTTTGCAGATGTAATTAAGATGAGTTCATATTAGACTAGGGTGGACCCTAAATCCAAAATGACTGGTGTCCTTAGAAGAAGAGGGAAATTTGGACACAGAGGCACCCAGGGGAGGGATGCATCCACAAGCCAAGGAACGTCAAGGATTGCAGGCCACCCCCAGAAGCTGGGAGCGCAGGAGCCTCCCCTGGAGCCTTCGGAAGGAGCGTAGCCCTGCCGACACCTTGATTTCAGACGTTTAGCCTCCAGGATTGCAAGAGGATATGTTTCTGTACCAGTCTGTGGTGCCTTGTTACAGGAAACAGGAAACTAATGCACCTCCCCTCCGCCAATCCCCCGGCCCCCAGGAGAAAGCCACCATCACCGTACGTGAGTGAAAACACAGCACGGCCCACTCTCGGGCAGATGCTCCATCACCTCCAGGCGCCAGCCGGCCCTGCCCAGCCTGGCCCCTCACCACGCAGGGCTGGGAGCAAGCCTCAGGGGTCCCTGAGCCCCAGCCCCTGCCCAGGAGTGGGATCACTTCCTGTCCTGCCTTCTTCCTGAGCAAACGGGGGACCTCGGAGTGCAGCCGCTCAGAATTCGGGGAGGAAGAGGGAAATGTCTGTCTGCCCGTTAGTCACGGTTTCCGTCACCAGCACTCGGCCAGGGCCACGGCCCCACCCTGCCGAATGTCCAGGGGGCCACTGTGGGAACGCCCGGCTCCACCATCCGCCTGCCTCTGGGGGGCTGGCGCAGCCCGGTCCCAAACCCCGAGCTTCTCCCAGAGGGCCCCCGGCTGGAGCTCGCGGAGGCATGAGAAAGTTGTGTGGCCTGTGGGTTTGTGGGTGCAGCTGAGGGATCCCCCTTCTTCCCCAATCTATTTTTAGCAGACAGGGACTCACGTGAGTGCTGGAGCTGGGTGAGGCGGGCGACTGGCTGCCGGGGGGTGGGGGGGATGCTCGGAGCCTCGCGGGGAACGGGGGCTCCTACGGGTCTGGCTGGGATGCACGTCCTGCTGGGAGCCTGAGGCCTCTCTGAGCCGGCAGCCCAGGCCATCTCAGGCCAAGTGGGGTGCGCATAATGTCAACACCAGAATCCCCCCAGCTCTGGGTTTCAGAGGCTGGGACTTAAGTGTCCCAGGAATCATACCAAACCCTTCCACACGTGGCCCCGAACCTCAAGATCAGGACATGTGTATGGAACAGGAGATGCTGGCGATAGTAGTATTGGTAATGACAGCTGATGTCTGTTAAGCACCTACTATGTGCCAAGCATTCTTTACTTATTAATTCACTGGATCTGCACATCTACTCTGCAAATCAGAGCATGCCACTCCCTACTTCGAACTCTCCAGACGCTCCCAGAACCTCTTGATATAAAACCCAAGTCTTCTCCGCTCCATACAATCCGGTGTGATCCAGATCTGGACCCTGCCCAGCTCTCTAACTTGCTCACCTTCCTTGGTCTGTTACAAACACACTGCCCTTCTTGTGCAAATGGGCTTACAATGCCCCGGCCACAGGGCCTTTGCACTCGTCATTTCTCTGGCTGGACAGCCTTCTCCCAGACATCCACATGACTCACGTACCCACCTCCATCAGGGCTTTGCTCATACATCACCTCCTCAGTGAGGTCTTCCCTGATTACCCTGTCAAAATCAGCTAATCTCGTTCCCCATCAATCACTTTCTACTACTATGCCTCATCTATCTTCAGACCACAATCTGAAATTATCTGTGAGTTAATTTGTCTCTAGAACTAGAATTAACTCAAGGGCAGGCATCTTTGCCTGTTCTCAGCTGTATGCCCAGGACACCTGGAACAGTGCCTGGCACAGAAGAGACACTCTGTAACTACTAATTTGGATGCATGAACCTGATAGACAAAGACGCTGGCCCAGAGAGGCAAAGACACTTGCCCAAGATCACACAGCTCGTGGGTCAAGATGCCCAGACTTCAATGCAGGTCAGGTTCAAGTACCTCCCTGTCTGACTATCTCTCTCTGCAGGCCTGTGCAGCCTCAGATGGAAGAGGCAACAGAGGAAAACAAGGCAAGGCGGGGCCTAGGCTGAGACGGACAGAGACAGAGAAACACGGAAGCTGAGCCCGAGAGCCTGGATTCACAGATGGGAGAAAAGGGTAACCTTCGGTCATTAGGAGGGGGAGGGAAAACCTTGGAGAAGTCACTGGTGCCAAATGTTACATAACTCTGGGACACGCTCCGCCTGCCCACCCGATCCTGCTTCCTGCTGACGTCGCCCGTAGCCACGCTCAGGCCAGGTCTGGTGCAAGGCAGGAGGGGACACCCGCTGACCCTCTGCTTCTCCCACTGCTTCCTCCACTGGCCGAGGGTGACGTGTCTTCCTGAGCTCCAGACGGGGCCCGGCCAGCAGGAATCACCAGGACCTGTCTCCCTCCCAGGGTCTGGAGGCTATGGGACAGCATCTTGTGAGGACTGCTTGCATTCTCCAGTGACAGGGGACTCACCCAGGCACCATGGGTGGCCACTGCAAGGGCTGATGGGCCCCCCATCCCTCACTGAGCTTTCTCCGCAGCCTTCAGCCCAAGTCCACTCCTTCGCTGTCAGCAGGGAACGAGAACCCATCCCACTCTCCCCAGCAGCCCTTTCTCGTCCACAAGTGACAAGCAAGGCTCCCCTGTTTGTTGGCCTCAGAACACGGCCCACTGGCCCCCACCTTCTGGTCCCCTGCTTCCCAGCAGGACCAGCCTCTGCTGAGTTCTGTGGGAGCCACGTCCAGTAATACAGGTATGGGTCCAGGAAGGGAAGCCAGGGGCTCCCACAGACTTGGGTTCAAACCCCCTCTGTGGTGTCTCCCTCCTGTCCTCAGCATGTTCACCTGAGGACGGGGTCAATGGTGGCGACCTCAGGGGTCTGGGGGAGGGGCCCAACCTGGGCCTCAGGGTCCCCCTGCTGTTTACGCCTCCTCCTCGGCCCCCCAGCGATGTTGCCCAGCCACCAGCATGTTCAGAGTCTGGGGACAAGGAGGGCGACCGTCTCTGTCAGCTTTGGCTACATTTCACTCAGACCAGCACAATCCACCCGGAGCCCGGCCCCCGCTGGGCTGCCCCTCAGCTCACAAACCTTCAACGGCTCCCGCTGTCCATTAGAGAAAGACCCAGCTCCTCTGCCCCTCAGCTCACAAACCTTCAACGGCTCCCGCTGTCCATTAGAGAAAGACCCAGCTCCTCTGCCCCTCAGCTCACAAACCTTCAATGGCTCCCACTGTCCATTAAAGAAAGACCCAGCTCCTCTGCCCAGCAGGAAACCCCACCCACACGTATACCCAGGGCACCTGCCATTGCTTCCCTGGCATATAGTAGGCGCTCAATAAAGGTTTGCTGAGTGTGTGAGGAGGATAACGCCCAACACTTATTGAGCACAGATCGAGGGCCGGGGCTGGCCCTTTACAAATAGGAAAGCCTCTGCTGCTCACAGCGACCCTACGAGTGGGTCTGGGTCTTATCTCCTTTTACAGAGGAGGCAGCTGAGGCTGAGTGCTGAGGCCACGAACCTGCGGGCAACAGTCAGGAGGCCACAGAGCTGGGGTGTGAACCTCTAGCCCAGAGCCCTACTCCATACCATCCTTCTCGGCTGCCTCTTTGAATGAGTGAGTGAATGAATCAATCAATAGGCTAATCAATCGCTCAGGCGATCCAGGAGCAGACATACTCTGCACCCAGTAACAACCAAGGGAGACACGGCACCCCAGCCGCCAGGCATCTGGCGGCCATAGGCACATCACTACTGATGCCACCACCTCTGCTACCAACAATGCCACTACGGCTCTCTCTTAGTAGCACTCGCGATGTGCCAGGCCCATTTCTAAGCACTTCACACCCATTCACTCGAATCATTCCCACAACAGCTCTTTGAGGTGGGAATTATCCCCATTTCAGAAGTGGGGAAACTGAGGCACAGAGAGGACAAGTCACTTGCCCAAGGTCACACAGCTAGGAAGTGGCAGAATCTGGATTTGAACCTGGCTGTCTTGGGCCCACAGTCCCCACCCTGGCTGTTTCTGCACACATTATTCAAGAGAGCACCTTGAATGCCCCTGAGAAGAAAATGGGGTCAGTGGCTTTAAAATAAAATAATAATGATACTGATACTACTACCAGTAGCTAGAGCAGCTAACCCCCATGGAGCGCCCCCCTCTGGCAGGCACTCAGTCCTTTACAAGTGGTAACTCATTCGCTCTCCACCTGAGTTCTCGGGGTAAAGGCTATCATTCTCCCGCTTTACAGATGAGGAAACTGAGGCTCACGGGGTAAAGCCGCTGCCTGAGGTCACACAGGTGCCAAGTCATGAAGCTGGCGCTTGACTCCACTTTCACCCTGGAGCCCAAGCTGCACCATCCACCTGGCTGGAATCTCTGTTTCCCCAACCCACTCTCTCACGTTTTGGGGCCCCCAGGGGCGCAGCAGGGCCGTGCCCCAAGGAAACCTGGAAAGTGAGGTGGGGGCCAGCAGGCTGTGAGAGGAGATACCTGTAACCCAACAGCCTGGGCGAAGAGGGCTGGTGTGTGGGCACCAGCTGGGCTGGGCTGGGCTGAGCAGGGAATGGGGGGAGGGGAGAGGCAGGGAGGACAGGTCAGAGGGAGAAGGGGAGGGAGCAGGAAGATCCTTGTGTCCCTGGGGTGATGCTCAGGGCCACACTCCCACGCCCAGTGAATCCTGAGTTGGTGTGTAGAGGCCGACATCCCGCCCCCATCCAACCACCACCACCGCCAGCGCCACCATCACAGAGCTGGGTCCTCTCTGCGCTACGGGATCTTAGCAAGTGTTACGGACAGGTGCTCCTTGGCCTCAGCCCTCACTGAGTCTTCCACCCTGCCAAAACCAGAGTCCTGAAAAATCTAGAAAAAAGCAGAGGTCCCTGTGTTTCAGGGGACCCCGCCTGAAGCTCAAGGAGCACCGGGAACCAACCGCACAGCAGGCGGGGAAGGGGCAGGAGGCACAGCCTAACCGGACACGATGGGGAACGGGCACAGGCAGGGGCCTGACTGAAGGAAACCGGAGGGTCAGCCTCAGCCCTGACCACAGGGCCATGGCACAGCGTCCCCCTCTGGCCTGGAATGCTTGGCGTGGGGGTGGGGAACTGGGGAGGGATGTCCTTAAATTCTGCACAGAGCTCAAGGAGCGTTCAAAGAGGGGGATTCTGTCCCCGGTCTGCCTGCCATGCTGTGTGACCTCAGCAGCCTGCTCGCCCTCTCTGGACCAAGGCGGGCTCCACGGTGGAGCAACTCAGCCTCCCAGGACAGGGTGCACATACTTTAAACCCAGCACAAGGGCTTCCCTGGTGGCGCAGTGGTTGAGAATCCGCCTGCTAATGCAGGGGACACGGGTTCGAGCCCTGGTCTGGGAAGATCCCACATGCCGCGGAGCAACTAGGCCCGTGAGCCACAATTACTGAGCCTGCGCGTCTGGAGCCTGTGCTCCGCAACAAGAGAGGCCACGATAGTGAGAGGCCCGCGCACCGCGATGAAGAGTGGCCCCCGCTTGCCACAACTAGAGAAAGCCCTCGCACAGAAACGAAGACCCAACACAACCAAAAATAAATAAGTAAATAAATAAAATTAAAAAAAAAAAAAAAAAAACCCAGCACAAGCAGCCCAGTCAGGGGGAACGGGGAGGGTGGAGAGCTGTGCGTCCCCCTCCTGTACCTTCATATCTACAAGGAAATATGCAGCCCGCCGATTAAAAGCATGCATCCTCAGGTCATGTAATTGTGGGTTCAAACCCCAAGTCAGCTGTTTATGAGCCGCCTGGCTGAGCCTCAGTTTCCCCAGATCTGAAATGGTGACAATGCTTGGCATGTCACAAGTGTGCCCAAAAGGGGGAAGGGAGGGGAATGGAGGGAGAGAGAGAAAGAGAGAAAAAGAGAGAGAGAAGGAAGGCGGGAAGGAAGGGGGGAGGGAGGGAGGAAGGAAAGAAGGAAGGGAGGGAGGGAGGGAGGGAAAAGGAAAAGAAAAGGAAAGGAAAGGAGAAGGGAAGGCAAGGGAAGGGAAAGGGAAAGGAAAAGGAAAGGAGAAGGAGAAGGGAAGGGAAGAGAAAGGGAAAGGAAAAGGAAAGGGAAGGGAAAGGGAAAGGAAAGGAAAGGAAAGGAAAAGGAATGGAGAAGGGGAAGGGAAAGGGAAAGGAACATGAAAGGGAAAGGGAAAGGAAAAGGACAGAAAAGGAAAGGAGAAGGAAAAGGAGAAGGAGAAGGAAAAGGGAAAGGGAAAGGAAAAGGGAAAGGAAAGGAAAGGGGAAGGGAAGAGAAGGGAAAGGGAAAGGGAAAGGAAAAGGAAAAGGAAAGGAAAGGAAAAGAAAAGAAAACAAGCCACCCCCAAATGGCCCTCGCCTCCCAGTAACAGCTGCGGAGGAAGCGGCCTCTCCGTGGAGAGCATTTACAGGCTCAGTGAGGCGGGCCTGCCCCTTCCGTGCTCCTGGAGGAGGGAAGGTCCGTGCCTCTTCTCAACCCCCTGGAGGCCAGGGCTGGGCTGGCTGCCCCCTGACCTGTCCGTTCCTCCCCCGGGGCGGCCCTAAGACTGTGAGTTCAAATGGAGTGCGGGAGATGCTGACTTAGGGTTCCTCTGCCTCTGGGTCTTCATTCCAATGCGCTGACAGCCCTGAGTCCCTGGGGAGTCAGTGCCTGACCCACCGAGCTCCTTCCTCCCTGCCCTGAGCCCTCAGAGGCACTACGGGCCCTCAGAGGTGTCTGACCCAGGAGTGCTGGGGGGTGGAGGTGGGGAGGCAGAGGTGGGCCTGCGCATCGCGGTACCCAGGAGGGATGTTTACGGCAGGGATCCACCCCTGCAGCATTTCCGGGGGACCACGGAGCGGGAACCTCGAGGGGCTGAGTCCTGGGCAAGAGAGCTGGCGTCAGACCCCTCCCCAGCCAGGGCTCCCGGGCTGCAGGTCTGGCCCACAGGTCTGGCTGGGACGCACAGGGCAGTGGCGGGGTGGGAGTGGGGAGACTCACCATCTTCAGCTTGTGCTGCTGCAGGATCTCATCCAGGTTCTGCCTCTTCTTGTAGTTGAAGTAGAAGTTCTTACACTGGGACACCGTCTTGGAGCCCACCATCCGGGCGATGGCCGACCAGTTCCGGCCATGTTCCAGGAGACCTGTGCGGGGGAGGGCGGCAGGTGAGGGGCGGCACGGGGCTGGACAGGCAGCGGGGGCCCGTACCCACAGCCTGGAGGGCAGACAGAGCCCCGGGCGAAAGCAGCCCTGATCCCGGGGCTCAGGTTCACTGCACGGGTCCAAGGTTTCCGGAAAGAGGTGGCTGGGGTGGGGGACACCAGAAGGGTGTGGGAGGCCTGGGCTCTAGGAACTGGAGGGGCAGGTGGGTGCAGCCCTGGGTGTACCCCTGCTGAGGCCACTGTCAAGGGTTCCGGGGGGCTGAGGGCTGAGGTCTGGGGCGCAGACCCCGCCCGGGGCCCCACCTCTCCTCCTCCCCTGGCTGTCTTGACCCGGCACTGACACTCGCTCGCAGCTGCAGACGAGGCCTCGGGAGACGGGCTGTTTTCCGGCCACACCAGGCCAGAGAAAGGAAGGAACGTGTGAGCAGGGGTGGGAGGGTGGAGTCCGGGTTGGGGTGAGCTGGCCCAGGATCCTCCGCGCCCAGGTTAACTGGGGCACACCCAGAGCCCAGAGCTCCCCGTGGACGCCTAAAGGCCCACCCTGGACTCAGGGCCCACCAGGCGTGGTTTAGGGTCTGGGAATGGACTTGCCCCCCCAAATCACAGCCCCCCCATCTCCATGAGCTTCTCACACAGCCTCACAGACTCCCGACGTGGGGAGAAACGCCCAGGAATTGGTAGACCCCATCCCAAATTCACCTAGGGCAGAGAAAGTTCCCTCCATCCCCACAAACTCAGGCCAGAGCTGCACCTCCAAGCCCTATTCCGTTCTCAATGCCAGACACCAGGCTCTGCAGAAACGTCGTCCCCCAGCCCCCCTGGAAGCCGGCCCCGAGTCTCAGCCCATCTGCCCGCAGTGCTCCCAGCACACGCCTCGCACCGGCCGGCGCCTCTGTGTTTTTATGCCTTGCATCTCCAGGCAGCGCGCCTTGTGTGGCCAGGTCAGCCCGAGCAGGTAGGGCCTGCCCCCTTCCTGACGGCTGCAGGAGGGGCGGATGGGAGGCTCCGGCCTCCGGGACTGCGGGGCAGGACTGGGCCCCCAGAGGGCAGCAGGCATGAAGCCTGAGTCACGGTGCTGGGAACACAGCGGCCTCTGAGCCCCAGAGCTAGATTCATAAGGACTAGCGAAAGATTTCCCATAAAGAAGTTTGAGGCCGTTTTCCTTGAATCAAATCAAGCTGCAAGCAGGGAGGGCTACGACTGATATTTTTCAGGGGTGCGGGAGCGTAAGGGGCGGACAGTCTGTGTGTCGGTATTTTCTTTCTTTCATTCATTCATTCATCCATCCATCCATCCATCCATTCATTCAAACATGTGCCGGCGGCTTGCTACATACAAGGCTCGTGCAGAAATAAAACAGCAGCAAAAACAACATCAACAAACCACCAGGTCACACGGCCGAGCAACGTGGAGTTTGCAAAGCCCTGCAAAGACTTGGTTCCCTCTTCTCCTTGCTGTTGAGGCCACGGCTGTTTTCCCATCCCCAGGATGGGGGAAACCGAGGCTCCAGGGATCAGAGGAACTCACACGCTTATGGGGTGGGCCAAGGGGCCGAGTGGACGTGGGACCCAGGTTGTCTGCTCTCCCGCCTCTGGGCCCGGGGGGTGGGGTGCTAGACTGACAGGCCACCTGCTCTCCTGCGGAGGCCACGGGGCCACGTGGCCCCAGGGCAGCTCCTCAGGGTTCCTCAAGGACAGGCACGGAGGGGAGGGCTGGGGCGTGGGATCAAGTGTAACCCAGCCCCCTGACCTTTCCCTCTGCCTGCGCCCGCAGCAGCTGCCACTTCCACAGGACCTGGCGGAGGACGACGGGGACGCGTTTATTTATATTTCCCCAGCCGGGGCCAAGAGAGCCCAGGCAAACACGTTGGGCCGGAACCCCAGGAGGGAGAGGGCGGGTCTCCCATCTGGGCCTGCTGAGGGGTAGGTATGTGGGGCGGGGGGGGGCAACGAGGGCCGGGGGTGGGGGGGACGAACCTCAGAGAGGTTGACATTTACAGACTCAACACATACATAAGGAGGGCGCTTGGAGCTGGCTGGGGGGTTGGGGTCCTGCTTAACTCCACTGGTGGCAGAAGCAGGAGTTGGGTGGAGGGGTCACCCGGCCCTTCCCGAAAGCTGCTCTCGGAGGAGCGCTGGGCTGCGCTGTCCAGAAGCCCTGCCCAGAACATGCTGTGTGGTCCCCGCCATCCCCTCTGCTCTCTGGGCCTCAGTTTCTTTAACTGCTGCGTGAAGGGCTGGGGTGAATGTCCTAGCGTTGCTGGCTAGGGTCCCTGGGGTGGGAGTGGACGGGCATGAGCTTTCTTCGGGTTCTGGTTCTGGTCCTGGGAACCCCAGACTGAGGGTGCCAGGCACAGGGAGATGCACTTCAGACCCCGCCATGCCTCGGAGACCACATGGACCAGACCCAGCTGAAAGCCCCCTCCCGCCCCTCCGCCGACACCCCTCTACCTGGAGAGAGCACCTCTGAGCATGCACCAACCAAGACCCCCAAGATCTTCCCCAAGCACAGACCTCCTTCCAGGAGAGCCCCAGCCGGACGGCCAGAGAGGCAGGGGAAGGGGCACCAGGAGAAAGTGGGGGGGGGGATCCCACTGGTATAGAACTCCCGAGTCCGCCGCCCTGGGGTCCCTGTCACCCCTGGGGTCCCTGTCACCGTGGCCCAAAGTCCCCCCCATCCCAGTCCCCTCCCCGGAGCCACTCACTCACATCCTCTCATCTGCGTCTCCCCCTCCGCCAAGTTTTCCGGAAACATACGGCTTGGAGGATGCTCCAGGGATCGGAGCGGGGAGCAGCGGGCTGGGAGGCGGGAGGCTGGGCGGCCCTGGTGCCGGCTCCGCACGGCTGCTGGCTGGCGTCTGCTGGCGGCTCAGCTCGGCCTCACATCCTTCTCGTCCAACGGCGCGAGGGAGGGAGGGAGGAGGGAGGAGGGAGGGAGGAGGGAGGGGCCGGGCGGTGGGAGGGCGGCAGGCGGAGGCTGGCTCCGCGGAGGAGGGCGGGGAAGCAGCTCCGTGCTGCGCGCCCGTGGTGGCCCAGGGCTCCTCCGGCGCTGCCGCCCCTGAGCCGTCCCCTCCCCCCCGCCGCAGCTGCGGGTGTGCGAGGTGCCCTTCGCCGATGCGGGCGGGCGGTGGGAAGGTGTCGGCTGTGCCAGGCGTCACCAGGGAGCACAGTGTCAGCGACTCCTCTGGGCACCAATGTGCCCAGCGCGGGCGCTCAGCCCCCGGACCCCCGACGCCCCCGCGGGGCAGAATCCAAAGACCCCAGAGCCTCTCGGGCAGCAGCGCCCCGGCAGCCGCGCTACGCGCCAGGGCTCGTCCGATCTTCCTGCTGCCTGACCCAGCGAGACGCGTCAGGGCTGAATGTGACCTCCAGACGGAGGCTCGCGGGAGCGGGCGGGGGAGCGTGGCAGAAGCCCAGGTTCGGAAGGGGCGGGCCAACTTGGCACTGGCTTCCCCCTCCCTCTCTCCCCATCCGTGGCGGTAGCGGCGTCAGCAGCGGTAAGAACAGATGAGGGTTCAGAAAAACAGAGCTTCTCCACCCCGGCAGCCGGGAGCAAACAGCTTCTTCCGCCGTCATTCCCCTGCGCTGGTTCCACCTGTGGTCTGCCCCTCCCAGCCCTGACACTGCCATGGTGGCCAGGCCCTCCGTGGGGGACTCTGGAGGTCTGGGTGGGCTGGAAGGGGGCAGTGGGCGGGCAGGGCTAGCCTCGCATTCTAGGAGGAAGCTTAGAATTTGAGGGGACTCTTCCAAGTGCAAATGAGACCTCCAACCCCTGAGGATGGGGGGAAGGGTTTGGAGCCGGCAGAGGGCTCTCTGCTCCCCGAGGGTCTTGGGACTACTACAGCGGCCTCTTTCTTCCCTCTCTGAGATACCCGTGACGACTGGGTCAGCCCGCGCCCCATACAAACACCTGCTATGGACGCCCCAGGCAGCTCCCAGGAGGTTGAAAGTTAACTGAGTTGAACTTTGGAGCGAGATCCAGGTCACGACCGATTTCTCCAACTCCGGGGTCACTGACCTGCTTGTCCCTTCAGCCCTCAGCCTTTCCATCCTACCCAAGAAAACCCAAGGAACAACGGGCCACAGGTCTCTGAAGCACCCCGATACCCCTGCTTTGCCCCCAGCCCTCGCCCTGGGCCCTGGGGCACACCTTCCAGGGCAGGCAACAGATCCCAACCACATCAGGGATCCGGGACGTCCTGCCTGAGTCCCATGATCCGTTCTCTGCAAGGGAGGCCCAAGATGGCTTTTAAGGATGCCAATCCAATCGTGTCACTCTGCTTCAAATCTTCCAATGATGACCCAAAGCTCTTGGAATAAAATCCAAAGGCCTCAGCGTGGTGCATGAGGCCCTGCAGAGCCAGTCCTGCCCCGCTGTCCAGCCTGCTTCCTACCTCTCCCCTCGCTCCAGCCACTGGGACCTTTTCTGCCCAGCCCTTGGATGTGCCCCAGGACATTTGCACTCACTGTCCCTGCTGCCTGCATGGCTTTTTCACAGATCTCCTTCTGTCTTCCTTCAGTTCTCAGCTTCAAGTGATATCTCCTCAAGAGAAGCCTTCCCTGACCACGCTCTCCACAGTCGTCCTCCCAGCCACCCTGCCATCACGGGGTGTTGTTATCTCCAGAGCACTTCTCACCCCCTGAAATTAGCTCCTTGGCTCCACTGCTCATGGACAGCCGTGTCTCTGCACCCACAACCGCTAGGCGTGCAGGAGGCATCTGGCAAATGAACAAAGTTCCAGACACCCTGGGTATCTGGGTTTGGAAGCCCTCTGGGCATCCCCCCAGGTATCTCTGCTGCCTCTCTGGGGCTCCCAATTAGGAGCTCCAAAGAGAGGAGGGAGCTGAGCAGTTTATCCCTGCGGGGGGTCCTGGACCCTCCCCAGAAGAGACGTGAGGGAGTGCCCGCCTCTCACACCAGGAGCACGTCCACACACACTCTGTGCCGGTGCCCCAGACGGCAGATTCTGCCAACATCCCCTGTGGTCTGGATTCCCTGACCTCACTTCTAATTTCTAAGGAAGGAGTTTCGTTCTGAAGTGTCAAGAGGCGGGAACTAGGAAGTGAAATTGACCAAGACAGGAAGTCAAGCCAGGAGGTCTGAGTCACAGACTTGGAGCGCAGAATGAGGTGAAGGGGCAGGGGGTGGCCGCAGAGGTGGCAGTGAGAGGGGTCTCTCTGCGTGGTGGCCTGTGGAGGCTTGGCCAGGCCACTCTGGCTGTCCTGGCGACCCTCGGTGGGGAGCTTCCCATACACTGTCTGGGGGCCTGGGACGAACTCTTCTCACGGGAGCAGTGACTCACCCCCCTCAGCTCACGTACACTGGCCCCCAGAAAGGCCTCCCTGTCATGTCCCTCTGCATGCTGCTACCCGCTCAGGGTCCCTGCTGTAGGCAGCTCTCACCTCTGGGGTCTTCGAACCTGCACCAATAGCCAACCTCCACCCCGCCACGGGCGAGTTCTGATAACCTGGGGGGAGGAGGAGTCTTTCTAGCACCTGCAGTCACTATGCTGACATCCATCTGCATCCTGGGAATGTCACAGCTGCTCCCTCTGGAAACCAGCGTCCGCCCCCGCCCCCCCCAGGAAACACTCGCTCCCCATTACCCCAGCCAGCCCTGTGCAGTCCTGAAGTTTTCTGTTCCCCTCATGAAGAAGCACAGGCCGCCTACAAGAGGGACATATCCACACCCCTCCCGCCAAATGCCACTTACCAAGAGAAACTCCAGTTTGCAAAACAAGATTTTCTGCCTAAAACACTATCAAAGGAGGGGGGAAAAATCCAGCAGACTGAGTCCTGAGTCATGCCACTTCCTTATTTTGGAATCTCCAAGCCCTGGGTGGGTCTGACTTGGACCCAGCCCTTGGTTGGCGACCTTGCCGGGAGCCTACTGTGTGTCTGAACCTCTGACGCTCCCGCCAGACAACTTCACACCTGAACTTGGACTTACCTTCCAAGTAAGTCCAAGTTAACTTTTCTTTCCGTCTACTCTTTTCAAAATAAGCCTCGGTGCCTACATTAGCCTCAGCTTCAGCTATTACATCTGCAAATCACAGTGACGATGTGATCTCCCAATACATGATCAAAGCCAATGATCTCCCAATACATGATCACCTATTAAGATGAAAAAAAAAAAAATCACCTGTGTGCGACCTGATACCCTACCACTTTGGGAAAAATGCCATGTTATGTGTTCAATGTCAAGTTTTCCCATAGAGCACAGCCAAGTGGTTTGCTCCCAGGGCCAAGCGGCTCTACGTTATTTGCTGGGCAAGCTCCAGCTCACTGCCCCTTGGGCCTCAGTTTTCCCATCTGCAAAGCTGAAGGCATGTGTGCGTGTGTGTGCATATGTGTGTGTGCACGCACACGTGTGTTTGCAAATGTGGAGAACTCGCCTTGAGGGTCCCTTGGGAGGATTAAGTAATATCATTCGTGCGAAATGCTGGAACCGGCCAGCAGCCACGACGTGGTAACAGACACCACCGCTGCTGTGTAACCTGCCAGGGGTCTCTTTCCCTGAGGAAGCACCAGCTTGAAGGCCCATGTGCGGATTTTGCTCCTGGGAGCGCAGGCGGGCTGGGAGATGCTTGACTTTACCTTCCAGGGTGCTGACAAGGAACAAGAGAGTGGCCTGGAGCTTGCCCTGGTGTCTGGCTGCCCCCCGAGTTCATGCAGAAACCCCGACTCTCTCCTCCTCCTGAACCATCACAGTGGCCTGTTTCCCACACGTCAGAAGCATCCAGGTCGGGGGAGAGCGCACCCAAGACAAAGCTCAGCAGTCTCTCTCCAGCCGGAGGTGGCGACAGCTCCCCACTGATGCCAGCCCTGGGATGCTGCAGGGTCCCTTCTAACAACCTTTAAGGCCACCCCGCTCCTGTACATCAACTGTCCTCAGTCCCCACTCCAGGCGCTGGCCCCGTCTCCTGCTGGGCCCTCCCTGATGCCCATACTCAGAAGTGACGCAGCACCCCGAACCCTGGTGCCTCAGCCGCCAGCCCTGTGCGCTAACCACAGCGCCACGCTGCCCGTCGTGAGCGCCGGTGGGCAGGTGCACGGCTGTCCAAGCACAGAGGCCATCGCTCTCCCTTGGTCCCTGCAGTGAGGATGGCATGAGGCTTTGATGACAGACACGTGGATGGTAGGCCCCGCATTTCCAAGTTCCAGGGCTGGGGACTCACACCTCCCCTCCCCAAGCCTCAGACTCTTCATCCGTAAAAACTAATTAAACCAGTCAGTGTGCACAACAAGCGTTTTGGAGGTGCAAAGCAATTAGTGGTTTCTCCCTCGGTCCCCATGAAAGGGGGTGAGTCCTGCAGGCAGAGACAGCCTGGAGTTACTGGGGGAGAGTTCGGGGTCCACCTGGGCTCCATCCGGCCCGAAAGGCGTTGCTTGGGGCCACCAGGGCCTGGTCCCTGCAGCACCCTACTCTGGGGCCGCACACCTCGCCCTCTCCCTCCTCACCAGGCAGGCCACTCGAGGCCAGGGAGGGGCCGGCGGCCAGGAGCTGGGCCAGTGCCTATTTCTGGTCTGGAATGGTGTGCCCGGGGGCTTCCCTGCCCCCTCCACAGCTGGCGCCCTGTCCGCCAGAGAAGGGGGCTGGGGACCAGGAGGAGCTGCCAGCAGAGCCCTGGGCCTCCCACACAGCTGGGTCGAGACTGCAAGCCAGGCGAGGCTGACCTTTCCCAGGGGAACTAGAGCCTCACATCCCAGCCTAGTGCCTGCCCAGCATGGCGCTGGGCCCGAGGGCAGGCGGCCAGCTCCCTGAGGCTGCCCTGCACATGCTCAGTCCTCACTTGGTATGAGCCCCAGGACAGGCAGCCCTGACTCCAAGCACAAAGGAAGGAGCAGGTGCCCCCACCTGCCAACCTGGAACCCTGCAGCTATCCTGTCTCCTGTCCCACTCCACCCCATGCAACGGTCTTCCCCACGCTCTCAGAGTAACAGCCAAACTCTATCCCACAGCTGGTAAGGCCGGGGGGTGAGGGGTGGCCCTCCCGACGGCCTCTCCATTCCTTGCCTCTCTTCCCCTCGTTCTCTGGGTTTTAATAGCTTCTTACTTGACCACGCTGCCCTTGCCACAGGGCCTTTGCACATGCTATTCCTTTGCTGGGAGGCCCTTCCCTCTCTCGTTATCTGATTAATAGTAGCCAGGCCCATGGACTCACTCATCCAAACCTCACACCAGCCCCATTCCCATTCTGTAATTAGAGTGCGTGAGTTCAAATCCCAGCTCCACCAATCAACAGCTGTGTGACCTTGGGCAGCTCACTTAACCTCTCTCGGTCTCAATTTCATCATCTGGATAAAGAAACTAGTCATAGCATCTGCCTCATAAGGCTAGTGGGGATGAAGTGACTTGATATATATAACGCCTTTAGCCGTACCTGGTACCCAGGCGTGCCGACGAGTACTTGATAGTGTGACTTAATGTTATTTCGTGCTTTGGGTGTCAGCCCAAGGGCCCTTCCCCAGCGCTGTGAAACCACCTCCAAATGTCATTCTACACTTGCTCAGCAGGCCACTCACCTCCAACCCCCTTCCCTGCGGCCCCGAGAAGTGCAGGCACTGCTCAGCGTCACACACCCACAAGGGACAGAGCCGGCACTCAAAGCCAGGAAGAAAGGCTCCAGAGTCTGTGTGCTGAACTGCAGGCCTGCCGCTTCTGAGCACGTACTGTATACCAAGGACTGCACGAATACGGCTCATGCCACTCTTATAATGCCCCTCGGTGATGGCATCCCAGCCTCATTTTGGAGGACGAGGGAAAACGAGGCCAAGACAGGGATGGGCCAGGCCAGGGTCACAAGGCTGAGGAGCTGGTTATCATTACAAACAGTGACAGGGAACTCAGAGTGTCTAAGTCACCACCCCTGTAAGCGCTTCTGTTTTCTTTCACCAAAACCCCACAAAGGTGGTTGTCACTGGATTAAACAGTGCTCCCCACCCGCCGCCAAATTTCACGTCCACCCACCTGTAACCTGTGAATGTGACCTTATTTGGAAAAAAAGTCTTTATAGATGTGATCGAGTTAAGATGAGGTCATGCTGGATTAGGGTGGGTCCTTATAAGAAGAGGAAAATTTGGACAGAGACACACAGAGGGAAGACAGCCATGTACGACGCAGGCAGGGATTGGAATGTCTAGAAGCCAAGGAGCGCCGAGGATTGCCAGCAACAGCAGAGGCTGGAGGAGGAGAGGCAGGACCCTCCCCTGGAGCCCTCAGAGGGAACCCAGCCCTGCCCACACCTTGATTTCAGACTCATGGTCTCCAGAACTGGGAGAGAATACATTTCTGTTGTTTTTAAGCCACTAAGTTTGTACTTTGTTACGGCAGCCCCAGGAAACTCATACAGTGAGTGGGTGATACTCTAATTCCCATTGTACAGATGAGGAAACTGAGGCACAGAGAGGTTGACTAGCTTGCCTGAGGTCACAGAGCTAAAAGGTCCAGAGGCTGAGGTCCAGTTTCTCTCTGGGAACGGGGGACCCTCTGCAGCTCATCCTTCTAGGCCTGGCTCCTGGAAGTCTCCTGGGATGCCTGGGGCAGGCTCAGTGGTCCCAAGGCCCTGAGGACACCTGGCTGCTCACTTCCTGGGCTCCCCGAGGGAGGGACCAGGGCTGGCTCATCTCTGGGTACCCCTGCCCTGCACAGGGTGAGGCACTGGGTCGATGTAAATGGGTAGGAGGATGGGTGGGTACCATGTGTCTCGGGCACAGCTGGGTTTTGGGTACCTTCCTGGGTTTCTGCGGGCCGGGGGCACTGGAACATTCCTAGTCCCTCCACCCCCGCCCACTGTGGAGGAGGAGTCCTGGGGGCTGCCAGCACCTGCCTCCCGGCCCCGACCCCCTCCCGCCGCCTGGAACATGCAGCCATTAGCGGCCACCCTGAGCGGTAATTGTCCAGATTGCTATAATTCACGGCGGACAAGCACACTGGCGCTCATCACATCATCACAAATGCCACTGAGCAGGGACTCGGCGTGCACGGTCCCCGGGGGGACTCGCACGCTGCCATCTCCGCAGGAAGGACCCAGGATGAGCTCGCTGCCGCCACTGAGGGTTCAACCTTGAGACAGTGGGGCACACTCCCGTCTCAGCCGGTGGGTGAGTCATCCCCAGCCGTCTCCCAAAGGAAGAGAGAGGGCAGCCTCTGACTCAGCCGACTCCCGGTTCCCGGGCAACTGGGAGGGAGCTGGGGATGGGGCTGTCATGACGACAGAAGACACAGCACAGGCTGGCAGCCCTGGGACGTGCGCGTGGAGCCCCTCACGGCCCTGGTGGGTGGGTCCCCGGGCAATATCACTGCCGGTGGCTGAGATCCCAGGGTCTCACGTGTGGTTAAAAAAACCATGTAATTCTATACAAATGTTCACAACAGCATTACTCACAATAGCCAAGAGGTGGAAATGACCCAAGTGTCCATCAAGCAACGGATGAATGGATAAATAGAACTCCTCTGTCCACACGGAGGAATACAATTCAGCCATAAAAAGGAATGAGGTGCTGACACAGGCTACGACATGCATGGACCTCAACAACATGATGCCGAGAGAGGCCAGACACAAAGGGGCATATGTTATATGATTCCATTCACGCCGAAGTCCTAAACAGGCAAATCCATAGAGACAGAAAGCGGAATAGTGGGCACCAGAGGTTGGCAGGGCTTGGGGAGAATGGGGAATGACTGCTAATGGGTACGGGGTTTCCGTTTGGGGTGATAGAAGGTTCTGGGACTAGAGAGTGGTGATGGCTGCACAACGCTGTGAATGTACTTAATGCCACTGAATTGTACGCTTTAAAATGATTAAAATGGTAGATTTTTACGTTATATGTATTTCACCAAAATTAAAGGGGGAAAAAAAATCACACATTTTCAAATAAAGCCTCTTTTGCACCCCATGGTAAATCCATACCAAAAACCACAAACTAGACACAGAAGAGAGAAGAAAAGGAGAACGTGGCCCCCTTGGGGGGCTGACAGCACCCACTGCCCCCTGGCAGCCAGAGACTATGCCCACAGGCCCCCGTCAGTGCTCCTCTGAGACGCTGAAAATAGGACCTCACCTGCGAGAGGAAGCAGGGCAGCGCCTCCTCTTCTGAATGCTGCTGAGGGTCCAGCCCGGCCCTTCCTCCAGGCCGGCCTCACCAGAGGGCTGGGAGCTTGGAGAAAGGAGGTCTGGAGCCTCCGAGGGACAGCGTGCCCGGACAGGAGCCCTGAGCGGAGGGGCCCGGCCCCACGTAGGGGGCCTGATCAGGTCTGGGGCTGCTCCTGGTCAGTTTCTGAAACACCAGGACCAGACCCTCAGGCCCCTAGGCACCCTTTCCCGGGGCAGGGGGAGGGGAGGGGGTGGGCACGGCAGGCAGCCCATGGTCCAAGGTCTCAGCCTCCAGGCCCAGCTGTCCTCGCACACAACCGTCCCTGTGCACCTGGGTCCTTCATCAGAAAGGCCATTTGCTCCCTCCCTGAGTCATGACCTGGAGCTCTGGGCACAAAGAAGCTGCACGTCAGCAGTGGGGCCTCAGCAGGACCTTGGGGATGACAGCCGGGAGGCCCAGGTCACCAGCTCCAGGCCCGGGCCGTCCTCGGCCTCTGCTCCTCACTCCCTTGTCCGCAAAACGGCCGGAAACAAGACTCACCTCTCAGGGCTGGGGTCAAGATGAATGAGAGAGCAAGCAGGCAAAATGGGGCTCAGATGCCACCCCAGCCTTGGCCTTCCTGCCGGCGCTGAGCTACGCCACGAGGAAAGTCCTGTGCCCGCACTGGGCACAGGAGAGGGAGGGGCAGCTGGAGAATCTCCCAGAGATGGGGGCCGGGGGATCGACACCGGGCCGTCCTTGGGACCCTCAGTGCCTGTTATCTCTGGCTTCTCTTGGCCAACCCGGATACCCCTCTCTTTTCACAGATGGGGAAACTGAGGCCCAGAGATTGGTCACTGAGCCAGGAAGTCAAGGGCCCAGCCATTCTGGCTCCAACGAACAATGAATGTGCTGGTGGCTTCTACAGAGAACGTGGGGTCAGCACCACAGCGCAGGGAGACGGCGCAGCGAAGGGGGACAGCTTGACCCCGTGACCCCGCCGCGGTGGCCGCCAGCAGGCTCTGCACCTCCCAAGGCACCCAGGTGCTCTAGCCGCCACTCTGTCTGCAAGGCCACGACGTGCTGGCCCCAGTGGCCACGGAAGCCGTACCCCGACAACATGGCCACACAGACCCATTTTCTGGAGGACAAAACAGGCTCCGAGGAGACGTGGCCAATCCGAGAACACCCAGAAGCGGAGCTTGCCCCCTGCAGACCACACCACAGCCCCGTTTAAGGGCACAGGCCAACCTCCTCCCCACCACACGAGCTGCAGGGCCCGGATGCCCAACGAGGGCGATTAGAGCAGCCAGAAGCCCCTCACCTTTCTTGGCTGTTTCCATCTCTTCTTCGGTCCAGCGAGAACTCTCGTTCATCTCCATGGAAGCTGGAAAGGAAGACACAGCGTGTTGGCAGCAGCCTGGAGCGGGGCGCTTTCTCTGCCTCTGGCTACTCGGGGCACCTGCTGGGGTGGAGGGTATGCAGGCACCCTGTTTTACAGAGGGGGACGCTGAGGCGGGCCAGGGCCTGGACCCTGAGCAGCCTCTGTGTGCACTCGGCTGGGAGCACGGTGACCACGTGAAGGCGGGGGGAGATGAGGAGGGACGTGAGCTTCAGATGGGCAGGGACCTCACCTGAGCGTGGACCCACTGGGGCCGGACGATCCCCTATCATGGGGGCTGCCCTGGGCATTGCGGGGTGTTGAGCAGCAGCCCTGGCCTCTACCCACTAGGTGCCAGGATCCCCCACTCCAACTGGGACAATCAGAAACGGTTCCAGACATGGCCACCTGCCCCCTGCTGGAGGGCCCTGCTCTACAGGGTGATTATTGTATTCTCCCCTGACTCATGCGGTATAAGGATGAGGCTTCCCGTGTTACTGAGAAGGAACGCAGCTGCCTCGGAGTCGGGGGAGTTGGCCGAGTGTCTGCTGTGGCTGTTTCTGAGCCTCTCCTCCGAGTTCCCCTACACGTGAGCCCCCATTCTCCCCTGAAAGTCGCTTAAGACGCCGTGAGGGGGGCGAGCGTGAGGGACGTCAGCTTCACGGACTCAGTGCCTGGAACAGCGCTAGGCACAGAGTATGCACTTGGTAAAGGCCGCTGACCATCAGAGGAAAGTTCGGGCAGCTCCCCCGCTCCCTGCTGCCATGGCCAGCTTTCCGCTTTCCTCCCACGGGACCCCCAGAGGCAGGCTGTGGAAGCGGAGCCTGGGGTGGGAGGTGCCCATCAGAGGGCCTGGGGCTGTGTTTTCCGCCCCGCCATCCGGCCCCAACGTCAGCCTGGGGTCCAGAAGAGCTTCCCCAGAAGTCAGGTGTGCCAGTGCACTCCCGAAGGGAACCCACCTGCCCTGGGTCTCCGGGCGCTCCGGCCCCAGCCCACAGGAGCTGCACGGGGTTTGCGGCCAGCGGGCTGGGTTTGAACCCCAACTGACTCGGACTTTACAGAGGCAACATCCCTTCTCCAAGGTTCAAACAGCCCACCTATGAAATGGGTACCAATGACCTCCCACGGGGAGAAGGAAGAGGTGCCTGGCACAAATCCTGGGTGTGGACGAGGGGGGCGTCTGTGAGACAGGAAACATCACCTCCATCAACGCCCACCCTGGGAAGACATCCAGGTGGCTGGGGCCTCAGCCTGAACACTCAGGCCACGGGTCGGGGCTCCCGCACACGCCGGAGGGCAGGCCCCAAACGGCCAAAACGCTACAGACAGCAAGCACACACCGGCTGCCCCCCTGTGGCCGAACTTGGGAACTGCTACTCAATTCTTCTCTCTTTTGTTTCCCCCCTTGGGGTAGGGCGTGAGGCTCAGAGCACCTGAGGGTGGGCACCCACTAGCAGAAGGAGAAACTGAGGCCCACAGAAATGAAGGTACAGGGACTTCCCTGTCGGTCCAGTGGTTAAGACTCCACACTTCCACTGCGGGGGGCGTGGGTCTGATCCCTGGTCGGGGAACTAAGATCCCGCAAAA
This sequence comes from Balaenoptera borealis, assembly GCF_965194805.1. NCBI lineage: Eukaryota > Metazoa > Chordata > Mammalia > Artiodactyla > Balaenopteridae > Balaenoptera > Balaenoptera borealis. The sequence goes on from NC_138875.1 coordinate 85,962,093, forward strand.
AGGGGTGGTTTTTCGGCGGCTTGCGGGATCTTAGTTCCCCGACCAGGGATTGAACCCAGGCCCTTGGCACTGAAAGAGCAGAGTCCTAACCACTGGACCACCAGGGAAGTCCCAAGGCCAGATCTTCTGAGTGAAAAACAAAACCAAATTGGTGATCTGGAATTTTATGTGAACTCTCCAGCTCTAGAATAATCACGGCTGACAGCCAGTGAGCCTTTCCCATGCCCCAAGCACTGTTCTAGGCCCTTCCTACACACAAAGTCACTAAAACGCTCACCCCACAGTTACAGGCATTACAGGCAACCGCAGTGCCGATGAGGCAGGCCACTGAGGCACAGAGAGGTTAAGGAACTCGCCCCAGGTCACACAGCGAGTGTGCAGCTAATGCTGGGACTCTGAGCCTGCCGTGCTTGCGGCGCCCCTTCCCCAGCCCGAGACTCACCCAGCTCGGCGCTCTGCTGCGGGGTGATGGCCTCCTCGCTGTTGGCCTCATTGGCCATCGAGCGGGTGATGCGGCCTTTGCGTCTTCCCTGGCTGTTGGCGGTTTTGCGGCCTTTGGAGGCCACTGCCTCCTTCTCATCGTTGTCTTCCCCAGAGGTGTCATCCGTCTTCTCCCTAAAGGCCAGGGAGGGGAGACGGGGATGGTTTCACCGGAGCCGGGAGCCTAGATGGCAGTTTCAAGAGACCCGCTTTTCCTTAGCAAGATGAGTGCTGGCTGCCAGCGATTTTCTACTCATCAGAGGGTAGGAAAGGGGGAAAAAGCTTGGGGTGAGGGCTGGCTGGTAGCAATCTGCAAGGCTCCTTTACTCACCAGACGAGGGAGTACGGCTGGTAGCAGTTGTCTGCTTTATTCTCCTAACAGGGACGTGGGCTGGGAGTTAACCGACTGGCTATTTTATTCACCAAGTAGGGGTGTGGGCTGGTGACTATCTGCAAGACCATTTTATACACCAAACAGAGGTGCTCTCCGCTATCTGTCTGCAAGATTACCGGATTAACGGCATGGGGGTGCAGGCTGGTACACTCTTCAGGCCACTTTACTCCCCAAAGAGGAGACGTCCCCCAAGGGGCCCTATAAATGACACTGACTTTGCCTTCTGTATTATCATGAACCACTGCGTCCTGCAGAAAATGCAAGAGGGAAGTTTCCTGCCGGTCTTATGCAGGCCGAGCCAGGCGTGTGGGGAGCATGTGACCTCAATAACTGGGGCCGGGACTTTCTCAGAAGCCGACTCAGGAGAGTTTACTGCGGGGCTGCTCAGATTTATCACCTCCGCCTTCCATTCATCTTCCTGAAGGGCCTCGCAGGAGTGTCTGGGAGACAAGGGGTAACGAAGCCAGATGTTCTCAGAAGCCACATTCCTGAGCCCACTCCAGGTACCTGGCGCTAAGCCGTGCCCACTCCCCCTTCCTCGGAGTGAATCTCCAGCTGGCTGTGCTCCCGCCCCTGGCAGGCACAGGAGGCTGTCGGTGGGGGGCACCCCCCCCCCGACCCCGAGGCGAGGCTGTGCCTTGATCTGCAAGAACTCACACTGACAGCGATAATTCTCAAGGTGAGGGCTGCCGCCTGCCTGCATACCTAGTCCTGCATACCTAGTCCTTCCGTGAGCAGCGAGCGCCTCTGACCCCCCCCTCCCGCTCCCAGCATCTCAGGAGACTCGGCCGAGGAGGGGGAGGAGGAGGAGGAGAGGAGGCAAAGAGTTCCAGAGTCACTGCCTGGATTTATTCGCTCAGGAGTGGAGCTCAAATGAGCTATCAGTCTCCGAGGTCTCCAGAGGCTCCGAGAAAGGGCGGGCGGGCGGGCGGGCGGGCGGGAGGAGAGAGAGGAGCGGGCTTCCGGAAGGGGGGCTGTCGGGGACAGGCAGAGCGGAACACGCCTCCCTTCGCGGCAGGCGATGCGAAGACGCCGCATCCTCACACCCCCTTACAGAGGGCCGTCCGCGGACCCCGGCCCTGCCACCCCCCACCCGGGGGCCGCGGCCAGGCCCCTGCTGGGCGGCCGGGCAGCCTTACTTGATCAGCTCCTCCTTGTCATTCTCCACGTCCGGCTTCTCCTCCTCCTTCTCGGCCTCCTTCTCCTTCTCATCTTTCTCCTCCTGGCTGCTGCGGGGCATCTGCTGCTGCTGCTGTTGCTGCGGGGTCCCAGGGGAGGGCGGGGGAGAGGAAAACAGTGAGGCAGGTGAGGCTCTGCACCTGGGCCCAGCGAGCTGGGAGAGGAGCGGGGACCTAGCGGCGCCGGCCCGGAAGAGGCCGCCGGCAGAGGACGCTGCGGGGAGCGGGGCTCGGAACCCAGAGCCCCCCTGTGGTGTGAGCTGGGCAGGGGAGGCAGGAGTCACGGGGTGAGGTATAGAAACTGCTAGTGTCAGACCCCTGGCCTCTTTCACTTGGTGACTGTGTGACCTTGGATGAGGGTCTTGACCTCTCTGTGCTCTGATTCTTCCCCTCGAAATCGTGCCGACCCCTCAGCCAGGGGCGGGGAAGCTGAAATGAGATTCCCCTTACAGAGCTGGCACCTGGCACCAGTATTTACGTGGGGCGGAAGCCCCCAAGGCAGGAGGGAGGGGGCCCTGGTCAGCTTCAGGCAAGAGCATGGTGAACATGGGGAAACCTGGGTCACACCCTAACGCCCCAGCCTGCCTGCCCCTGACAAAGCTCAGGCCATCTCTCTAAGCCTCAGTCTCCACGTCTGTAAAATGGGCAGATGGAAGTGTTGTCCCCAGGTCCCCGGGGGCCCATGTGAGGATGGTTGCTGCTATGATGAGGGTCCACTTTTGCTGCCGTGGGCCTGGTCTTCCTCTCACGCCAGTCAGCCCTCAGAGGGGAAAAGAGCAGGCCCCGCTGGACAGGAGAGATCAAAGGGGCTCACAGCAAAACCAGCCACCCTCCCCCCACCCTGCAGGCCTGCCTGTTCCTTTCATCTCCTTCCCAAGTGGGCGGGACAGGTGCTGCCACTGCCCTCACTAAGACAGGGGGGAAGTGGGAGCTCCTCCCCGCACCGTCACCCTTTCTGTCCAGCCTGATTTCTTTTAAGGCACACACTGATTCTCTTGGCCACCCCAAAGTCCTCCTTGCGGGCAGCTGCCAAACCAGACCATCTTTCCATCCCACTGAGCCAAGTGAAATGAAAACAAACACGCCGCAAAGCCTTTCAGTGTGTACTGAGGGGCGTGGTCACACCAATTCTCCAACCAAGGAGAAAGAAACCCGAAGCCCGCGGGGAAGGTAAGGGTGAGGTTCGAGGGTTCCCGGTTCCCTTTCTCCCCATCTTTCCTCCACACCAGGAACGCAAGCCAGGCCCTGGCACAGGCTGCCCTGGCTTGTGACCTCACCACCACCAATCCCCCCCTGCCCCTCTCTGTAGCTTTAATTTATGACTCACGATGCGGCTGAACACAGGGGCCAGCTACAGGCATTCTGTGGACGCCGGGGCACACAGCGGGGGCCTGCACATTCACGGGGAACCGTGGGCTTCCCGAGGCTGCAGCAGTGTCCACCCTGGAACCTCCTGGCTCAGGTCTGCCCCCTTCTCTCTATTCTACAGAATAGAGAGGAGGGGCTGGAGGGGGGCAACAGCCTCCCTCTATCCCCTGCTACGTTGCTGTCAATTCCCGACGGGTGGCCCAGTGTCCTTGAACTAGCCTGTCCCTCACCACCACCCCAAACCCGGAAACACTAAACTTCCAACAGCCGGGGAGCTGTGGCCGCCTCTCACCCCTGACACGTGGAGCCTCGGCTGGAGCTGGCCCCGCAGATGGGAGCTGGGGCGGAGAAGATGAGGGGGACCAGGGACCAGGACCCAGAGCAGGGGGAGATGGCACGGCCGACTGAGGAGGGTTCCCCCTCCCTGGGGGCTGCTCGGCACGGCTGCTGTGGCCACCAGTGAGACATGCCCGGCTTCTGCACGCCCAGGGCCAGAAAGGGCAGGGCCGGGGCTTTCCAACGGCAGGGAGCGTGACATCTCCTAAGACCACCGTTGGTGCCAAGAACGCCCAGCTGGGCTGCAGCCTCACTCCAGAGCTTTACCTGCTGTCCCTCCCAGCAGCCGACTCCAGGCTTCCCTCCTGGAGCAGCTGTTGTTGTCCCCTGGGTCCAGGCTGGTGGCGTCTCCAGGCCCCCTGGAATCTCATCCGTGGGCCGCCAAGCAGGCCACTGTCTGCCCCCGGCACGGCCAGCACAGCTGACCAGGGCTGCTGCCCAGCGAGTGTGCACCTGCGCCCTCCTGCCCAGGGCCTTCCTGCCGCCGTCCCCCTCCAAATCCTCAAAAAGCCCCACTGCGGAAGATGCCAGCATTTCCCAAGAGCTTCCTACACGCCGGGACACTGCGCCGTGCACAGTCTATTGACCAGCTCCCAGCCCCTCTGCAGTCCTGAGGATAAAGGCAAAGATGAAAGAACCAGCAGTAACAGTGACCTGGGGTTCGTCCAGGGGGGCTGCTCCTTCGCAGCAGCACGCCGAGCGCCCTGCAGATATCAGTACTCTTCCACGTACTGCCCTTAGCCTGCCTCGGGCGGAAAAGGGCAGTGATCACTGGCCCCATTCTGCAGAGGAAGAAACTGAGGTTCAGGCTGGCAAAGCTGCACGGTCTCAGAGCAAGGGAGAAGGGGGTCTCAGAGTGGGGAGCGGGCGTGATCTTGTCGCCCCCAGAGCCCCGCTGAGTCTCACGCAACTCCACAGCCCGGTCAGCGTCCTGGGCCTCAGATGGCGGTACTGTGGGCATCCCTGCCCCTTTCTGCCTAGCCTACCCCGTCCCCCTTGCAAGACTCCTAGAGTCCCGATCTGGGCCTGGGCCAGCCCACAACGACCCCCTCCCCTGAATAATCAGCCACATCACAGCATTCGTAATAAAAAGAGCTCCAAGTGCCATGTGCCGGGCACATGTTTTATGTACTCCCTCATCTCCTTCACCAACCCCCATCTTTCTCCCATTTTACAGAAGAGGAAACTGAGGCACTGCCAAAGCTGGGAAACAGCAATGCCAGGATTCAAACCCAGAGCCTGAGTTGACCCTGGTTACACCCAGGCCTCTCTCCCTCCTGCCATCTCCACCCAGCCCCCGCCTGCCCCACCCAGTCTCGTGAGGAGGGTCCAAAGTCCCAGTCAGCACTAGAACCCGGTCATTATTCCCGTCGTGTCCCACCCAGGTGCGTGATCCCGGGGTCAGACCCCGTGACCTTCTCCCTGACACTCCAGGGCAGGGGCAGGCGACTCCCACACCCCACCCTCTGGGAGAAGTGGGTACGGCAACTTCAGAGCCACCCTGGAGCCGTGGCACAGAACCCCGTGGACGGGCTCCCGGTTTCCTGGGGCCTGAACTCCACCTCCCTCTGGAGAGGTGTCCGTGTGCCCCGAGCTGAGTGATGCGAGTGGAAAAGGATGAAAGGGCGAAACCCCAGGTCAGTCCTGGTCTTAAACGTGGTTTCCACTGGGAGGGACCGCCAGGCACAATGGTGACCACCTGCCTGGCCTCCTGGTGGGCACAGGAGGTGAGCGGCTGTCGTTGGGATGCTTGCTCCACTCACTCGGGGAGACTGACGGCGCGAGAGGGAGGCCCAACTGCCAGGCCCCCGTCAGCCACCTCAGTCCCCGAAAGCCTTCGACGTCAGAGGACAGCAGATACGGCGACGGCTAACTCAGGGACAATTCACACCTCCTAGGGCTCCGCTTCTGATCTCAGGCCCGTCGCGGATCGCAGAATGGCACTTGCTGGGTTTCATGGGCAATTTAAAGCCACTGTTCTCACAACTGCACACACAGATCACCTGAGGAGCTCTGGGAAGTCCCGACGCCCAGGACCCACCCACACCAGTCACATCAGAATCTCAGGGTGAGAGCCCAGCATCAGCGTGTTTAAGTTCCCAGGTTATTGCAATGGGCAGCAAGGTTTGATGACCAGAGCATAAGACAAGGAGCCAGCAAACTTTCTGTAAGAGCCAGATGGTAAACACTTTAGGACCATTGGTCCATCGGTCTCTTTTGCAACAACTGACTCTGCCGTTTGTAGCTTGAAAACAGCCGAAGTGTAAACAAGTGAGAATGGCTACATGCCAACAAAACTGTTTACAAACACGGGTGGGGGGCCAGATTTGGCCTGCAGGCCATAGCTTGCCCACCCCTGCTCCCGACGAGCACTGTTCAAACTGAAATGCACACACGAACCACCTGGGGATATTAGGAAAATGCAGATTCCCACTCCTTGGGTCTGGGGCAGGCCTGAGACCCTGCATTTCTAGGTAGCTCCCAGGGACGCCAGATACTGTTGGCTGCCGGACCACACCGTGAGAAGCAAGGCTTCCGGGGGTCCCTGTTTCACGAAACACATCCAGGACCCTTGCCGCTGGCAGCAGGGGATGCCTGTGGACACGGGAGAAGAAGCAGAAGCCAGACTCCACCGTCTCAAATGATTCTGGAGCTCAGGACGACGCTCACCTTTGCTTTCCAGACATGCCATCGGTCATGCTGACAATGGGCTTCGTGCCCAGCGCTTGGTCGTGAACGTCCCTCCCAAACCACAGCACAGCTCTGAGGAAAACCTGGCCGGATCTATGGTTAGCCAGAGCCAGCAGTTCAAATCCCTGAGGGACCCCTACTTCCGGAGCACTGAGTGCTGGACAAACTGAGCCGGCTCTGTGCTGAAGCCCCAGACTGGGAGCTGCACAGAAAATGATATGAATAAAAACAACAAATGCTGATGAAGCACAACGAACACGTGATGAGGCTTTCTCCACCTCATTTGATACCTGCAGTTCACAAAATCCTCCCAACAACGCTGGCATTATCTCTGTTTTATAGAAGAGCATACAAAGACACAGAGAGGTTAACCCACCAAAGGTCACACAGCATTTCCGAGCAAGATCCTACAGGCAGGTGCTCTGTCTCTCACCCTGGGGAACCACAGGCTCCTCTTCACCCCCGTTAAGCCAAACTGTTCATTCCCTCCACAAGCACACTCTGAGCCCCCATGGGGCACACCAAGTCACAGAAAATACAGTCCCCAACCTTACGGAGCTAGGACGGGGCAAATGGAGGCTGCAGGGACAAGAAAACTTTAAAAAGGCCCAGCACATGGCAGGTGTGACAGTGATTCATCCTGACCAGCGGGGATGAGGTAGGAGGCCTCCGAGTTGAATCTCCAAAGGCTTTTGGCGGAGAAGGATGAGAGGGGACGTTTCAGGGAGGGGACTTCTTCAGGCAAAAGCATGCCGACGTGAAATCGCCCACGGTCCTTACAGAATGACATACTGGACTTGGCTGCAGAGCTTGACTGGCTTTAACGTCCGTGCTCAGAAATACGGGAGGTGCCCTGACAGCACCTGAGGGCTTTTTTCAGAAGGTAGAGGGTGGGCAGGATTGATGTGTTCCACGCCGTGTTTTAGGGCGATGCGGCAGGGGGTCAAGGGTGGGGTGGCCATTGGTTCCAGGAATGAGAGGAGAGAGTCCAGTGAAAAGGTGGTACCAACCATCCAGGGAGGAGCTGGTGAGATTTAGTGCTCTAAATGCCTGATGAGACCTTCCCGACACCCAGCAACACCGACTGCGGCACAATCTCACTCATTCATTCAACAAACACTCTGCTGAGCATGTACTATGTGCCGAGTGCCTCCAGTGAGCAAATCCAGGAGGGGTCTGCCCTCGAGACACCCTATCTCTTGGCAGTGGGGGAAGGGAGATCGCAGGAGCCCACGGTTGGTGGGAGGAGTGGGGTCAGGGGTCAGGACCAAGACACAAGAGTTTTCTGTTGCTGGCAGCCCCTCCCTGACATTCGGCCCCCACCATTCTGATCCAGTTCATGTGGCTTCCTGGAAAAAAAAAGGCAGGCAGGGGATGCCGCCTTGCCCCGTGAGGGGCGTCCTTTATGAGACACACAGATATAAGTGTGTTGGGCCGGCGCGTACCAGCTCACAAGTGCAGACTTCAGTTTCCAGGAATTTTGCAGGTTAGCTGTTAAAAACAGCCGTTATTAAAACTGGAAATGCATCACTTTACAATTAAAGAAATTATCATAAAAACAATGGTACTAAGTACTCAGAATGCATCCCTGCCCAATTACTTGACTCCATTTGGCTGTTATCTGTGCTCTCGTATGCCACTGCGTCCACATGGCAGAAGTGGGATATGGTCCCCGCCCCCGAGGCGCTATGCACGCCCCCTTCCCAATTCCACTGTTCAGTGGGTGGCTTGGAATCAGCATGATGGGAGCGTTTACACCATGGTAATCGGCACGCGCTACAGTCGGGGCTTCGCCCCCAGAAAGCTGGTTGTTAGACACTCACCAGCGCTCCGCTGCACACAGACGTGTCCCCAGAACCTGAGCAACATTCAGCACCCTCGCCCGTGACGTCTGTTCTGCCTGCAAGGAGATGCCTGCTTGAGGCAGCTAAGGCTCTGTTTTAACTGTCAGTCGATCCTGTCCCGCCCCTTGGAATAAAATCAGTGGTCCACGGCACAAGGCCGGGCGATCTACCCCCTGCCCACCTCACCTACCTCCCTAATCCCCACCTTCTCCTCCTGCAAGATGCCACACTTGTTCCTGCCTCAGGGCCTTTGCACTCACTGTGTCCTCTGCCTGGGAGACTCTCCCTCCAGCTCTGCCTGACCAGTTCCTTCTTATCGCTCAGGTCGGAGCCCAAAGGATCCCTCCTCTGAGAAGCCTTCAGAGTCAGCTCCCTAAAAGCTGCCCTCTCTCCTGTCAGCCGCCTCCTGACCCCAGCTTACCGTCTATAACCGCTGCTACCACCTGAAATAACCACGCTAATTTACTTGTGCCCTGTCCCTCTCCCACGTGGATGTGACAGCTCTGGGGACCTCGTCTGTCCTGTTCACTGTGGCATCACCTAGAATGGTGACATTGGGATGGAAGGACAAAACAGAATGGAACTTGGTCACTGTCTGCCCTCCCCCGGGGCCCCCTCCTGTGGTGGCTGGAGCTGGCCCAGGCCACACGAATGCTGCTCTTCTGGTAACCATTTCCTGATTCTTGGCAGCCGAGCTTGAAACGCTCGGATGGGAGGTCTGTCAGCCCCACACAGCCTCTCACCTCCTGGGGTCTGACTGACTCACACTCACATTTTCCATGTCCTCCTGTCCCTTTGGTGTGGTCCGCCTCAGACGGTGCCGACGGGGAGCTGGCTCTCCCCTGCCACTGCATCACGGCCCGTGAGAAGGCCGTGTCTCTCGTCTCCCAAAACGGCAGCCCAGCTTGCTGGGTCCCTGGGGCCTGGCCTTCCTGAGAACCGCGTCCCCCGGGATGTGTCTGGGAGACTGTGGGCCTAGACGAGCTTCCCATAGGTCTCTGCCCACTTAGCACAAAACTGGGCAGGGAATCAGGGACATCTGCTTGCTGGAGCCCTAAATCTGGACACAATCCCGCCCCCAGCGGAGCGGAAGCGGCCGCCTCCCGTGGGCCTGGGCGGCCCGGGAAAGTCCAACCGACCCGCAAGCTGGAGGCCCACCCGGCCGGGGTGGCGGTTTGGGGCAAACACGCTCGCGCTCACCCAGCAGGCAGGGACAAGCTCAGCCCAAGCTGGGGCCGGCTACGCGGCCCCTCCGGACGGCACCGGCACCGGGGTGAGCCGTCAAGCGATTCCACCGGCCCACGGTGGGCGGCCAGGGTCTGGGAACCGGCACCGACTGCACGGGCTGCCCCTCCCCCCGGGGACGCGCTTGGCCAGCCCTGGCCTGGAACGCCTTGCCTTCCGGTCACGGTCACGCTGTCCCCTGCGCAAGCTGCCTGAGGCGCGGGAGCCTCTGGAGTGCAGAGCAACTGGGAACAAGGTCACCTGTCCCTCGGCAGGGAGCTGGGAGAGGAGGCGGGGGAGGGGAGGGAAGATGAAGGAGGGTGGGTGCGGGGGACACAGAGACAGGAGAGATGGGGGAAGGGGGTCTGCAGGAGAGATGGGGGGAAGGGGGCCTGCAGGCCGGAGATGGGGGAGGGAGCAGGCCCCACCTCCCTGGACTTCCCCTGATGACCCCCCAGGAGCGGGAGGCTGGGCGCCCTGTCCCCGTGGCCATCTCCGTGGGAAGAGAACACAACAGCCCATGTGGCCTCGAGGAGGAGACCCCAACCGGCCCAGCTCCCAGCTGGGCCCCCTCCCCTCTGCGGCCGCATCACCCTAGGGGGTGGAAGCAGGGGCACTCACCCTCGGGGACAGGCCCCCTCCGCAGCACGGCCCCCCCCATCGCCAGGAGGGCCACGTGGCCGCCCCCGGTCACTGCTGCGGAGCTGGGCCCCGCTGCCTGGGCCGCACTGGCTTCACAGCCTCGGTTCCCCGACAGTTTGCATAGTTAAGCCTACTTCTGACCGCAGCATTCCTGGGCTCCAGCGCTGCAATTAGCTGGGATAATGCGGCCCCTCCATCCATGAATCATGAACTATAAACCGCTGTGCCGTCACCAGTGCTCCGAGCTGGCCCCCGGCTCCGACGGTGATTCACCTCGAGGAGAGGACGCTGGGGCGCCACCCACAAGCTCCCCAGCCACTCACAGCCGGATCTCGGGGGGCTCGGGTCCAGGAGGTGAGGGCTCGGCCCCCTCCTGCCGAAGCCCAGGTGCGTGGGGCTGGCAGGGGGTGGGCGTGAGGGGGCTAGAATTCCTGCATCTCCCTCCGTCAGAATACGGGGAAGCTTCTGGAAAGTGGGTGCATCCTCTCTTAAACAAGAAGGGCATCCTCACACTCCACATGGCCAACACGTGTCCCAGCCACGGCAGGGCCAGGCAGCAGCGCAGAGGACGCCGGGGCCGCCTTGCCCTCTCGGGTCATCGAGGGTCTGAGACCAGACACATCGGACGGCCGATGCTTTTCACGGAGGAATTTTATATCCCCTTTCCTAACCATCCACACTTTCGAAAGGCAACCACCGCAATGACGAACAAGGAAGGGGCTCGGCACAGGGTGTGGTGAGGCCGTGACGGGGCGTGTGTCCCCTGAACACACGAGGTGACATCTTGCTGCCCACTCTGTGCTTAAGCATTGGGGCAAGTCAGGACCACCGCAGAGTGTAGTTTGCAAATATGCAAACGTGCAGGATTCGTCCCCAGGATGGACTGGCCAGGTCCCTTTCTAGAAGGGGCCTCCGCCGCTACGAATGCCCTCAGCCTCTACGGCCCCTGGGCTAAGACCTGGCCCTCTCTGCCCACCTGGGAAGGGCCATTCCAGTTCCAGAGCACCGCCCCCAGGGTTGGTCCAGGCTGCCGTTGAGCCTGTGCCCCGCCTCGATTGCCCCTTCTGCCACTCTGCTCCCCTCCCTCCGCTTCCTTGGCAGGTGGGGACTCCCCAGTAAACACCCCGAAGGCCGAGGTTCGGAGAGGGTCCAGGAGTAGCAGGAATACTGCCAGGGCACTTGTTAGAAACGCAGATCCTCAAGCCCCACTGAGGGGCGCGACCCAGCAATCTGTGTTTTCCCAAGTCCTCGTGGTGAAAGTTCAAGAACTTCAGCTGGACGCCAGCTCCATCTCAGGGTCCACAACTCAGCCTGCGACACATCCTCCCTGCAGCCCAGGAGGGCACAGCCCAAGGACACTGGCCACGGCCAATCTGGAGTGGATGGCGGTATCGGGAGAAGGAAGAAGGCCTACGATCTGGGGAGAATAACTTCCCACCGTGGGTTCCCCTCCTCCCCAGGCTTGGGGATTTGAGCCTGGAGCCCGAGACAGCCTCCCCTCATCACCGTGGCAGGAATGACCGGGGGAGGGGTGCTGGTGGCAGGTGTGTACCCCTCTGTCTCTGGCCCTGGGCCATGTCCAGCCAACTCAGGAAATGCGCCTTCTACAAGGTGGCAGCCTGGAGAAGGGCCCGCTCACTGACACCTCAGAAGTCCCACCTTATGTCTACCTCAGAGGTTCTTAATCGGGATGGGCTGTGAGACGCCGAGACAGCTGGGTTCAGCTGACACCCTCTCTCTAGCTTCCTGAAGGATCGTGGTCTCGTACGGCTCTGAAGGTGAAGCTTTACAGCCCTGGCATGCAGTAGGCACTCAATAATTGCCTGCTGGATGACCACACGATATCGTGCATCCGACGCCTCTGTGGAGGTGAGTGGGGGTCAACCTTAGAGAAATGAAGCGGGAGGGGCCCATCCGAGGGGCATCTGTCGGGCTGACAAGCTGAGCGGTGCCGCGTGGCCATCCTCAGCTACGGCGTGGCCAGAGCCACGGGAACCACGTGAGGCTCACAGCCTGTCCCAAGGTTCTAAGCTGCCAGGGGTGGGCCAAGGATTGATCAGACACAAGGATGGGACAGCAGAGCTGTCACCTGGGCGCCTGCTATGCCTCCGAGGCTGACTGCTCCCCTTCCCACGGTGGATCGCTCTCCAGGCTCATTCCCACCCGGCTCTTCTGGCTCCACAGAGCAGAGGGTCTCTGCCTGCCTCACACCCGACCTCCAACTGCTCACAGTATCAGCCCACGGGGGACCGCCACCGCCGGTGCCCATCCGTCCATCCACGTGTAGTTGCCCAAGCACATACACCCACACCCACTCCGTGCCAGGCTGGGGAACCCCTACCCGTCTCACTGGGAGACTTATCAGCAGGATCACAGGTTTTATCACATCAGGCCCGCTGCAGCAACTGCACCTTGAATTACCAAGAGGGGCTGCGGGGTCGGTGTCTGCCGTTTATTTCGCTGTCACGGGGCAGAGGGAAGAGTTACGGCCACAAAGTCAACACTTGGGTTGACCCATTTATTCCATATTTATGAACAGGGCTGGCAGGCGGTGGTGAGGGCAGCGGACCTGCCTGGCACAGGAGCCCTTCCAGGGTTTGCACGTTAATTTCCGTCCCCGGCAGGGCCCGGGCCACATGGCACCTCTTTGCAGCCACAGCCGATCAGAGGGAGGGGAGAGCCCCAAAGATACGTCCCATCCCCCAAGGAGACAGGGGCCTCATGCCCTGCCTTCTTCTCTCTTGCTGCAAGAGGCAGGGCACAGAGGCATCCCTGCTCCATCCTGGGAGCCCCAGCCTGAGCCGCCAGCCTGAGCAGACCGTTAAACCTCACCAGACAAGCCCCATGTCTCTCAGCATTGTGGACGCCACAGCTAACCCAGGACAGCTCAGATGAAAATAGGAAGCCAACGCCTCTCCTCTGCTATAAAACACTCCAGGGCCCCCAGTGCCCTGACCCTGGACTCTGTCCCAAGTCACATAATCCTCTCCCTACCTCTTCCCCCAGCCTTACCATACTCCAACCCAGAGGTCTTATACTGAGGGCTGAGGACAGATTTCGAGAGCAAATATGAGTTGTCCGGCCTATCCGGTGCTTTGTTGTTATTGGTTCTTACGTGACGTAAGATTTAAAAATCAGGCAATTTCACATAATTCCCTATCTCCAGCTCATCATCAAAAATCAGATCTGGCAATACAGGGCCAGGTAGTCAAGAGTCACCTGGAGCTGATATGAGGCACAAGCTCTCTAGTTAGCCCCAGGCCTCACCACTCCCTATTGTCTCCTATGGATTCTCCATTCCTTCATTCATTTAAGACCCTGGAAGGTATTGAGACCCCTGCTCCTAAGACTCTAAGGTACTGTGCACTCTCTCGTGTCCTGGTGCTTTTCCACCTGCTGTTCCCTCTGCCCAGGACACCCTCACCTCTGTCCTCGTCCTCCCAAGAGGCTGCTCCTCAACCTCATCTTTGGGGTCCCTTACTCAATGGAGCCTCTCAGGCAGACCACCGACAGGCTGACTTGGAACCACCTGTGTACACCTGGTCTAGACAACGAGCACAGAGTCCCCTGTGTCAGCACACAAATGTCCGACGGGCAGATGAGTCAGCTAGCAAGGCATTAACACCGTGAAGTGGAAGGCATGGCAGCCAGGACCAGGGGCAGGGGGCACCAACGGCCCCCCGCTCCCCAGGACTCATCCGGAGATAGCCCCTCCCTAAATGACGTCAGCACACAGTCTTTGCCTCCCTCCACACAAATGTAGCTCTCAGCACAGGGTGAGGAGAATGGCCCAATCTCTCCCCATCTGACTCAGAACCCTTTTGTCTCCAGAGCCCCCAGCCCAGCCACCAGCAAGGGCCTCATGAGCCCACCCACAGGGCCCCCACGAAGGCAGGGGGTCAGGGGGGCACTGGGAAGACGAGCAAGAGAACTGGCACACAGGAGATGCTCAACAAATAGCTGACGACGTTTTTAAAATCCATCTAGAGGCCTTTATCTCCCCCTTTATTTTGCCACAGTCCACACCACGCCCTCCTTACTGCCTCTTATGCCGGCACATTTATGCTCCCTGCCCCGGCATTTATTTGAGTTTCTGCGTCTCAGTCTAGAAAAATTCCTAAATGCACTTCAATTTCTAACACGCCACAGCTAGGTCTTTACAACTGAATAGCGCCAAGCCAGTAGGCCTCGGTTTTGCACATCTGTTAGATGGGCGAGCAGGCTGGCCAACGGTGGCTGCACAAAACTAGAGGAAAACCCTATCCACAAACCAAACGCAGCCACCCTTCAACGATCCAGGCCAATGACAACCAGTGCTCAGCCTCAATCATCTCGGCCTGACGTGCAGAAGGCAGTGAGGGGTTGTTTACTCTCCCGTCAGCAGATTTGCTTCCCTAATTATATGTGGCTCAGCCAACAGAAAAGTGGGTCTGTACTCCTGAAGCACAGGTCCCAGAAAGCAAGAAGGGAGACACGGGATGCGGGCTAGGAAGCTGCGTGGACCAACCCATCGTAGGCTATGGGGCTTGATCACAGAGTGATGGTTTCACAGGGGACACTGGGACCCCACAGGTGATGGCTGGACTTGATGCCCTCAGGGTCCGGCTCTCTCCAGCCTCGGGAAGGGAAGACGGTGGCCCCGGGGTAGGGGTGGGAGTCTGGGCTGGAAGATGCCAATGACAGGGAACACCCACCTAAGAGAACCTCTGTGTCCTGTCCTCCCAGCACATGCTAATCCCGGCCTTCGTCCCTTTCCCCTGTCCGGTCCCCCAGGCCAGAGGCCCCAGGGGAGGGGCTGCCTCAACCAGCTCCAGTCCGGCATCTAACAGCAGTGCCCAGAGCCTCCTGCAGTGTCCAGCCCGCATCCCTCCGCCTGCAGCACAAGCCCACTCCCCCTCACCCCCCTACTCCCAGCATCTGCTCTGGGCTGATTCTTAACAGCCCGGAAGTGAAACAAATCCCTCCCCTTCCCTCCATCTCCCCAACACCAAAACACTCGCGAGCCCCCTTTAAAATGTGTGCCACTGACCCCCTTCATCTTTAACATAATTTACGGAATTTTTTTTTAAACGAATTCCCTTTTCCTCTAACTCAAGAGGTCAGCGGACTTTTCCTATAAAGGACCAGAGAGTGAATATGTCAGGCTTTGCAGTTTCTGTCAGGACTACTCAACTCTGCTGTTGTAACAGAAAAGCTGCCACAGTAATTTGTCAACGAATGGGCATGGCCGGGTGCCAATAAAACTTTATTCACAAAAACAGGTGGCAGGCTGGACTCACGCGAGAGCCATAGTTTGCTAAGTCCTGCTCTAACTTAAATCATCCTTCAGTCATATCCGAAGCACTGATGTCTGAAAAACGGCAGGCTGACGTACTGGCTGTTTCTTTCTTTCACATATGCATTACGACAAAACACCAAAACTTATTCCTAAATTTTAAATGTTAAGTTTGTAGACCAGCCCAAGTCATCCTGGAAGCCCAGCCCTTGCTCTGGGAATACGACCCTAATCCACCACAGGGACGATGGGTCACCAAGCCTGGAGTTCTAGAATTTTCCAGGCTGAGGGTGGAAGCGGCCATTTCTCCCAGGTCTCTTCTCTGCTGCTGGGATAGGAGGAACACCCCCAGAGAGGGTCTCCCAGCCGCCACTGAAGGGGCCCAAACTGAGAGACCCGCTGCTGAGAAACACGAGGAGATGTCACCGCACGCTGCCCCCGAGCACGCCGGGAGCCCGCCCCGCCCCCTCCTCACCTGGCCCTTGCCACGGCGCCGGTAGCTGCGTCTCACCAGGCTCTTGTAGTTCTCATTCTTCTTGGTCAGGTAGTAATAGAGGACACACTCAGCCACCGTCTGCAGGATGGAGAGAGAAAAGAGCTCTGAGGCGTGTGCAGTGCAGGCGGTCAGAGCAGGAGGCCGGGAGCCAGAGGCCTGGGTTCCAATCCTACCTCCTCCAGGTACTGGCTGGGTGACCCTAGCCAGCTTACCTAACCTCTCTGGGCCTCGGTTTTCTCACCTGTGTAGTAGGGGTACTAATAGCACATATTTCACAGGGTTGTCATGAAGACCAAGTAAGTTAATACACATACGTGGACCACAGAACACACCCTGCAGAGGTGCTAACCTCTTCGTATTGTGGTTGGTGCTACTGGCAATCGTAACGATGAAGCTGTCGCCTGCCATCCCAGCCCCAGGAGAACGCCTCCAGCTCCCCAACGCGGGTCCGTTCTCTCACCCTAACTTCCTCCTCCCTAACATTTAGGGCCCTGAGTAACCTCTTCCAAGCTTCGTGCATCCAGCCTAATGTCGCCACGCAACTCTTCGTCTCTTGGGACATTTATGTCTTTTCTCTGCTTCAGTCTTTGCCCCGCGGACCGGGGTCTGAATCCCGGCGCCGCCACTTGCTGAGCAAATGACTGCCGCTCTCGGAACCCCACCACCTCCTCGTCCAAATGGGACCAGTAAGAGGGCATCGTCCTCAGAGAGCGACTGAAGGACAGAACACGACGATGCCGCCACCTGCGGCCACGGGGCCCAGCCCAGGTGACAGCTCGCCAATGCCAGCAGCTGTTACTGAGATGAGGTAAAATGTTTCCGTGATGCTCAGTGCTGGTGCCAAGCCCGGAACTGGCCTCTGAGGGGCAGTCGTGAGGGCTGCTGGGTGCAGAGGACGGCTGGGCCTCAAACCCCTGCGTCCTCATCCACTTCCTAGAATAGACTGTGAACAGAGGCTGCCCCCAAGCTCAACCTGACCACGAGCATGGCCCGCAAAATAGTTAAGAAAAACATTTTATAATCAGATGCCAATATCCGCAAACTGGGGGATGTGGGTGTCTGACTTCCCCTTGAACAATTCAGGAGAGTGCCTTCCCGTGCTGGGCGACCACGGGCTGGCCCTAAGCGTCACTTGCCCCTGCAGACAGGCACGGGCTGGCCAGTCCACCGAGCTCCCACCCTGCTACTGGCCTCACTCACCACCAGGACACGCCAGTCCCCAAAGGCACAGCTGGCAGCCCCAGCTTCAGACCCTTCTGGAAGCTCTATTTAAGTCTCAGCTTGGGCTGCCTCTTAGCCAAAGAACACCGTAAAGTTTATTCTCCAGCGTAGAGGCCTCTGATTCCCTCATTCAAACAGTGCCGCTCTACTGCCAATTTCTGAAACCCCCGCTTCTATCTCCAGGGAGCCCCAACCTATTGCCTCCTGGGTTGTCCACACCCCTAGTAAGAAGCTGTCACTAACCCAGAGGAGAGGCTATTTATAGGGCTTGCTTCTCCACACTGGTTTTTCAGGCCGGGAGAGATTTCGCTTCCCCACGCTGCCCCATCTCCCTCCTTCTATGGGTATCGGCTCATTGAGGGCAGATGCTGAAAACAACTGTTACCCTTTAAAATACCCGCCTGGATCCGGTTCTGACCGCCCTCCCACAGCGAGGAAGCGTGAGGCCTCCAGTAGCATGGTATCTGCAAAGCTGGGAGTGGGCAGACACCCCGTCTGAGAAACGAGATTCGGGGAAACGCTGCTTTAAACACCCAGAACAGCAGCTCCAGAAAGTAAACCTTTTCAGGAAGCTTGTCTGGCTCCGCCCTGGTGATGCTGGGGTCCAGCGGGCGACTCTGACACAGGGCCACGTCCAGCCCCCAAACCAGCTCCCTCCTACCTGTGGCCGCTGCGGCCACTGCCCAGCCTCGCCTCGTGGGTACACAAAAGGGGGCTTTACCATTTCCTGGGACGCTCTGTGTCCACCTGCCAACAGGGAACCGGAGCAGAAAGAGGCACCGCTCCAGGCTGGGTTTGGGGGCAAAAGGCGGAGCTCAAGCCTCAGTTCCACGTAAAGGTTTATCCAAAGGGGATGAGGATAAACCACATGCCAGGCTTCGCATCAGGGGTGTCAGCGTACAGTGACCATCAGAGGGACCTAGAAAGGTCATTCCATCCAGCTCCCTGGAAGATCGCCACTCTTGCCTATAAAGCCTTAATTAGGACGCCAGGCATGGCAGGGCTTCCAGAACCCATGTCCAGTCTGCCAGGATGCTTTGCTGCCACGTCTGAGGAGCCGGTGCACACAGCTCTCCTGGGGTTTCCCAGCCTGGAGCTCCGCCCTGGGAGGAGGGGGCGGGGCCTGCGGTTGCTTCTCCCAGGAGGGAGGAAGGAGGGAAGTGCCGTCAGACACAGCAAGGAGAGCAAGGGGCCAGCAGGCAGAGGCCTCGTGGGTGGGGAGGGAGGGTCCTTCGGCCCAGCCCAAGCGGCTGCCCCCAGGAGTGACCGCCAGAGGGGAACGGGGCGGGTGGCGCTGGGCCGGCGGGCAGACTCACCTTCCTCTCCAGGAACGATGCGATCAGGCCGAAGTTCTTGGGGTGCTGCATGAATCTGCGGGGAGAGAAGGGCGGGCCTGAGACCAGGCCGAGGGGGGCTGCCCAGCTGGGCGGCCGCCGAGCTCCCGGGCGCCTGCCATCTCTGCTGGCCCGGCACCGCCCCACTCGGAGCAATTAAGCCCAGGGGGGTGTGGGAAGGGCCGCGGCAGGCGGGACGGAGGGCTAAGAGAGGGCGTTCCTTGGAGTGAGTCACTGGTTTTAGCGCCTTTGAAAATACATTTGTTTGTCCTGCTGGAGGCGGGTTCCAGGAAAAATGAGGACATGACATGCAGCCCTTTGGTGGGGTTCCCCCCCTTTTAAAATCTGCTTTTGTTTCTGTCTCCGGCTGGGCCTGGGAAGCTGGGCCTTGCCCGGCCCACGCGGGGCGCCACGGGCGAGGTCACGGGGCAGGGCCGTGAGAGGTGGGAGCAGAGGCTTCGAGTGCCCGCCAGGAGGCAGGCAGGAGGCAAGCCGGCCCAGGAGGCCGAGGGAAGGGACCCAAGCTGGAGGGGTGGCGGGGAGCTGGCACCCCACCAACTGGCTTCCTGCGAAACAGGGAGAATTACTGGGAAAGAGCTGGGCCAGACTGAAATGTCAGGGCCACAGGAGCAGGCGGACAGCGGGGGCGGAGATGTGGGTCACGGCTGCTGGGGCCCCGGGGATGCTGGGTGGGGCCTCGGCACGCCCGTCCCCAAGACGCGCCACCGCCCCGCGGCCTCCCTGGGGAGAGGAGGGGCTGCTGGGGACGCAGGGGCCCCGGGGTCCCCCCACCTCCCCGCCGCCGCCGGAGGGAGCCTGGGCCAGCGCTGGCGATCGTCCTGCCCAGCCCTCCAGATGGCTGGGCAGGAGGCCAGTGGGCCCCTCCCCTGCTCCCCAACCAGACACTGGAGAAGCCAGAGCGGCCTCTTCTCTTTTCCCAGAGGAAGCCGCGAGTCAGAGGCAGGCTTCCCAGCCTGGGATCCTGCCTCGGGCAGCTCGCAAAGCTGGAGGCGGCCTAACGCCCTGATTTCCCAGACAGACAGTCTTCCCTTCTCCTCCCTCTCCCTGCCCCAGTGACACTTCCTTCCCCACAGATCCCTTCCTTGGGGTTTCCCCACGCAGAGATGGGGCCCCAGGAGACCAAGAAGCACACGTGGGAATCTCTTAGGTCACCTGTTCCACCTCCCTCCAACCTACACCTGGGTCCTCTGCCATGTTTCCTGAGAGTTTACTCTGACACTGGGTACCTCCAGACGGCTAAACGAGGAGGCACTGAGGCTACACCCATCTTACAGACGTGGAGACTGAGGCTCAGGGAGGGGAAGTGGCTGCTCGAAGTCACAAAACCAGTAAGTGATGGAGCTCTACGCCACCGGCACGTGATTCTCCAAGGCCCTGAGTGCTGTCAGTTCCGCTGAAAACGAGAGGTCACCCAGGACCTTGAAAGACTCAAGGTGCCAAACTGGGTCTCAGCAGATATCAGCCCAGCCTGGGCCCCCCCATTCTGCAGCTACTGGACTAACAGTGTGAAATCCTTAGGTCGGAACAGCAACATGAAAAATCCAGAAAGGCCAAAACACAGAAAGCATTCCCAGAAAACTTTTTTTTTTTTAAAGAAAGCATAAATAAATAAAACATCAAACATACCAGGGGGAATTTAAGTACCTAATGCAACAGTAATTCTTAGCATCCATGACCGTCCTACAGTCACTTCACTGGTTTTTAAATTGTACAACACCAGATACGGGACGACTTGATTCGACGTCTGTGACCGTGAGGACCTAGAAATGAGCTGCTAACTACCTGGGTTTCCTGTCTCTGAGCAGTAAACCCCAAACACACGGCAGGAGTTGCTCCCCAAAGCGCTATTTCCTGTGGAAGGTCGCTGCATCTGTGTTAGGCGCTCGAAGGTGCATTACAGCGTCCCTCTGTTTTTATGTATGTTTTAGAATTTCCATAATCAAAAGCCATTTAAACAAACAAACAAAAACTTTCCACACAAAACCCTCTTCAGTAGCTCCTCCTGCATTTCCAAGTCCTGCTGTCTGCCCTGGCTGATGCACCCCAGCCTTGCCCATGACCCAGAGCCATCCCCGTCCCTGAAGCCCAGTCTGGCACTCTGGGGCCACCCAGCTCTGCAAAGGGCAGAGACAGCCCCAGCCCCTGTGGCCTGGCCCCGCAGTGGGTGGCTGGAGAACGTGGGACACCCCTTTTGAAGAAACTCTGAGGCCTTCTCGGGAGGCGGAGGTGAACGTGGACGCCCCGCAGCTGAGTCCCCCACGCCCTCCTGGCTGAGCGCTGAGGCCTCTGCCTCAGTTTCCCGCCCTCTTGCCTTATGGGGGTCCTGGGTCCTGAGGAGGCGCTCTGTGCCCAGGATGTGGTTCCCTGGGACACACATTTTGAGTCTGGTGGGGGAAAGGAGTGCTTTCTCCATCTGGTTCCTCACCCATCTCCCCAAAACAGTCATTCTGCTCTTTCATTTGAGAAGAAGCCCCAAGCTTCACCTCTTAGCATCCAGTTCCTGCCTCTGCTTTCCAAAGACCCCCCACCCTGCTCCTTGGCTCCATACCCCCTCTCCCCCGACAAGCCTCTCCATTGCAGCTGAGCCCCTGCCCCGAAGCTGGGGGAGTCTGAATCCTGCCTCCACCATTTCCAAGCTGTGTGACCTTTGTTAAGTGTCTTAACCTCTCTGAGCCTCTGTTTCCTCATGTGAGTAATGGGGATGGCCTGTTAATGCCGTTATGAGGGATAAGAGGGACAAATGCACAAACTCCAGATAACATCTGTCCAGTGTCTGTGATGAAGGATGTGCTCCACAAATAGCCACTTTCCAAGTAAAATGAAAACCGAAAAGTCACCGGCCAGCCAAATAACCCTGCCCAAGGCTTCAGCCCAGCCTCGAAGGTCCTCCTGCCTTGTTCTTCTGACACACACTGACCCATTTCACGTAAAACTGCCTTGACACTTTGTACTTGTTTGAACAGTGTCCCCCCAAATATCATGTCCTCCCAGAACCTCAGAAGGTGACCTTATTTGGAAATGAGTCCTTTGCGGATATAATTAGTTAAGATGAGGTCATGCTGGAGTAGGGTGGGCCCTGAATCCAATGTGACTGGTGAATTTATAGGAAAAGGAGAAGACACAGAGAGACACACAGGAAACAAGACCACGTGAAGACACACTGAGATTGTGAGATCCATCTCCAGGCCGAGGGATGACAAAGATCGCCGGCCACCACCAGGTGCCAGCCAGGTGCGAGACCTGGGACAGACTCTCCCTTGGAGCCTTCAGAAGGGACCACCCCAGCCCACACCTTGATCTTGGACTTCCAGCCTCCAGAACTGTGTGAGGATAGATTCTTGTTGTTTAAAGTCACACGGCTGGTGGTCATTTGTCGTGGCAGCCCTAGGAAGCCAGGACAAGCCTCAACAGGACAGGTTTCTCAGGGCAGGGGAGGGTGGCCCGGCCAGGCCCCCACCCCCGTGACGGGGACTCACTTCTCCCGGAAGGTCTCCTTCTCCTGCTCGCTCCACATGTTCATGACCTGGCGGTCTTTGTACACCTTCATGGGGTCGTCCATAAGCCCGTTCATGTTGATGAACTTGATACGCTGCTGGTCGGCGTCGTACAGCATCGGTGGGATCACGGCCAGCTGGCGCATCTGCTTCTCCAGGTTCTGGAGGGAAGTGGAGACGGCAGAGGGCTCCGGTTGGAAAGCACAGGACAACGGGAACAGGGTGGGGAGGGGGAGGGGTGCTTGCGCCAGCACAGGGGACCCAGGTGAGGAGCAGAGGGTAGGGGTATTCCGGGCGAGACAGGAAAAACGCAAAACCAGCGAGAAAGCGAATGATGAGTTAAAAAATAATAATAGCCCGTGCAGGGGGAAGGGAGAATTTAAAGGCGGCCCCAGAGAGGTTTACGGTGGGCAGGGCTGTTAAATTAAATGCAGACAGCAGCAGCCACCTTATCTGCAGAAAGAGGGGAGCAATGAATCTTCCGTTTGGAAATGCAAGTGCCATAAAATACTGCAAGAAAGATGTGCAGCCCAGCTGGGCCAGACTAGCTCAGGAGACGGGGCCTGGCCCTCCAGCTTCACAGGGCACGCGGGGTGGGGCGGGGGGCTGCCTTGCTCTGGGGGGGTCCGGTGAGGCTGCAGAACCGTTTCCTCGCCCGCCACCCACCCCCAGCCCTGGATCCAGCTCCCTCAAGCGTGCCCACTGGGGACCAAGCCTGCCCAGCCCCGCGCTCGGCAGGAGTCGGGCGGGCTCACTCCTAATGCACCAGGATGGCTGTTAAGAGGCTCTGAGCCGCCACTCAGCTGGACTCATTTCCCCAAATCTCTGCAGCCAGCCCATTACTGGCGATTAATTACCCATCTCCGGAGGCAGGCAAGGGTCCAGCCCGGCCAAGGTCAGCCAGTTCAAAGGCTCCGCTGCCCAACCTCCCACATCCAAGCTCTCCACTCAGTGCTGGGGATTCCCAACAGGAGCAGGGGAGCGCAGCGGGGGGCACGGCCCTGACCCTCGGCTGAGACGGGCCCCCCACAGAGGCCTGAGCCTCCCCCGAACTCCGGCAGCCCTCCAACACCTTCACCTCCCCGACGTCCTCGGCTGCCCGAGATACACAGCACTGGCAGACCCCAGGCAGGGTTTCTCCTCCAGGAACCCCACCCCTGCTCTGCTGCCTCTCCCCAACGGGGCACAAGCGCTGACTACCGCAAGCTCGCCCCAAAAGGAGAGCATCGTTCCTCCCGCCCAGCCCCCTCCTTCCCACCCTCCCAGGGAACCTCAGGTCAGCCTGGGCTGGGTGAGGTGAAGTTTCTGCCCTGAATTCCCTTTCCAACCATCACCCGCGAAAGCTGTTCCCTCAGCATCCCTGGGGATGCCGGTGGCTGCATTCTTGTGCGGCCAGGACCTGGGGAAGCGGGCCTCTGGGATGGGGGCCGGGGTGGGTGGGAGGGGGACACTGAATCAGCTGGGATGCCAGGCGCCCTGCCTGCATCAGGCAGGGAACACACGGGAAAGGGCCGCCCTCCTCTTGTTCCCACGTGCCCCTGTGGGACGTGTACGTGGCCACAGCACTGGGGGAGGGAAAGGAGCTCGAGCGAACCCACAGGTGTGAGGACAAAGGCTTTCCAAGTTCTGCTTTCTGCAGACTGAAGGGTGTTCAAAACAGGGACATAGCACGTGAAGTTTTAAAACGAAGGCTCTTTTTTAACGGCCAGAGAGTCTGAACTACCTGCATCAGACTCGCGTGAACAGCCTGGTGAAAAGTGCAGATCCCTGAGCTCAGCCCCAGATTGGCTAAATCAGAACTGCTGGGGCAGGGCCCTAGGAAACTGCAATTCAAGCCAGACTCTCCCTCCCCAGGACTCTTCAGTCTGTCCGAAGTGAGAATCAGTGGCCTAAGCAGTGCTACCCAACAGAATGTTCTGCAACGATGCAGGTGTTTACTGCCTGCTCTGTCCAACATGGGGCCACTAACCACGTGTGGCTTCTGAGCAACTGAAATGGGACTGGTGCCACAGAGGAACTGAATTTTTAATTTTATTTCATTCGTGTTAAATTCCATTTAAAGAGCCATGTGCAGCTAGAGATGACTGCACTGGGCCCGAGCTGCAATGTCTCCCATCCGGACAAAAGTTCTGCCTGGACGCAAGGCCCCGGGCAGGAAGAATGTGCCCCCCTGCTTTTGTGAGGCTCCCTCTTGTCTACTGCGATGTTGGGAACATGGTGGGTGGGGCGGGGGGACTGGCACA
Source organism: Balaenoptera borealis (assembly GCF_965194805.1). Classification (NCBI taxonomy): domain Eukaryota; kingdom Metazoa; phylum Chordata; class Mammalia; order Artiodactyla; family Balaenopteridae; genus Balaenoptera; species Balaenoptera borealis. The sequence goes on from NC_138875.1 coordinate 85,986,334, forward strand.
CTAGATGCTTGACCTACAAGACTTGGGAGGGGACAGGCCAGCACCAGCCCTGCCCCAGGAGCAAACGCCTCCTTTTTCTGCTTTCTGGTCATCTTTGGGCTCTGGTGACCACAGCCAGGGTCACCTGGCTGACAGAAGGTCATCTGGGAACTCCTGATAGAAGGTCCCCGGCTTGGTGAACAGCTGGTGAGATGGGAATCGCCCTCTGCCCCCAGTTCTGGGCACGGGGAGGCTGACCTAGAAACCACAGCTCTCAGGCACTCGTGCCCTCTGGCTTCTGGTCAGGCTCAACCAATGGGAAGCACTGAAAGTAGACGGGGGCGGGGATGGGGAGTGAGACGTGGGGGTACTTATCCCCTGGTTTCCTCCCCTCCGTGGCATCACGGATGGGGCCCTTCCTGGCCATGTCCTACCAGGGGGCCTCTCCTCCACAGCCCCAGGAAGGCCCCTCTCCCCGCTTGTCCTTCAGGCTGGGGATGGGCGATGTCTACTCCCCTGGTGCCCCACTATCCCACCTTGGTTCTGCCCACACTTCAGTAACAAGCCCCTTGATTTCAAGCATCCAGATGAATTCTGCTTCCTGCTGGGAGCTTCTCCACGCGCAGGGGACACAGCGGGTGGAGCTGAGGTCAGGGTCAAGGCCGTGGACTTACCTCCTGCTCCGAAAGGCCATCGATGATCTCGGACACCTCGTGCTCGCTGCGGGCGGCCGACATGGAGAGCCCGCTGCCCCGCTGGCCCACCCTGCTGGAGACCAAAGGGACACGCTCAGGACCGGCCCCTCGGCAGCCAGGGACACGCGGCCGGCACAGCGGCACAGACCCGAGCCCACAGGTTCCCCAGAGGTGGTGTGTGGGCAGTGAGGAGGGGCCAGGCCTTACACCCACATAGACAGCCCTGAGCCCAGGGGTCCAGGGGAAGGCATGGAGCCCCCAGACTCACCCAGAAATGCCAGAACCCTTTTTCTCTCCTAAGATGCCCACCAAAAGACCAGCCACACAGATCCACATACAAATCCCAGCTCTGCCTCTTCGGACCTGTCCCTCAATGTCCTCCCCGGTACCACGGGGATAAGGTGGCACGTGGCACCCAGGACTGGGAGGAGGCATTCGGTGAGATACGCATCGTGAGTGTCCAGGAAAGAGTGAAATCCAGCATCCCTGCTCATGGCCCATCACCTTATCTGTGTGACAACAGATGTCACAGCCGCATGTCACCGAGCACCTACTCTGCGCTGGGCACTCCTACGCAGGATCCCACCCAGTCCTCACGGCCGCCACGTGAGACCAGCATCCCTCTCCTTTGATCCACACCAGGGATCTCAAACTCAGCTGCCTTCAGGGGCCGCATAAATGAACGAAGCTGGGAGGTACCAGCCTGTGGCACACCGGAAGGAGAACTCACTCCACCAAAATGGATTTAAGCTTCTTTCAATTAAGTATTAAGGCCGGGCAGGCACCAAGTGACACATCCAAGGGCTTGATGCGGCCCCCGGGCTGCCAGTTTGAGAAGCTGCTGTGCTTCCTGTTTCACGCCGGCCAGGGCTCCTCTTCGGACAGTGCCTCGAGCTGACCCAGGCCCTGGGAGGCAGGAAAGGAGGGAGGGGGAGGGGGAGGGGAGGGGAGGGGAGGGGAGGGGAGGGGAGGGGAGGGGAGGGGAGGGGAGGGGAGGGGAGGGGAGGGGAGGGGGAGGAGAGGGGAGGGGGAGGGGAGGGGGGAGGGGGAGGGGAGGGGAGGAGGGGAGGGGGGAGTGGGCCCGGCCCCCCCGCCGCTCACCTCTGCATGCGCTCCTGCAGCTCCCGCTGCTTGCGGATCTCGGGGAACTGCTTCTCGTAGTACTCGCGCACCTTGCTCTCCTTGGCCCGCCGCCGGGGGTTGTTCTCAATGCGCTCCACCTTCTTCTCCCAGGCCTCCATGAGCTGGTCATAGCGCTGGCAGAACTTCTGCTCCTGGGGGGGTGCGGGGGAGCCCTGCGGCAGCCGCTCCTCCCGCATCCGACACCCAGCCCCTCCCCGGCTCCCCGCTCTGCCGTGTGCCCGGGCACACGTGGGCAGACACGCGATCACACGCGGGCACATGGGCAGACCCAGGCACGTGGGCAGACACGCGATCACGCAGAGACCTGAGCAGACCCAGGCAGACCCGGGCCCCTGAAGAAAACCCACAGGCTGCCCTAAGGACCCGGCCGCCTCGCTCCCTGGGGAATGGACCACCCCCCGCCGGCCTCCCTCCAGAAAGGCCTCGTACAATACGGAAGCTTCCAGCCACATGTGGCTGTGAAGTTTAAATCAGGTAAAATTAAGTAACATTTAAATTCAGGTCTCTGGTCCCTATGCCACATTTCTAATGCCAGTAGCCATGTGAGGCCAGGGCTACCACCCACAGTGGGCAGTGCACACAGACCATTTCATTCACTGTCAGTTGCGTCGGACGGTGCGGCTCTGGGCCGTCCATCAGGCCCGGGACAGCCCCATGGAAAGCATTCTCTTTCTGAATAGTTCCTCATCCCCTGGCCTCAGGCCAGCCACGCTCCCCACACCCAAGGACTGGGTGTGAAGACTCAAGCTGCCGCCCATCCAAGACAAGGAAGTCCCTCTCCAAGTCTAACCACAGTGCTTCCTGCTGTATGTCCTTCCTTAGAGAGAAGACCCCGGCCTGGCCCAGAGTGTAGCTGCCTGGCTTCTGAGTCTCCAAGGTGACCCGGACCTCAAGCAGGCAGGGAGCATCTGGCTGCCCGTGAGACCCGGTCTCCCCATCTCTAACAGCTGCCGTGGACAGATGGCATGGTCTGGGAGTCTCGCTTGAACGCCTCCTCGACACTTCAGCATAATCAGAAAACCCGTCTCTGGTCCTCGTGCCCAGACACCCCACCCCATCCTGAATTTCAGCTTCTGACCAAGGCAGCTTATGACCTTGGTCCTCAACAAACCCAGCAGCGTGATGGTCCCCAAGTGGCCGTCAGGCCAGCTTTGAGGAGGAGCAGAACTTGACCTCCAGCTCCCGGGGGGTCCCCAGGTATGTGGGCTGCCCCAAGAAGCCTTGGGAGGTCAAGTTCCAGTAGCAGACAATAGCCACACATGCTCGTGGCAAGGTGCCGAGAACAGCACCCCTGAGGGTGAGAACCGGTGTGAAGGAAACCCAGCCCAGCCCACCATCAGAGCAAGGGACCCTCCCCACCCTCTCAGGCAGAGGAAGAGAGGCCTCGATCTGATGGGCGAGAGCGAGAAAATATGTCAGATGGGGAAAAGGCGAGAACATGTTCACCAAAAACCAGCAGAGGAAAAGAATGCAGTTACCCGTGAAGATAGGCAAGAAACCCGCAGGGCCACCAACCAGCTGCCCAGTGGAGGGGCGAGCAGGGCGGCCAGCAAGACGCCCCAGCCCTGCCTGGGGCCCTCGTGGAGCAAGGGACAGGAACAGCCGTGCGGGCACACGCAGCCACACTGCCCAGCCCCAAGCGCCACACGCAAAGACGCGAGCAGCTCCTGAGGACCGTCCAGGATGAGGAAGTCCCCCTCCACGTCTAACCACAGTGCCACCTGCTGTGGCCTGAGCACTGGAGGTGCTCTCCGTCCACTGAGGGCCGAAGGCACGGGGCGCCTCGGGACAGAGCACGGCAGTGGCTGCGGCCCTCCCCTGGGGCAGCAATGACCCTGCCAGGGGGTTTCCACATAGTGGCCCCGCTGGCCAGGGAAGGAAGCAGGTCACACACTCACATACACACATGCACACACTCACACGTAACACACGCACACTCCCTTACACATACATGCGCGCACGTGGACTTACATTCTCACACTTACAATACACACTCACACCCACACACTCACTCATAAACTCACACACACACATTCTCACACTCACACTCACACTCTCAGAGGCTGGAGCACTGCTAAGCTAGTCTGCCGGGTGCCAGGAGCAAGAATCTGCAGAGGAAAAGGAGGATGGCCCCTGCGACCACAGTCTGTGCGTGTTATGAAAACAGGTCACCCTCAGTGGGAACTCTTCTTCGTAGCACCATCATCACCATCAGCGTCACCATCGTCATCATCTTCATCATAAACACCATCATCACCATCAGCATCAGCATCGCCGCTGACACTAGCTAAGTGCCACCGTGTCACATGCCGGGCACAGAGCTGAGTCCTTCCCGCGACTGACTCTCCCAAACAACAGAAAGCCATGACCGCCATCCCCTCTGTACAGGCAGGAGTTCAGAGCTCAGGGCCGTCAGCCCAGGATCACACAATTAGGGACGGGAGGTCAGGATCCTGATGGTTGTTCTGATAAAGTCCAGTGCGTCTACTTTTCCTTTTGCTGCTCATGCTCTCGGTGTCACACCCAAGATCCGCTGCCCAATCCAAGGTCGTGAAGATTCACCCCTATGGGTTTTCTTTCAGGAATTGTATGGCTTTAGCTCTTGCATTTAGGTCTTTGATTCATTTTGAGTTACTGTTTGTGTTAATTCTGTGAGGTGGGATCCAACTCCATTCCTGTGTGTGTGGCAGTCCTGTTGTCCCAGCACCATTTGTTGAAAGAGACGGTCCTGTCTCATTGAATGGACATGGCCACCTGTCAAAAATCCAGCAGCGACAGATGTGAGGGCTTGTTTCTGGCCTTTCTATTCTGTTCCATTGGTCTCCATGTCTGTCCTTAGGCCAGAACCATGCTGTTTTGATTATTGTAGCTTTGTGATATGTTTTGAAATCAGGAAGTGACTCTTCCAACCTGGTTGTTCTTTCTCAAGATTGTTTTGTCTATTTGGGGTCCCCATGAATTTTAGGGTCAGCTTGCAGATGACGGTTCTGAGCGCCCACTGCAGTCCGGGCCTTGCCGTGAGCACACTGCTTGCAGCCTTTCACTCAGTGGCCTGATGAGGTGCGTGTTACTATAATCCCCACCAAACAGAACGGGAACCTGAGACCAGGAATTAAATGATTTGCCCTGGTCACCGAGCAGGGCCAGGATTTGAACCCCTCCTACTCCACCAGGTGTTTCAGGATGGAGCTCTACACTTAGGGAAACGATGAGAGATGGGGTGACCAGGAGGTACCCCCAAAACTGAGGAAGACAGCCTCAGGCCGACGGACAGAGCGCAAGGAGGGAAGTGTTAGGGAGGTGGCTGGAGCTGGCTGGCCAGGGGAACGGGCCTCTGTGGTCACCTGGTGACCCGGCGCCCTCCAGACCCCCAGGGAGCCTGCAGCCTCATGCAAAGGCCTTCTGCTGGGCTCAGCGGCCCAGGCACCACAGACTTGGAGAATGTTCCCCTGCTGGCTGTCCTGCGTGTTCGGCGATGCGTGAGGGTGACGAGGTGGAGCTCTCCCAGCCCCTGTCCTGCTGCCTGTAACTCAGGCTGCAGAAGCAAGTCACGGATGCCGGGGCAGGTCAGGAAAAAGCCCAGAAGTGAAAAATAAGAGGTGCAAGGAATATGAGAGGAGTGAGCAAAAGTTGAGCTGTCTCTAAAAAAAAAATAGATAAAAAAGGAAAGTGGGGACAAGCCAGGAGAAAGAAAAAAGGCAGATTATGCTGAAAATATGCCAGTGCCCACTGTAGTGGGTTCAATGGTGACCCCCCCCAAAAGATATGCCCGCATCCTAACCCCCAGGTTAGGGGGTCTGAACCTTCAAATATGACCTTGTTTGAAAAAAGGTGTTTTCAGATGCCATTAAGGATCTTGAGATGAGGTCATCCTGGATTAGGGTGACCTCTAGATCCAGTGACAGGCGTCCGTGTGAGAGAAGAGAGGGGAAAGGCCAGCTGAGGATGTAGGCAGAGATGGGAGTCATGTGGCCACAGCTAGGAATTGTCTGGCGCCACCAGGAGCTGGAAGAGGCAGGGAGGAGCTTCCCCTAGCACCTCTGGAGGGAGCACAGCCCTGCCCCCATCTTGATCTCGAACTTCTGGCCTCTAGAGCAGTGAGAGGATACATTTCTGTTGTTTTAAGGCACCTAGTTTGTGGTCATTTGTTACAGCAGCCCCAGGAAATGAAACACCCACCATCCAGGCTGAGCTCAACCCCTGACTAACCCATCCTGTCAGGCCATCAGTCACACACACTCTCCCCCCCCCACCGCCAGGCACTGCGCTAACCCTTCCTGCAGCCCCACCATGACCCCATTTCACAGAGAGGAAAAGCGAGGCTTAGGGCAAGACGGCTGTCCCAAGATCACTCACAGCGGGTATGGTGGGTAGGGTTTGAATCTGCGCATCTCAGCCTTACAGTGCCCCCCACTTATACCCCCTTCCCCCAACACCACACACACACACACACACACACACACACACACACACACACACACACACACACACAATCTGGCTTCTGGGGGCGTGGGGCAGGCGAACTCAGCTTCCCAGGGGACGACAGGGCAGGCCTGGTGGAGGCTCCTGTTGGAGTTGGGTGCCCCTCTGGGGGAACAGCCTCAGCTCTCTGGGCAGAGCAGGAGTGTAGGGCAGCGTGGGTCCCAGGAACCTCTAAGGAGTGAAGGCCCCACAGAAGGGGGGCTGACTGACGTGGGGGCGGGGGGGGCACGGGCGGGGAGCATGCAGATCTGAGGGGGCCCGTCTTGGCCAAGCGCCCTCCCAGTCCTTGCTGATGACGATGCATGGGGCTTTGGGCTCATTTATATAAGAACAAGAATGAGATCATTCCAGACGCCCTCCCGTCGCAGCTTCTGTGGTTTCGGAATTCGTTTTCACAAGGGCCTCTCTTAAGATGGGCTCAGCTTGGCCACAAAGCCAACCCAGAATTTCTTAGAAGTCTCCAGTTCCTCTATCTTTAAATAATCCCATTTCCCCTCCATCCCCTCAAGGGACCCCTCCACAAGGAGCCCTGGGAGATTTCCGAACCACTTACACCCACCCAACTCCACCCCCCAGCAGCCACTGGGATCCTTTTAAAATGTAAATCAGATCTCCTTCTTCCAGCCCCAAAGGAACCCCACCCCTGGGCAGTGCTACAGGGGAAAAGCTGTGAATCAGGAAAAGCTGTGAATCCTTAGGTGTGATAAAGAGAGAATTTCCTTCCTCCAGGAAGTGTTCCGGGCGAGGGTCTGGGTGTCTGCACCTACGTTCTAACAGCTCAACACAAAAACATTCATACTTACACACACACACACACACACACACACACACACACACAAAGCGAATATAACCAAGATGGATTCTAGATGGCGGGCTTATAGGTGTTCACTGTTACTCTTCTGTCAAATTTCCTCTATCACTGTCAAATTTTCCAAATAACTAAAAATTCTTACAGATTTTGTATTCTTTATTAAGAATACATTAAGAATAAGTGTCCAACTGTATTTAGAGTAAAATCTAGACATTCCATTTCCAGGTGACCTGGCGCCCATGATTTTCGACCAGAGCCCCCCACGCATGCCCTGTACTTCAGGCTTGCCTGCTACATGCTGTCTTGTGCTACCCCCCAGGCCGGTTCCTGCCTCAAGGCCCCTGCACTTGCTGTGCCCTCTCCTTGACACTCACACCCCCAGATATTCACATGGGTGGTCCTTTCTGGTCATTCCTCTCTCAGTACTGTGGTAGGATATCCAGGCTGTCCCCGACCCCATCCCTCTGCACGGCACTTATCACTGCGTCTCTTCCACTCAGGCACACAGCAGGTGCTCAGTAAATATTTCTTAACTCGATGAATAAGATGGGATGACCCGTTTCATGAACCCCATCTATCCAGCCAGGTGCCTCTGGTCACCATCCAGTCAATCTGGGAGTCTGAGGAGGTTGGAAAGAAAAGGGAAGCCCACCACTTCTCACCCCGTGGGGCCCTGGGGTCTAGGGTGCCACCCAACCAGCTTCCCAGTCGCCCAGCATCTGAGCCAGAAATGTATCCCTTCTCCAAGGGCCCAGCTGAGGTCTAAGGCCAGAGAAGGGTGGGTTCAGAAACTGGTTCAGAGGGACCCAGGCCCTCAAGTGGTGAAATCAGAGCTTTTGTGAGATGGTCTGAGAATGAGCAGCTCTCTCTCTGGCTCTAGAAGACTCAAACCTGCTGTAGAAATTCAGGTCCCAAAGGAAAACCAGCCTGTCAATGTACTAATATGCAGACTTGAAGAAAAAAGGCATCGAAATGAAGGTGCAACCTGATCAAACCACTCCTGAACTCCACTCAGTGGACTTTGTCAGCTACACAAATTCCTTTGCTGTTTAAGCCCATCTGAGCCAGTGCTTCTTCCTCTCACAGCTGAAAGAATACTAATGGGTAACTCCCCCTCCATCACTCAGCCCTAACCTCACCCAGTGAATCAGTGACGTAAACGCCCACCCTAAACCACAACTAAAGGTGTTCTTTCACATGTGCTCCCCCTGCCTTGGGCATGCCTCCCAGCTGAGATGGCAGAGTGTGCGGTGGGATGCAGGAGTCTGTACCACTTTCTAAGCAAGGGGGGCCTCACTGCTTCTCTGGGCCCGGATTTTCCTGAGCCCGGAATGGGCACAGCGGGCTGGGCAAAGCTCATTTCTCAGGGAGCCCCCTAGAGTCACCGCCACCCAGCACACAGTCCACCCCAGTCTTCCACCTCTGCCAACAAACTTCTCTCTTTCTGCCTAAAATAGCCACAGTAGGGCCTCTGACAAGGAACCAATTTTCCCGGCCAACATTTTGCTTTCTCCCCTTCCAGGCTGCAATAGGAGGGACACAGTTCCCAGCCCCCCAACCCACTCACACTCCAGCTTCCTTGGGGCAGCCGAGCCCTGAGCCCCCAGCTTCACCGAAGCAGCTGCTGTCTTTTCCCATTTATCTCACTGCCCTTGGCTTTTCTTCACACCCTGGACACGCAGGAATGAGCTGCAGAACCCAGGGATCCCTGTGGGTGTGGCCTGAGTGGCCTGGACGGTCTCGGCTCTCAAGGAAGCCTGGTCCGTGGAGGGGAGGGGGTGGCAGAAGAGATTCCAGGGGCGGGGGACGCGGTGATGACTTACCCATTGTTTCCGGGCGTGATTCCTCCTCTTGAAGTACAAGATTAACTTTTTCCGCATCGCCTGGTTTCTAAGGAGGATGGAAACGGCCAACCGGGCAGGTCAGAAATGCAGGCTTTCAGGAATTCCATCCCTTGCCGAAGTTTGCCCCTACTTGCCCCTATTGGCTCCCGGTGAGCTAAGACACATCCGTAGCCCCCCAGGGTGAGCCACGAATTGCCAATGTGTGTCCTTCCCCCGTCACATACAAGTTGTCCCCACACACACCTAGGCTGAGCGTGGTCTGCAGAAAAGAGGGTTCCAAAGGGGGGCGAGGTCTTGTGGCTTCCTGCCCTCCCCGGAGCTGCCATCACCCCTACACGCACCCAGGCTCCCCTCTCCCGTCAGCCACAACTGCCACGGGAAACCGGCCACAGAGAAACTGCCACAGCCTTAGAAACGCAGGCCGGGGAGACCAAGCCCCCGAGACCTGCAGCTGCACAGAGGCAGGGTCTTGGGGTCTGGCCTCTGTGACCCCAAGCCACCTCCAACCAAGCCCCTGCTCTGTCCCCCTGGGGTGGGGGTGACATGGACAAGCCAGCGACAGGCTGGTGGGAGCCAGCGCAGCAGGAAGCCCAGGAAGCACCTGAGGGGTCTCATGCTTCAGCTCAGGGAAGCCAGACCCCTCTCGCCATCAAAGCCCTCAACCAAGGAGGCCACACACAGTACTGCGGGCTCAGAGGGCAGCGGGCGCTTCCCCGGGGAGATGCGGGCTGTTCAGAGAGAAAGAGAGGCAGGCACAGGAGAGAGACACCAAGACCAGGAATGAGGGAGAAGGAACGAGAGCAGAAAGACAGACAGAGAGAGCCCCAGAGGAAGGCAGGGAGACAGAGGGAGAGGGAGTGACAGAGAGGTGGATGAGATCAGATCCCAAGTGAGGACAGAGGGAGAGGGGCCTGGCAGAGAGAGAGAGAGAGAGAGAGAGAGAAAAGAGAGACAGAGGGGAACAGGCCGAAAGGCAGAGGAAGACAAGATCCAAAGAAAGGGGGACGATGGATAAACAACAAGGTCCTGCTGTACAGCACAGGGAACGATATTCAATATCCTGTGATAAATCATAATAAATACTAAGAAAGAATGTGTATATATGTATAACTGAATCACTTTGCTGTAGAGCAGTAATTAATACAATGTTGTAAACCAACTATACTTCAATAAAATAAAAAACAAATTAAGGGAGCTGGAGGCCCAGCAGGAGGCAGAGGGAGACTCAGAGAGGCAGACCGATACAGAAAAGGATGGAAGACTCACCCCCAAGCACCCCCTTCCCCTCGGCCCTTTCCCCACAACTTCCAACGCACAGCAGAGTGTAGCAGCTGGGGCCTGCGGGGGTCACAGACAGGCCCCGGAGAGCCCATCAGGCCCGTGAACTTGCTTGCCCCCCAGCCGGGTGTACAGCAGGATCAACTTTTCTGGGGAGGGGTCCCCCGACTTGCTCATATTCTCAGCCGCATCCAAACTCTTACCAAAAGCTTACAAACTGATGACTGGGAGCCCCGCCCCGTCCAGCCTCCAGGAGGTGTGGTACCTGTGGGCCACCAGGACCCCAACCTCAGGAAAAAGACAAAGAGGAGGGCACTCCAGGCCCTGATGGACGAGGAAGCTCCCCCAACACACGCCTCCCTGGGGCTGAAGCGCCTGAAATCAACCTGCCCTGGGGACCCCATGGGGAGTCACTCTCTGCTGCCTCATGCCCCTCAAACAGACACCACCGCCTCAGAGACCCACCTCCCAGCGGCTGTCGGGGTCTGCCAACACACCTCATCCCCAGGTGGACCAGGGTACCCAGGCCTTGCAGTGATTTCCAGCAGGAGGTCGGCATCCCCACTACCTGGTCTCAAGTCTGAGATGCTGATGGGCCTGCATGGTCCCTCTTCACCTGTGGACCCCAGCCAAGCTCAGCCCTGTCTCTACCCATCTCCGGACAAGGAAAGGCCACGCCCACTTCCAGGAGGGTCAGTGAGGGGACCCTCGCCTCCCATCGGCCAGGCCTCCCGCCTCGAGGTCTCGATACTTAACATCAGCCTCCCCTCCCCAGCAGGACGGGCGCTGGGGGTCCTCAGTCACACAGGCTGAGACCACAACCCCTCATTCCACAGCAAGGTGTCTCTGAACAAATCTCAGATGGTCTCAGCCTCAGTTTCCTCATCCGAATAATGGGAGCAGCAACACTGTGCTTTCATCTCCTCAGTCATTCAGCAAATGTTTACTGAGCACCTGTTATGCACCGGGCACTGTTTTGGGCCCTGGGGACATAGAGGTGAGCAAGACAAAGTCCCCGGCCCTCGTGGAGGTGACACTTAGAGGGGCCACACTGACAATAAGCAAGATAATCAAGATAATCCTGGAGTCAGGAACTTACATGGAGGGTGGGGTAGTGACTGGGGGAGGGGAGGGTGTAGCTATTTTAGATTCAGGGGTGCAGAAAAGTCTCTCAGAGATGGCTGCGAGCTGATACGTTGATCACCAGGAGGACCCAGCTGTGGGGCGATCCAGAGGGAGATGCACTCCTGGCAGAGGACACTGGGAGTGCACAGGCCCTAAGGTGGGAACAAACTCAGAGCGGTTGAAGAACAGACAGAAGACCCATGTGGCTGGAGAGTGTTGGGCAGGGACAGAGGGGAGGAACAGGGAGGAGGAGGAGAGCTGAGAGGTTGGCAGGGCCGGCTGTACGGGGCCTTGTGGGTTGGGGCACAGGAGCGGGTTTGGACTTGAAGACGGCAGCTGAGAAGGCCAAGCAGCAATGACAGCCCAGTAGCACCGAGGTCTTGGTCTCTAACGCCATCCTCCAATAAAAGGAGCCATTTCTCAGGACCTCCCTGGCAGTCTGGTGGTTAAGACTCCATGCTTCCAACACAGGCAGCGCGGGTTCGATCCCTGGTCGGGGAACTAGGACCCCATACGCTGCGCGTGCAGCACAGACAAAGGAACACCAAAAAAAAGAGCCATTTCTCCCTGGAGGAATGGCTGCATCCAGAGCTGCGGCAGGAAATATACAAGGTGAGCCCAGAACATTTTTAAGTAAAGAAAGTTTCCGACGGCCAAAGCTGGAACAATTTGAGAGGCAAAATAAATAACGCTAGTACTAGATTATAGCCTGAAGAATAAAATAAATAACCACGCATCCACACGGATATAAATAAATGATTGAATAAATAAATAAAGGAGGGAGAAGGGACAAATGTTCCTTACAGAATTCCAATTAATAAAGGTAGAAGGACTGAGGGAAGTTGAAAATCACTATCAGATACCACGGTGCTAATTACTGCAGGCTAGACCCTTGCATGAACGTTAAATCAGTTGGCAAAACTTTGAGGAGAGACAGGAAATTTGCATAGCCTTGAAGCATTTCCCCCAAATATTTACTAATCATTGCGGCAGTTTAACTTGTGTCCACGAATTCTTTGATATTCCCCCTCCAGGAGGTGTAGCTGGACTCCCCTCCCCTTGACAGTAGGCTGGATGGTGACTTGCTTCTAAAGCACAGAGTAGGGGCAGGAAAGAGAGCAACTCAACGGTGGAGACACGGCTAACACCTCCCTGAGCAAGGGGGCAAGGTCAACACCACCTGCAGTGACATAAACACCACCAGTCAGGGGTGTCGGATGCTTCCGATATATCATGATGGGAAGGGCGCCCCCTCACCTCTGTGGGACTCTTCCCCCAAACCCGCAAGCCCAGCAGCCTCCTGAGAAAATATCAGACACACCCAAATTGTGGGACATTCTGCAGAATCCCTGACCAGTCCTCTTCAAAAGTGTCAGGGTCAGGAAAATCGAGGAAGACTGAGAAATTATCACAGAGTGGAGACCAAGGGGACATGAGGACGAAATGCAGAGCAGGAACCTGGATCAGATCTTGGACCAGAAAAAGGACATTAGTGGGAAAATTGGGAAAATCCAAAGGAAGTCTGTGGTTTAGCTAATAGGACTGTACCGCTGTCCCTGTCGTAGTTTTGATAAATGTACCTTGTTCGTGTCACATGTTCGCATTGGGGGATGCTGGGTGGAGGGTATACGGGGAATTCTTAGTACGGTCCATGGGTTCCACGTCCCCAGATACGGGGCCGACTGCACTGGGCCATTTTATATAAGGAACTTGAGCATCGCGGATTTTGGTATCCACGGGGTTCCTGCAACCAACCCCCCTCACTGTACTACCTTGGCAACTCTTCTGTAAATCTAGCTATTTTAAAATAAAGACTTCGAAAAAAAAAAAAGAGGGACAAGACCTACGTAGAAATGCCATAGTGAGATCAAAGACAATTTACTTTAGAGCTTGCAGGGCGCTTGGTGGATGTTATGAATTGAAATGTGTCCCCCCCAAAAAAGATGTTGGGGTCCTGACCCTCCACCCCCCAATACCTTAGAATGTGGCCGCATCAGGAAATCAGGTCATTACAGAGGTCATCAAGTTAGCATGAGGTCAATAGGGTGGCCCTGATCCCATATGACTGGTGTCCTAATAAAAAGGAGAAATTTGGACAGAGAGGCAGATACACACAGAGGGAAGATGACATGAAAAGACACAGTGAGAAGGCCACATGAAGACGGAGGATTGGAGTGAGGTGTCTACAGGCCAAGGATCGCCAAGGAAGCCAGCAAACACCAGAAGCTGGAAGACACACGGAAGGATCCTCCCCTAGCGTCTGCAAGAGATCAAGGCCCTGCCGATACCTGGATTCCCGACTTCTGGCCTCCAGAGCTGAGAGAAAATGAACTGCTCTAGTTTTTAGGCACCCAGGTTGTTGTGACAGGTTCTGGCAGCCCGAGGAAACTTGCACAGCCTGTAACAGCTTCCACAAGCACGGTGCTGTGGCTTCGAGCTGAAGAGGCCTCGGTGAGAACAAAGACTCGTGGGGGCAGAGGTGATGCACGGAGCCGCCTCTGTTCCCCGCAGCTACCAGAGGGCACGAGTTCTCCCTTGCTGATCCGGGTTGCCTTCCAAAGCAAGCACCATGACTGGCACCCAGAGGCACCCGCTTACTGCCAAAGAGGACAAATGTCAAGTCCGCAGGTTGCAAACGGGCGCAGTCCACCAAGTGGAGCCAGCTCGTGAGACTGTTGTGTTTGGACTGCGGTGCTTTCTAAAAAATCTGAATTTGTTGCCAGTATTGAAAACCAGAAGCTGCTGCATAAAAAGCTCAACATAAAGCTTCTCTTTAAAAAAAAAATCAGGCAGCCTGGCCACGCTCCCTCGTGGCTACAGACAGGGGACTAAGAACTAACTGCCCCTTTAAAAGCGTGAGGAGCTCACCACTCACCCCAGTCCTCACCACTCCCTACCGCCTCCCACCAGCCCTTTCCCCTCTAACTTTGTTCCCGCCCTGGAGGCATGCATCTGGGTGGTTCTCAAGCCCCTAGACATCTGGTTTGGGGTGACCACTTGTCCAACATTCTTCTGGCAAACACTTTTTGAGTGTTTATTTTGTTCCAAGAAGTGTTTAGGTATTGCAGCTGCTAACGGCATACTGCAGACAAATCTTCTCTGCTGAGCTTTTGTCCAAAAATAGGGAACAGAGTCCAGAGGGCTCTGGAAGGACCGACAGACCAGCAATGTGATGAGTTCGCCGGTGGAGGCATTTATAGGGTGCAAAGGATATCTCAATCTCCTGGAGAAGTCAGGGTTTAAAAAAGCACAGCCTGTCAAGAAATATAGGCCTTGTCGGCTGACACTGGACTAGGGGGAGAAACGGGAACCAGGAAGGAGGAAAAAGGAGATGGAAAGTCAGTGGACGTTCGAGGAGAGTCTGGCCAGGCTCCGGGTGGGACTGGCCCTGGGGTCTATGGAGTTCTGAAAAAGGAAAGTGTGGGAGCAATCAGGGGAGGCTTCCTGGAGGAGGAGAGGTTTGAGATGAAGCTTGGGAGAAGTAAAGGAATGGGGTGGGCAGAGGGAAATGAGGAGAATACTGGGTCCCAGGGGAGTAAGGGTGACAGTGAATTTGGAGGAAGTGAGGAGGGGTGTTCAGGGAGAGCCAGACCCCTGACTGCGGGGAAAGCAGCCCATGCAGGGCCCTGAATGCCTTGGGAAAAGCCTGTCAGACTGGGGTGACTGATGGTCCAAAACATGCTTACTAGGGGCCAAGCACTTTTCCTACGCAAAATGACTCCAAGGAGACCAACTTACTGACAAGCTAAGTGATGTGACTTGCCCGAGGTCACCGGGCTAGCGAGGGGCAGAGTCCGGACTGCAGACCCAGGAGAGGAAAGCAGGGTGGGTGCGCAGATTGGGCTGGTCTAGGAGTTCGGCTGTGTGGCCCTGGGGAAGTTACTTAACATCTCTGAACCTCCAGAGCAAGACCACAGGACCTGTTAACAGTAACCTGGGTCCTGAGCACCCTTTCCACCTGCACGGCCCCAGGGCATCAGCCAGTCCTCAACGAGGGCTGAGGAGGGGAAAAATCAGTCTGAAGACAAGAAAATCGGGAAGGAAGAGCTACCAGGAGCTAGCAGGCTTCCAGGCCCCGAGGGGAGGAGAGGACACCAGGTGAAGGGGTGGCCACAGCAGAACACACAGGAGGCTCAACCGTCACCACGGCATCAATCCCACGCCCTTTCACCGACTCACCAGTGGGCTCCCCAACCCAGTGAACTCAGCTCCGAGCTCTCCCGGAGCCCAACCCAGTGAACTCAGCTCCGAGCTCTCCCGGCAGGTCCGGCCTGCAGAGAGCGGGGCAGCCCTCCACGGAGCACGGGCTGATGTGGCTCTGGGGTTGCCCCCCCACCCCACCTCCTACCCTTTCCCCTGCTTCCCAAAGCCTGGGAGGTCTGAGGAGTCACTCCCGAGGCCTGGGGCTAAGACCCCACAGCGAGTCACCCGCCTCCCCGCTCCCCGACCCCGCCGGGAGCAGGGGTGGCCATCCCCACACCTCCCGAAGAGGCAGGTGGCAGAGGACAGCAGTGGAGGTGGGTACAGGTGACTTCAACACATCCGCAATTGCCAGTGCAGCAGGAAGTCAAGCGTGAAATTAACTTTAACTCGCGGGCCCCAGCGCGCAAACACAGAGAAATTAAAGTGACAGGGCAAGGTCCCGTGGGGAGGGGATAACCTTCCACCTGGCGGCAATTACAGCAGCCGGAGAGAGGCTGGGAGGCCCGGCTGGGGTGAGCTGGTGAAGCCCTGCACCCTGTGAAGCAGCCCCAGCCTGATCTTACTGTCCTTATCAAGCTGTCTTTCTATCACAGGCGTTTATTTATTGCCTGTCTGCACCACCAGAATGGCAGGCCTCATCCACTGCTGTCTCCCCAGGGCCCAAACAGCGGCTGGCACAGAGCAGGTGCTCATAAATATTTGAATATTTGAATGAATGACTGAGGGATAACTCTTGGTCTCTGTTGACAAAGTAAAAAGAACAAAAATCACAGAACACTTCCTACACGCCTGACACCAAGCTCGGCACCTTCAGGGATAGTAACTCATTGAATCTTCAGCAACCCATCTCACAGATGGGGCAACCAAGGCACTGGTAGTAAGGAATGGCCACACGAGCCAGGTGCTTGGGGCTCTCAACATGCCCCTAGCCCATCGGCTCCCAAAATTCCAATCAAATCACTTCTCAGCATAAACTTCATCGTTGGCCTCCCTTCGCACAGATAATAAAACCCAGCTCCTCACCAGCTCTGGGTGATCTGGTTAGCACCTTCCTCTCCCTCACCTACCCCCTCGGGACATACCCGCCTGCTCTGTCCAGCCCCAGGGCCTTTGCACTGCCTCTTCTACCTGCCTGGGGGGCCTACACTCCATCTTCTGCACAGTCCCCGAATGTTCCCTCAACTGTTAGGTCCTGCCCTGATCTCCCTGGCTAAAGTCTCCCCCTTACTTTCTCTCCCATCACCCTGTTTGCCATCTTCACAGCATTTTTTAAAGTAAATGACTGCACTGACTTAATGATGACCACACTGAAATTAAAATTACAGAAGTGATTATGATTTCAGAGGCAAACTATGAAAATAAATTAAAGTTCTAAGAAGAAATCAGTTCAAATAACTTGCTTACAGATACATTTTTCTAACATAAAGCTGACCACTTATAACAGGAAAAATCTTAAAATTATTTACCTCTATGTTTCAAACTTAAACATCTGTTCATCAGTGACTTAGATTTGGAACAAATTTCACTAGGCGGTTACTTACATAGCCAAAATGTACTCTAGTAGACCAGAGCCATCCCCTGATGAAGATTATGGGATATAAAAATAGGGCATTGGTTCAATAAGCTTATAGTTGTATTCTACTTAGAGATGTAGCAGTATCTTGTTTGCTAGTATTATTTGGATAATAAAAGGATAACTTTTTCCTTTGTTGTTTGGATTCTATAGCTGTTTTTATAACCTGAAATCATCCACATTATTCAGCTTAAAATATTACTCATTTTCAGTTTAGTGAAAAAACTTACGAAAAAGTTTCAGTGTAATAATATTGCTATCAAAATTGTTATGCTGAAAGGAAAAATAAAACTAGGTATATCAAAGCATAAAGAGCTTAAGGTAGCTATGTGACCACAGTATTTTTTATTAGCTGATGTTTTCTTATTCACTTATTAACTCACCTGCTTTCTGTCTCCCCTGCTAGATAAAACTTAATGAAAGTATGGGTAACTTTGTCTTGTTCACAGCTGAATCCCCAGGTCCCTAGAACAGGGCCTGGCACATAGTAAGTGTAATAAATGTGTATTGAACAAATGAATGTTCCCAGCAGGTTTGCCCAGATGAGAACACCTCACCCCCATCCCGTAAACCAGCTGTGACAGGCCCGAAAGGCCCCCTTGTCCTCACCCAACATCCATCTGGGCCTCCCCCACCCCCAGCAGTTGTCCCCACGGTGAGGCAGGTCCCAAGAAGCTTATAAAGGACTAAGGTGGCCTGATTGGAAAATGAACCATGTAAAGTCGAGAGGGATTTGGTACCTGAGCAGCGAACACACTCTAAGGCCAGACAAAAGCACAGGCCACATCGGACACAGAAAGCCTGGCACTACACCAGGGCCCCCAGTACAGGACACTCCGCAGCCCCTGCCAGCCACAGGCTGAGTGACGGCCGGCAACACAGGTGAAGAAGCATCCTCGGCAGGTGCTCTCGAGCCCAAATGGGCCAAGGACCTTGCTGGCAACACGGGATTTTCTAGGTTGCTCCACCAGCGACTCGGGGGTGGGTGGCCGTGTTGGTCACCAGAGCCTAGACTAGTCACTCGAGTCCAGAAACTACAACAGAAGGGACCTCCGCAACAACTAGTCCAGCGCCAGCGGAGCTTGAAAACCATCGGGAGGTTTGCATGCCTCCAGGGAGAGGGAGCTCACTGTTGCGCGTACACCCTGCAATTCCACCCCAAGGAAGCTCAGACAGTCACACCAAACTGGACTGCCCACTGGACCAGCTAAGCACCGCCCTCCTGAGGTCACACAAAAATGAACCTGGAACAGTTCGATGACCGTGATCCCAAAGGGTCTGCCTCTAAGCTAACGGTCCCGGAGTGCTCGCCGCCACATGTCCCTCCAGGGGCAAGACCCCTTTTAGCTTTTGGGCTCCTGGATCACAACATGGGGTAATATCCCCTCCTCAGCCACAGCATCCCCTGTGCTCCCACTAATGCATCCCAAGAAAAAAGCCAGCCCCCTGCCGGCAGCCACACCTCCAATACCTGGCTCCCAGCTTGAACACATAAAGTCACTGGTCTCCAGCACAGTCCGGCTGTCCCTGCTCTGCCAGCTCGGCCCACACCAACTGTGGGGGGCACTTCACTGATATGTTTTCGCTTCTAGCATCCATCTGGGAAAAGGCCCCGTCACTGGGATACGTCATATTGGCCACTCCAAAGCCTCTGGGTCTGGATTAGTGCTCCCAGCTGCTCCACACTGGGCTGTGCCACAGACGGACACCCTGTGCAGACCACAGGACAGTCCCGAACACGCTTACATCAGAGGCCAAACCATGGGCCCCTGCTTGCTCCACGGCCGCCCCCGTCACCTTGAGCTCGTTCTCCTCCGCCCGGCAACTTCCTCCTGCTCAAACAGCCCCCCTCCTCTGTCTCTCCAGAGCTGCGCATGCAGCTCGCCCACCGTCCCCGACCCAAGGTCTGTTTCCCAAAGCTTCACGGGGCCACCCCCTCTGCCCCTCCCCTGGCCTCGCAGGCCTCTCCATCCTAGGCCCAGAACTCTTGCCCAGATTGCCCCCTTCCATCCCCTCCTCCATCCAGCACCTGGCCCTGGCTGGGAGCCCGCTGGGAACTGAGAACCCACATCCCACCCTAGGCCCCCCACCCCGCT
This sequence comes from Balaenoptera borealis, assembly GCF_965194805.1. Taxonomy (NCBI): domain Eukaryota; kingdom Metazoa; phylum Chordata; class Mammalia; order Artiodactyla; family Balaenopteridae; genus Balaenoptera; species Balaenoptera borealis. Next base: position 86,005,563 of record NC_138875.1, read on the forward strand.
GTGCATCTGCACAGCTGCCCACAGGTACTCACATTTTGATGTTCTCATGATACTGCCTGGTGTCGGAGGGCTGGTTGTACAATGGCTGCAAGGAAAGAGACAGGGAGGTGCGTCGGAGCCGGGCCTGGGCTGTGGGCAGCCGGTGCGAGCTGGGCCGGCTACCACCCCACTGCAGAGCCCTGGGGCCCCTCAGCCGCAGCGCCCCAGGCCCTGGCACCAGGGAGCCGTCCACTGGTGTGAGAACCAGCTGCCGGCAGGCATGAAACGGAACACGGGGACCCAGGCCTCAGCCCCGGCCAGGAACAGGCTGTAACGCTCTGGGCACAGCTGTGGGTACCATGAGCCCTCGCCGCAGTGGCTGCCATCGCTGCTCTGCAGGGCACGGGGCAGGGCTGGCCTGAGCGCCCAGGGACAAGCACACACGTCCCGGGGACGCTGAGATCCGCAACGGTCTTGAACGGGGAAGACTGCCAAAGCACCGTGAGATGCCCCGTCACCACCGCTGACCGGCAGAAGACAAAACAGCCAAATAGTGCCAGGGGTTGGTGAAGACGTGAGGAGATTGGAAGGCGTGCACATGGCCGATAGAAACGTACGCAGGTACACGTGCCCCGGAGATGTGAAAGGATGAAGACGGGTGTGCCCTACGACCCCCTTCCCCTCCCGCGGAAGCCCTGGAAGCGGTCGGGCACTGTGTCCCGCCAGGAGATGGACGCCGGAACGCCCGGACCGCATTGTTCATAACAGCAACGCATCAGAAGCAAGTTAAGTGTCCACCTTCAGAAAGAGGAAGAAATAAGTCAGGACGTGTTTACACCTCGAAGACTACACAGCAGTGAGAAATGAATGAACTGGGCCCACATACAGCAACAAATCTGCAAATGAGAAGGAGGAAGTTGCTGCAGTGTCTGCGATGGGGCAAGAGCTGAGCTCGATGTCGTGTTATCTCCCGGCTGGATGGCAGCGCTGCAGTTAGGGGCTAACCCCGGGGTTCGCATCGCGGCTCTGCCACTTTCCAGCTGTGTGTCTCTGGGTGAGCTACTTAAGCCATCTGTGCCCCAGGTTTTCATCTGTAAATGGGGTTAAACTCAGAGGGTTGTTGTGAAGATCAAAGGAGGTAATGCGTGCAAAGCCCTCAGCCCAGCGCCTGGCAGACTGAGAGCTCCAAGAAGTATCAGGGTCATTATCACCATCAGGGTGCAGTGACTGCATTCACGGAAGCAATTTTTCCTGCCCTGCTCCCCCGTACCCCCTCACGCCCTTGCTTTGGCCAATGGGACAGATGCAAACTTCATGAAAGCAGACGAGGCCTTTCTGCTCTTTCTTCCTCTCTTGTTCGCCTGCCCCCACCAGCCCCCGTCAAGAGACCAAGTGTAGCCTGGCAGAGAGCTGCATGGAGGACAGCAGCACCATCCCAGCCAAAACCGCAAGCGGCCAGCTGACCTCCCAGCTGCCCACAGATGTGAGTGAGCTGAGCCCAGTCGAGAGAAATTGCTCAGCTGACTTCTACACTCGTGGGAAACAGCAAAATGTTGTTGTTTCAAACCACTGTATTTGGGGCTGGTTTGTTACACAGCAGTCGCTGACTGATACAATTACCATCCCCATTTTACAGGTGAGAAAATCTAGTCCCTGAGAGGTTAAAACATTTGCCTCTGGCTGGTAAGAGATGAGCTGGTACTAGCATCCCGCCTCTCAGCTCCAGCCCTGGAGGAAGGGGTTTGCCCTTTCTCTGCTTGCTCCCTTCTCTGCGTGTCCCCCTCTTTATGTCTCTGTGTGTCTCTTTTTGTGTTGCCCTCTCTTCCCTTCCCTCTCCCTTCCTTCCCTCTCTCTGTCTCACACACCCACACAGGTAGCAGGAGCCTCCCAGACAGCCATGGATGACTGTGGTACAAAAACCAGGTACAGAGTGTGACAGGTCAGGCCGGGCAGGTGAAGATGGAGACGTGGTGTCCTGAAGCCTCAGGGCAGGGCCCCGGGGTGAGGGAAGAGGGCACGTCAGGCCCCCACCCTTGAACCTCTCCCTGAGCATGGACCTGAATACACCTCCTGACATCATTCCAGCCGATGGGGACCACCCACAAGCAGCATGGCCACAGGTCCAACCTGCCGTGTCCCCAGGGACAGGCCTCCTGCCCTCTGTGGACACGGCGGGGTCCTCAAGGAGGGGCCTCTGCTGTCCTGGGAATCGCAGGCAGCCTTGGCTGAGGACAATGGCACCTCTCTCCCGGTGTCCCCCAGGTTCCCTCCATGACAATTCACCATTACTCAGGCAACTGCAGGCCCCAAGTCCAGCTACTCCCCCTGGGATGGAGATGTCGCCCCATGGCTAGCACAGGCCATGTCCCCCCACACTGGGTCAGCTGCCCTTCCAAGGTGCTTGGCTCAAAATGGGGAGGTTTCCCCACCCCCACTCTGGGTGTCTGAACAGGAAGGCAACAGGAGAGACCACCGTCAGACTCACTGCAAAACTTCCCAACCAGAGAGGGGCAAGACATTACTGCACATCGTGGAGAGCCCACATCTCAGGACAGCAAGGAGCCCTACAAAGGTGCCTGTGCTGAATTCCAGGGCATCAAATGCCCGTGTTTAACCCCAGGTGACTCTGCGTCCGGTCCTTTACGTTCCTCACAAGCCAATAAAACACAGGCCGGGCGGGAATGAGTATGGCTTAAAGGCTCAGTTTCCAGGAACAGATGGGCCCCAATTTCACTAGCTGTGTGACCCTGGACACATGCCTTCAACACTCCAGGACTCGGTTTTCTCATATGGAAAATGGGTGTAGAGCAAATAGGACCTACCTCACTGGGCTTTCGAGTAGCCCAGGAAATGTCAGACTTGGTGACTCAACTGCTTTTTTTTTTTGCTTTTAAAGATGGCAAAGTCTCCACGGTCTAAGGAGGCCAGGAGAGGCTGAAGGACCACATAGAGAGACCCCGGGTGCCAGTGATGGGCGGGGGGTGGGGGGGGGAGTGGCCTGTTTCTACAAAACGGGATGGGCCAGAAAAGGGGAGACTGGCTTCTGGGAGGTCAGCGGGGTCCCAGCCCACCTCTGACCCGCCAAACTCGCAGGGGAAGGAATCACTTTCACCCTCCAGCCCTGCTGGGTAAGAAGAGGACACAGCACCCTGCCCCTCCAGGTGGCCTTCAGCAAAAGGCCAGGAAGAAGTCAGAGAACACTGTGGGGTGCGCTGCCTCTGACCAGAGGGGCTGTCCCCCAAGGAGGCACTCGCTGGGCATTCTTTGAGGTACACTGAGACCTGGGCGGGAAGGGAAGGCTCTGGGCCCAGGGCAGTCTCCGGCTGGCTGGCTGTTGCCATGGTGACGGGCTGCCGCCTTGGAAGAGGTGTGAGTGGGTCGGGGGTGAGGAAGGATCATGACACCTCCTTGGCTGGTGCACCTCTGAGGGGAGGGCAGGGCCAGAGGGGGTCCCCCCTAACGCCCCTCCTCGCCACCTGCAGGCGGGGGGATGCACAAGGCCAGGCAAGGCCTCCTTCTGTCCCAGGAGGCATGTCCCCAGTTAGCGGCCACGCGGCCACCTTGGCCTTCACACCCACAGCAGCTTTCTCTGCCACCTCCCAGGTTGCCAGCCCCCGCCAAGGGGACACGAGACCTAAGAGGGAAAGTCCCTGCCACGGACCCCAGAGGAGCGAGGCTGGGGGGCCTCGGGTACCAGCAGGAAGGCCCGCCCCCTCCATGCCCCCATTTCCTCCTCTAGAAATGGGGGCGCAGCCAAATAATCGGAGGGAGAAAGAGAGCACAAAGGGGAGGATGTGCCAGACTGCAGGGCCCCAGACAGAAATGACTAAGAGAGAGGAGCTGGGTCTCGGGGAGAAGGAAGGAGGGTCCCCTGCAGACCTGACGGCAGGCAGCCGGCGGGGGGCCGAGAAGCAGCAGGTGGCCGAGCTGCTAGAAACGGAGTGTCTGCGCTGGCCCTGAGCCCTCTGGTGACACCGCGTTCTTAAAATAACACCTCTGAACAGGAAGGAAACCAGTACTCAAAGCGGCAGGGCGAGGAGGCGGGGCGATGGGGCTGCCCACACCCTCGCCCCCGCTGCCCGCTCTGGGCCAGGCCTGGTCCCCAGGGCGCAGGGATGGAGGGCCGAGCCGCGCAGAGCCCTGCCTGGAGCCGTCCGCACTGTTCATCGTCTTCCTCTCCCGCGCGGGTTTCTCCTGGGCCCAGGCCTCCCCACCAGGGAGGTCACGGAGCACTCGTCACTGTCTTCCTCGGCTGACTGTTCCCTGGGCTGCAGATGCGAGAGACCTCCAGGGAGCTGGATTCCCCGGGGTGCGGCCCAGTGACCCGAGACCCGGGGTGAGCAGCACCAGGCCCTTCCTCCCGGCCTGAGCTCGGACTCCTGGGTGGCACGAAGCAGGCCCTGCTGAGGGGGCGCCTCAGAGCTGCCTCTGCTTGGAGGACGCCTCAGGTCACTCGGGCCTTGTGGTAACCAAGAGAGAGGGCAGACCGGTGCAGAAGCGGTCAGCCACAACCCCGTGGGCTCAGCACACCTCCCCGCTTCATCGCGTGCTGTGTGACCCTGGGCCAGGCCCTGCCCTCTCTGAGGCTCACCTAGAAAATGGATGGTGACATTTCCACGAGGCCTGACACACAGCAGGTGCCCTGTCGATGTGAGGCCCCTCTCCAGCCCCACTGAAGGCCACCAAGCCAAGAGCCTACCGACTTCCAGAGCGCTCCGGTGACAGGCACACAGCCCCACCAGACCTCGCCTCCTGTGCCACCAGCCTCGGGGAAGCCTCTACTTGGAGACCACCAGGCAGAGGACAGCCTCCTCACCCCCGGAGACCCAGGAAAGAACCACTGAAATTGTGAGCCCAGCAGACGCCCTGCTGCTCTCAGCGGCTCCCTTCACACTCCAACCCCCTACTCAGGAGCCTCCAGGACTCATTAGGTCAGGAAAGGGGAGAGGGCGAGCCTCCAGGTCTGGAAATGGTCGGGTGAGGCCTCTAGGCCTGCCAGCCCCATTGGCAAGAAAGGGAAACCGAGGTGAGCAACAGCTTACTGGTGGGAATGGAAAATAGTGGAGCGGCTCTGGAAAACCGTCTGGCAATTAATTCCTCAAGAGACTAAACACAGTATTAACACGATCCAGCAGGTCCAGGCCGAGGTATCTACCCAAGAGAAAGGGAAACACACATCCACATGGAAACCTGTACATTAATGTTCACAGCCACTTCCTTTATGATATCCGAGAGCTAAACCAACCTAACGCCCACCAGTGAATAAATGCATAAACTAAATGTGGTCCATCCATACAATGGAATACAATTCAGCCATAAAAAGGAATGAAACACCAACACAGGCTACCTCATGGATGAACCTTAAGAACAGGATGCTGAGTGAGAGAAACCAGACTCCAAAGGCCACGTATTGTATGATTCCACCGATACGAAATGTCCAGAATAGGCAAACCCACAGAGACAGAAAGCAGATTAGTGTTTGGTTGGGAGGGAGGGGGAGAGGAAGGGGGGAGGTGGGAGGTGGGGGGGATGGGAGATAAGGAGGTGATAGTTCAGGGAACAAAGTTCTTTTTGAGATGGTGAAATGTTCTCACATCGATTGTGGAGATGGCTGTGCACATCTGTGAATATATGAAAAACCACTAACTTGTACTCTTTAAATGGGTGAATTGTATGGCATGTGGATTACATCTCAATAAAGCTACTTAAATTTTTTTTTAAAGAGGCTGCTAGAGACGTCCCAGAAAGCATGCCCAAAAGGAAGCAAGGCTGCAGGCTGGGAGCCTGTCACCCATCCCAGGAGAGGCACTGGGCCCTGCCCCTGAGCCGTAGGAGCCCCCCACTCCCTGTCTGGCTCTGCCCCGAGAGGACCTGGGGGCAGTAGGAGGCCAGCTGCTCACAGGTCCTCGGTGGCCTAAGCAGACAGACCCCAGGCTGAGGAGCAGCTGTCACTGCAGAAAAAACTCCGGAGCAAACAACTCTTCCCTCCTAAGGGTCCACGACACTCAGGGCTCACCACAGGCCAAGTGCTGCGTCAGTGAGCCTTTTCCCCGCACCAATTCATCGTTCCCTCATCAAGAGCCTCGGCTTCCCCCCATTTCACAGATGAGAAAACCGAGTCCCTTTCCCAAGGCCACCTGGCAAACACACAGTGAAGCCAAGTTTAAAATTAGGCTCCAAATGCGTCAGATTTTTTTCCACCCCACCGCCTGCACACGCACGGGGATCCCTCGCATCCGTCCTATGTGCGTGTCCCCACGCGCTGCCCCCATGGCTCTGCACCCACCCGCTCAGTGGGACAGTGACGGTCCCAGGCAGGTGGGCACTCTGGCCATTTCTCCCAGGACTCCAAGGCCACCAGCCGGGAGTTTCGGTGCTCCCTTGTTTCCTATCTCTGGTGACACATAGGGTGACGGGTGCCTGAGAGAGAAAAGGCCCGAGTCTGCTTCCCAGCTCTGCTGCTGACATGGCATCTTTCCATCAGTAAAATGATACTGACAACAGTAATAATAACAACAACAGCAAGAACTGACGCTCAGCACTTACTCTCCATCAGGCTTTACAAAACTTAGTATGGTTAATCTTCACTACAACCCAGTGGGATGTGTGTTATTATTAGTCCCAGTTTACAGATGAGGAAACTGAGGCACAGAGAGGCTAAGACACCTGCTATTAAGTAGCAGATCTGAGAGCTGAACTCAGAGGATCGGGCCCGGAGTATGGGCTTTCCACGATAAGCTAGAGACCAAATGGGTTGGACTCCAGCTGGTGAATCTTGCAGCCCGACTGGCTGGGCTTGGGAGCATAGCTGGAGTGCCGACGCGCCCCTCCTCACCCCCAGTGCGGCCTGCCCGTCGCTACCTGCCCGCCCCTCTCATCCGAAGGGTGGATCTCCTGCCCCCTTCCGAGGACAGGGCAGGGCTTGGCAACAGATGACTTCTCCTTCCCTTCACCCCGCCCCCCCGCCCCCCTGCCCACCCCCTCCCAGAGCGCCCCACCCTGTTCCCCAGCTCACCAGCTCCACCTGGGGCCCCAGGCCTTCCAGAATCCGATGTGCAGCCTCGGCCTTCTTCTGCAGGGTGACGGAGAAGAGGAGGAATTAAAAAAAAAACACCAGCAGACACACACACACACACACACACACACACACACACACACACACAGCAGGCAGCTGCCCAGCCCAGCACGCCCATCCAGGCCCAGGGGCGGAGACGGGGCTGGAGAAGGGTCCCCCTACAAGCCCTCCGGGGCTGGAGACAAACACAGCCGGCCTCAGCATCCCCGCAGTGGCCCTGGCAAGCCCGCCAAGTTTCGGTTCGAACAAACGCACCCTGTTCTCTGGCGCTGGGCCCCTGAAGCCCCCAGCCTGACGCCCTCCAGGGCCCGGGGCGGGCACAGCTCCTGCAAGGCCCGAGATGCCTTCCTCTGCCTTGGAAGCCGGCTGGGTGTCTACAATTACCTCAGCAGTGAGGGGGGAGGAGGAGGGGGAGGGAGGACGAGATAGAGGCGCTGGGAGATACCCTTTCTAGGATTCTTGTATTTCACAATCATGTGACTATTTCTGAGCTGCCCTGGGGCCTCCCCGCCTCCCCACTCACAACCCGGACTTATTAGGAAAACAGGAACATATGGCAGAAAGGGCTTAGCGGCTGCGAATTCAACAGGCTGGACCCCCGGGGCCCCTGGCCGTGAAGGCGGACACTGTGTCTGGTCCAGGTCCCCAGGCAGGGACCACAGGGCCCGCTTGGCCGGGCCAGCCTGGGGACGGGGTGGGCAGAGAGCTGTGGAAGGTGATGACTTCAGGGTGGGTCTCTGTCAGATGGAAAGCGGGGTGCCCACGGCGCACACGTGGGAGACCTGAGCCCCTCCTGTGACCCAGGAAAGGCTGGGTGTTCCTGACTCAGCCAAACTCGGGAAGACCATCCAGGACTCAGAGTGGGCTGGCAGGACAAGCCAAGCAAGACACCATCATCAGGTCGAAACCGTCTCCCAATGATCCCCAAATCCAGACCCACTAAACGGGGGTGACCCAGAGCCCTGCTCACAACAGAATTCGAGGCCCAGGCTTCGGGTGTCCTAGCAGGGAGGAGGGGTGCTGAGGGCCAGCCTCACCCCCTCCCCCAGCCCCCATGACAGAGGGTAGGTATGTAGGTGGGCTCAAGCTGGCACCTAGAACTAGCTCCGCCTAGAGCCCTGGGCCCAGCCCACCCAAGAACAAGCCATGATCTCGGCCCCCTTTGTGCAAAGCCAAAACCCTGAGAGCAGCTGCCTCAGAGCGTGGCTGGGGGCCGGATAATCAGGGGGCAAATTATTATTGTAATGATTGCCATTTTATTGAGAACCTACTATAAGCCAAGCACTGAGCACATGGCATGCATTATTAATATCTGAATCACACATAACACGAAGTCAGGCAGATATAAGGAGTATCCCCATTTTACAGCTGATGAAACTGAGGCACAGAAAGATGACGTAAGGAAAAGTCCTTTTTCTGATCTCCAAGCTCCAAGAGGGGAGAAAGATATGGGCTGGTCCCATCCAGGGCCTCCACTAGGCATGGGTCCAGCGTCTTCTATTGGTGGGGGGGTGTGGAGTGGGGGAGGTTCCAGCCTGACCACCCCAGACCTGGCCACACCTCAAAGCCAGAAAGTGTCAGCCATGGGGTACCAAAGATTGAAGAATTCCCTAGCTGGACCAAGTGAAGGACTAGGTATAGGGTGAGGAGGGAACAGGGTAGCTTCCCAAACATTTGAGCACCCACTCTGTATTAAGCACCAGGGCATGAAACAAAATGAATGATATCGGCCTCTGCCTATAATGAACCCAGTCTAGTGGGCAGTTGGTCATGAGCAGTGATGGCAGATTAATACGCTCAGGCAGGAAAAGTACGTGTGGTATACGGGGGAGGCATTAAGCGGGTCAGAGTCACTCTCTCCAGAAAGGTAACAGGAGGGATACACAGCTGGGTTTTGAGGGATGAATAGGAGTTTGTGTGCATTTATGAGGCTCTGTCAGGATCAGCAGCAACTGCCCATCTAGATAAAGGAATGATGCCAAACACAGGAAGGGCAGGGCTGGAGCGACTGGGCCACTGGAAACTGCCGCATCACACGACTGGGCCTGTCTCAGATCTGGGACCCGTATAGGGCCTCTAGAAGCCTGTGTGTGTCCTATGAACCAGAGTGGATTCCATCTTCAACCACATCTTCACTGTCTCAGGAACACAGGCACCTGGGGAGGGGACTTCCTGTAACCCCTGGAGAAGAGACCAGGGAGGAGCCCCTTCCTTACCTGCCAAAGCCACGGGGAGCCCAGGCGACCAGGTGCGCCCTGAGCACCAGCTCTCCTTCATACACCTGGTGTGAGAGTTCCTTTGCTCCCTAACAGACCCTCCCCCAGGCTCTGCTCTTAAGCCCTGAGCGGCCCTGGGGCCTTTTAAGACAACTCTGTTTCCAAAAAGCGGCACACCTGCGATTCACCCAGAAGAAACCTGCCACGGAACAGTCCTAAAGATGCCGCAACACTGGCACACGGGACAGCGGGGCAGCTAAGAGCAAGGCCACACGGCCAGCCAGGCTGGGCTCTGATCCACTCGCCAACTGCGTTGTCTTGGGCGAGTCCCTGCACCACCCCTGAGCCTCAGCTTCCTCATCTACGCAACGGGGATAACATCAGCACCGCCCCACGCAGCTGCTAAGAGAATTAAATGAGCTGACACAAGCACCGCGCGAAACTCAGGATCTGGCACACGGTGGGAGCTAGGTAAGGGCTGGCTGTTGTTATTACTGCTGTCAACAATAACGACGAGCCCACGGCCCACACCAGGTGACCCCCTACACGTGCCAGGGCTGGATCCTCCAGAAGCCCCATCTGTGTGGACTCCTGCAGGAACCCTCTGCGGAAGGTTCTAGCGTCAGCCCCATTTACACACAAGGAAGCTGAGGCTGGGGTCACACAGCCGACCCGAAGTACGCAGCTCAAGTGGCAGCTAAAGGCTGGGACAGGCAGGCCCTGAACCGGCACCCCACCTCTTCACGTCTTCGTGGGGACACTTCCTCCACCTCGTGCTACCACACTCCCGCTCCCGGCTTCACGGGTCCAGCCTGTAGGGGTGTGGGGTGGGTACAAAGTCTGCTGTCAGCTCCCGGGGAGCTGGCGGGGATGTCCTGCCTACTGGGCCCCTCCCCCCGACGGGCAGTGCTTTCGAGAAACACACATCTGTCCAGCAGGGGCCCGTGTCTGGGAGTCCACCCTGCTCTAACCCTCGGCAAGTCGCTTCACCCGTCTGGACCTTAGTCTCCCCATCCGCACGACAGCCGCGTTCACCCCGGGTACCAAACTCTCAGGACTTTTACAAGGAAGTTCTACGGGGAACAAAGTGTATGCTGTCACTTCTTTCTTAATGTCCCTCTTCAAATGGAGGGGAGGCCCCCCCCAACACCCCGGAATGGAGCACGGCCACAGATTCAGACCCACACTAGAAACTCCCTCCCACCGCTCGGCTGACGGCTTCTCGCCACCACGAGAACCAAAGCCAAACTCTTCGCCAGGGCCCACCGGGTCTCCCACAGCGCCTAGCCTTTGGGAAGTCACTGCCTGAGGTCACCCTGCTCAGCTGCAGGGGACAAACCAGGAGCACAAGCCAACAGGAGGGGACAGTCCGCCCGCCCCTGGCTTCGACCCGCTGCCAGGGCTCTTGCCTGACACTGGGGGTTCAGGCTGGCGTCTCACTAGGGAGACGGCACTCCTCCTGCTGGGGACCCCAGGGTCCGAGCGGCCTGGCCTCCCGGGGGCCAGAGCACCTGGGGCACGAAAGACCTTAGTCACCTGCGCAGACAGGTGCACGCAAGCCCTGCGGACCCACATGACCAAATCCTATGTCTACATCTATAAAAGCACAAACATATACACACGTGTGCCACACCAGGCGACTCACGGACACACGCCTTCACATACGCATGCGTACAGCATGCACAAATACACTTGTGTACCCAAGCGGACACATGCAATTGCACAAAGTATAAACACACAATCACACACGTGCCCCATGCAAGCCACTTTGCGTACACGTGCGCACAGCCACTCACGTTGCCTCTACACATGCCACACAGCTAACAAAGTGTACCCACAAACGCCCGGGCGTATCCATGCACACGTAACCACAGCTGTGCCCCACACGTGCTGACCCAAACACACGTGTATCCACACGCACACATATATGTGCATGGATGCATATGTGCATAGAAGGCACAGGCTCTACCCGTGCTGAGCTGCGCACACAATGTGCACACACATGAGCACAGCTTTCCACAGTTATACACGGACCCACACACGTGCGCACGTGTACCCCCCAAACACACACACACATGCACACACGCACACAATGTGCACACACATGAGCACAGCTTTCCACAGTTATACACGGACCCACACACGTGCGCACGTGTACCCCCCAAACACACACACACACGCACACATGCACACAATGTGCACACACATGAGCACAGCTTTCCACAGTTATACACGGACCCACACACGTGCGCACGTGTACCCCCCAAACACACACACACACGCACACACGCACACAATGTGCACACACATGAGCACAGCTTTCCACAGTTATACGCGGACCCACACACGTGCGCACGTGTACCCCCCAAACACACACACACACGCACACACGCACACAATGTGCACACACATGAGCACAGCTTTCCACAGTTATACGCGGACCCACACACGTGCGCACGTGTACCCCCCCAAACACACACACACACGCACACACGCACACAATGTGCACACACATGAGCACAGCTTTCCACAGTTATACGCGGACCCACACACGTGCGCACGTGTACCCCCCAAACACACACACACACGCACACACGCACACAATGTGCACACACATGAGCACAGCTTTCCACAGTTATACGCGGACCCACACACGTGCGCACGTGTACCCCCCAAACACACACACACACGCACACACGCACACAATGTGCACACACATGAGCACAGCTTTCCACAGTTATACGTGGACCCACACACGTGCGCACGTGTACCCCCCAAACACACACGCACACGCACACACGCACACAATGTGCACACACATGAGCACAGCTTTCCACAGTTATACGCGGACCCACACACGTGCGCACGTGTACCCCCCAAACACACACACACACGCACACACGCACACAATGTGCACACACATGAGCACAGCTTTCCACAGTTATACGCGGACCCACACACGTGCGCACGTGTACCCCCCAAACACACACACACACGCACACAATGTGCACACACGAGCACAGCTTTCCACAGTTATACGCGGACCCACACACGTGCGCACGTGTACCCCCCCAAACACACACACACACACACACACGCACACAATGTGCACACACATGAGCACAGCTTTCCACAGTTATATGCGGACCCACACACGTGCGCACGTGTACCCCCCCAAACACACACACACACACACACACACACGCACACAATGTGCACACACATGAGCACAGCTTTCCACAGTTATACGCGGACCCACACACGTGCGCACGTGTACCCCCCCAAACACACACACGCACACGCACACACGCACACAACGTGCACACACATGAGCACAGCTTTCCAGTTATACGCGGACCCACACACGTGCGCACGTGTACCCCCCAAACACACACACGCACACGCACACACGCACACAACGTGCACACACATGAGCACAGCTTTCCACAGTTATACGCGGACCCACACACGTGCGCACGTGTACCCCCCCCAAACACACACACGCACACACACACACGCACACAATGTGCACACACATGAGCACAGCTTTCCACAGTTATACGCGGACCCACACACGTGCGCACGTGTACCCCCCCAAACACACACACACACGCACACACGCACACAATCCCGGCTCCTCTCGGGCAGGGGGACCGGACCTCACCCTGACCAGCCCCCTGGCCGGCGCCCCGCCCCTTGGAGCCCCCATTCTCGCTCCTCAGCTGCCTACTCCAGCCTGAGCTCCAGCCGTCACCCTCCTCTTCTGCAGAGTGAAGGCAGCGCCCACCCACCCAGGAAGCCCGGGAGCCCAGCCTCTATCTCCCTCTAGGCCCCGCTGCCCACCCCTCCACGCCGCGTCCATCTGCCAAGCGCTACAGCGTTTCGGGGAGCAGTTACCCCCGAGGCTCGGCGTCCTCGGCTGTACCAGCAGCCGCAAGACCCCTTCCAGGGCCCTCCCGGGTGTGTGACGGAGACGACTGAGTGAGTGAGGCGGAACTCATGGACTCCTGTTCACAAGTCCGTTAGGACAATGCTCCCTGTGTGTGGAGGAATTTGGAGGAAGCCCTGGACTCCGGGAGCAGTTAGGGTGGCCAGACGCAGAGGCAAAGGCAAGGGCCCGGCTCGGGACGGGGCCTGAGCCGCTGCTCTGAAAGCCCCGAATCACGACTCGGGTGGGAAGGGAGTCTGAAGCTGGGCATCAGGGTGCCTGGACCCCCAAAATGCTCTACAAGATGCTTCACAGTCTTGGTTATTACCAAGAGAATTATTCGTCTTTGTCCTGCTTAGTCATAATCACACTGGATAAAAAACTTCACTAGTTAAGATGCTTAAAATCAAAGACAACCGCGATGATGAGTGGCCCCCGCTTGCCGCAACTAGAGAAAGCCCTCGCACAGAAACGAAGACCCAACACAGCCAAAACTAACTAACTAAATAAATAAATAAATAATAAAAATAAAAGGAATTCCTTTAAAGAAAAAAAAGTAAAATAAATATCCTTTAAAAAAAAAAAAAAATCAAAGACAAAAAAGGACCTGGGTCCTACTCTGATTTCCTTCTCACTCCTCAGCAATCAGAGGGCCTCCATGAGTTCTGCTTCCTCACCATCTCTGGACAGGCCACAGTCCTCTCCACTGCAAATATCCTTCTGCCTTTTCCCAACAGAGCCCATTGTGCAGACCTAGCTCAGGTCTCCCCCAGGACGTCTACCTGGATTGCCCACTGCCCTCAATTCCTAGAGTACCAGCGCTGTGCCCATTGTCCCTTATTTACACATCCTTCGCCAGTGCTGACGAGTGCTGCTTGTGTTTGTTTTACCCAAACTCCAAGTGTGAGCACCCTCCCAGACCCACCAGACCTCCACCTCCCACCCCCGACACATTCCCTTTGAAGATCAATGGAGACCCCCCTCCCCTCTGTGAGCCTTCGCCTGAGCTGTGACCCCCGCGCCTGAATGCCCTCCTCGGGGCGACGGCCCACCCACTGCTTCCAAGAGGCCTTTCCCGGTCCTGGCCCTGCAGCGCCCGTTCCTGCCCCTCGGGGCCTAGAAGAACCCTGTCTCCAGTTCTGCCATCTGCGTGCACCTGCCCAGCCCCGCCCACACAGTCAGCCACTCCCCCCCTCCCCACCCTGGGCGCGCTGATGCCTCGTCCTTGCGCCCCGAAGGGATAATGAGCCAGAGTCCAGTCTGCAGAACAGCCAGGCAGGCCCTGCCCGGCGGGAAGCTGCGTTTTCCAGCCGGTGGGGCATTTAGAGACAGACCCTTGTGTCCGCCTCTCAGAGGAGCCAGCAGGGAGGGGAGGAGGATTAAAATTTAATCTGATTAATCCCCCAAGGGGCAGTGAGTCCTGGCTGCTCCTGCCCAAGGTATCTGAGGGGCCTCCTGCCCACTCGGCCGCCGGCCCCTGAGGCTCAGCCCAGGCAGGGGGACCCCCGCCAACCCTCACTGGGGGCAGAGGCTAGTCCCCACAGCCCCCAAACCAGAGGACTCTTCCGGAGGAAGAGTCTCCCTACCCTCTGCCATTCATTCATTTGTTCAGCAGACATTTAGTAAGCACCTACTGTGTGCCAGGCACTGTTCTAGGTGCTAGAGATATACCTGGGAGAGAAAGACAGAGATCCCTGTCCTCACAGAGACTCTGTTCACAATAAACACAATAAACAAGAAAACATGAATTATATCCAGTGGGAACAAGGGCAAAGGACAAAATTAAAGCCAGGTAGAGGAAGTGTTGACAGTTTTCAGGATTAAACAGAGGGTCAACATGGGCCTTGGCTGAAAAGGGGACATTTGAACAAACAGCTGAAAGAGTGAGAGAGTGAGCCCGGTGGGAAAAAGGAGCTGTGGCCAGAGGGTGCAGCCAGTGCAAAGGCCCTGAGGCAGGAGCATGCCTGCATATCCAAGGAAGTACAAGGGTCAACGGGGCTGGGGCAAAGTAAGGCCGCAGATGAAAGGAAAGAAAGGGGGATCGGGACCATGAGGGGCAAATTCCTCAGGTCCTCGGTGCGCCTGCATGTGGTGGCTTGAGTGTGATTATGTCCCCCCATCAGAAAGCCAACGTGAGTGGGCTGGGGCCGAGGTCACCACTGCGCCCCCTGGAACAGTGGCAGGCCCAGAGCAGATGTTCAGTTACGTGGCTGCTGAATGAATGAATGAATGAATGGACAGGATAAGTGTGATGCGCCCGGCGCACCTGAACTTCCCAGGCAGAGGCCTGCTCTCAGAATCCCAGGAACCAGCGCTGGAGTCCTAGCCCGCCACTCACTAGCTGAAAGGCCGCGGGGAAATTACCCAGGGCTTCTATTTCCTCATCTGAAAATACGGAGTAGGGGTGCTGAGGGAAGGCCAGGGACTCCCACTTACTGTCAGAACCCTGTCAGAATGAAACCAGCATAAATGGGCACAAAGCCCCCAGCCTGAGGCGCTGGGGGGCACAGAGGACAATGCCTGTGCTCTGGGACCCCAACTTGGTAAGCACCAGCCCAGGGTCGGGGGCACAGGCTGCATAGGCCCGGCCAGCCTCCGCTCCACTGCCTCTGACCTCCTCTTGGGAGAAGCCCCCTCCTCTGTCTATTCCCTGGGGCAGGGTGGGGATGGGGTTGACTCCACCCCCAGACTCCAGAGGTTGGCCTAAGACCCAGCCTTGACCAATCAGCCTACTCAAATCCACTGGCCTCCACTGGCTGAGAAGTGAGCGTGTGACTCCAGCCAGCCAATGAGAGCCAACCCTGGGACTGTTGCTGAGACATCTGGGAAGAGTTTCCCACCTGGCCTGGGAGGGGTCAGCGGGCCTAGAGCTGCGGGCAGTCATTTCTCCATGTCCTGGGAAACCCCGCCTGGGAATGACACTGGCACAGAGAAAGCAGAGGTGGAGGCAGAGCGCTCCCAAACATCTTCGTCTGAGCACCTGAGTCCACACATCCTTGAAGTAAACTAACACCAACTTTCATCACGAGACTCAATAACCCCTCTTCAGCCTCAACCAGTCTGAGCTGAGTTTTTGCCTCTTGTACCCAAGAATCTTGACTTCCTGGACCCTTCCAGTCACCGTCTCAGCCACATCAACTCTGTGGCCTCAAGAATGTGGCCAGGGGGACTTCCTTGGTGGCACAGTGGATAAGAGTCCGCCTGCCAACGCAGGGGACACGGGTTCGAGCCCTGGTCCGGGAAGATCCCACATGCCGCAGAGCAACTAAGCCCGTGCACCACAACTACTGAAGCCCGCGCACCTAGAGCCCGTGCTCCGCAACAAAGAGAAGCCACTGCAATGAGAAGCCCGCGCACCACAATGAAGAGTAGCCACAGTTCACCGCAACTACAGAAAGCCTGCGTGCAGCAACGAAGACCAACGCAGCCAAAAATGAAATAAATAAATTTATTTTAAAAAAAGAAAAAAAAAAAGGACTGTGGCCAGGACCCGGGACGATGGAAGGCCTGGAAGTGAAATAAGCCACCCAGCTCGTGAGGGCCCAGGCTGGCCTGGAATCCAGGCCCACCCGCCACCCTCCCTCACACAGAGCTGCAGAAAATCAGGGCAGGAGGAAGCGGGGATTCTGGCAGGGAGACCACCCAGGGTAAGACCTGGGAAGGGGTGTCTTAACTGCTGTTGGGGGAGGGGGAGTGCTGAGGCCAAGGAGCCAAAGACCAATCACATCTGTAGCTACAGCTCTTTGGGGAGAACCTGGTGAGACCCGGAGGGGACCCCCCCAAATTACTGCTTAGGCAAACCCCCAGGGAAGTGGGGACGAGTGGCTGGGATGGAACGTGGAGCAAATTTCCCACAGGGGGCACCAAAGGCCTGTGCCTTCGAGTCTGTCTGGCTGGGGAGGGCTGAGGGCTCCAGCCTGCTAGAGTCTGCCGGCCCCCAAAAGACTGAGCCCCCAAAAAGGGCCAAGGGCACTGTGGTGACATCCTGGGCAAAGCCATCAACTTGCCACCACAGCTGCTGGAGGGAACTGTGCCTGCTCTCCCACCCAAGGATCAGGGAGGGCAGGCAGAGGGGCTGCCTGGAGTGACAGATCCAGGAGCTCTGCCTTTGTCCCCTCTACCACAGGCTCCTGGAGCCAACTCAACCCTGGCTCCAATCCCCAGGCTCAAAGCTCACTTGCTGTGCAGTCTCAGGTAGGTCACCTTCCCTCTCTGAGCCATGGCTTCTTTATGAGTGAAATGGAGAGAATAATAGTACCTATCTTATACAGGTCTGGACAGGAATAAATGAAATCATGCAAAATATAAACAATAACAAGAAGAAAAGAATAACAAAGACTACAATAATGACAACAGTTAATAGCGCCAGCTAGCACCTACATGGTGCCAGGCATTGTTCTAAGGGCACTACGTAACGAACTCATTTAATCCCCACACCATGGTATAACGTAGGTGCTATAATTATCATCATTTTACTGGTGAGGAACATGAGTTGCAGGGAGACTTAATTAATTTGCCCAAGGTCACAGAGCCAGGAAGTGGTAGAGATGGGATTTGAACCCAGGACATCTGGCTAAAGCACATGTGGCCCCTCAGTTCTCCTATCATTGTGATTGTTATTAGTGTTACTTGGGGTAGGGAGCCAGGGCATGGAAGGATGACCAGCCCTGCAAGGCCCAGCACACAGTTCCCAAGCCTCCAGCAGGTTCAGTCTCATCCTGCATCTGTTGCAGCTTCAAGAGGTGGAGGCATAGCCAAACCAGTTGATCCAATAGCTTCCTGACTGGAGCTATAGCCCTAGGCACCAATCACATGTTCCCAGGCTCTAGAGCAGCTCAAGCCTTGGGGTTCAGCCCCTGGGAGACACTCTGCTCTGGGTACCCTGAGCCCCTCCCCCTCCAGACACCCAGCAGCTGCCCTCCACAGATCTCTATGAGCCCCCACCGTCTGCTACAGACCCTGCGTTCAACCATCCAACAGCCCTTTCCAGGGCTAAATGTAAGCAGAGGCCAGTGCTGATGAATCAGGCCCTCGGATCTGATGGCCCACAGGTTCAAATCCCAGGTCCACTGCTTCCCAGCTGTGTGACTTTGGACAAGTCACCTAACCTCTCTGGGCCTCAATTTCTCCCTGTGTTAAATGGAAACAATCACCATACCTACCCTCTGAGGACTGCTATGTAAAAAACCTGGCCCATCGCCTGGAAGAGCTGTTCAACTAACGTTTGCTGTTGTGATGAATAATATTACTATTGTTTTCTGCATTACAGGAATTTCTTCTGCGTGAGTACCTAAGTGATTGCCATCCCCCACCCCGCCCCCCCATGCTGATCAACTGGCCGCTGAAGCTCTCCTATGACCTAATGCCTGCATTTTCATTTGCATCCCACAGGCCAGCCACGGTCCACACCAGTCCACATGTCTGAGCAGAACAAACCACAGCCACACCAAGATGGGTCTCCACTGGCCACCCTTTCTCCCTCCCACACACAAACCCAGGTTTCCCGGGTCGGGGGGAGTCATACAGGTTCCCATTTCACAGATGGGAACACCAAGGCCCCGGGAGAGAGCCAGGCCCTTCACAGCGACACCTGCATCCCACCTGGTGGCCGGCACAGGGCGAGCAGGAGAAGGTGGTGTAGGGGCTCTGCGGGGCAGGTCAGGGCGTACCCGGTTCTCGTCGTAGATGATCTGCACCAGGCTGCGATGCTTCGACTCGATGGGTGGTGGCGACACGGGCTTCTCGGGCTCCGGTGGCTTGGCGGCCTCCTCCTCCAGCTGTTGCTGTGGGGAGCGAGCGGGGAGAGTGGAGCGGTGAGCACGCCAGCAGGCGGAAGGAGAGGCAGCGCCCCCTGCCCCTGGGCGGGAGGGCGGCACCCCTGCGCAGCGGGGCTGCTGGCCCCACACAGGAAGTCAGGCTGCTAACCATTTCCCCTGAGTCACCCGCAGGGACTCCGAGCCCCGGAGAGGCCCCAGCTCCCAAAGGGGAGGGCCCAACCAGCGCCAACTCCGGGCTCTGCAGCCAGCCTTCCTGGGTTCAAGTCCAACCTTGGTGATTTATCAGCTAGGTGAGCACTGTTAAGCAGCTTAACTCTGCTGTGCCTCAGTTTCCTCATCTGTAAAGTGGGGCTCGTGGCTGTGCCTCCCCGATGAGTTAATGTATGCACCGTGCAGACTGGGGGCTCGCTGAAGGCCAGCCGTTATCCATTATTTTCACCATCAGTACCGTCATCCTCAGGAGAGGCTATGGAGACTCTGGACCCAAACCGTCCAGACCAGAACACTATTTCTACTACTTACTTGCTATGTAAACTTGGGAGGTGGCTACACTCCTGAGCCTCACTTTCCTCATCTGGAAAGTGGGGGTAATTAAAGTTTCTATCCTAGAGAGTTGATATGAGGATTAAACGAGCTGATGCACGCAAAGCACTCAGCACCTAAAAAGCAGCTTCTCATCGTCATTGTCATCTGCCCTGTGGTCTTCATACTGGACCCTCCTCCTCCAAACACCATAAAGGACTTCCCTTCATGCTGCTGTCTGCTTTATACCAAAAAGGCAAAGCCAAGACCAGAGAGCTTAAGACACTGGCCCAAGGTCACACAGGAGGCCAGTGCCAAGGTGTACAATCTGACAGGGCACCTTGAGTGAGATGAGAACATTGTTCTTTGCTCATAAGGCTCCCACATCCTGCCCATGACCGTGGAGCAAACCATTATGAACTCAAAAACACGGCCAAGAGGAGAGCAATGCAGAAAGAGCCAGAAAATCCAGTTTTGGCTTCTGCTGGCACAAAGGCCTGGAGGGTTGAGCCGAGCTGCCTCAGTCCCACAGTGACCCCTGTTGGTAGCTTTCAGAAGGGCAGCCAGCACCTGCCAAAACACTGAAATCCCTCCAAACAGTGCAAAACAAACTAAGCCAAGAAATGGAAGGAATACATAGCCAGAAAGGAGATTCTCGCCAGTCAGTGAAGGTGGCCCTCCCTGAGGCACCAAACGTTAAACACAGAGTTACCATGGGACCCAGCAATTCCATCCCTAGGTACAGACCCGAAGAACTGAAAACAGGTGCTCAAAAACATGAACACAGAAGTTCACAGCATGGTTCACAATAGTCAAAAGGTGGAGGTAACCCAAACGTCCATCAACTGACGCATGGATAAACAAATGTGGTCCATCCACCCATACAGTGGAATATTACTTGGCAATAAAAGGAATGAAGCACTGGCACAGGCTGCAACATGGACGAACCTTGAAAACATGATGCTGAGTGAAAGATGCCAGACACAAAATGCCACACAGTGTTTGATCCCATTTATAGAAAATGTCCAGACAAATCCATAGAGACAGAAAGCAGATTAGTGGCTGGTGGGGAAGGGAAAATGGAAGTGACTGCGAATGTGTACGGGGTCTCCTTTTGGGGTCATGAAAATGTCTTGGAACTAGAACTAGATAGAATGGGTGGTTGCACGACGCTGTGAATGTACTAAATGCTGCTGGGCTGTTCACCTTAAAATGAGTCATTCTATGTTTTGTGAATTTTAGTTAAAAAAGAAAAATGCCAAAGTGGAATTAAAAACCAAAAATCTATCGAGGGCTGCCCTGAGCCACGTGGCTTCTGGCTGCAGTCACAAACGTGTGCACGTGGCCTGTGGCTTCAGCCTGGCCCCAAAGCCAGGCCCAGGGGGACTAAAGGTCCCAGCGCTCCCCTGGCCTTGGCAACGCCTGCCTGACTCCAGCCGGGGCCCGGCCTCCCTGCACGCCGAGCTGCCATCCTGGAAACCCACCTACCACCCCCAGCTGGCCGAGCCTCACTGACCAATCCAGCTTCTGGACCATCCTCAGGTCCCCCCAGGCGAACGTCAGCCCCGAGGCCTCTTGGAATCAATGCTCCCCTCCCACTGCACATCTTTCAAATTCCACTCACGTAGCCCTGAACTGGCTTCCAGGAAGCATCTCTCACCAGCCTTCCCTCTACTGCCCATGGCGGCCAGAGTGGGTCCTTAATCCTCCATGGAACCCAGACGTCCTTACCTGGAGGGGATCGGGGTGACCCTGCTTCCCCCAGGGTCAACACATGTGTCACACTACCTCAATCCACAGTTTTTAAGGAGCACCTACTACGTGCTGGCATTGCTAGGAGCACAGCAGGGAACAGGAGACAGGAACTCTGCTTTTACACCGTTGTTGTGAGACGACCACAATGTCACAAAGCAAGATATGTATCAGTTCAAATGGTGACACCATCAAGCAGGGTAACGGGCTAGAGCAGGGGTGGCAAACTTTTTCTGTAAAGGACCAGGGAGTAAATAACTTAGGCTTTGTTGGCCACACAGTCTCTGTCGTGACCACCCAGCTCTGTGGCTGTATCATAAAAGCAGCCACAGATGATGTGTAAACAAATGGACGTGGCTGTGTGCCAATAAAACTTTATTTACAAAAACAGGCATCGAGCTGGATCTGGCTGGATTTGCTGACCCCCAGGGTAGAGCATGGCTGGGGATGAGGACTCCTGTAAAGGCTAGGGCGGGTCCCTCTGTAGAGGGGACATCTGAGCAGACACCTGAAGATGCCACAGAGGGAAGCAGGAGAAGACCCGGGAAAAGGCAGATTATCAACTAACTTTCTATCAATTAATATGAAAAATAAAATTATAAAGTTAATATTATTAATCTTTATGTTAACTTTTCTTTGGTTTCAACAGTGACAATGAGGACTTCTTTTCACCATATGACCCTGTTCCCGCCTCACAACCTTATGAGGTGGTGTCATATCTGTGCCCATCTTACAGATAAGAAACCGAGGCTCAGAGAGGTGAATGTTCCAAGGCAGAGTTAGGAGGCCCAGCTCATACAGATTCCAGAGCTAGGGTCAGAGTCACGTGATATTTCCCCCCACATTATGGATGAGGAAAGTGAGGCACAGAGAAGTAACTGCCCACCCCACATGTCTGGACAGCCTGGCTGTAAATGCTGACCTCCCACCCATCGTTCCTGTGCCGTCCAGTACAGTAGCCACATGTGGCCATTCAAGTGTAAATTTCATTTCAATTCAAATTAAACTATATTAAAAATGCAGTTCCTCAGCTGCACTAGGCACATTTCAAGGGCTCAACAGTCACATATGGGTAGTGGCTACCATTGTGGACAGAGCAGATCTAGAACATTTCCGTCATTGCAGAAAGCTCCCTCGGACAGCACCACACAAAACAGCTCTCCTGTCCAATAAACGTAAAGGGCATAAAAATGAGCCAGTACATGGGCAGTGCTCAGCACACGTTCACAACTGCTATAACTACTAGTGTTGTTATCTTCTCAGCGGCAGCTGCTGCTGAATCGGGAGCTGAGAGCTGGCATTTCCCCACTCACACGCACCTGCTTCTTCTTCAGCTTGGAGATCTGCTGCTCTACCATGGTGATCTCGCGGTCCACCCGATCCATATTCTGGATCAGCTCCTCCTTGGAGAGCCGTGGAGGTACCAGCTCCAACTCAGGGTCAGCATGTGGGGGGCTGGGAGGAGACACCGGCTCCAGCTTGCCTGTCAGGCTGCGGTCCTGCAGTGGAGGAAAAACAGGCGTGGAATCAGCACAGGGGGCACCCCCATCCCCCAGTAAACCGCAAGTTTCCAGCCATGACTTCAGGCACCAACATACCGGGCATCTGTCGTGCCAGCCCCCATGTGCCAAATACAGGGTTGCTTACTGATCCCACCTCTCTGCCTTTGCCTTCACTGGTCCTCCTGCCAGGTGTTCCCTCCCCAGCCTTTTCCAAAGTGCAGATCCTTTTTATCCTCCTACATGCAAGTTTCCCCAACCGTCCCTCAAGTCGTGAAGCCCTCCCTCTTTCCTTTCCCCATAACACACCTCTCTTTCACCCCACTTACCCTGTCTGTGCCCTCCCACCAGACCAAACTCCTCGAGAACTGGCACCAAGACCCACAGCCTCCAAACACCCAAGGTCTGGCCTCAGGTGATGCTCCGTGAACACTTATTCACGATGCTCAGTCCAAACCAGCAAGTTACAGAATATCACACACAGTGCAAACCCAGTTTTGTAGACGATGTACACAAACACACAGGAAAACTATGAGAACGGGATACAGAGATGTCAAAAGTAGTTATCGGGGCAGCGGGGGAGAAGGCGGGTATTTTCACTTTCTTCTTTTTAATTTACAAGTGTTTTTCTGATTTTCCTTCACTGAGTATTACTCTTTGTGTAATGAAGTTGTTTTCAAAAATGCGTTAAACAAACAAGGGAATCCTTCATTGAGTTATTCGGCGACTCCTTCATTCCACCAACAAAAATAAAACCCAGTCTGTGTCCCGGAGCACTCACCTGTACAGCCCCGGGTTCAAATCCCCACCCACTCTGCCACCTCCCAGCATCATCATGACCACAAGCAGATCATCTGCCTCCATTTCCTCATCTGTACAATGGGACAATTCCCGCCTCCTGCCTGCTGTGAGGCTGGAATGAGTTAATATGTGCAGAGCACTCAGCTCAGAGCCTGGCACACTGTCAGAGCTCCACAGGCATTGGCTGGGGTTGTCCTGCCCCCAAACCCAGCCCCGCCCCGTGCCATCCTCAAGGCCAAGTCAGCAGCTGCTGGCAGAGGAGGCCCCAGGAGGAGCTCCAGGCCGCTGCTTCCCCGCCCCCAAGGCAGCTGCAGCCGGAGGACAGAGGACACATTATTCCCGGGGACAACTGCAGCCCCAGGGCTGCCAAGTGCCACCCCACCCCCCAGCTCGAGTTGAGCAGAGGCTGTGCCATTCTAAGTCCACCCCTCCTGGCCTCGGGGTCTTGGTCCTACACACACACACACACACCCCCCACCGAAGCCCACAGGGCCCCAGTGTCTGGGGATCATCCTGGCCTCATCGTTGCCATCTGAGACGTGGGAGAGCTGGTGTCGAGACTCCCAGGCCCTCCACACACCCAGAACCCTGGGGGCAAAGGCAGAAAAGATCTCAAGCCCTTCAACAGCTCTGATGTGGCCCTGCCCCACGGCTCTGAGGTGGGCCTCCACGCTCCTCAGGGACGCCTAGGAAACCGAACCAGGCACCGTCCCAGTCCTCGGCACACCCCACATCCTGGCCCCGGCTGCGGCTCTCCCAGGGGGCTGCCACTGCATCCCCATTGCACAGATGAGGGTACGGAGAACCTGCAGACACAGGCCTGGCACGGCTCTAAGCCAGCGGTCGGCACACTTTCTGTAAAGGGCCAGGTGGAAAAACACTTCAGTCTTTGTAGGTCAGACGGCCTCTGTCCCAACTACTCACCCACCACTGTAGTGGGAATGCAGCCACAGACAGGACACAAAAGAATGGGCATGGCTGAGTGCCAATAAAACTTTATTTACAGACCCACGCTGAGGGCCAGTTTGGAGCTTGTCGAGTTTGCCAACCTGTGCTCTTAACTCACATAATTGTCACAGCCCACCCTGGAAGTCAAAATATGGTTTTCCCCATTTTCCAGATGAGGAAACTAAGGTCCAGTGAGATTCAACGACGTGCCTGAGGTCACCAGCCACAAAGCGATGGAGCCTTGGCTTGGAGGGCACAGGACGGGAGAGACCAGGCCTCATTCAGAACTCTCCAGAAGCAGGCAGAGCATGCAACCAGGTTGCTGGGAGTCCCACAGCAGAAACGGGGTCGTCACCATGCATTCATTCATCCCTGAGAACCATGTGTCTGGGCAGAAAAGCAAGAGCAAGATCCCTTCCAGGGTCTAGGACCCCCTGAAATTAGAGGGAAAACTGTGCACAGAAGACAGATCCCCTTGAGAAATACTCAGAAGGAGTGTGTGTGTGCGCGCGTGTGTTTGGCCCTAACTGCTCCCAAATAGGAGGGCAGAGGGCAGACACAGGGGCTGCAGGCACCTGACCCCACACAGGTCAGACCAGAAGCAGCCTGTGCACCGTGGCGTCTCCGGGCCCTTGCACTAGCCATTCCGTCTCCTAACTGCACCTTTGTGCCACCTGAAATCAGAACCCCTATCCACGCCCCCTCCCCCAGCCCTTAACTGAGATCCGTCCCTTCCCTCTGTGCCCCAGAGCGCTTGGCTGGTCTCCCCCGACAGCCTCAATCATTTCTCAGGGTTCTTTTTTTTGCTGGGGGGGGTGCTGCATTGGGTCTTTGTTGCGGTGCGCGTGCTTCTCATTGCAGTGGCTTCTCTCGTTGCGGAGCACGGGCTCTAGGCGCGCGGGCTTCAGTAGTTGTGGCACACGGGCTCAGTAGTTGTGGCTCGCGGGCTCTAGAGCACAGGCTCAGTAGTTGTGGTGCACGGGCTTAGTTGCTCCACGGCACGTGGGATCTTCCCGGACCAGGCTTGAACCTGCGTCCCCAGCATTGGCAGACAGATAGTTAACCACCGTGCCGCCAGGGAAGTCCCATTTCTCAGGCTTCTTGAGACAAAAAGTTTTGGCGATATGGCTCCTGGAGCCCAATCCTGCTACTTGCTGTAGGAAACGACTCTCCTGCCCACCTCTGATCTTCCACCAGGACTGAGAAGGGACGGAGAGGAGCACAGCAAGAACAAGGGCTGTGGACAGAAGGCTTTCGGGGCCAGGACACCCTGCAACAGTTCATCCAACCCAGGGATAATTCTCAAAATGACATGAGCAAAAAGAAGGTTTCCATCCCCAAACCCCACAGGAGCAGCGCAGGGGTGAGACGAAGAAGTTGGCAACCGCTAGCAACTGTTGGAAAAGTTGCTGGAAACTTTCTCTTAAATTCTTGATGGGGAAAATCCGTCTTCTTCAATGACTTCTTCCTTAAGGTTCAGGCTTAGCTTTTATTCTAAGCAAAACCACACAGGCAGATCCATCAACTGACAAAGTGTGGTCTCTCCATACAATGGAATATGATTCAGAGTGACGTACAGACGCGTGGTAAAACACAGATGAACCTTAAGAACATGATGCTGAGTGAGAGAAGCCAGACATAAAAAGCCACATATCGCGTGATCCCATTGATATGAAGTGTCCAGAACAGGCAAATCCACAGAGACAGAAAGCAGATCAGTGGTTGCCAGGGGCTGCGAGGAGGAAGTGACTGCTTAATGGGTACCAGGTTTACTTCTGGGGTGATGAAAATGCTCTGGAACTAGACAGAGGTGGTGCCCAACACCGTGACTATACTAAATGCCACTGAATTGTTCACTTCAAAGTGGTTAATTTCATGTTATGTGAATTTCACCTCAATCTGAATAGAAGACGATGCAAGCCTGAAGGGCAAAGGGCGCTTTCTGCAGTGCTGAGTTTTCCAGGAATGGGACCGAGGGAGCCTGGCTACTGGGCCTCCAGATGGTTCTTCCGATGGCTGCTGGCCTTCATTTAGGCCCAAAGCCACAGGAGGAAAACAACAATCCTACACCCTCACCAGTCGCCGCTAGGTAGCAGTCGGCACCATTTTCCCCATCAGATGCCCTTGGTGTAAAAATTCAGGCCAACGTGGAACAGAAAAACTCATTATGTAAAATTACAGACACAGAGGCAGCAAAAGCCTTGGGGGCTGGAGAGGACCCCCTGGGGCTCCCCCTGTCTCAGACCCAGGAAAGGGCAGGGCCAGCCTCAGGCACCCACAGTCCTCTCCCCCAGTCACAATGATGGGTTCCAGGACAGGCATGGGCCTCACTCAAAGGCAGGGAGATCAACAGCTTTGGCCTGGAAATGTGGAGACAGAGGGAAAGTTCTTTTTTTGGCCTTGAATGTGGGAAGAAGAAGGCCTGGAATCTCAAACTTTCTCCTTGTTAATACACCAAGACCACGTGCAAGATGGCAGAGCCAAGAAATGGACAGAGATAGGGACCTGGTAACATGTCACCTGGATCAAGCTGTGCCTGAAGCCAACAACCCCTCGATTTCAGTTATATGAGCCAGGACTCCTGCCTAAACCAATTTGACATGGGTTTTCTGTCCCTTTCAGCCAACGGGGCCCCAAGAGACAAAGAGATTTTCAGAAATGGTGCTGTTTGTGATGATTCTAAAGTCCCAGAACAAAGTTTGGTGAATCCCAAAGGAAGCCTCTGATGCCACAGGACTCCAGAGGCTGAAGGCCACGGAAGCATTATAAAACAGGACATTTTTATATTTTATATTTTACATTTTTATATGAAAAAGGAACACAGCCGGGGCCGGTGGGGAGGGAGGGGCTGTTAAAAAAAAAAAAAAATCCCATCAAATTCCCATCTCACGTACCCAGCTGAATTCTACACAGCAGATGCAAAAAACATCTGAACTCCCTCAGAGTTGTGTTTCTCCCCTGGCTTCTTCCCTTGCCCAAAATTTGCTCATACTTTCCAAATGTTCTTAACAGCCTGGAGCAATTACAGTAGTTGGTCCAGCCAGGCCCCAACACTGGGCCCATCACTCCCCCACACCCACGGGGTCCAGGAAGAGAAGAGAGAGAAAGACAGACAGACAGACACAGAGACAGAGAGAAACAGAGATACGGAGACAGACAGACATAGACACACACACACACACACACACACACACACACACACACACACATACACCCCAGGCAGAGAAAGACACGGACACAGGGACAGAGAGACAGAGACATACAGAGACAGAAGCAAAGACTGAGAAAGACCCACAGAGGGAGAAGAAGCACCCAGGGAGCCCTAAGAAGGAGAAGGAGAAGCAAAAGGACTCGCAGAGCCCCTGTCAGGCCTGGAGACCCTCAGAGGGACCCACAGGTCTGAGGACTCAGAGCCCAGTTCTGGAGAGATGCGCGGCAGGCAGCAGGGGCCCGACGGGGCTGTCCAGAGACACCCGTCAGCCTGTTCTCTGGGCAGAACCAGACACGAGCACAGGGATATGGCCCACTCGGGGCTCTGGTCCCTCGCGGGGGGGTGGACATCAAGCATCCCTGATGTGGCCCTGTGCCCCCCTTCACAGGCACGCCACTCCCCTACTGCCCAAGACCCACTTCAGGGAACAGCTTTTCCGATGGCAACGTCCCTCCCAGGAGGCTGAGCAGTGATGGAACCTATGAGGAGGCGGCTAACGCAGGGATAGCAGGATGGCAGGCACGGGGGACCAGAGGGGAAGCCCGAGGCGGGGCAGCCTGGTGGGCAGACCCGGGCTACAGACCCGGGCTGCCTGGGCTTCAGGGCCCGCTCGCCACCTCCCAGTGACCGTGGGTGAGTGGCTCTCTTAGCCTGGGGCCCCGTCTATAAGAGGTGACCGCAGGCCGGGCTTCATCAGGCTGGGAAGGCACAGTGGAAGGACACGCACGCTCAGCAAAGCACCCGGCACACGGTCAGGGCCTCCGTGTTAGCTTGTCACCATCATCGTGACCACCCCGGGAAACCCCTTTCCTGCCAGCCCCCCGATGAAGCACTGGCCTCAGCCTGAAATCCCACCAATCCAGTGTCAGGCAGAGAAGAGGATCCAGCAGGCCCGAGTGGGCCACTTCCCTCCCCTGTCCTGGCTCCCAGGCCCCACCCACCCCCGCCGGTGCTGCAGTGAGACGAGCACTGACCTCACCCAGCAGCTGGGCGGCCGTTAATGAGCTAATGTGCGTCCTCACGGTCACGAAGGAGCATAAAGGCACTGCTCAGCACATGCGGAAAGGACGTCCATCACGCAGCCGGCCAAGGATGAGCGCAGCATCCGGCCGTCGTCCCTGCCCCACCCTAGGCAGTGACAGTGAAATGACAGCCTCTGAGGCAGCTGGGGGACCCTAGGGGACAGCAGCATCTGGGCCACTGGCTGTGATTCCTCCGTTTAGATACAGAGCAAACGAGCTTCTAGCGTGGACGGTCCTGAGGTTCACTGAAATAGCAGAAAAACCTCTCTCAGCAGCAAACCATGAGCGCTTAATCTGTGCACATTCTCCCCCTCCATCTCAGCTCGACTTTCTGCTTAAAGAAGAGTAAAATGCAGGCGCCCTCCGGGACACAGTGGTCCCCACAGGCTGGATACACTCGGGCAGCTGGAGGGGGCAGTGGGGGAAACTGTCCCTCTCCAGCCAAGAAATGGCCCACGGAGACAAGCTCGTCCCTGGACCCTCCTCTGGCTGCCCAGCCTCTGCACGCCCCGGGCTCAGCCCTTCTCCCAGCCTTCGCCCAAGCCATCCCCCCAGCCCAGCACGCCCACCCCTTCCCTTGTTCCCCGCCCAATCGCAGCAGAACCCAAACCCTCAGAGGAGCTCCCGGCTGAGGCCAGGCCTTACCTTGGACAGGTCCTCGGAGCCCCCGGGCTGGCCAGTGGCCAACAGGGGCGAGGGCCGCAGCAGCGGGTCAGGCAGCAGCTCCAGGCGAGGGCGCTTGCTCTCCAGGAATTCCATCTCCGACTTGCCCAGCTCAGGCAGGTATGAGTGCGACTCGGGTCGCAGGTGAAGCTCCTGGGACCTGTGGGGGGCAAGGGCACACGGCATCACGTCTGCTGCCCGTCCTGAGGGAGGAGTGCCCATCTGTTCAAGGGCACACAGAGAGGCAGGACTCAAATACAGCTCTGTCTTCCTCCGAGTCAGCATTCACTAACTACGTTTACAGCAAGAGAATGTACTGGTGATTGATTCCCTGCTCCCTCACTGAGTGTGGCCCCCAGACCAGCAGCCTCAGCCCCTCCTGAGGCTGGTTACAAATGCAGAATCTTGAGTCCCACCCCAGACCTACTGAATCTGACTCTGCATTGAAACAAGATCCCTGGTCATTCACGGGGAAAGTCTGAAAAACACTGTGGGTCTCACACAGACAATAACACACATGATGCTATTTGCACATCACTCACCCAAAGCAGACATCACTAGCCGATCACAGCACTCTGGCTGCTCAACCTGGCCTTGCCTCCTTTTCAAGTCAGCCCAGCAGCCTTATGCAGAGATAGGAGCTGTCCAGCCTAATCACTCCCAACTAACTCTCCTTAACCCTCCTCCCCAGTTTACAGAGAAGGAAACTGGCCCAGAGAGGCCATGGCCTTGCCTGAGCACACACAGCTGAGCCACGACTCCCAGCCTCCACCTCCAGCTCCTGCTCC
Source organism: Balaenoptera borealis (assembly GCF_965194805.1). NCBI lineage: Eukaryota > Metazoa > Chordata > Mammalia > Artiodactyla > Balaenopteridae > Balaenoptera > Balaenoptera borealis. The sequence goes on from NC_138875.1 coordinate 86,035,744, forward strand.
TTACCAGACAGCCCAAATACTGCCCCTGCTGAAATGCTTTTCAAGTTGATGTTTTTTGCCCAATAAACTTAGAATAGAATCCAAACGCATTCCCCCCACCCTCAGGCCCTGCCTGGTCTGGCCCTCGTTCACCTTGCCCACTGCATTCCTGCCGCAGGGGCTACGCGCTGACTAGGCTGGAACACTCCCACAGCAGCTCCTTCCAGGCTACCTCTTCTCCATCCTGTCTCAGTGCACGGGGCGCCTCCTCCTAAGAGCAGTCTTCCTGCCCACCAGACATACCCCATCCTCCTAACAGCAGTCTCCCTGCCCACCAGACGTACCCCATCCTCCTAACAGCAGTCTCCCTGCCCACCAGACGTACCCCATCCTCCTAACAGCAGTCTCCCTGCCCACCAGACGTACCCCATCCTCCTAACAGCAGTCTCCCTGCCCACCAGACGTACCCCATCCTCCTAACAGCAGTCTCCCTGCCCACCAGACGTACCCCATCCTCCTAACAGCAGTCTCCCTGCCCACCAGACGTACCCCATCCTCCTAACAGCAGTCTCCCTGCCCACCGGACGTACCCCATCCTCCTAACAGCAGTCTCCCTGCCCACCGGACGTACCCCATCCTCCTAACAGCAGTCTCCCTGCCCACCAGACATACCCCATCTCACCCCATCTCGTTTTCTCTTTGTCTGCAGCCATCACCATTTGCTTGCTGGTTCACGCACGTTTGGTGGCTGCCTCCCCCATCCCAGAACGTCTGCTCCCCAAGGGCAGGGACATTCATCTGTCTAGTGCCTGGCATACAGCAGGCGTTCAATCAGTGCGCGTAGGCGGAATGAGTGTTACTGACTGCAATGGGGGCTGAGGCTCTGCTGCTGTCCTCTCCTCCCTGGGGGGCCCGTCTCTCGCCAAAGCCAGGTCACAGGATGCCCCTCCTGCCCACCTGAGAACCAACAGCTTCACAATTACAAGATGCCCCGCAGGAAGCACGTGGCGTCTACATTTAAACATGAAAAGGGCACCATAATAGGTTCGTGCCCCCCCCCCAGAATTCATGCCATCTCAGAACCTCAGAATGTGACCTTCTTTGGAGGTAGGGTCTTTGCAGATGTAATTAACTGAGATGAGGTCATACTGGATTAAGTTGGGACCTAAACTCAATGACAAGCGTCCTCCTAAGAAGAGCCGAGGACACAGACACAGAGGGGGGCAGAGACTGGGGTGATGCAGCAGCAGGCCAAGGAACACCTTGGGCCTCCAGAAGCTGGAAGAGGCCAGGAACAGGTCCTCTCCCAGAGCCTTCAGAGGGAGTGCAGCCCCGCTGGCATCTGGGTTTCAGACTTCTGTCCCCCAGGAACTGGGAGAGAACACGTTTCTGCTGTTTTAAGCCACCCGGTGCAGAGGGACTGAAGCCACGGCCCGCGGCAGTGGCCTCCCCGCGGGGCCCTGGCTGCCTCCATGCAATTGTGGCAGCACAAAAGGCCCAGGCCAGCTCTCCGGAATTCTGGTCCCACCTAGGCCATCCCTCAACCTCGCAGCCTCAGCAAGGTGACAAAGGAAGAGACGATGGGACAGGGCCCCTGGGCCAGCCCAGCCTCAGTGGTCCCTGCTTGCCCCTAGAATCACTGCACATGGCCGGAAGGATCTGAGGGTGGAAGTTATATCCTGGCCCTCCAAAGCTCCAAACCCTCCCATAGTCCCCTCGAAGTTCACCCTCCTGGCCCCCAGCCACCTGGCTCAGCCCAGCCACCCGGCCTCCTCGCCTTTCTGGAACACTCCAAGCACATTCCCACCTCCAGGCCTTTGCACGCGCTGCTCCCTCCACCTGGAAGGCCTTCACCCCGCTCTCTGAGCGGCTGGCTACTTAGCGGCCAAGCATCTCTCCCGAGAGGCCTTTTGCGGCCTCTCCAGCCAAATAGTAGCCTGTCCCTGCCCTGCAGGAAACAGGGCACCTGCCTCCTTCTGGAGTCACCGTGTGTGTTCGTTGCATCTCCCCTGCTAGACTGTGGGCTTCCTGCAGGCAGGGCTGCCTGTCTAAGTGCCCGCTGGGCGCCCGCAGCCTACAATAGGCCATTGCATGTTAGAAGCTCAGGGCTCTCAAGAGTTCCCTGGTGGCCTAGTGGTTAGGACTCCAGGCTTTCAGTGCCGTGGCCTGGGTTCAATCCCTGGTCGGGGAACTGAGATCCCACAAGCCGCGTGGTGTGACACAAAGAAGCCGCAGCAGCTCAGGACTCTTAGCAATTAGTGCTGCTACTGTCTCAGGCACCCTGGGGCCCTGCTCTGGCCTTGGCCCTCCCCTCACTGGGTCCCCACCCGCCGTATGGCTTGCTCTCTCCCACCTGGATTTAAGGACGGCAAGGCAGGCCCACAGGCCCAGTCTGCCGGCTGAGGGATGGCAGAGGACTCGGAGAAAAGGGGATGACAAAGGGAGGGGAGGAAGGGGGCTCCCCACGTACACCCAGCTGTGGACACGTCACTCCCAACCAGCAACCCAGCCCCACTCCCCCACTTCTTGGTGGTCAGCCCCTCCTGCCTGGGCCACACACCCAGAGGCCACTGCAGGCTCACAGCGGGAAGTCCAAGGGCCACGTGGCTCTTCGCTGCCCATCCCCATCCCCGTTCCAGCCACAGCCGCACCAGGACAAGGGCACAGCCTGACACCCCTTCGTTTAACACCGACCCTGCGAGCTCTTCGTGAGCACAGGCCTCCACTTCCCCGTCTGAGCAATGGACGCGCAAACCCCTCCTCACCTTTCATTCCCGGGCTGAAATTCGGACAGCAGGGAGGGCCTCCTCCGCTGGGGCTGGATGATGGAGCCCGGCGACAGGTGTGAGGTGTAGTCACGGGGGTGGTGCTGGTACTCAAGCAGCCCGACGTCCTGCAGCAGAGGACACAGACCATTGAGCACCCATCCCGCTGCAGTGCGGTCCACACAGTGAGGCAGGGCCAGAGCCCCCTGCCCGGTGCTGCTACTGTACCTGGGGACCCTCCTACATCCTTTCCCGGCGCTCCGGCCCAGTCCAGCCAGAGGACATTCCTGGGGCCAATCGCCAAGGAGAAGTGACACATTCAGCTAAAGGGCACCTGGTACTGCCCTCTTTCGAGATGAGACAACTGAGCCCACGTGTTAGCAGAGACAAATGGAAAAAGGCACAACCTGCACGTCTGCCATGGGTGCAAGTGACACAGCAAGACAAAGGCATCCACGCCAGGGGACAGCGGATGACACGGCAAATGCTGACGGTCTGCAAGGCTCAAAGACCAGATTCCAAAACAAAGCCCCAACGTGAGAGTCCCCCGTCTTACAGAGGGAAAACCTACACACGTGTGTCACATAGGCAAGTACAGCTCAAAGTCAGAAGGATAAACTCCAGGCAAAACATGCCTTCTTCAGTAATATGCCATCCATTACCCATTGCCATCTGTGGAAAAACTAAACACTAACAAATTAGATGTACCCCGATTAGCAACTACACCCTGATTTAAGACACGTTAAAATGTTTAAAAAAAAAAAAAACAAAGCTAGAAAAGAGAAGCCTTTCAAAGGAGAAAACAGGACAGGCTTCCTATGTGTACCAATCTAAATCCATTAGTTCTGCCTGCAGAGAACACCCAGTTATACTGTGGGGGGGGGTGGCAATCAATTAGTGATGTCTGACACGAGTAAGGCTTGGGAAAGCGTGGGATTGTAGGTGATTTATTTTCTTCTTGGCACCCTTCTTAATTCTCCCAATTTTCCAAAAAAATCTAGTCATTCTTTTGCTGTCTGGCTTTTTTTTTTTTTTAAAGCAGTTATTTCTGCAAAGAGAATTAGATGATACCACGTAGGTGTGTTGGAAATGTATGTGTTTCAGACCCTCCAAAACAAACACATGTAAGAGGCTGGGAGGCTGGAGGCGAGAGAGGATGAGTAACCGGAATCAAGAGGGATCCTGTCAACCTCAGAGGCTGGAAATGAGGGAAGGGCCTTCCTGGGCAGCCCGATGTGGAAGCAAGAAGCTGCAAGGCCTCGGGCTAGAGGTATCTGTCCATGCCGTAAACTCTCTGAGTCTCAGTTTTCTCATCAGTGAAATGGATGCCTGAATTCCCTGGCGGTCTAGTGGTTGGGACTCCACGCTTCCACTGCAGGGGGCACGGGTTCAATCCCTGGTCGGGGAACTAAGATCCCGCACGCCGCACGGCGCGGCCAAAAAAAAAAGAAAGAAAGAAAACTGAAACGGATGCCTGACCCAGATGGAAGGAGGCCTCTGTGTCTCCAACCAAGCATCCCCCTTAACTCTCCAAGGGTTTCCCTTAAGACTGAGGGCAGCTTCCAGAAGGCAAAGGACTCAGCCTCCCCCCTCCCCCACACCCCACGATGTCTTGCACAAGGCACCAGGTGCTAACGAAGGAACGAGAAGAAAGGGCTGGAGGGAGGGGGCGGCAGCTTCTGGGATCATGCCGGCGAGGCTGCCAGGCACAGATCCGGTGTGCACACGCACGCAGAGGTGTGAGAAGAAATCGGCAAGCACTGCAGTCTGCTGGGAGGAAAATTCCCTCTCACACAAAAGCAAAATGAACAAAGCGGCAGAGAGGCAGACGGTCCAATCCCTTGGGAGAGGGCCCCGGCAGGATGGCGCCTACCACTGCCAACCGAGGCGGGAAAAGGCACACGGCCCCCAGGGCCCCCGAGGCAGGCAGGGGCATGGGGCGGCCACTGCATGAACCCTTCTGGCCTCAGTTTCTCAGTTTGGGAACCAAGCAGGATGACCTCATTAGCACGGTCCCTCCAAGGAACATCTTGGGGGCCATTTCTGTGGTATCCACACTGATCTCCACCCCAGGGCTCTGAGTCCAGGGACCACCGAGGGTGCCTGCATCTCTACAGGAAGGCAAGAACTGGGGAGACCCCAAGAGAGACCGAAGGTGGGGCTCACTGTGGTCACAGGAGCCTGAAGACACCAGGCACTCAGGCTGGAAACCTCCAGCCACGTCTCAGAACGCGAGAACCCTCCACGTGTTAACAAAACATTCCAAACCCACCTGCTGCCCTCACACATGTACGTGGCCCAAGCAGGCTCCTGGGTCCGCGACCCTTGGTCTGGGGGGAGCGCTGAAGACGAGAGGATTCAGATCCTACTTGAGAGCTTGTTGACGGGACCGCGGCACCTGAGCGCACGGCCAACACAGTCCTGCTGGCCTCGGCCTAGACCCGTCCCCGTGCCCGCGAACTGGGTCACGTGCGGAAGGACCATGTATCCATTTGTGACAAACTGGAAATGAAACAGACTGGTCCTTCCCACAGAGAGCCTGATAAGCACTGATCTAGGGCAGGAGTCAGCAAACGGGGCCCAAGGCCAAAGCCAGGCTCGGCTTGTTTCGTCAGGTGTCACTGGCACACGGCCATGGCCATTCCTGTACGTGTTGGCTGAGCTGCTTTCACGCTAGGACGGCAACAGTGCCGGAGTAGTTGTGACCGAGACCGAGTGGCCGGAAAAGCCTGAAATATTTACAGAGAAGGGTTGCCAATCCCTCCTCTAGAGGAAAAGCCCACAGTGTACCCTGGGGGCCATTCGGAAGAGGATACTAGCGGGCACGCTGTCGTCATGACAGCAGCAGCATCAAAGTCATCAACATTGCACTGTATCAGTCACGCTTACTCAGCCCGGGCGTTGTGCAGAGGCCTCGGCACACGTCAACTAACTTGATCCTCAGAGTCTTATAACTACCCTCGCTCAACTGATGGGGAAACTGAGGCACAGGGCGGTAAGACCACTCGTCCAAAGTTTCACAGCTAGGAAGTCACTGAGGCAGGACATGAATGCAAGCGGTCTGGCTCCAGAGTCTGCGCTCTGAAAAGCCCTTCTTACACTAAGGCACAGAGAGGCTAAGTAACTCGCCTAAGGCCACACAGCAGGCAGGAGTGGCGCTGGGATTGATTCCCGTGTCTTTGGACTTTAACGCATTCATTTAGTGCGAAGCTTGCAGGAACTCGAGAGAGCTCAGGGGGTCCCGGGGGGCTTGGGAGAGAAGGCAGAATCGAGCTGGGCTCTAGAAAGCTGGAAAGGAGACAAGGAGGGGAGGATGTGTTGGGACCCTCAATCCTGGGAGACCCTCAGTGCCTGGAGCCCGCCAGGACCCTCAGGGAAAGATGTGGGGTCCTGCTACTGCGGGGGAGGGAAGCCGAGACCACAGAGAAGGAGAGAACAGGGCTCAGAGCGGCTCTGAGGGTGGAGCAGGTGGGACTGAGCGAGCCATGCGCACCAGCACCATGAAGAGAGGCTCGGCGTGCGCCTGAGGCTGGCTCAGGGGAAGCACACCTGGGATTAGGCCCTCCATCTGCGCCGCCGTAACACACCAGGCAACCCGGACGTGACGCAGGCTGAGGCGCAGGCCAGCAGAGAAGGCAGCTCTCACCGCCCCTCTCAGAGTGCAGAGCCTCCTTGGTCTCCTGCCACCCCGCCAGGAGGAAGGAGGCGACTGCCACGTACAGACACCGCCCCGGGCACCTCGCAAACACCCGCCAGCGATGCTCAGGCCCACAACACCCATACTGCAGATGGGAAAGCTGAGGCTGCCCCCACGGGGTTAAGTGAGCAGCCGAATGTCACTCAGTGAGTTGGGAGGAACAGGGATTCAAAGCCACATCTGGAGGTTCTTCCGGGCTCCAGTGGGGGACCCACCAGCAAAGCAGCCCCGTGCCCAGACACCCTGGAAGAAGCCTCCAGGGCCAGGAGGTGCCACCCTGGATGCAAGCCTGTTGGGAGCAGGTACGGCAGTGAGCTGAGTCCCAGGAAGGTCACAGGTCACGGGGTCCAGGCCCCGCCCCCTCATCCCAGCAGACCTGCCTCAACTACTGTATGAGGAGCTGGGACCTCTGTGTTCCCACCTGGCCCTTGGATGGGGCATTTGCCTTCCACGCCTTTTTCCCTTTTCCTCCGCCCTCTGTCTTCCAAAAACCCTCCGCCCCCCGAAATGGGGGCATCTCACAAACCCTGCCTGTACAGGGGGCTGGCGGTAAGGGGTTAGGGGGCACAGGGCTACAGGGGGACCTCCAGATTACAGTCCCAACACTCACCTCCCACCAGCCGAAGAAAAGTGGCTCCAGCCCCGGACACATGCCCAGGAGAGCAAGACTCCCCCAGGATGCCTTGTTCCTGCCTTCCCAGTAACAAGCAGGGGCCCCCAGCTGGGTCGCCCCAGCACGAGGCAGGGTGATCAGGAAGTGGGGCCCCACTGCTGCCACCACACAGGATAAGGATGCCCCGCCTCGTAGCTACCCAGGGCCCCTGCTCACACCCCGGCCTCAGCCTCCTGCCCGGAGGAAGTGACCACTGGGTCCTACCCGGCCGCATCCTGCGTCACTGACGGCCCAGCGGGAAAAGTGCGGGCGGTGTCTGAGATCAGCTGGTGACGCCAAATGACTGCGAGAGGGCCCAGCTGGGGCAAAGGATGGGGGGATTGCAGGATGGCAGGGGCCATAGGGACTCAAGGACTAACCGAGGCTGGGCCCACGGGGAGGGAGTGGGAGGGGGGTAGGAACCTGGCAGGAGGGGACAAGAAAGAAGAGAAACCAGAGGCAACCACCAGGAGCCCCCAGGGGAGGCAGCCCCTCCAAGCAGCTGTAGTGACAGTGACAACATTGCAAGTGGACATAGCTGGCTAAGTGTCTGCCAGGCACTGTCATAAGGACCTTCCACAGATCATCACGTTTAATCCCCAGGAGAATCTAGGAGACAGATGCTGTCATTACTCCATTTTATGGATGAACAACCGAGGCTCAGAATCATTAAGCGACTTGTCCTGTTTCCTCACCTGCAAAATGTTCCCCGTCTACAAAGTGCACCGCATAAGGGTACCCTCACTTCAGTGATAAGAGAAGCAAGTGCAACTGTATACATAAAGGGCATAAACAAAATGCTCACCCGGTAGTAAGCACTCAGACGACAATGCCTATTTTTGTTATTGTGATTATGATAAAGGTAATGACCACACATAATAGTAAATGACCCCCAGGTGCACAGTCCTCGGCCCTGGGCACACAGTAGGTGACCAATAAATAGTCAACCATTTCACAGGGGCTCAGAGTCCTGAAGCTGAAGCCGACTGCCTTCTCACGGTGATTTAACCCGAGGCCTATTATTTAACCTCCCAGCCTCAGTCTCCTCATCTGCAAAATGGGATGATAATGCAAGGTGCTCTCTCATTGGGTTGTTTGTGAGAATTCGACGACTCCATCCAGAATGTGCCTGTTTATCACAGCTGGCTCTCAAAAGCATCTTGGGGGCCCAAATCCTCAAGAGGCCACTGTTTCTGGGACACCCCCAGGCTGGTCCCGTGGGCTCAAATGCAAAAACATCTCGCTCATGGAAGATAGAAAAGCCCTCCCACGCCATTTCCTCTCTGCATCTCAGGAGGGACCACACCAGCCAAGCAGGACAGACACAGGCGTGTTCACATAGGGGCCAGCACAGCAAGCTTTGACCCCAGCTGCAACTGCAAACCCTCGCAGCCCCTCACCAAGCAGCCAGGAGGTCAAACGGGGGAGGTGCAGGACCCTGAGAGATCCTCTGGCAAGCCCCTGAGGATACAGAACAGAACAAAGCCCCATCCTCAGGGCCACACGCAACTAGAGATGAAGTCAGGAAAGGGGGCCCCCACTAGGAGGTGGACAGAGTGGGGTGCAGCTCAAAAGAGCTGACCAACGGGACTTCCCTGGCGGTCCAATGTTTAAGACTCCACGCTTCCACTGCAGGGGGCACGGGTTCGATCCCTGGTCAGGGAACTAAGATCTCACAGGCCATGCGGCGCAGCAAAACATTTTTTTTTTAAAACAAGAGCTGACCAAGGGCACGCCCGCTCCCTCCCCAGCAGGCCACTCCCCCACTCACACAACAATGGGGAGACTCCCCTGTGAGCAGAACTAACCACTGCGACCCCCGTGTCGGGGATTCAGAGAATGACACGCGCTGGACCCCATTGTCTCAGAGCGCTGGGCACCACTCTGAGGACTGGGGAGGGGAGCGTCTGCGAGCCACGGCCCCTAGGAAGCCACCCCAATCCTAAAGCAGGGGAGCCCGGCGGAGGCTGGGCTGACAGTGTATACAGCAGGAGCTCCACGTCTGCATGCAAATCCCACAGCCGACTCAGAGGCAGAGATCCCAGCTCAGCCTGGCCCTGGGCTCCATCTTCCTAGCTTTAAAATGGGAGCTAAGAGATTTTACCAGCTGTCCCCAGGCCACAGATGCCAGTGGTCTCTGCCAAAGCACCCCACCTCCCCGCGGGGGACAGTGAGGCCTGGCGGGACACCGTTGGAGCCGCTCCAGCCTCAACTCCAAGGAGAAATAGGAACCCGGTGACAAGAGAAGGCCCCAAAGGTGACCCCAGGCGCACATTCGTGCCCCTTACCGTGTGTGGCCGGGCGATCTGCACGGGGTAGGAAACGCCGTGGGGCGGGTAACGGGGCTCGGTGGCCCTCCACGTCTGTGCCACGGGCTGCGTGGACCCCGACATGGTGGTGGGCGTCCAGTGGGGCTCGTGGGCCCCTGTAAGCTCCCTCTCAATGGTCTCCAAGGATTAAAAGCCAGTCTTCGTCATCTGCTCGAGGGCCTCCCTGTGCCAGGCACCTGTGAGGAGACCAGAAAAGCAAGGAAGATCAGTCACAGGGCGGCTGCTCCTTGCGGACCCTGCCTGGGCCCCAATTCCTTCCTGTGGCCCCTGTGAGGAAGCGAGAGCACACAGGGGCCCTCCGGGACCCTCCTCCGTGCCACTGGCAAGCTCCGTGCCCACTGACAGCAGTGGGAGACGCCACGTGGTGTCTGAGGCCTCTCCCAGCCACAGGCCGGCAGCTGCTGCACAAGCCACATCGGCGACAGCCGTGTCTTCCCCCGCTGCCAAGGCCCTCACTCAGCAGGCACGGGAGCTCTAACTCTGCGGGCATTGCCCCCACGACCCCCCCGTGGCCCCCAAGCACCCTCAGCCCACCCAACCCCACCCCAAGTCCTCTGCCAGTTTGAGTCACCAGGGCAAGGTTCCCCGAAAGCACCTGGCAGCTCAGGCAGGCAACTGCTGGGCCTGTCCCAGGAGGGGAAAAGTCCGTACAACCATCCAGGGTGATGGTGGTGAACAGGGTCGGCTCGGGCAGAACACAGGTCACAGTGCAACCCCGGGCAAAGTCGGGCCTGCCTGGGCCTCCCAGTGACCCTCTGAGGAGGGTGAGTGACACTATGACGGGGGAGCAGGACAGACGTGAGGTTGGCCCGGACGTGAGCTGAGAGCGAAGCGACTGGGAGCCCGAGGGCCACACCGGGGAAACAGCCGAGGACACGCATGAGAGCCGGCTGGGCCCCAGGTGGCTCCTGGAGGGGCAGGCAAAGGATGCTGTCCATGGGGAAGAAAACACTCATGTGTCCAGGATGGAAGGAACCCACTGGCTTTACAGATGGGGAAACTGAGGCCCGGGAAGAAGAAAGGACTCCAGTCAAGAGAGCAAGAGAGCCCCTGGTCAGAAGAGGCCTTTGTCCAGAAATCTCTGGGGGCCCCCAACCTCCCCAGGACCCTTCTCTCCCTTCTCCGCCAGCCACTGCTCCAAGCAGCCTGCCCGAGGTTATAACTGGCTCCGCCGTCCAGGCCCGGGTTGAAAGCCTGGCAGGTCTCGGGTCTCCTCCACACTCAGCCACTCAGAAAAGGGGTGTCCATCAGGCCCCTGTCATGTGCAAACCCCCCACTCACACCCGCCACCCAGGAGCTAAGGAGAATCCAAGGTGGTGCAGGGGCCCGGCACCTGGATGCCCCCATGTGATGTACCCTCTCGGGCTGGGGTTGCATCACATGTGTACCCCCAGCTCCCTGTAATTTCATCCCAACGTCCCTCATCGCCCTGCCCTCCACTGACAACTGTCTTTCAAGGGCTTGGGCGCCCTAAACCTCTGCCCTTTGGAGGTCTGATGTGGAGGGATGTTGGGAGGGAAGATTGAGATCATGGCGATCAAAGGAAGAACAAGACCCCCTTCCCTCCCATCTGGGGGCCATGACTGCATCCCACTCCCCACCCCCATCTCCTGCTACAGTAGACTTGACTTTCTTTTTAGGGACCATCTTCCCTCCCCAGACTCCAGGTGTGATCATGTGATCTGGGCCTGGCCAATCAGATTCCTGCTTCCCCTGGGGCAGCGATTGGTACAGGGATGGGCATCTGACCCAATCTGAGCCAATGAGAGTCAGTCATGAGACTGAGAAGGCACCAGAAACAGGCACTATCCCCTGGGGCTGTGAGCCAGGAGGATGAAAGCCTGGAGCTCTCAGGGGCCACCACTTGGCAGGGACCTACCCGAGAACACAGCCCCAGGAAGGCAGATTTGAAGGGTAGAGAGAGCACAGCTGGGTCCTGATACAGCCATGCCTGAAGGCAGCTCATAGCTGCTACTTCATTTAGGGAAGCCAAGGCACTCCTTCTGTGTGTTTTGCCTTTGCCAGCCCAACCCAGCTTTCTGTCACTTGCCATCAAAAGTTCTGACTCACCCAGAGAAGGAGGGAGTCACAAAGGAGGCAACCTTTCCATCGGGTGCTGTCAATCCTTCCAACACTGCAAAGCCAAAGAATTCCAGAGCCCAAACTGCCACACCTATGACCACCTCAGGAAAAAAGCCCACGTGGACTTTTCCCAGACACCGAGACAGGATGCACTGTGTCATTCTCACGAATGTGGGAACAGCCCTGCTCAGCAAAGGGGAGCTACTATTATTACAGTCACTAGTACTGTCACTGCAGTAGTTGCAGCCCGGTCACAGCGATGCTGTGGACATGGAAGGGAGGCAGAGCTGCCGCCGCCAGTCCCCACCAAGAGCAACGTGGCAGCCCTCCTGCAGCCCAGAGACAAGAGACTGGCCTTGGGAGAGGGGTCAGTTGTGGCCACCAGTGCTGGACCCTGTCCCAGAATTCCCTGTGCCCCAGCTCATCACAAAGCCCAGCAGACCCTGGTGGTCTGATGCAGCAAAGCCAGCTCTATTCTGGCCTCTCTCTGGGTTTTAAACGGTTGCCCGCTCTCTGCAAGAGGAAGAGGGCAGCACCTGGGCAGAGAGAAGCTCAACCTGCTTGCCTTTCCAAGAGCGCCACGCGCAACTTCCAAGTTGCTACGTGACTTTGCATTGCATGAGGCGGCGAGAAGTCTAATTTACCAGTAGATTTCTAACCTCCTTTGCCTACTGAAATGCCGACTGGGGATGGCATCCCGGGAAAGATGCTCACGGCGTGCACTGCATGTGGGGTCCAGAAGCCAGGGAAGTGACACCTTTTCAAACCAGCCCTGGAGAATCCTCGGCCACTTCCCCACCCTCCTCGTGCCAAGGCCTGGCTTCCCACGACCTCAACGTTCACAGAGTGTCCACCGCCGAGCTTGGGGTTCATGCCCCCACCACCCACCTGTCAAAGGATCACTCCGCCGGCTCCATGGCCCAGCCTCCTCATGTGCAGGTTGTCCCCAAAGCCAGGGGACTCTGGGGATCTTGCACCTCCTGCATTTACCACGAGCTTATTTTAATAAGCTCCATTTCTATCTCCCCCAACCTTAGCCACATTTTTCGCCAACTTGAAAAAAAAAATTTATTTTTAGGAAAATAGTTTGACAGTTCCTAAAAATGTTAAACATAGAATTACTGTAGGTAGGACCCAGCAATTCCGCTCCTAGGCATATACCCAAAAGAATGGAAAACAGAGACTGAAACAAATCAAGGTATTCACAGCAGCAGTATTCACTATAGCCAAAGGTGGAAACAACCCAAGTGCCCATCAACCAATGAGTGGAGAAATAAACAGAACGTGGTCTATCTGTACAACGAAATATGGTTCAGCTATAAAAAAGAACCAAGCACTGACACGTGTCACAACGTGGATGAACCTTGCAAATGTGATGCTAAGTGAAAGGAGCCAGACACGAAAGGACAGATACCATATGATTCCACTTATAGGAAAAGTCCAGAATGATAAATCCACAGAGGCAGAAAGCAGAGTGGTGGTTGCCAAGGGCGGGGGGTGGGATGGAGGGGTGTGGAGCGACTGATGGGTATGGGGGTTACCATGCAATGATGGAAATGTTTCGAAACAGTGCGTAACAGTGTGAACGGCGGGGCAGGGGTGGGGATTAAGCTTTGACTTCATCAGCAACACTTGGAGGTGCATGCCAAGAAGGTGGCTGCCACCACGGCACTCGAGTGGCTGCCAGCCCCACAGAGGGGACACGGTCTATGACACCCCACCCCAGCCAGCCTGTCTCGGGCCAAGGACACACACATGTGCTGGGAGCCTGTGGGCAGGGACCCTGCCGGTCTCCTCAGTGTCTGACATATAGTAGCTGCTCCATAAATGTTTGTTTTAATTGACTGCTGAATCCCCCATGAGGGGCATGGTGCCTGGCACACAGTAGGTGTATTATTTTCCTGGAGCTGCCATAACAAACTGCCACAAAGTGGATGGCTAAAAACAACGGAAATGGATCCTCTCACTGATCTGGAGGCCAGAAGTCCAAAATCAAGGCGTCAGCAGGGCCACACTCCCTCCAGAGGCTCCAGGGGAGGATACTTCCTTGTCCCTTCCAGCTCCTGGTGGCTCCAGGTTTCCTTGACTTGTGGCCCCATTGCTCCAATCTCTGCCCATCTTCCCATGGCCTTTTTTCCCGTGTGCCTGTGCCCGCTCTTCTTCTAAGGACTCCAACTATATTTAAGGCCCACCCTCTCCAGTATGACCTCATCTTAACTAATTACATCTGCAGAGACCCTCTCTCCCAATCAAATCACACTCATAGGTTCCGGGTGGACATGAATTTGGGGAGGACGTCATTTAACCCAACACGATAGGCGCTCAATAAATACTTGCTTTGTTCACTGCTATATCCCAGAGCCTGGTACAAAGTAGGCTTCCAATAAGTATCTACTAAACAAAAATGTGCCAGACAGCCTGGCCCGAGGAGAATGGAGACCCGGAAGCCAGCACTGGGGCAGGGGTGGGGGGATGGGACAGGACTTGAGGACAGAAGCAGTTCTGGGGTGTGAGGTTAAGCTGCTATGGAAACACCAGCTACAATGAAGCTGACTGTTCCCACCTTGTGTTTCTAGCTTCTGGCATGCTGTAAACATTGGGGACCGGCCAAGCATTTGATGGCCACCTTCAGCAGGGGCTCATGGCACAGAACAGATGCCCAGGAACCCAGCTCTGAACTAAGTCATAAGATGCAGATGGGAAGTGGCATGGGTGAGCCTCACCCGGCCTGGCTCACAGGAGCCTGTATGGCCCACGTGGACAGGGGCGAAGGCAAAGTTCCTGCCCCCCTGCCCTGGTTGCTCCCCATTGTCAACCACGCTTTATAGGGCACCTCCTGCGGGACAGGTGCCGGGATGCAGCAGCGAATAACAGACCCAAACTCCCCGCCCTCGCGGGGCTGACATTCCTCTGGGTGAGACGGGAGTAATTATAGGGTGGTGGGCAGTATCTGTGCTATGGGGAAAAATAGAAGCGTGAGGTGGGTAGGCAGGGGATGGGGGGTGAGGTGCAGTTTTAAAGTGGGTGGTCCGGGACAGCCTCACCGGAAGGCGTCTTTCAGCAAAGATGTGGAGGAGGGGAGAGAAGGAACCAGCAGATGTCTTGGAAGGGTGTTCCAGGCAGAGGGAACAGCAAGTGCAAAGGCCCTGAGGTGGAGGAACAGCAGGGAGACCCAGATGGTGAAAGTGGCGGTCACGTGGGGCTTTCACTCCAAGTGAGATGGGAAGGATGCCACACCTCTGGGCAGGGGTGATGTGAAGGGTCTCCTATATCAAACCTGCCCCTGGCATCTCTGGGCTCAAGGAAACTTCAGCTGTGCCCCTGTCAAGGAGCCATGGGTGCAGGCCTCTGTGCGTAAAAGGGCTGGCCCACCTGTAATCCTTACTCTATTAAAGGAGGAAGACCAGCTTCCTTGCCCCTTACCTGGCAAAGAGGTCACTGGGCTCCCTAAGGAGGAGCCAGGACCCCAATCACAGCCTGTCCTTGGCCCTGCCCGAGGGGCGGTGGCCTGGAGTAGCTGAGGGTCACCATACTCAGAGCCAACTCAGGGTGCTGCCCACAGAGGTGCCACCTGCCCCCCCGCAAGCTGGGACCAAGCTAAACAAACCCATGCCAATGGGGTCTCCACACATTCTGGCCAATCAGGAAATTATTTGGGTATCTACAATGTACAGGCACTGTTCCAAACACTGGAGCTACAGCAGTGAACCAGTCAGACAAAAAGGCTTGCCAATCAGAGCTGACATCCAGTGACAGGTCTGTCCCAACAGGGAAAGCTCTCAGCCAGATGTTCACCGGGAGATGGATGGACAGAGGAGGAAGGAGAAATGGATGGGTGGATGGATGGACGGACGAAGGGAGAACGGATGGATGGATGAAGGACTGATGCTAAGATGAATGAGAGATGGATGGATAAAGGGAAGGGAGAGGGAGGATGGATGGATGGATGGATGGATGGATGGATAAAGGAGAGACAAAGGGAAGGGAGAGGGAGGATGGATGGATGGATGGATGGATGGATGGATGGATGGATGGATAAAGGAGAGACAAAGGGAAGGGAGAGGGAGGATGGATGGATGGATGGATGGATGGATGGATAAAGGAGAGACAAAGGGAAGGGAGAGGGAGAATGGATGGATGGACGGATGGATGGATGGATGGATGGATGGATGGAAGGAAAAGGTGATGAATGAGATGAATGAGGAGTGGATGGAGGGTTGGATGGATGAGGGAGGGAAGGAGGGGAGAAGGAGGAAGGACGGATGGATGGATGGACTAATCAACCAATGTGTATCAATTTAATTGTTCCATTTTCCAGGGGTTTTCTGGTCTTACTTTTTTAACCAACCCCCAGAGCCAAGTGTGTCTCTATTCCACTAATATCCCCACACATCAGGCTCCCTGCAAGCCACCATGGGGGACACAGACAAGCATCAACCTACCCATGAACCTCCCCATGGCCCAAGCCCATACAAGTGCTCCCCAAGCCCCAGGCTGCTGGGCACAGAAACCCTGGGGAAAACTGCCTCTGGTCCCGAACTCCAGAAGCGCAATGGGAGGGACTCAAGGCCCACCCTCCCCTGGGCACCGCTTCTCCTCCTCAAGCCATAGCCAGCACCCCTCCCTCCTGGGGAAAAGGAGAAAAGAAAAGCCAGCCCACTCCAGCCTCAGAAACATCTCCCCTGTGGCCAGCGGGATTTACAGCCCCGGGTAACACGATCCATCACACCACACGCATGCGCCAAGCAACAGACAGAAAAACAGCTTCCCGTGGGCCCAGAATGTGGCACAGACCCCAGATCTGCTCCCGCCGGGCAGTTTTCCAGGGACCTGCTTCCCCCTCCCCATCCAGGTCAGCCAAGCCCCAGCAACCAGCTCAGCACGAGGCGTTATGAAGAGGATTTCACAGAAAAACCCCAATTTCTGGCTTCTCTGAAAACCAGGGACTCTCACATATTGCCAGCGGGGACATAAGATGGTGCAATCTCTGCGGAAACCAGTCTGGCAGCGCCTCACTAAGTTAAACACAGAGACACCATATGACCCAGCAATTCCACTCCCAGGCATGCAGCCCAAGAAATGAACACAGGTGATGAGACAAAACGAACATGAATGTTCACAGCAGCACTATTCACAACAGCCAGAAAGTATCAACAGAAACAACCCAAATATCCATCAACTGATGAGTAGATAAATGGAATGTGGTCCATCCATTCATTGGAATATTATTTAGCCATAAAAAGGGGCATATAAACCATGAAAACATTATGCCAAGCCACATGGTGAAGGATGCCATTTATGTGCAATGTCCAGAAGAGGCAAATCCATCACGTCAGATGCGGGCTGGTGGCTGCCAGGGGCTGGGGGAGGGGAGCATGGGGAGCGACTATTAATGGGTATTAGGTTTCCCTTGGGGTGATGGACATGTTTTAGCACAAGACAGTGGTGATGGTGACACACGACTCACTCTACTTAATGCCCATGAACCGTACACTTTAATATAGTTCAAATGGTAAATCGTATGTGTATTTTCCCACAACAAAATCACTTAGGGGCATGACAGGCTGGAGGCGGGCAGGAGCTACCCACATGGGATGGACACACCCTCTCCTGGTCAGCTATGTTCGTTTCTATCCCCGGCCTGGCCAATGGTACTCAAAGGCCAAGGGCTCCGTTCCCCTTCTCCGTCCGGCCTGGCTGGCTGGCTGGAGCCCTCACCTCCACCATCACTTCCCGAGAACCCTACCCCAACTCCAACTTGCCAGCCTGGGCCCCCACGAGCCTCTCTCTTCCTGCCGCTCCCGTGGGCCCAACGCCATGCACAACCACCGTCTGTTTGCTCGCTGTCTCCCCGCCCCCAGACTGAGCTCCTGACCTGCAGTTTGAGCCCCACCTGGTATCACGTGCATAGTAGGAGCCCTGGAGGCTGTGGGCTGTCACAGCCCCTCAGTCACTAAGGAAAGGTGGTACCCTCCAGCAGGCCGCCCTAATCCTAGAGATGCACCCTCTCCACCAAGCCACCTCCTGCCCGTGCGTTGCTACGTGCGGAAAGTGGCCAAAGGGCTCCCACGTGTGGGAAGTGACCAAATGGGTTCAAATCCCAACTCTGCCACGATGTAGCTGTGTGACCTTGGGCACAGTCCCGACTTCTCTGGGCTTTATTGTCCCATCTGTAAAACTCTCTTCCAAGGGCCAGTGGAAAGAGGATTCATTGGGGAAAGATCTATGGGAAGTTCAACAGCCATAAATGAGTCCCCAAAACAAGAGCTGTGGCTGTTACTACCCTGTGCTGCTCCAAAAACTGGGACGAGGGAGGGAGGCAGGCAAGGTAACAGCCACGATAGTGATGATGTTACTGGCAGAGGTAGTTACCTTGACTATCCCCACTTTGCAGATGAGCCAACTGAGGCTGGGGGAGGTGAGCCGACCAAACGGTAGAGTGAGTCCCTAATTAGGAGGTGAGACCAGGGACACCCACACCTGAAAACAGAAAAAGCAGTGGGTTCTTCCCGGGGTGAGCAGGGCCTCGCAGTCTGGAAACAAGGAGAAGGGGAGGCTGCTCTTCCCAGCCCTGAGACCTTGTCTACACGACATCTCACTCATTGCCCTCTCGTTACAGATGGGAAACTGAGGCCCAAAGAGGGTCAGCAGGCTGGTGGTGCATGGCCAGACTCCGCCCTCCTCAGCTGGATCGCTTGGCCCACGTGGTCCAGGCGTCTGGGGAGGTGGGCATAGTGGCCTGCGCTGAGCCCAGGGGCCACGCGGGGACGGGCACCAGCTGCACCAGGACAACCTGGTCCCGGGACAGAAATGCTGCTGCAGCCTGGCTGGGAGGCCATGGAGGAGAGACCCCCAGACGCCACATCCTGCATCAAACCTTCCAGGGAAGGGACTTCCCTGGCGGTCCAGTAGTTAGGACTCTGCGCTTCCACTATACGGGGTACAGGTTCGATCCCTGGTCGGGGAACGAAGATCCTGCAAGCTGCTCAGCTCGGCCAACAAAAAAAAAAAGAAGAAGAAGAAAAAAGAAAAAAAAAAACCTTCCAGGGAAAAACATGCCCCCAGCACCTGCCCCACCTCTTACCTCCCTGAAAAAGGATCCCCAGCCACTGGGAGAACCTCCGCCCACCCCCTGCCACTGATTCTGCTTCGAGAAGCCCTCCCAGGTTCCTCACACCCGCCCCTTGCTACCGGCAGGTTCTACCTCATCCACAGGCACCCACTCACCGGAAGAATCTGATTGCCCTCACCAAATATGATTGTCCCCGTTCAACAGATCAGGAAACCGAGGCTCAGAGAGGTGAACTCACTTGCCCAAGGTCACACAGCCAGAAAGCAGCCAGGCGTCATTCTGATCCCCAAAACCGCCAGCCCAGGCCCCGCACACCCCACGCCCCCTCCCAAAGCAAGCAGGGATGCGGCGCTGGTTGGAGCTGTCAAGGAGGCCCGTTTCTGTTTCCAATTTAATTGGTACGTTTGTGTCCGCTGGGCTGCGGCCAGCTCAGCCGCCCGGCCCTGCTTCCCTGCCAGGGCAAGATCTGCTCAAAATCACTTCCTCTGCGACTCTTTTTCTTTTTTCCCCTTTTAATTTTAAAAGGAAGAGAGAGAGAGGCTGAGAGAGAAACCACAGCCCTGACAAACCTCCTGGCACACCAGGTCACAGGGTTCCGCACGAGAACCCTTGCCTTGTGACGCGACCTCCCTCTGGGGTATTTCACAAACATTACGCCGGATTTTTCCTGGCTCTTCCTCATTAAGTTCTGGGCACCCCGGGAGGGACGTGGTTTCCATTAGACCCGGCTCCTCCATCTGGCCTTCCAAATGGCAATTTTCTCTGCAGAGGGAAGCGGGGGGGGGGGGACACAGAGAAGAGGCTGGTGTCTGGGCGGCGGCTGTGTGACCTGGGCAAACCGATTAACCCCCTGCCCTGAGGCTGGGATGGTGGGTGCGCCTATGAAGGGGGTCCCCAGGAGGACCCTGGGATTCTAAAGGATGAGGGGCTGGGGTCCTGGGTCCGTCCACTTGGCTGCCTGGGTGGGACTGAACCAACAACCGAAGAGAAAAGAGGCCACAGAACCCAGCGCTTGACATTCTGCTAAGTGAAATAAGCCAGACACAAAAGGGCAAACACTGTAGATTCCGCCCAAATGAGGTGCCCAGAGGAGTCAGAGTCACAGAAGGTAAAAGGGAGGGTGCTAGGGCCTGGAGGAGGCAAAGGGGGAGTTCGCGTTCAATGGGCACAGAGTTTCTGTTTTGCAAGATAAAAAAAGTTCTGGAGAGGATGATGAGGATGGTTGCACAACAGTGTGAACGTACTAAACACTACTGAACTGTACATTTAAAAATGGTCGAGATGGTCAGCTTTCTGTTATGTGTGTTGTGCCACAGTTGAAAATTTTTTTCTTTAAATTTTGAACACACACACACCTCCTCCAGGGAGGACTCCCTGATTGCTAGCTAAGAGCACCCAGCTGCTCTGTGGTGGCTCCCACTGTCAGAGCAGCCCCCATGAAAAAAGACAGTGTGGCCAAGGGTGCTGCCTAGCCCTCAGCAGCCCCTCACAGCCAAGGGCTGAGTGGGACCACAGTCAAGGGCCGGTCTCAGCCCATCTCACCTCAGCACCCAATGGCCACGGGGCACAACTGGGCCTGAAGACCGGCGCCTCACAGCTCTGGTCCCTCAGAAGTCTCCACTGACCAGCCGCTTCCAACCAGATGGCCTGGACCCAGGGAAGGGCTGACCAGAAACTCTCTGCCCCTTGAGATGGGCCCCTGGACCCTGAAACCCGAGGCCAGGCCCAAAGCAGCTCTCTCAATGCCCGCTGGACTGCGGTCTCCACCCCACGGCTCACAGCCAGTGCAGAGACCCCGAGGGTGAGGGCGGCAGCCCCTGGGTTCCCACCAACTCCCCTGCACCAACATCTGGCAAACGTGTCCACAGCTGTGCAGCTGCCGGAAACGCCTCCTCCACACACACAAGCCCTCAAGGACGGCTTTCCGAAGAATTTATGGGGTCATCCCTAATATTTCAGGGCAGATCTCTGGGGGACGTCCTCCGCCACATGTGAACAAGGACAAATGTTTCTGCTGCTAAGAATAGCTGCTCTACCCCAGGAGCCCACCCACTCACCAACCGCCCTCCCATGCATCCCCCCGTCCCGGACCCCCAGCAAACCACCAGTCTGGACCCCTGCAGGCCCACCTCCCACAGGCCTGGCTGGGAGGCCCCTACTGCCACCCAGACGCCCAGGCCGAGGGAGGAAGGATCCACTTTGATCAGCTCTGTCCAAATGTGGACGCAACCAGGCCACTGAATTAGCCCGAGGGCCTTCGTTGATGAGTGTCTGATGACGAGGAGAGATCAGGAATCCAAAAGGTCCTCCAGCCCTGCAGCCAGGAGTTCCAGACAGCCAACGGCTTCCATGCCCAGGAGCGGCAAGAGTGCCCCTGGGATTTGATGATCGGTTCAGGGAGGGAGGAGAATCAAAAAGGCTCCAGGGCGGAGGGTCCCAGGCCGGAAGCAGGGAGGCGGGGGGAGAGAGAAAGGAGGACTGTGCACTTCCACCAGCCTGGCCTGCAATACCCTCAGGCGACGAGGAGGGGCAGGTGGGGCTGCGTGCGTGCGTGCGTGCGTGCCTGCGTGCGTGCGTGTGTGTGTGTGTGTGTGTGTGTGCGCGCGTGCGTGTGTGTGTGTGTGTGTGTGTGCACGCGTGCGTGTGAAAGGGCACAGGAAGGGGGTGACCCAGGGGAATCACAGCTTCCAATTCTTTCAGGAGAAGAAAGACTGATTTTGAGACATCCCTCAATTTGCAATTTTTATTTAAAAAACACTGACTCGGGGACTTCCCTGGCGGTCTAGTGGTTAAGACTTCGCCTTCCAATGCAGGGGGTGTGGGGTCGATCCCTGGTGGGGGAGCTGAGATCCCGCACGCCGCGCAGCCAAAAAACAAAAACATAAAACAGAAGCAATACTGTAACAAATTCAATAAAGACTTTAAAAATGGTCCACATCAAAAAAAAAAAATCTTTTAAAAAAAACAGAAACACTGACTATAAACCCAATGCAATAAATCAGTCTGACATCCAAATCCAGCCCTTGCACTGCCAGGATGTGACCTGTGGCTTCTGACGTGTGGTCAGCTGGGAGCCACAAGAGAGGGTCCAGCAAAGCCCGGGGAGCTTCAGGGAGGGGGGATGGCGAGTGTCCGACCTGGGCAAAGGCTGGAGGCGGGGCCCGGGAGGCCCCTAATGACAACAGGGAGTGGGAGGGGCTGGGCCACTTACCCATCAGTGACACCACCCTAACCCCAACAGGACACACACTGGCTGTGAAAGGGGGGGCTGGCTCATCTCCAACACATGGAGCTGTCCATGGCAAGCCAAACCCCAGTGTCCTTGGGCCACCAACCCTCCTGCAGCCCTCAGTCCTGGCCTTGGGGGAGGCTGACCCCGCCTCCCAGGTCTGGCCAATCAGCACCAGTCACAGCAGCACCAGCTGCAGTGATTGATTTGGGAGAGGCTTAACTCTCAAGCTGAGCTGATAAAAGTTCATTCCCAAGACTTGCTGGAATACGGGGAACAACAGGCTTACCTTCCACTGGGGCCGCTGAGCTGGGATGAGGCTGTGCTACCAGGGACTGGACAAGGAAAAGCACCTCGTCACCTGAGCCCCTAGATCCAACCGTGCCTGAAGCTTACCTGAGCATTTTGTGTTAAATACAGGAGAAGCAGGGAGTCTGACAATTGCAACCAAGAGACCTACGATAGCAACGCCCTAAAGCCCAACTTCTAAGCCCCATGAAATCTCCCCAGAATCAGATCTCCTCCACCCTCTGGTCTCCTCACCTGTACAGGTAGGGAGAGGTCTAAAGCCAGCCAGAAGGAGGCAAGGAGAACTGAGATGGAGCCCGGGCCAGACTCAACGTAGGAGGAAGGAGCCTGGGACACGCCTGCCCTGTCTCTCACCCAGAAGAAGTGGCGTCTTCCAGCCCAGTCCTGAGCCGTCAGTGGCTCTAATGGGGATACAGCAGACAGCGGCTTTGCAGATAAAGGTGCCCCTCCTGGCTGACTCAGATCTGGGTCACTCCTCAGCCGCAGGCACACCCCACCCACACTGCCCTGCGCAGTAAATTTAGCCTCCAGCCTCAGTTTCTGGAGTAACATCCCGAGTGCACTTGTCTCCCTCTCTCTCCCGCGCTCTTCCTCTCTCTCTCTCTCTCTCTCTCTGAACATCTGCTACCCTGAACTGAATGTGCTGATAAACAGAGGCCGGCTTGAGCAGGTCCCAGCAGCCCCAGCCAGGCCAGAAGGCAGGCATTGTCTGCAGCCAGGAGGCCAAGCGGGCTGCACCCACCTACCGTCGTGCCATGGGTCCCATTCCCACTGGGGCCTCAGTTCCCTGGGCTGTAAAATGGGCAGCTGCTCCTGGCCTGGAAGGTGGCCAAGGCTTGAACCAGCAGGTGGAGATCCTGACCCCACCCCCCTCAACCCCATAAATGCTAATTTCCACCATCCCTTTCCTCCCGGCCTCCATGCGGCCACAGACTTGTGCCGGCTCCCATTTCAAAGACAGAGAGACTGAGGGTCTGGGAGCAAAGAAGCCTGTCCAATGTCCCACAGATAGGAACGCGGCCAGGGAAAGATTAACAAACACGGCTTCTAGCTCCCAGGTTCTAAGCAGTCACTATATTAGATCCAAGGTGAGCACCTCGCACTCATGATCACAGCCAATCCCCTCGCACTCATGATCACAGCCAATCCCCAACACGCTACTCGCTGGCATCAGTTCATCTGATCATCCCAACATCCCTGAGAGGCAAGACTGAGGCACAGAGAGGCTAAGTAACTGGTCTGAGGTCACACAGCAAGCAAGTGGCACAGCCTGGATGCAAACCCAGGCAAGCCCTCTCCAGCGTCCACCTCTTATCCAATGTGTGATGGGACCCCATCACCTCTGTGCCCCTGCCACCCTGCTCAGGCTGGGGGAGACCCATCTACCCTACCAGGCTCCAGGTGTCACACCCAACATCACCGCTCATGGGTCCAGGTCAAGTTTTGCCAGCTGGAGGCGACCACGGATCGCTGCAGATGGGCCGCGGCCATCTCCATGTCTAACCAGCCAGCCCCCAAAGCTTGCCGCAGACCACCGACCCCAGAAGGGGAAGGCAGGCAGCACCCTCGCCTCCACCCCAGCCCCCGGCCCTTATCCGGACCTGGAATCCTCGTTGCCAAAGTCCTGCTGCCTTATTTCCCATCCCCCCACAAGCCCAAATACAAGGTCCATGAAAGCAGGAACCACATCGGTTTTGTCCATCACTGAGTCCCAGCATGCTGCACACAGCAGGCGCTCAATAAATGCTTGTTACATCTACAAACACTCTAAGAGCAAAATTCCAGGCTCTGAGCTGAAGCCCAAAGACCACTTTGTAAACACAGAAAC
Source organism: Balaenoptera borealis (assembly GCF_965194805.1). Classification (NCBI taxonomy): domain Eukaryota; kingdom Metazoa; phylum Chordata; class Mammalia; order Artiodactyla; family Balaenopteridae; genus Balaenoptera; species Balaenoptera borealis. Next base: position 86,059,687 of record NC_138875.1, read on the forward strand.
TGAGGCCAAGACAGGATCTACGTAAAGCCAGATTTCAGGGTGTCATCTACACTGGGCCAACGTGTCCCAGAAACTGATCCACATCTACACTGCCTGCTCTATTTTCAAGGTGTCCCAGGACTCTGATCCCTCCCTCCTGGGAGCTGCAATGCCAGCCCATCCATTAGCCATGACTGGGACTCTGTGAAGGCCGTCACCACCACGGAGGGGCTGTGTGGCCTTCTCCAGGTCGCCTGCCCTCGCTGAGCCTTGGTGTATCCATTTCTCAAGGGCACCTGGCAAATGAGGCAGCTTGCTGGGGGATGGCTGCAATCTGGGTGCTAGGTGAGCTGCCAGGCATGTGGGGAATGGGCATTCTGGGCTTGGGGAGGGGTCCAGCGTGGAACCAGGGAGCCTCGTGGTCCTGGGCCACATCCTTAGGCGCGGGAGAGGTAGCAGCAGGCAATGGGCGGGTTCCGGAATTTGTGGATTTGGCTTCTGAGTGAGGGAGGCGGGCTCCAGGTTCCTCAGATGGGGCTCCGCACACCGCTGGGCACCCAACCACCTCACTTTGTCCTGGGCCCTCAGGCTTGGGTGGGGAAAGGCATCACACAAACCCCTCCCAGGGAGAGCTCTCCCAACCTCCAAAGACTGGGGACCACCGGCGGTATCAGTTTCCCTAGATCCACTGTAAACAAATCATCACAATCCGGGTGGCTTAAAACCACCGGAATTTATTCTCTAACTGCTCTGGAGGCCAGAAGTCCGAGATCAAGGTGTCTGTAGAGCCACACCCTCCAAAGCCTCTAGGGAAGGATTCTTCCTGGCCTCTTCCAGCTCCTGGTGGCTCCAGGCATTCCTTGGCTTGTAGCTGCATCCCTCCGGTTTCTGCCCATCTTCACACGGCCATCCCTCCTCTGTGTGTCTTCTTCCTCTTTCTGTCTCTCGTAAGGACGCTGGTCACTGAATTTAGGGCTCACCCAGGTAACCCAGGATCACCTCATCTCAAGACACATCTGCAAAGACCCTTTTTCCAAAGCAGGTCACATTTAGATGGGCTGGGTATTAACAGGTGCACATGTGTTTTGGGGGCCTCCATTCACCCCACTACACTGGCCTCAGCTTTTTTCTGATTGCCCACCTACTGAGAGCTCACTCCCTGTTCGGCCCGACGGCCAAGGCCCAGCACAATCCCCATTAAGCAGATGAGAAAACTGAGGTGCAGAGAGTTAAGCCACATGCCCAGGGTTTGAACCCATTTTCTCTGAGCAGGGCACAAGGGCCTCCCTCCCGTTTAGAGGAAGCAAAAGGCTCTCACACCCACGCCTCCAGGAGAGGGCCCACCGCTGATGACTCACTCCCACTTCACAGGCCAAGAAGTGGTTCCGCATTGTTGAGGGGGTGGGGGTGGGGGGTGGGGAAGGACACAAACCCCAGAGTCTCAGTTTGCTCCTGCGTCAAATGGGAGCAAATCCCACCTCCTGAAGGATGAAAGGGGGTCCTGGAAGGCGAGAGCCTCTGCCCCCTGATAATCACCACCCCTGGTGCTGCTCCCACAGCTGCCCACCCAGCCTCCCACCTCAGCACAGAAAGGGCCATTATGACATCACAGGCCTGGAATTATGTTATTAGCCTGGGAAGGAGGCCGGACCCAGGCACAAAGGGCTCATTGTCATGTAAATCCACGACTTGGGGGGGTAGGAGGCAGCCCCTCCTGCCTTCCAGCTTCAGAGCTGCACTGAGAAACCGACTCCCAGCCTTCCAGAAGAGTTCGGGCATCTCCAGGCCTCGGAGGCTCTCTCAGACTGGGAAGTGGGCCCTTTCCCAGGTCTGAGCCAGATCCCTGGAAAATAGCACCTGCTCTGAGGAGGGTCCCCAACAGAACCTGGGTTCCAATCCTGCCTTCTCTACAGCTGTGCCACTGCCCTCTGAGACAGGGATGGCCAAAGCGACTCTGAGGATGAAATAAAATCATCTCAAAGAGCTGAGCAGCGCCCTGGGCACAGAAACAACTGCATAGGAAACGCCACTACCTATTTTTTTAAACTTTTTATTTTATATTGGAGTAGAGTTAACAATGTTGTGTTAGTTTCAGGTGTACAACAAAGTGATTCAGTTACACATATACATGTATCTGTTCTTTCTCAAATTCTTTTCCCAATTAGGTTATTACAGAGTATTGAGCAGGGTTCCCTGTGCTATACAGTAGGTCCTTGTGGGTTATCTATTTTAAATACAGCCGTGTGTACATGCACCACTACCTATTACGCCTCTGAGTACTGAGTGCCTGTGGCTGTGTGTCTTCGGGCGAGCTGCTTGCCCTCTCTGTACCTCATCTGGAAAGGGTGATTCAGGGCCCCCATCACAGGGTTGTTGGAAGGACTCAATACGCTAAGCTGTGCAGAATGCCCGCCCCACCTGGTCAGTCTTCAGCACATGAAGCAGATGCTGTCAGCACCCCTCCCCTGCACCCTGGACCCCGCAGGGCCCCCCCACCACTTTCCTTGCTCACCAGCCCCACCTCTCTGACTATCTAGAAGGTGCAGACTTTCTGGGGATGCTTGGTGGGTTCCTACGGGGCACTCCTGAGCAAACATACAATTATTGCTTTTCCAAGGACTCTAGTTTTCCAAGAATGCCCCCAAATGCATTCTCAACCCCTGGGAGCAGAACGTCTGGGGTGCAGGGAGGTGAGCTCACCATGAATTCCAGCTCGAGGGGCCCGGGTCTCCCTAGCCGGAGCCCTCGCAGGTGTGCATATCTGTCCCCATTCACCTTGAGGGGACAGGCCCAGGTCCACAGCTTGTGGTGGACACTGAGTCAGGAACAACTGTTTGCTAAGCACCTACTATGTGCCCAGTGCCAGGGACACAGTGGTGACGAAGATGAACAAAATCCCACGTGGAGGGTTTGGGGGGACACGGCTGATGGACATATGTAAGTCCCAGGTGATGACAGTGGCAAGGTGGCAGGAGTGATGATGGGGAGATGGAGGCCTCTCTCAGGAGGTGACATTTGAGCAGAGGCTCAGTGAGAGGAAGCTGTGAAGATCTCATAGAAGGGCGTCTCAAGAAGAGCACAGCAAGTACAAAGGTCCTGAGGCAGGACCATGATCGGGGCTTCCAAGAAACAGCAAAGAGGCTCGTGGGGCTGGAGCGCCCCTAACCCCCCCACCCAACTCCCCACCCCTCCAGGCTCTGCCCAGCAAAGCCAGAACCTGAGACGCTCAGCTGTGACTGATGTCCTCCCTGACAACACAAGCCTCCATCACTCCAACATGACGGTGGAACCCCTCTCAGCAGCTCAGACCCCCGCCCCGGGTCCTACAGGCACCCACGTGTCTCCAGCCTGGGATACTCTGAAACCCTCCAGAATCCTGAAGCACAGAACGTGCCCTTCCTGGACCTCTTGGGATGCCCCAGGGCCCACGCTCAGTTACTAGCCGGTTCTAAGGGGCACAACCACCTGCTGACCCTCTCCCAGGAGCCCCTGGAGAAGCATCTACCCTCGGATCAGCTTTGGCCGGACAGAAATGCTCTTCTCACGCTAAGTGCCAACGGAGATAACCCAGCTCACTCTAGGGTGAGCTGGTTACACCCCAAAGGCCTTCTCACCACTGCTAGAGGCAGGAAGGCGTCCGAGGGAAACCAGTACCTACCACAGGGAACAGCAGGAGGTACGGCTGCACCCACAGGACAGAGCCAGGAGGTCAAAGTGCTCAGAGTAAAGGCGAGGTCAGCCGCCCCAGGAGTGAGCCCACAGACAGAGCTGAGAACAAGTCCCACCGTGGGGCTGCAAAGACAGGCCTCAGAGGAGGTGACTGAGATGTGGGAGCTCTGGGTGGGCCCAGGAAGTGAGAGAAGGGGCCCAGAGTCTAGGCTTTCTGGCTTTCACAGGTCATGAGCCCAGCCCCCTGTCCAGCTGACAAGTGGGGAGAGAAGAAGGAGGGGACTGAGGCTCAGAGAGGGCAAACAACCTCCCCAGGGTCACCCAGCCAAAGAACCTCCACACACAGGCTCTGGCTTGGGGTTTGAGTCCCAGCTCCGGCCCTTACAAACTGTGTGCCCTTGGGGGGGGTCACCTGACCCGAGTCTCAGTGTCATCCTCTGAGAAGTGGGGCTCATACAGCACGCTCCCTTCCTGTGACTGATTTCGGTATGAAATGAGATCGTGCGGGGCCAACCACAGCCATCACATCAGGGTTATAATAGTACTAATGACAGCACCCCTCCCCCCTCAGCACGTGCCAGCACCTTCCTAAGCACTTAGCATGAATCAACACATCTAATCTTCGTGCCAACCCTCTGAGGTACCAAACACTACCCCCTTTTACAGATGAGGAAGACTGAGGCACTGCAGGGTTATGCCACCTGCTGTAATTCACACAGCTACAAAGGAGCACGCTGCGATCAAACCCAGGACAGCCGGGCCCCAGAGCCTGTGCTCTCTTTCTTTTTAGATCACTGTAGATTCACATGCAGCTGTAAGAAATAACACAGCTGGATCCCGTGGACCCTTTAGCCAGCTCCCCCCAATGGTATCATCCTTATAATAGCTGCAACCAGGAAATTGACATTGATGCAACTGGCCTTATTCAGATCTCGGGGGTTTACACGTGCTCACTTGTGAGCGTGCGTGTGTGTGTGTGTGTAGATCTATGCACTGTTATCTCAGCGTAGATTCGTGTGGCCACCACCAACGACGCAGGACAGTTCCACCGCAAGGGTCTCCTCTGCGACCTCTGGTCTGAGCCACCACATGTGACTGTCTTTCTCAGTGGATGGGGGATCGAGTCCCCAAGACCCTCAGGGCAGGGCAGTGGTGGCAACAACACAGCTCTGTGGCTGACCCAGGTGGGCACTGCGGGCTTGGGGGCAGCAAAGGGACATTCGTGGGATCCTCTGCTGCACAGGCCTTTCCCGAGGTCCCCAGGAGAGGCCTGAGGACAGTGGGACAGCGGGCAGCTGGAGTGGGCAGCCTGGACACCGGGGAATTCCCCACTGGCTCCTGCTGGCCTCAGAGGAGAGGCCCCGAGCCAGCCACTGGCCCAGCATCCGGTGTCACTTACAAACACAGGACAGTTGCCACCCTCGGCGGGAGAGCCAGCCCTGTGCACCCGGCCCCCAGCCACGCCAGGCACTGTCAGGGTGTGTGGCCCAGGCTTGGTGAGGGACGAGGCAGAAATAGGCACGCACTGGGGAAGCCCCAGGGACCGCAGCCCAGGTCCAAATGCAGACCGAGGCTGGGGCTGGGGAGGGACCCTTCTCACCTCGCTGGGGTTTCACTTCTATAAAATGGGAGGGCTCTCAACAGGGAAGAAAAGAAGAACCGATGGAGACCAAGATGTAACTAACTTAATGCAAGCTTGTGGTCTGCACTGACGGAGCCTCCCCACGCCTGCCCGCTTGAGGCCCCTGCAGGTGTGTCTCGGCTTTCCCCAAGGCAATGTGTGGGCTGCTCTCCCTGAATGGACAGGAGAACTGAGGCTCTGTGGGGTTCCGTGACCTGTCCAAGGTCACCCTGTCTGTGAGGGGTGGGGCAGGGACCTTTCATTAGCCCCCTTACGCCTTTCAACAACTTAGAAGACAGATGAAGTATCCATTTGCCAGATGGGGAAACCGAGGCTCAGAGCTGTGAAGTGACTTGTTCAAGGTCACACAGCCGGGATGTGAACCCAGGCAGTCTGGCCACAGAGCAAACCAGGAGGTTGCATCCCTCCCCCCACCTCATCCTCACGCCTGTGTGGCCCCTATTACTGCCCCATTTGACAGGCAAGGAAACTGAGGTTCGCACAGGGGAGGCCCAATGTACAAAGGGACAGAACCAGGATTCAAACCCAGGTCCGTGGCAACCAAGCCACGCCGTCTGGGAACCCAGCCCTCCCTGGCCTGTGCTCACACGCCCCACGAGACGTCCCGCTGCCTCCCAACGGCCCCGGCGCACCCAGACCTCAGGACAAATCACTCCCTCATCCCCTCCGCTTGCAACTGAGGGCTCCTTGTGAGCTCGGGAAGCCCTTCCAACTTTCCAGTGTTTATCCGAGCTCCTCGCTGCCAGGTCCCTGGGCAAGCCTGGGCCAGTGGCGCTGATTTCAAACCAGACACGGGCACCCAGCCAAGAGCCATCGCGGTGGGAGCCGGGCGCCGGGGCAGCCGCAGCACTGCCTGCACCTGGCCCCCCCCCCCCGCTCCACGGCCACCGAGGCACCCGCCCCCAAAACCCCCAGGCCCCCAACCCACCCCCCGGGGCCAACACCGATGAACAGACGCCAGGAGCACCAGATCCCTGGTCCTGCCCGCTCCCCCGCAGGGACGCGCACGGTACGGGGGCTCCAGAAAAGCAGCACTGTGCCCCCCACGCATCACTCCCATCCTCCCGGGCCACCCGCCTGCCCAGCACCCTTTCTGGGGCTTCAGCAACTCTGATAAGGCGTCAGGGACCACTGTGCCCCAGCCATCGCCCGCCTGCCGGGGCAGAACCAGGGCAGAACTGGGGCGTCAGAACACAAGCTCGTCGGCCACCAAATGGGGTCCCCGGCGCAGGTCCCGGTCCTCCTGCCATCTGGGGCCCCCAATCTCTGCCCCCTCTCCCCCCGCCGGGCGGCCGGGTCACACCGCATCTCCCTGCCCACTGCCAAGCCCGGAAACTTCTCTTACCCGAGCACATGACCGGCCTCTCGCTCACGTCAGCTCCAAACACAACTTGAAGGAACTCTCCCACAAAAACAGAAAAAACAAAAAGAAAAGAAAAAGAAAGAGAAGTAGAAGGTGCCAGCAAGTGGGTCAGCGGAGTCCACACACACACATTGTTCTGCTGGCTTCCAGAGGACACACCGCGTCCAACCTCAAACCCATCCTTCCTCCAGGGCTGACCCGGGAGAGGGGCGGCCCCACCGAGCAGCCGTGCCGCCTTCCCGCGAGACTGCGGGCTCCCGCCCCGGCTGGGGGGGGCCCTGCAGCCGGCCCGGCGCCCCAGGCCCCCGGCCCGATGCCCCCCTTGGATGGGGTGGGCAGAGGTCCCCCAGGGACCACCCACGGGACCACCCGACCCACAGCAGGGTGAAAGCGCGGCGTCGGGCCCCAGGATCCCTGCTTGCCTCCTGCCCCTCCGGGCCTATAAACACAGGGAATTACATAAGTCCACTCCTCTCGTTGGGAAGCCAAAAGTACGAGCTTTTTCTCCTAGCCTTGGCAGTAAGTAATAATTCCTCATCGCCATGGTAACCCTGGCGGGCTTCCAGCCGACACTCCGGGAGCTGAAACACGGGGAGGCCTTTTTATAGCTCGGTAGAAAAACCTCCTCACTGTTCACCGCTCGCAGGCGAAAGCGAGCTCCAGGCCAGCGTCTCGTCCTTAACCCGTCTCCTCCCAGCCGGACCGTCCACCCGGAGGGCGGCATGGCCGCCCCGGCCCGGACCCGGCGTGAACCGAAGCCGCTGCCCCTGTCCCTTCCCGGCCCTCCTGTCTCCAGGGTGACATGGCCACTGGGCAGGCTCTGTCTTTAAAATATTTCTGTCCTTGTCATCTCAGGAAAAGCAAACATGACCCCCTCACATTGGTATTCTGAACCAGGGTCGTAACAGTGACAGGCCCAGAGGGTGAAAAAAGACACAGTCACAAACACACACACACGCACGCACACACACAGTCCAAAATGGACGGCTTGGTGGTCAGCCAGGGGTCTGAACCTTGGCTGCAACGAGCTGTGTGACTCAGAGACAGGTCTGAGCTTCTCTGGGCGTCAATTTCCCATCTGCAGCCGGGAGGCTCTGCTCTGCTTCTCCAGCGCTCCGAGCAGCAGCGATGAGGTGTCAGGGGAAGCTCCAGAGGGATCTCCAGATTCCCTCCCCTGCCCCCAGCAACCAGGAGTTGGGCCCAATGCTGTTTGCCTGAGATGGCACTCTGAGTGATGCCAAGGGGTCCCACGGGGTACAGATGCAGGGACAGAGCACAGCAACTGCAAAGGTCTGGAGGCCGGATCGAGTTTGGTGTGCTGCAAAAGCACAGAGAAAAATGGTGTGGCCGAGTGCAGTGGTGAAGCGGGGAGAGCATTAGAAGTCAAGGTCAGGGAGTGATGGGAGAGGAGCGGGGGAGGGAAAGCATGAGAACTCTGGGCAAACCATGTAACTCCGTGGACTGGAGACCCTCCCAAGAATAATAACGACAACGATAGTTAACAGTAACACGTACTGTGTGTCCAGCGCTGTGTAAGCACTTCACACGTTAACCCATCTGTCCTCAGGACAGCACAACAAAAGGCAGGGGCACCCAATATACAAAGAAGGAAACAGGCCCAGAGAGGTCAAGTGGCTTGCCCAAGGTCACACAGCCGGAAAGTGGCTGAGCTGAGGTTTGAACCAGGCAAATCCGGCTTGCATCAACCCTGCCATTGGGTATAGTCAGCAGGGATTCATAGAGTGTTTGGGGCAGATCACATTTGTATGTGACAAAGGTCCTTGGCCACTGAACTGGCCGGGGGACCGGAATGGCCACTAGGTGACCTGTGAAGAGGCCCACGTGGAGGCCACATGTGTGCTGACTTTCATCAGCTCACCCTCCAGCCTCTCCCAAGAAAACACCCTCCAGCCTCTCCCAGAGTATTATGGAAGAATTCTACAGATCTGCCTTCTTTTATAGGTGGGGAAAACGAGGCACAGAAAGACGTGAGCAACCAAAAGCTATATTTTTAGACCAAAGATCCCACCCATTGACTTTCACCCTGACTGTCAGGAGACCATGAAACTCAGGAACGGGCCAAACCGGGCCCACCAAAACACGGGCAGGCGGCGGAGCCCAAAGCAGCAGGGTCAGAACGCACGGGTTCCTTTTGTTCATTTCTGTTTCTTTTGACACAGACCTGCACCCAGACTTTCTCAGGGGCTGGCCCTGGAATCAGGAGTAACACATCCACAGCCCCACCAGAGTTATTTATGCTTTGGGCAGGTTTGACGCGGGGCTGTGTCATTCTGGGGTCACTTTTTGTGTCTCTCTCCTCCAAGAAGCTGGGGAGCAAATGGTTTGCTGAGTGACTCTATGAAGATGGCAAATCATCACAAACCAGAAACAGACCCTGGCAGCCCCCTCTAGGCAGAGCCAGTCACCAAAACCAAGTTTCCATTCAGAATAAGTTAGTGTGTGGTCGTCTGCTTAGCAAAAGAAGGTCTCATCCCCCAAGCCTCTGATGGTGAGTATCCCTCGGTGCTCTGAAAACAAATCAAGATTCACCAACATGTACTTCTAGGAACCTGTCTTCGGGCAAAGCTTTAGACGGTGGAAAAGGTAAGTGAAGACGTTACAGGATACACTGTGATGGGGGCCACAGAAGCATGGGGTCCCCAAAAAGAGGCAGGAGGGGTCCCTAGACCGAGTGGCCCTGGGTAAGACCCCCAGCCTCTGCAGACATCAGTCTGCTCAGCTCTGAAATGGGGCACACCTGCCTGTTGTCTCTGTCAGGGTTAAGAGAAACTACACTTCTGGGGGGGGCTCAAGGGACCAGAGGAGACCCACAGTCACGGCTCCTGCTCAGTATCCAGCTCCAAGTGGAAGGGATCCCCACTCGCTCCCTCCCCACGTGGCTGCTTCCTGACCCGGCCAGTCTCCGAGATAAGGTTGGAAGCAGGGGGACTTCCCTGGTGGCGCAGTGGTTAAGAATCCGCCTGCCAATGCAGAGGACACAGGTTCGAGCCCTGGTCCGGGAAGATCCCACATGCCGCGGAGCAACTAAGCCCGTGTGCCACAACTACTGAGCCCGCGCTCTAGAGCCCGCGAGCCACAACTACTGAGCCCACGTGCTGCAACTACTGAGGCCTGCGCGCCTAAAGCCTGTGAAGCCCGCGCACCGCAATGAAGAGTAGCCTCCGCTCACTGCAACTAGAGAAAGCCCACGTGCAGCAACCAAAACCCAACACAGCCAAAATTTAATTAATTAATTAATGTTTTAAAAAAGGTTGGGAGCAGGGTGGGGGCTGGGGGATGAGAAAGAGAACGAGCTAGAAACATCCAGCTGTGTTTTTACCTCTTCCTCTCCTTTACTGAACCCCAGTGCTCCCAGATTTGGGCGGGTGACTACCCCCGCCCGGGCAGCCTAGGTTTCCTCATCTGAAAAGCCACTTACAAGATGATCTTGTGGATGTCCATCTGCACAATGAGAGATTCTTCAGCCATAAAAAGGAATGAAGTACTGATTCTTGCTACCACATGGACGAACCTCAAAAACATCATGCCAAGTGCAAGAGGTCAGACACAAAAGGTCACATTTTGTATGATCCCATTTATATGAAATGTCCAGAACAGGCAAATCCAAAGAGACAAAGCCAACTGGTGGCTGCCAGGGGCTGCGAGGAGGCAGGATGGGCAGTGAGTGCTGTTGGGTTCAGAGTCCCCTTTTGGGGTGATGGAGATATTTCAGAAGTAGACAGAGGGGTTGGTTTACAGCATTGTTTTTTATGTTTTTGTTTTTTGGGTTTTTTTTTGGCTGCACCATGCGTGTGGCATGCAGGATCTTAGCTCCCCGGCCAGGGATTGAACCCGTGCCCCCTACAGTGGAAGCGCAGAGTCTTAACCACTGGGCCACCAGGGAAGTCCCTGGACAATGGCTGTTTGTTTATTTATTTATTTATTTATGGCTGTGTTGGGTCTTCGTTGCTGTGCATGGGCTTTCCCTAGTTGCGGCGAGCAGGGGCTACTCTTTATTGCAGTGCTCGGGCTTCACATTGCGGTGGCTTCTCTTGTTGCGGAGCACGGGCTCTAGGCGCGCGGGCTTCAGTAGTTGCAGCATGCGGGCTCAGTAGCTGTGGTGCACATGCAATCTTCCCAGACCAGGGATCGAACCCGTGTCCCCTGCATTGGCAGGTGGATTCTTAACCACTGTGCCACCAGGGAAGTCCCAACATTGTTTACATACTAAAAAAAACCAATGAATTGTGCACTTTCAAATGGTTAATTTTATGTGATGTGACTTTCGCCTCAATTCAAAATAAATAAAAAGGTGGTTTGGTTGAATGGACACCATTCCAGTCCAGTTTACTGACCTTCTGAAAGCCGTGTCCACCTTTAAGAGTCCCTGACGTCAGGCCTGGAGACATCAGACATTCAACAAACATTTATGGAGTGCCAGCGATATGCATTGGGCACAAAGAATAAGCAGGAACAATATAAAGTTCCCTGCCCTCGTTGGGGTAACTTGGGGAAAGGTGAGGAAGTCAACCACAGATAAAGATGTGATGAAATTCAAGGAATGACAGCAGCTATGGACTGGGGGTTTCTGAGGTGGTGACAGTTCAACAGCGGCCTGGATGGAGTAAGAGAGAGAGGTGTGGAAACTTCTCAGAGAATAGTATCCGAGCCAAGGAAACAGCCAGGGCAAAGGCCCTAAGGTAAGGCTGCATCGCACTTGGTGAGTTCCAGGAGCAGCCAGGTGGCCACGCAGCACGGCAGGGAAGGTCAGCCTCCAGGGATCGTGTAGGTCTCCACAGTCCACAGACAGATCTTTAAGTGTGATGAAAATAAAATTCACAACTGCATTCGTTTCCTACGGCTGCTGAAAAAAATTACTACAGACTGGACGGCTTGCAGCGAGGGCAGGGTGTTCTTTCACAGTGCGGGAGGCCATCTGCCCCAAATCAAGGTGTCAGCAGAGCTGTGTCCCCCCGAAGGCTCCTGGGGAGGATCCTTCCTTGCATCTTCCAGCTCCTGGTGGTACCAGGCTTCCTTGGCTTGTGGCCACATCGCTCCCTTCTCTGCCTCCATCTTCACATGGCCTGCTCCCCGGTGTGTCTTCTCTTACAAGGACTTTTGTCATCAGCTTTAGGGCCCACCCGAATCTAGGATGATCTCATCTTAGACCATTAACTTGATCACATCTGCAAAGACCCTTTGTCCAAATGAGGTCACATTCACACGTTCCAAGTGGAGATTTCTTTGGGGGACCACAACTCAACCCACTGCCACAATCAAGACCCACAATTCAGCAGCATCAAATGCCCGGAAACATCCCTCATCTCCCCTCTCCTTTCCACACTGATTCCAGGGGACCAGGCTGGAAGCTGCAGGGGCAAATGCTTGAGCGTCTTGAGGAACTCATCCATCCCTTCTCCCAGGGGGCCCCCTGCAGCTGGCCCTCTCCCGGCCTGCGCCAGACAAGAACAGACCCCAAAGAACCCAGACCCCCTTCCCTGAAAGACGTATCCATGAGCCACTCACAGGCAGCTGGCAGGAAAGAGGCCTCCCTGATGGGGAGCCTTTGCCCCTGAACGGAGACTTCCCCAGGCCAAATGCACTGCACTTCACTACTTCTTCCAGGCACAAAAGCATCACAGTTAACCCCTTGGCCGTTTTGGCTAAAGGTAGTGAACTGTCCCCTAAGGCTGGTTTCCTGTTTGCTGTTTTTATTTATTTATTTATTTATTTTTATTTATTTATTTATGGCTGTGCGCGGGCTTTCTCTAGTTGCGGCGAGGGGGGGCTACTCTTCGTTGCAGTGCGTGGGCTTCTCATCGTGGTGGCTTCTCTTGTTGCGGAGCACGGGCTCTAGGCGCGCGGGCTTCAGTAGTTGTGGCACGCGGGCTCAGTAGTTGTGGCTCACGGGCTTAGCTGCTCCACGGCACGTGGGATCCTCCCAGACCAGGGCTCGAACCCATGTTCCCTGCATTGGCAGGAGGATTCTTAACCACTGCGCCACCAGGGAAGTCCCTGTTTTTATTTTTAAAAGGTGCCGCTCCCACCCACAGCAGCTGTGAGCTGGCCGCAGGCAGGGCTAACTGCTCACATCGAAGTGCAGTGCCATCCTGCAGCCAAGGGCACAGAGCAACTGGCAACGATGGCTGGGGCAGGGGACCCCACGCCTGGGCAGCAGAGGAAGGAGGAGGTGTCCAGAAAAGCTCCTGGCCACCCAGCCAGATGCCGGAACCCAACCCAGGAAGAACAAATTACACCAGACCAGGGACACACACTCCCAATGTGCCAGGCACTGGGGAGAACAGGTTTCACACCTGTGTGCTCCTTGTTGCCTCACAACAATCCTACAGGGTGTTATCATCCCCATTTTACAGATGGGGAAACGAAGGAACAGAGAGGTGAAGTGACTTGCCCGAGGGCACACAGCTAGTAGTGGCAAAGTCAGGATTTGAACACGGGGGGGTGTGATGCCCAAATCTACATCACTAACCACTAGGGTTTACTATCTCTCAGAACACGTTGAGCTCCTCTGGAGGGCTCTGGGAGAAATTCTGCAGCCTCAGGCCTCCACTTTTGGAAATGGTATCTCTCTGGAGGCATTAAACGTGAATTCTCAAGTCTTGGGACCATCTGTGACATTCCCTGGACCGGTCTGCCCAGATCACGGAGGACAAAATATTTTGAGATGAAAGTCACAGCTAAGAACAGAGGCCACAGAATGATGACAGCCAGCTGTAGCCAACAGGGAAGCTCTTTCTGGCACACACAATGTTTTTTTTTAAATTAGGACATTGCTTATAAAATCCAGATTTCCAGCTTCTCTTGGAAAAAAATCAGAATATCGAGCATGCCAGTTAGCCACAATCCCCACCCCTCCCTTTTGCCTCATTCCTTTCCTTGACTGCGTCTGAGTTTGGGACACTCCTTTCCCTCACCTTGGCCACCTCCCCCCAGTGTTGAAAATAGCTGAACAAGCACTGAAGGCTTCATTTGGCAAGGAAATGGCAAAGAGAAAGGAGTGCCATTCTTGGGGCTGCAGGTGACTCTCCCTCCCCCCTGGCTTGCTGTGCTGGTGGCATGAACCTGCCTGAGAAGAAGGCCCACACAGAAGGAAGCAGAGCTGAGACAGAGCCAGCTCTCCAAGGTGTGCTTTGAGCCCCTGGATCCAGCCATGCCTGAACTTGTCCTACCCTGGACTTTGCCATTAGGAATGCCCATCAATTCCTCCTTGTGGCCTAAACCTGAATGTGTCTCCACCACAACTCAGGAGTCCTAACTAATCACCCTCAGGTCTCGCCTCAATTGATACTTGTCCGAAGAAGCCTGTCCTGACCACAGGCAAATTCGAAACTTGTTACGCTCCAGTGATACAGCCTGAACTCTGTCCACATGACCCTTACTGTTTAACTGACCCTCTCCCTCTGGACACTAAACTCCTCAAAGGCACGAACCATGCCTGACTTCCATCACTCTGACCCCAGTGGCCTACAAATAGCCAGAACATTCCAAGTGCCCAATAAATGTAAATTAATCAACCAGCAAAAGAACAAAAGGGAGAAGCAAAAGCCATTAAACTTGATTTCTGCCTTAAATGTGGTAAAGGACCCAACCCCTGAGGTCTATAGAACAGCCTCAGATCCAGAGAACTACTCCTGCTGCCCCTGGCTCTCAACATTCCTGCAACATCATGACCCCAGGGCCTTTGCACATGCTGTTTCCCCCCTCCCTGACCTAGCTGGCTCATCCCTCTTCCTTGCACAGGTCTGGTTCCTTCTCATGGTCCAGGTCTCAGTTCAACTGCCACCTCCTCAGAGACCACCCTTGATTCCTCTACCTAAAACGAGCCCCCCAGAAAGCAGAGTTGCCCCACCCTGCGTTATTCCACAACCAGCATTTCCCTGCCTTGCAACAGCATGTTTGTTTATTGTACTGCCCATCTCCCCATCAGTCTGTGGGATCCACAAGGCAAGGCCCTGGTGTCTTGTTTGCTGTGTATCACACCCCACCCCACTCCCAGGAGGCCATGGGGACACCAGGCTGGCTGCAAGGGGGCAGGAAGCAGACCCTCATGTCCTGACCAGTCCTGCCCAGCCCAGAGCAGCTGCTGCATGCCTGAGGGCCCTACGTTACACGGGGAGGCTGGCCTGCCGCCGGTGCAGCCCTGCCAAGGGATTCATTCTGGATCCAGGCTCAGGGAGGGCTCCAGGTGGTGCCCGCACAGCCCCCATGATCAACAGCAGGTGCTGCGGACTCATGCTTCCTGGGTTCAAATCCCAGTTCTGCCAGCTGCCAGCTGTGTGACCTTGGGGAAGTCACTGAACCTCTCTTTGCCCGCAGCATCCTTACATATAAAATGGGGATGATCATACTAGCCCCTACCTCGTAGGGCTGCCTCAGGAAGCACATGAGTGAATGTATATGAGACATTTAGAACACAGCCTGGCATAAAGTAAATGTGCAGGAATCATTAGAGATGATAGGGTTAATAATAATGATAATGGCAAACTCTCACATAGCACTAAGGCAAGCAAAAAGTCAGGAAATGTTGGTTTGGGTAATAAATGCAGTATTTGTTCTGTGCCTGGTCCTGTTTGAAGTGCTTTACACAGGAGTTCCTACAAGGTATGTTTGTTATTCTTCATTCAACGTGCTTGTTCCAGCTCTTCCAGGCAGCCTCCCCGGATTGCTCCAACCCTCAGGAGCAACACGGACACACACAATTCCTCATGTGAGTCTGTCCTCAACTCCCCTCTCCATCCCAGGCTACAGGGAGGGGCAGGAGAGCCCCCAAACCCCACGAGACTGAAGTCAGCACAAGGGTGTACATGCCCCACACCAGCCCAAGCTGCAGCCCCTGCTGGACTCCCAAAAATGCAGGCCCCATCGGGCACCCCAGAAAGTGAAACGTGCTCCCTCACTGCAGTCTGCAGTGGGGCAACTCTTGGTGGAGGCCTGGGCATCCCAAGGGCATCCCAAGGGCCCAGGCCCCACTGCCCCTGACAGGGTCAGATGTCTGAGACACAGGGCACACCGTGAAAGAGGCAGTGACTTTGGCTGGGGGTCTGGGGTCTGCGTAGATGGCGTGTGAGAACAATACTGCCCCCCCCAGCCACTGCCATCCTTTCTGTCCCCCAAACGATACGGGCGCAGCTGGTCTCTTGGCCACCCAGCACAGCAAGGACCCCAGCGAAGCCAGCCTGTGGCGTGCACGGGCCCTTCACTTCTCGGACAGGAGAGGCAAACCCCTCCATGCCAGGGACCTGATGTGGCCCCAAACCAGGTGGTAAGAGCTGGTTAGAATGCCGGCCCCAGCACCCACCTGCTGTGTGACCTCACTCAAGTCCCTCCACCTCACTGAGCCTCAGTTTCCTCATCTGGAAAATGGGTCTCATGATCATTATCACAGGCAGGACAACGAGTGTCCAAAGAGCCAGCAAATCAAAGCCACAAAAAAAGAAAGAGAAGATCCAGAAAGAGGCTATTTTAATTTCTGCAAATGGGCTTGCTGTGTCATTAAATGAAACAAAATTTTATTTCATGGTTCAGAATGGTTTCTGTTTGGATTTACGGCAGTCGTGGAAGGAATGAGCTGATCTTTTCAGCATTTAAGCCTCGGGGTGCCTTGAGCCACCCTAAGTTAGCATCTCCCTCAAAGGGCACACGCTCAGCAGAGACAGCATTCCAGGTAACACACACAGGAGGACCTGGAGGCTAAGTCAGGAGACCTGGAAGGATGCGGGCTCTGGGGCAGACAGCCTGGGTTCGAATCTCACTGGTTGTGTGACCTCAGGCAAGTCACTTAACCTCTTTGCTCCTCAGTTTCTTCATCTGTCAAGTAGGGATGACAACAATCCCTGCTTCACAGGGGGGTTGGAAGATTAATAAACTATAACAGGTAAAGTGCAGCGTGATTACTATGATAAACCCTGTTATTGCTGTCATTTGCTGCAATTTCAAAAGGTTTAGAAAGCCAACTGCAGGATAAAGACAAGTCCACCGGGATCCCTGGTGTCTGGGGGACCACCACCACCCAGGCTCACTGGGAGCCCAGAAAGGCAGCGCCTCCCTCCTCCCTCCAGCTGGGGGCAGGGATTCCTATCAGATGGAAGGAGATACATGTCAGAGCTGAAGATTAAAAACAAGTACAATTATCGGGCAGGCATCCATCCATAATTATGAATTTGATGTAATTAGGCACCCCACTAACTTCATTACTTATTTACTTACGGGATTGCTTATTTAATTTACAGGCCTCCTTCTCTGAAAAGTCATCTTGGCTAACACCCCTCGGGCGAGGGAGGAGGGGGCCCCCTCCTCTGTCCCCACCCCCACTCCTCATGCTCCTGCCTCGCCCCAATATAGCTCCCCAGAAGACCTCTGTGACTGAAACGCAAAGCCTCACATTCACTCAATAGTGCTCAGTGCCAACGGACAGTGCTTGACCTGGAAGGCGGAAGGTGCAAAACATCCTTTACACCTTCGTCTCTCCAGCAGAGGAAACCCGGGGGAGAAGGAGGATTCTAGGCACTGCCACCCTGTCACCAATTCCTGACGTGACCCTCTGGACCAGCAAGCACATCGGTGCAACCAGTGGGGCTGGTACTTCCCAGCTTGGAGAAGGAGAAAGAGCACCCAGCTCTCGCCAAATGACCTTCGATAAGTCACCTGACTTCTCAGAGCCTCAGTTTCCTCAACTGTCAAATGGGATTATTAAGAACAACACTCACAGCTAGCTAACCCTGAAACCCCCAACTGCTGCTAGTCATTGCTACCCTGTGGCCTCAGCCAATGCAAAAAGGCAAGAAAAAGCAAAGTGGCTTAAAGACTTTCTAGCTTCATTCACTAATAGCCAAGAACTAGAAGCAACCTAAAGGTCCATCAACTCATGAATTGATAAACAAATGGAATCATATATGCACACAATGACAAGTGAATCTCAAAAACTTCACGCGGAGCGAAAGAACCCAAACACCAAAAAGTACATACTTTATGATAATTTTATTATGAAAACCTAGAAGATTCTATAACCTCTATGACAGCAGATCAGTGGTTGCTTCTGGTGCAGGGTGGGTGGAGATTCTTTTGGGGGTGATGGAAACGCTCTACAACCTGATGGTGGTGGTTATATGAATGTTTACATTTGTCAAAACTCATGGAGCTGAACCCTTAAAATGGGTGTATCTTATTACAGGTTAATTACATCTCAATAGGCTTTTTTTTTTTTTTAAACTGTAACAGAAGAATATATACATATATTAACACCACTAACTCCAATCCCCATGCCCAGGGACTATATCCCCATTTCCAGGTCAGGTCTACTGGTTCCTTCACTGCCCCTCAAGTTCCCCCAAAGCCCCTGATTTATGAGCCCTGGACAAGTCAGGCAAGGACTGAGTCCCAGATTTATCCCTTCCTTCCTGGGTCATTTAGGGCAAATCACTTTGCCTCTCTGCCTGTCATCTACAAAAGCAGGGTTATAAATAGCATGATCCTTGGAGAGTTATTGTACACTAAAATGAACCAAGGTAAAAGTACCTGCTGCAGGCCCTGGCATACAGCAGGGGCCTCGTTACTGCTGCTGCTAAACAATGAACGGGCAAGCTCCAGGCCCAGTGTGGACAGGGCTGGCCAGGATTCTTGTCCCCCCGCCCTACATAAGCCCCCGGCCACAAGACTCCCAGCCTGGGTAGCTGCCTCCACCACTGAAGGGTCCAGGCTGCCAGGGTTCCAGCACTTAACTGATGCCTGCTGTCCAGGACAGGACAAGTCTCCTTGACTCCACCCAACTCACTCCTCCCAGGAGAGCGGACACAAAAGGATGAGGGCCCTGTGGGGAGGAGGAGCTGGCCCTGAGGGCGGGGCAGTATGCCCTAGAGGTCACCTGGGGACAGGAGCTGGCCGGCAGAGAGGACATCCTGACGGAGGAGAAGGGGCGTCCTGGCTGTCAGGCCGTCACAGATACACCAACTGGGGCAGGACAGGGTCACCCCAGAGCCCACCCATTTACGTAAGAAGAAAGGCAATAGGAAAAGGACGGCAGGGAGGGGGCTTCGGGGACTGAGGGGTTCCGTGCCAGCTCCCAGGTGCCCGTCTGAAGGCGGCTCGCGCTGCCCTGGGAGTGACGGAGCAGGCAGGCAGCACCTGGCAGCCATGGCAGGAGGGCGTCCCCCGGGCCCGAGTAGAGGGCCGGCCGCAGACGGGCACGCTCAACTGTCAGCCTCGTCCTCCCAGCCCGCCGTCAGAGGCACCAGTAAGTGCCGTCATGTGAGGGTGGCCTGTGGGGAGAAGGAGGGGGGCTGCGGGAAGGGGAGGGGAAGGAAGAAGAAGGAGGAGGGAGAGGTGGGGGATGCAGGAGGAGGGGAAGGGGAGGGAAGGAGGGGGAAGGACAGCTTGCCCAGGGCCGAGCATCCTGAGCTGGAAGGAGAGAGAACCACCCGTGCGTTCTCCTCCTCCACCCAGTGAAGGGACCAGCGTCCCCCCAACTAGGGGCAGAGCTCGTCGACCCACTGCCCAGGTGGGGCAAATCGAGTCCAGAGAGGTGTGATTCTGCCCATCCCAGCCCTGTGAACCTCCCCCCGCCGCCCCACGCACACCTGGCCACTTGTCTGCCTGCGGGTTGGTTGGTCCTGAGCTTCCTCCCCAGGGGATCCAGAGAGCCTGGCCGCCCCCCTCCCATCCACCTTCAGCCTCCACCCACCCCCAACCCCTCCCCACTCCTCTCTTCGATACCAGGCACCACGCAGGGAGAGGTTCAAGGCTGGGGCAAACCCCGCTTTCCCACCGGTGCCCCGCACTCACGCAGCTCCCCCGCCCAGGATGCCCATCGTTCCCTCCCAACCACCAACCACCGCAGGGTCAAAGCCTACACGCCACCTCCTCCAAGGACCGCCACCCTCACAAAAGATTCTGGAGCTGGGCTCCCTCTGCACTTGCACACAGGGGACGTCACATCACCTCCCTGTGCCTCCGTTTCCTCATCTGCAGAATGGGGATAAGGACAGTGCGGTGATGAAGTGTTTGCTGCTGTTACATGATCATCCAGGACTTCTGTCCTCCTCAACCCGCACACGTCTCCCCTTCTGCCTCTTACTGTGGTTCTTTCTCAGAAATGCCTGCTCCCCTGCCCCTGACTCCGGGCCCACCAGACCCAGGCCACTCCCCGCCCCGCAAGATGAGGAGGGTCTCAAAAGGCCTCCCAAGCTGGAGCATCTGGGTGTGGGGTCCATATTGTGCCTCTGTCTTCAGGAGGGGAACCCAAAGCATCTGCCCGGCCTCCATGCCCCCGGGTGGCCTCCCTGCCACACGCCCCTGCCCGTCCCCAGACGGGCCTTGTCTCTGGGCTGAGGAGCCCCTTGGGTCCTGCCAGGGGGCTCTCCTAGGAGCACTGGCTTCCTCGGCAGGGGGAGGGACCCCCTCCGCCCCCTCCCCCGTCTGTCTGCCTCGGCCTCCCTCAGACGTGATGGATCGCCCCAGAGGAGGAAGCTAAGTGCTTGCAGACAAAAAGCCCTTTTATCGTCCTCGGGCGGGGCCGCCAGAGTGACAAGCAGATAACTCAGCCGCAGGAGGAAGGTTCTCCATCAGGTCTGTGGTGCAGATGGATAGAGGACTGAGAGGCAGAGGAGGAGAAGGAGGGAAGATCACCCCAGGCAAGGTCACCTTCCTTCCAACTTCCAAGGCACCGAGAACTCCAGGTAGAAAACCCAGCTGGGCTGATCACCTTGGGGGGACCACCACTGGTGTCCCCCATGTTCCAAGATAAAACCCATCTCTGTGGGGCCCAGGGCCTGGCTCAGGAAGCAAGCAACCTCCAAGGCTGTCCCTCCCTCCTGCCTACTGGGGGCCCCCAAAGGCTCAGGAACAAAGGAGCAAGGCCTGACTCATGCAGACTCCTGCAAACCAGGAGGCCCATTCCACACAGCCTCAGGGCCTTTGCACGGGCTGTTCCCTCTGCCTGGGAAACCCTTCCTCCAGAGACCTGCAGGCTCCCTTGCCTCCTCCTGCAGGTCTTTGCTCAAATGCCACCTTCTCAGGGAGGCCCACCCTGACCCCCCCATTTGAAACTGCAACCCCCCAGACCACCCACACACTCCCCAAACCCCCTCTCTGCTGGTTCTTCACCCCAGCGCTCCCCACCGAAGGACACACTACGTATCTGACTTGTGAACTGTCTGCCTGACCCAGGGAGGACGGGATTCTTGTCCAGCTTATTCCCAGCTCTATCTCCAGCACCCAGAAAAGGGCCCAGCACACAGTAGGCGCTTTAGAAAGAATCGTTCAATGAATGAAGAAAAATAAAATCTCCCAATAGCAGCCAGTCCTGAGCCAGGACGTGCCCAGCAGTGCCCTCAGCAATCCTTGGGGGACAACCATTTGACAGATGAGGAAACCAAGGCACAGAAGTGTCTCAGCTCCCTGGGATTTGCACCCAGGTTTGCAGGAGGCCCGCCCACTGCAGAACCGCCCCGGAGACCCAGGACGCCAGTCCAGGGCTGGGTGTCACAGACAAGGACTGAAACCCGCCCCCAACCTGCTTCTCGGCGCTGCAGCCTCAGGGAGGCCCCTTCCTATCTCTCGGCCTCAGTTTGCCCCTCTGCAGAATGGGGCTGCACAGGTGACCACCTCCCCCCACTGTCCCTCCCAGGACACTGCCCCCCAGTCCCTACTGCACTGGTGTGGCCCTGATGAGGGAACAGCAGTCAGAAGTGCTGAGCAGAAAGTGCCAGATCTCGACCCCATCGTGGACGCCAAGGGTTGGGCTGGGGGCTCCTCAGACCCTCCTCTGGCCCTCCTTGGGGCCAGGCCCGGCTGACAACCCTTCCCAGCCCTAGAAGAACAGCTCAGTCGGTAAGAGGTAAAGAAAGATGCTGGGAGCGCTGAGTGAGCGCTTCCTACCTACTAAGCACTGGTGCTCGCAGCAACCCACGCCCCACGTCCCGAGCCCCAGCAGCTGAACAGTGCTCGGTGACACAGAGCCAGGAAGGGGTCAAGCTGTCATTTGCCGGGGGCCAGTGCCTGCGCCCCAGCAGCTGCACCCACTGACCAGCCCTTCCTCACTGGCATGGACAGGGGCTAGGCACCCCACATGCCCTCCAGACGTGTTTCCACTGCTTCCCCAAATTGCCTGACTCTCCAGAAGGCTGGGGGGTGGGGGGTGGGGCATTTCCTCACCATGCCCACAGGGGTCTCTGGCCACATGACTGCCTCTCCCAGGCCTGGGTCAGCTGGTCCCCCTGTCCCGGGGGGGGCGGGGCAAGGACAAGACACAGGGAGGGGACCCGCAGATTCAGCTCCCTCCTCTGCCAGGGCTCCCGGCTGCTTCAACAAAAATACAGAAACCAAAAATCTTAGCAACAATCGCCAGCTCTGTGGGGGGATTTGATTCCATCCCCATTTTACAGATGGGGAAACTGAGGCACCGGGTGGCTCAGGACCCTGCCCAAGGTCACGCAGATAACAAGCGGCAGACAGAGATATGCACTCAGGCAGCCAGGCTCCAGGGTCCCTGCCTGGGACCACTTGCCTCTCCTGGTTGAAAAGAATATAAAATAAAAGATGCCTCCCTCTACCACCAGCCAGGCCGGTACCTGAATCCCCTCCTCCAAGCCTGTGCTGGGAATTCCATGGCACTTTCACTGCTGGGGCCCGGCTTTGATCCCCGGTCGGGGAACTAAGATTCCACAAGCCGCACCGCGTGGCCAAAAAAACAAAACAAAAACAAACAAACAAAAAACAAACAAGCCTGTGCCCACCCCACTGACCCTCACCTGGACTGCCTTCCCTCTCCCTGACACCCCAAACTCTGCCAGTGCCCCTAGGACCGCTCTCCACTCCCCCTGGTGGAGACGCTTTCTGGGGAGACCCCTGCTGTCAGATGTACCAGGTCGGCGGGGGGACAGGGAGGGCAGTGGGCACAGACCAGCCCCACATGGGCCTTGGTTTGCTTGGCTGTAAAATGGGTACACTGGGGAGGAATCTGCCAGGTTCCCTGGGAGAGTCAAAGAATTACCCCCAGCTCTTTGCTTCCAGCTGAGACATGGCACAGGTGACCCGTCCGTGCTTCGGTTTCCCCATTTATAAAATGAGGATAACAGCCCATTTTGGAGCATCGCTATGAGGGTCACAAAACGCGGTGACATGAAAAGCACTGTGGTGGTGGGCTTTTGAGCAGCTCCTCTGTGCCAGGCGCTGCTCCATATCAGCTCATTTAATTGTCGCAGCAACCCTACGAGGGGACACTCACTACCCCAGTTTACAGACAGGGAAATGGAGGCACAAGGAGATGAGTGACTTGTCCTGGGCGCCCAGCATGAAAGTGGCAGTGGCAGGACTGGAAGCCCGGCTCTCCCGCTGGGCACGGCGACCACGGTGGCACACAGGTGTCCGGCCCGAGGGCCTCCTCCAACGTCCAACGTCCCAACTCGAGGGCCAGCACACAGGCTCCACCCTCTCCGAGCCTGCAGCCCACCATCAGGGCACAGAAGCAATGTGGCCATGAACCCCAGAGACAGAGAAAACCCACCGTCACACAGCTGCACTGCTGGGACAACCCCTTCTCCCAGGCACCATCTGCACATCGATGCACTCAGCCAGAAAATACCCCATCCCGGGGGAACCCACAGCCTCCACCCTGGGCAACACTGCTGCCCAGATCCCACCCCACAAGGCCACACAGAGCCCACCACCACATCCGCCAGCAGAACCTGGCACCCCAGCAACTGCCGACCCCCTGCCCACGAGAAGGTCCCAGCAATATGAATCCGCTGGAGACAGCAAGGAGGGATAGATGTGAACCTACCAGAAACAGCCACCAGCAACGCTGTGTCCTCAAAGACTCTGGGGGACCTGCAGGGGAAAACACAGGTCTTGTTAGCAAGGATCGCAGCACCCCCATGAATGGGCTAAGGTATGACCACATCAATGTGCGGGTAGAGACGACAAGGCCCACTGGTCTGGACCTGGGGTACTGTGTACATCAGGCCAAGTGTTTCTCCACGGCAACCCCATGAGGTGGTACTGCTACCCCATTTGACAGAGGGGGAAACTGAGGTTCAGAGAATCAAAGTCTCACGCCCCAGGTCCCACAGCTAGGAAGTCACAGAGCTGGGATTCCAATCCGAACTATGTGGTTATAAAGGCAGCCCACACCCCAGCAAAGCCCCCAAGGGACCCCGGGCCCAGATCACACTGTCGCTGTGAAAATCCCCCATTAACTTCCCAGGGGACCCTATGAAAAGTCAGTAAGTGACACCTGATGGAGGGGTGGGCCTACGACTCTCATTCAAGAATTTCTGAGTCACCATTCAAAGTCAAAACCAGCACAATAAAAACTAGTGTCCAGAATATAAAAAGCACGCTCACAAATAAATAAGAGCCAGTCAACCCAATAGAAAAATGGGCAAAAAGACCTGATAGAACTTCACAGAAGTGGATATAGAAATGGCCAATAAGCACATGAAAAGATGCTCAATATCATTAGTCATCAGGAAAGTGCAAACTAAGAGACCACTACACACCCACCTGGATGGCTAAAATAAGACAGACAATGCCAAGTGTTGACGAGAATGAAGAGCAACTGGAATTCTCAGACGTCACTACTTCAATGCAAAATGGTGCAACCACTTTGGAAAACAGTTTGGCAGTTTCTTACAAAGTTAAACATACATTTGGGTGACCATATGACCCAGCAACTCCACTGCTGGGTATTTATCCAAGAAAAATGAAAACATATGCTCATACAAAGATGTGTACATGAACGTTCATAACAGCTTTAGTCATAATCACAAAAAACTGAACACAGTCCATCCATAGATGAAAGGATAAACAAACAGCGGTACATCCATACCACGGAATACTACCCCACAATAAAATGGAACAAACTACAGACACACACCACATGGAGGGATGTCAGACTCAGACGCTAAGCACACGCGAGGATTCCATTTATAAGATTCTGGGAATGTCAAGACTCTACTTTCACGAGTAGAGAGATCTGCAGGGGCAGGCACACTAGAACTAAAAGATGATTCCCACAAAAGTTAGGATGTTAATCACCTCTGGAGAGAAGACCGCACATGACTCCTTAACAATTATTCATTAATCTGCAGCCACATGTTTATGCATTCTTTTTTTTTTTTTTTTGGCTGTGCTGTGCGGCACGCAGGATCTTAGTTCCTCAACCAGGGATTGAACCCCTGCCCCCTGCATTGGGAGTGTGGAGTCTTAACCACTGGACAGCCAGGCAAGTCCCTATGCATTCTTTATTGTGTTAGCTTCTGCAAGAAAAAGAACAAGTAAACAAATAGTAATGGGCAGATCACTAGAGAGAGATCAAAACCCTGGCTGTGGTCCCAGCTCCTCTACTGAAGGCTGTGACCTTGGAGTCTCTGACCTTGGTTTTCCCATCCAGAAAATGGGCCCACTCCCCACGGCTGTCTCCAAGACCCGTCCATTCACAAACATCTCAGCCTCGAGTGGACATTTAGGGAACCCCTTCTGCACCCCTTGCCCCCACCCAGAGATCAAAGGCGAGTGGAGCTGCGGCTTCCAGCTCTCACAAGGCTGAGGCAGCTGCATGCAGGGCTCAGGCTCTGGGACCAGGCTCCCTGGGTTCAAATCTGGGCTCTGCCCTTCCTAGCTGTGCACCCTGGGACAAGAAGCTTCACCTCTCTGAGCCTCAGTTTCTTCATCTCTAAAATGGAAACGAGGGGGACTGCCCCAGTGGTCTAGTGGTTAGGACTCCGCGCTTTCACTGCCGAGGACCTGGGTTTGATACCTGGTTGGGGAACTGAGATCCCGCAAGTCACATGGCGTGGCCAAAAAATTTTTTTTTAATTTTTAAAAATGGGAACGATGATACATTAAAAACACCGACCTTACAGGGATGCCGTGGAGGTAAAGTGCTTGCAGAGCCAGCGTGGGCTCACTAGCAGCACTCAATTCCTGCAGGGGGTTATATTACCCCAAGGCAGGGGCTGGCAGCTAAGCTCCAAGACCTCAAGGAGCCCTAAAAGGGGCAGCTGCAGGCAGCTCATGGGGAAGGATCTTGCCCCTTCTTTCCTGTCCTTTTAAGGTTTTCTTCGCTACAATGCCTCCAGGCTTGACACTTGTCCTGCCATCTGCGGCAGCTCCAGAGACAGGGCCCTGGGGGAAGGCTGGAAATAGGGAGGCCCAGGCATGTCTCCATAGCCATCCCGGCCTCCCAGAAGCCTCTGTGGCCAGCCCCCTCCAGCAGGTCCTGCAAAGGGCGCAGGCAGGGTCAGGTGGCTGGGCGCTCTCCCCAGGCACCACTTTGGAAGGGTTGGGAGATCAGACCCCGCCTGCTTCCCACCTTCTCCCAGCTCCAGCCAGTCCCCCCTGCAGTCCCCAAATGGACACAGAGCACCTGATGGCGTGAGGTCAAGACCGGCCTGGGCCGGCCCCAGGGGGACACACAGAGCATCTCCCAGCAATGCCGACAACACGCGGGTCCAGAGAGCAGTTCCCAGCCTAGAAAACTTGGGGACTTCCCGGAAGAAGCGACAGCCACGCTGTGCCCCACGGAGGAAGGTGAAAGGTGCGCTTGGCGAGAGGATGGGGGGATGCGGGCAGAGAACAGCTGATCACAGCGTTGAGGCTGGAAGGAAGAGGAGCGGAGTGAGTGTGCGTGTGAACGCCGGGGTAGGCAGGGCTGATCGCCGCAGGGCCCCTCGGATTGGGATTTTATTCCCAGGGGCAGGGAGACCCTTAGGAGGGTTTCGCATGCAGAGAAGGGAGAAGTTCCACCGGAATTTGGAGAGTGCATTCGGGCTGTGGAGTGGAGGATGGGTGCGGGTGGAAGCGGGACAAGTGGATGGGATGGAGAGCATTTTGCAAGTAGAATTCACGCGGGCGAGGGATGGAAGAGGAGCCTTGGCGGCTGTGCTGGGCTCCCGCTTGGACAGCGACGGCTCTGGGTGGGGGAGGGAAGGAGAACCACATACACTTCTTGTGGCCTTTCTGTGCTCCAGCTGCTTCCCCGGTACCTCATGCAATCCTCACAACCATCCCGGGAGGGAGGGAGGTACTGGGGGCCTCTGTTTCCAGGCCAGGAAGCCGATGTTGAGCAGTAACTCACTCAAGGTCAGGAAGGGAAGGGAAAAGAGCCAGGATTTGAACCCAGGTCCAAGCTCTTTAAGCCTCGGAAGCCAGGGCCCTGGGGGTGGGGGGGACCCTCCTTGAGCGTGAACAAGGAGAGAGGGAGTGGGGAGGTGGCCCCCGCAGGGAGGGGGCTCAACAGCTCCCTGAGCAGAGCTGCACCCAATGGGACCTCCGTGGGCCCAGAAGGTCCCCGGGTCCCTGGGCCTCCTAGGAGGGGGGCAGCTCTGACCCCTGTGCAATGGGGTCAAGCCAGGGAGCAGACCCTCTCATTCAAGGTCTCAGTCACGCTCGAGCTCACACTCCTGCACGTCCTCAGTCACACACGCACATACTCACGGCCTCATGCACTCACTTGTTCACACTCATGCATGCTCGTGCACACTGTGCTTCCACACACTCCTACACACGCGCGCTCGGCCCAGGAAGGCTCGGCAGGGGAGCCCCCCACCCCACCCCGCACCGTGTTTCCAGCCATGGTCCTGTCTTGGCCCAGCCCAACTGCTGAATCCCAGCCCCGTCCTCCTCTTCCCCCACCCCTGGGGGAGAGAGTGGGGGAGGGAAGGGAAGGGGGGCTGACCAGACTGGTTTCCCAGCAAAGCAGATACACGAAAGAGGACGGTTTCTAAGGGTTCCCCTCCCCCAGGCCCTTGGTAACCCTCCCTTAAGCACTTCAACAGCTCCCCAGGGCCCATGGGCTGAGACCTGCCCCCACATGGCACCAAGCCCCCAAACAAGCCCCATCAGGCCCCCCTCCGAGCTTTGGCCCTCAACTCTGCCATTTGCCCTCCCACCCCCTCCTCTGCCTTCCCAGCACCAGCATAACATTGCCTTTTTCCTCCTCCAGGAAGCCCACCCAGATTACCCCAGCCACAGAGGCT
Organism: Balaenoptera borealis; assembly: GCF_965194805.1. NCBI lineage: Eukaryota > Metazoa > Chordata > Mammalia > Artiodactyla > Balaenopteridae > Balaenoptera > Balaenoptera borealis. The sequence continues at coordinate 86,087,333 of NC_138875.1, forward strand.
GACCCAAAGTGTCCATCCACCCCGCTCAGAGACAGGAAGCTAGCAGTCCAAGGCCACACAGGTGCAGGAGGGCAGAGCCAGTTGGGTTCAAACCCAGAGAGAGCTGTCCAGCTTTGACTGGGATACCAGCATCAACCTTCAGCCAGTTGACAAGCTTGACAGAACCCCTGCACGGGGATGGGGCCATGAATACGAAAGACAAGGGTCCTCGGGGGACACGGTCACACCTACCCACACTCAAAACACCACACAGATACATCAAGAAAAGAGCAAGACGGGGAATTCCCTGGTGGTCCAGTGGTTAGGACTCCACGCTTTCACTGCCGAGGGCACAGGGTTCGATCCCTGGTCCGGGAACTACGATCCCACAGCTGTGTGGCAAGGCCAAAAATAAAAAAATAAAATAAAAAGAAAGAAAAAAGAAAAGAGCAAGACGACGTCAAAGGGCAGTGACTAAAGTAACAGACATAAACCAGCATAAACCTGCAATGAATGACAGGCATGATGGGGGGTGGGGGGAGGACTAGAAGACAGGTAGGGTCTCCCAGGAGGTGACACTGGAGACCAAGGCTGAAGAGATAAGGAGGAAGGCACAGCAAATGTAGAGGCCTGGAGATGGGACCCAGCTAAACTGGAAGCAGTGGTGGACAGGGCGAGGGCGGGCGGTGGGGGGGGGGGGGGGGTACTGGCCTGGGTTTTATTTCCAGGTTGAGGCCACGGGAGGGGAGGGGCACATTCGGATCTAACACATAACCAAGTAGAACAGTGTGAGGCATGGCCAGGGAGGACACTTCCGGGTCAATCCCTGTCGGCTCCATGGAGGTGGTGTCCTCTTCCCCAGACCAAGCCTCAGCCTCTCTCTGCACTGGAGTCTCTCCTAAGGTCAGAACCTGAGGGCTGCAGTCTCAGTGCCAGGCAAGTGCTTGGTAGTTGAACCTCAGTACCTCCAAACCTTTCCCACCAGGCTGTGCCGTAGCCACCCAGGGGCAAGGCCCCGACCCCGCTGGCCACTTGAGGCCCTAGCAACACCAGGCCTTTGCCTCCACCTGCTCCTTGGGCAGGCTGCTAAAAGTGATCGCACAAGCCAGGGCTTAGAACAAATCCTCCCTCCCAGCCCAGCCTCCTCTGGGCCTCCAGCCACGTGAGCTGTACCCTCGGCAGGGCCCCAGGAGGCACACTTTCCAGGTGTGGGAAGGAGAGGGGTGTTGATGGAGCCCCCGCAGTGCCTGCAGATGATGGGCAAGGCAGTGACGGAGGCAGCCGGGATGCCAGTCCCGGCTCGGCCACTCCTGCACTGGGCACCCAAGTCACTTCATCTCCCCGTGCCTCTATTTCGTTGTCTATAAACTGAGGGGTGGTTACAGTGTCCCCTCGAAGGGTTGCTGTGACCATTAAATGAGTTAATACAGCAGAGCCCCTTAGAGCAGTGCCTGGCACGGCGTAGACCTCAACAAGCTTATTAATCACAGTAAGCACTTTCTGCTTCTCCCCGCTTCAGGACCCTCACAGCAACACTCCAAGAGAAATGGGGAAACAGAGAAACTGAGGCATGGAATGGTCACCTGTCCCAAGTCTCTCAGCTGGAAGCAAAAGAAAAAAGCTGGGACATGAACCCTTTCTTGAATCCCCCGACCCACCCCCACTCCCAGGGACCCTGGCAAATTCCTCCCCAATGTGCTCATTTCACAGCCAGACTGACCCGTATCAGACAGGTCTGTGCCCACAACTTGCCCTGGTGTAAGTGACAGCAAGTTGTCTCTCCAAAGAACTCCTACACACCCCTCAAAGCCCAGCTTATGATGTCCTCTCCCCTCCCCTCGATGAATAAGCCTTTCCAGTTAGTCCAGTCATATCCTGGTCCTCACCGCCTCCTCACCCAAAAGCTCTGCCTGGCCACCTCCAGCAGACCCTGAGCCTTCCAGGAAAGGGCCTGCCTTATCCCTCACTGAGGCCACAAGGCCTGATGCAAAGGCAGATGCACAGTGGGAACAGTGGGGTGAGGCTCAGAGTAAAAGAGACTGCATACAGAGGAGGGTTCAGCACAGTAGGGCCAATGCTGTGAGGTGCAGCTGACAGCAGGGCTGAGAGAAGGCCTGGCACACAGTGGGCCCAGCCGACTCACAACAGACCTAAGACAGTGCCCGGCGCACAGTGGGGCCAGGATCACAGAAGGCACTGGGGGAGGCCTGGACCTGCTTGCCGTCTTTCACCCAATCCCTGCGCTCCCCACCCCTGAAAAGCCCCCCATGCCCCTCCCATACCCATCCGAGTCCCACCCACACTCACAAGCCCAACGGCTTCCTCCTCCAGGCAGCCCTCACTCCCTCATACTCAGCTACATCCAATCTGCAGTCACAAAACCAACAACAACGGCAATAATAACAGTGGCCATAACTAGCGTTTAGTTACTCCCATGAGGACACCAAGCTGAGCCTTTACATACTCATTTAACTCCCGACAACCTTTCAGGTAGGTTATTTTACTTATTTTATTATTTTTTTTTTTAAAGTCTACAGAGCATTTTTTTTTTGGCCGCGCCGCATGGCATGCGGGACCTTAGTTCCCTGACCAGGGATCGAACCCGTGCCCCCTGCTGTGGAAGCGTGGAGTGTTAACCACTGGACTGCCAGGGAAGTCCCCAGGTAGGTTATTTTATTATCCCCATTTTACAGATGAGGAAACTGAGGCTTGGGGAGGTTGAGTCACTTGTCCCAGGGGTTATACAGCCGATGAGAGGAGAGGTCAGGACGGGCGCCCAGGCAGCCTTAACCGTGCACACGGGGCTGAGCGCTGTTACTGTTAGTGGTACCCTTGCCCTGTGTTCTCAGACCCTGAGCTGGGCAGCAGTAACCCGACCTAATCCTCCCTGCAGCCTCCTGAGCTGCTGCTACCCATTTCCCGGATGGACAGACTGAGGCTCCAAGGGGGCATTGCACAGCCAGACTGCCACCCACTTCAGTGGTTCCCCACCCCATCCCCGGGGGGCGGGTTCTCCACGATTCTCTCCCCAGTCAGTGCAGAGGCCAGAAGCCAGCGCCTGACAAGAAGCAGGAGCCACAACTAACCCACAACATCCTTACCCAGTCATCACCTCCTCCCAGGGCAGGATCCCCTGCCAGGCTCTGCCGTGCCAGCCCAGGAGCCTTGGCGCCGGCCCTCAGAGAGGAGATGCTCCACCTGCAGCTCCCGCTGTCCCATCTCAACCCCCTCAGTGGGCAAAGGTCAAGTTCGACCAATCTGCCAATGAGCCCGGGAGGCTGGGACAAGGTCCCTGCCCAGGACCCTCAGGGCTGGAACCAGGTCCCCGAGCCAGCCTTGGAGAAAAGGTGCTCCTCCACCTGCAGCCCCTGCCTTCCCATCTCAGACCCCCTCAGTGGGCACAGGTCAAGTTCTACAAAATCACCCGGGGCCCGGGGACTGCTGCAATGCCCGCCACTTTGAGGAAAGGGAAGTGGTGCCCACATGAGCCTCCATGTGGCAGTGTGAACCATACGAGGCCAAGACGAGCAAGCCACGAAACGTGTTCTACAGACGCCCTAAATGCGATCCCGCAGATCCAGGCAGTGCCCCCAGTGGGCAGGCATAACTTCCGGAAGCCATCTCTGCAGGCTGGATTTGGGGACTTCAGGTGCAGTATGACCCAGGCACCCAGGTCAGGAGCAGGCCAGGGCCCTGAGGCGTTAGGGTGTGGGGGACCTAACACCCCTCCCAGAGCTGCCTGGGTCTGCCAGACACGTCTCTTCACACCCGATGAACAGGGAAGTCTCCCCTGTCCCCTGGGGCCGGGTGTCGCCCTTCCCTGTCACTGTTGTAGCAAGCAGCCCAGACAGCCAGAGCGGGAGGGAGGCAGCTCTTCCACTGAGAAGCCACTGGGATATTTTATTTTCCTTCTCAAGTGACAGCTGAGGCCGGCTCTCCTTGAAGCTGCGGAGAGGCAATCATGGAGAGTTCACCCCGGTCTCTGATTCCCCACCAGACTGCGGCAGCCAGCGACGGCCAGGGCATGGGGGCAGGGCAGCGGCACAGCCAAGCCAAGGCCACAGCCAGTGTGCATGTGAGTGGACAGGGCCTGGGGGAGGACAAAAGGGGAGGAGGGGCTGTGGCCCAATGGAGGGGGACACGGCCCCACTCCAGGGGGCTCAGGTCCATCCAAGGGGGGCACACAGTCAGGAGGAGAATGAGGAGAAACACTGACCTCCGCCCGCAAGCGCCCCAGTCCCCAAGGCCACCTATCCGGGCTCCCAAAAGAGACCTGTGCTGATCACAGGCAAAACAACCACGATGGTCACCACAGCAATAATAATAGCCCCTCCTGCACGCACGGTCACTGTGTGCCAGGTCCTGGGCCGTCCATCCTGACCCCATTTCACAGATGGGGAAACTGAGGCCCAAAGAAGTTCAGCAACCTGCCCGAGATGGCACAGCCAGGGAGGGGCAGGGAGATGGGGACCCGGGCGTCCGCCCTCGGCTGCCCCATCCTCCACCCCCTCCACCCTCAATTCGGCCCCGGAACACACTGCTTAGAAACCTCCCGCCTGCCTCCTCGCTACGGGGCGTGGGGCCATCTGCGGAGACAGCAGCCGACAGGAGCAATTAGACGCCAGGAAGGAGCCAGGATATCGACCGCTTCTGGAGGGAAGGGGGGCAGACGGGGGCTCGGGCCACACGGGTGTCGGCAGCCTGGCTCCCGGCCCAGCACAGGCCAAGTCAGGGCAGGCAGCACAGATCAGGCCGGGAGGGCCAGGGGCTTCGCTCCGCGGCCTGCGGAGGCCCAACACGGCAGCGCGGAGAAGCCATTTGTCCGTCTACCTGTCTGTCCACCACCGGCATCGCCAGCTGCAGACACCTGGAGCTCCCCTGACGCTTTCACTGCGTGGGCACCGTGCTAAGCCCTGTAAATTACTAACTGGTTTAATTCTTATAACCACCGTACACACGAGTTACTATGACTCTCCCCGTTTTACAGATGGGGGCAATGAGGCAGAGAGGCAAGAAACTGTACCCAGGGTTCCCACAGCTAAGATTTGCATCCAGACATCCACTTTAACCACACACCACCTCTGCCTGGGAGTCCCCTGAGGGGTGGGAGATAAGAGAGTGGGCTTTCTGGGAATGGGGCACGGGGGACTGCATGGGGTGGAAACTTCCAGAAGCCTCTGGAAGTCCCTCAGAGGCCCCATCATAGGCTCTCTGTAAAGCTAATTCAGTTTCCACCCTGTAGGAGCACAGGCCAAGGGCCCTACAATGCCAGCTGCTGGGTTCCCCCGGGAGGAGGCTGCCTGATGGTCAGCCGGAAGGGAAAACCACTGCAGAGCCTCCCACCCCGCCCCAGGCTTCCCTGCCCAAGAGCAGGGTCTGGGCCATTAGCGGCTGCCGGGCAGGGCCGGGGGCTGCCTGGGAGGGCGGGGGTGTCATGGCACCAGCGATTGATCGCCAGAAGCAATTAATTGTCTGGGTCAAGAGATGGTGAAAGAGATTTGTCACCGGGGGCCCAGGGGATATTCCAATGAGTCCAGCAACCCAGGCGGGAGGGGTGGTTCCCGCTGACCTGGTCCTGAAGGGAGGTCAGGACTTCTGCACACTACTGGAGCACTGCACTCCTCCCCCACCCCGACAGGCCTCCCTCTGCACACTCCCACTCCCCAACACCAGCCCCTGACCCACCCCAGCATCTGTGACCCGTGCACCAAGGGGACCAGCCCATCCTGCACAGATGGGGACAGAGAGGCCCACCAAGGGAGTCCATACACAGAGTCCCAGCAGCCCGGGATCTGGCCTGAGACCCAGACCCAATCCCAGCTGCACCAGGTTCTAGCTGGGCGACCCCACGCCGGTGCCTAAGTTCTGAGGCTGTTTCCTCTGCTATAAGGTGGAGGTGATGATAAGCAGGGGAGTTAAAACCAGGACGGCTCAGGCACAAATCCCAGCTCTACCATTTTGTTAAGCCTGAGGCCATCACCTTGCTCCTCCGAGCCTTGGTTTCCCCATCTGTAAAATGGGGGTGATGCCAAGGGCTACTTTGTGCGGAAATATACAGTCCGGCACACAGCAGGTGCTCAGTGCAAGCTCGCCATCAGGGTTCACCAGCCCGCCTCCCCAGGGACGCAAGCCCAGCCCCTCAGCACCTAGCACACCAGGCTCAAGCCCTGAGCCGGGTCAAGATGAGAATACCTGGGGCACAGACCCCAGCCCCAGCCTCTGAAGCACGACCCAGTGGGAGACGTAGACCACCATCCCCGACCAGGCTTGGCGACTGCCTGTCATGGAGAACAGAATCCCCTGGACACACGGCCGTCCACCCAGATCCTCCACGGACAGAGCTGGAGGGGATACAGGGCATGGGCCTCCCCCGCGTGAGTCCCCCAGTGAGTCTCCCAGCTTTCACCCCCTCGTGTCTGCATCATTTCCCTCCACGCACGCCCTGGGCACATGCGGGCCCTGGGATCCACTGTTTGATGACAGTAAACACCCATAACATCTCCCTCGCTGCTCCCACTATACAGATGAGAAAACTGAGGCCCAAAGCACCCAGCAAAGGGCAGCCTCAAAGCCAGCTCTTTGTGATGTCCCACAGGACCTCAGCAGGTTCTCAGAAGCCCGGGTCACCGGGCCGGCGGGGGGCAACACTGAGTCACAGTGAGAAACTTGGTAGAAACTGAAAACAGCCCCAGAGGCCCCACGTACTGCCCAGAGTGAGTCGCGCTGATTCACAGCCGGGCTCTGTGTTGGAAAGTTCCTGCTTCTGTGGTGGAGTGGAGGTGGGGGACCCGGGGCACAGAACAGCCACTAGGCGAGCCGTGAACTGGCCCCAGGGCCTCTGGATCACATCCAGCCTCGCCCACCACCCAGCACCCCATCAGCCCCATCAGGGAAGTGCCCGGGGGGGAGGGGAGGGGAGAGCATGTTCTGGGCCACAGGAATACGGACACAGCATGAAAAGGGAATCTAGGTGTTCCTGCCCTCCCCTGCCCAGGGCACAATCAAGATGTGAGATCCTAAGGCCCGATGCCCGGTCTTCATGCTAAAGACACTTGGGCCTGACCATTCGTCATTGTGCGGCTGCTCTGTGCACTGGAGGATGTTCACCGCATCTCTGGCATCAACCCGCTATGCCTGTGACACCTCCTCCAGGCCGGGATAAACGAAATGTCTTCAGACACTGCCAAAAGAATCCTGGGGGCTACGTCGCCGCACTGACCCCACCCCGACCCTGACCCCTAAGGGCCTGGGCAGGAAATAGCAGTCAGTGGCACCCATCCTCCCCTGGGCCGGCCCCTTGGTCTGGTCAGTTCCAGACAGGGTAGAACCCACTTGAGGGACAAGGGACCTGTGTCCAGGACCCGTCCTCACCCTCCTCCAGATCAGGCCAGGCCCGGTCTCGCTGCCAAGGGACCCATCAGCCGTCAACACTAACTGACCAAGCCCCTATTACGTCCTGACACCATTCCAGGCACTGGGGGCCTAGCAGTGGACAAGACAGAGGCAGCTCCTGCTTCCTCGGAAGTGACCTGATGTGGGAAGGCTGACAACACACCAGGGGAAGGAATCAACCAAGAAACTTCACAGATCAACAACTACAGACCTAAGTGGGGGGCTGGGACAGTGGCTGCAGGGGGTGCGAGTGCTGCTTGATTGGGCAGCCAGGAGGTCCTCCTGAGGGTGACATCTCAGCTGAGACCTGATGGCAGCCGCCATGCCGATCGCAGGGAACAGCATCCCTGGTGGGGGAACAGCAAGTGCAGCGGCTGAGTGCAGAGGCCAGGGGTGGGGAGGGATGTGGCTGGAGCGAGAGCCAGGAGATGGGTCAGTGAGGGTGAGCAGCTCCCCGGCACCCTTGGGGCCTCTGGGTTTATTCTCAGAGGAGGAGGAAAAAGGGAAGGGAGAGTGTGAGACAAGGAGCTGAAGATTCTCATTCTCCTTCGGACAGGATCCCTTTGCCTGCAGCATGGAGAGCACAGCAGGGACAAGAGCGGATGGATTCAGGGGCCAGGAGGAGGCTGTGTGGGTGCCGAGCCAGACGGGGGAGGGGGGAGGGGGACCACAGTGTCTGGTCTGCCATTATGAAAGCAGGGAGGGTCTCGACCACAGGGGTCCCGCCCCCCACTAACAGCATATTGTTGTTTCTGTGTTGTTGGGGCCGAGGGGGTCTCCAAGGCAGGGTCCCCAACCTGGAACATCTCAGAAAGTGGCAGGGAGGTTTTTGGCTGCCCTGTGACTGGCACTCAGCCAGTGGGACAGTTCCACGCCACAAAAGTCACCCTCTCCACACAATCTTCAAATAACCTGGCTGTTAAAAAAAAAACCTGCCAGAACCGATCCAGACACTAGCTTTTTCTTTAGCATCACTTTCATGTGTTTCCAGAACCGAAACGCTTCTGATCTCACTTGCATCGCATCGACACTTACTCATCCTGAGTGGAAGCCAGCAGCAGTTCCTCCCATTTCCTTTTATACCACAGTGTACACTGATTGTTGTTATTGTTGTTGTTAATTCTGTGCACAGTCAAGACCGTATTCAGGAGGAATTTCAGTGCCAAGGAGGAAAGGGGATGTTCCAAGTGTATGCTCTAAATATCGTCAGGGGTTGTCGGGGTGCTGTGTGGCTCTGGGTAAGTTAGCCGACCTTTCTGAGCCTTAGCTGTTTGCCTGTAACACAGGGAAAGTGATGATGCGATCGTTGCTAGCTCTCGAGATTGAGAGGATCAAACGAATTAACACGGCAAGTGCCTGCCGCTATGAGACCCGGAAAAGCACCTGGCCCTCGGGTCCATCATCGCATGTGGCTGAAGGGGCTGGAGCGGGTGGGGCAAAAGCCCGCAGCAGAGGCCCCGGCTGGGCAGGGGGTGGAGGAGAAAATCCCGCACTCCCTGCCTGGGCCAGGTGGCTCCTCGCCAGCCCGGCTTTCATCTCCAGGAGATAAGCCGCCTGCTCAAGTTCACGTTCGGGATCAAATGAACCCACTTAATCGCCTTAGGGATCTCCACTGAGCCGGCTCCTCGGGGACCCGGGGAGGAGGGCAGCTGAGCCCCTCCAGCCAAGACCCCCACCTGCACAGCCAGGCACGGAGAGGGCACCCTGCCCACCCTCAGCCCCAGCCCCGCACGGCCCGCTGCAGCGCCCCCCCAAGGGCAGGTGTGTGCACACTGGCCTTCCGAGTCTGTGCACACAGGTCATCTGCTCACCGTCACAAAGCACCTACTGTGCGCCCCATGCCCGGGCAAAGGGACTCTTAATCCCCACAGCCTCCCAGAAAGCAAGGGCTACCATGAATGCCACTCTCCAGATGGGGAAACTGAGGCCTGGAAAGGAAACAGCCAGCCCACGAAGGTGACAGAGCTCCTCGCGGGATTACCGGCAACCCTCAGGGCAACACCTCCCCCATTTCACAGATGAGGAGACTGAGGCAGGAACGGGCCTTAAGTCACCACCATATGCCGATGCCAAGCCGGGGCGGGTGGGCAGTGTCCGTCTATGCCTGTTGGGGGGTTGGGTGGGGTTGCTCATGCCTGGCGTGATCCCAGCCACATCCTGGCACTTGGGACAGCTCCTGGCGCACAGTAGGTACCCAGTGAACACACGTGAATGAACAAAATCTACGTGCTGGACACAGACTCCAAGGAAGACTCCCTCACGGGACCTCTCTGCCCTCCTAACAGCCCTCATATACCACAGGCGTCCTGGGGAGTGTCTGTGCCCCCCAGAGGACCCTGGGCAATGTCTGCAGTCATTCCTGGTTGTCACAATGGGTGGTGGGTACCACTGGTAGAGACCAGGGACGCCGCTAAACATTCTACAGTGTGCAGGACAGCCCCCAAAACAGAAGTACCCAGCCCAAACGTCAGCAATGCCCAGGTTGAGAAATCCTGCTTAATTGAGCACCTACAGTGTGCAGAGCTGCACAAAACCCTGCAAGGGGATGAGATCACAGGGGTGAGGTTTTCGTGTCCAATGTCACACAACAACTGCAGGGCTGAGGAAGGTCCTGGGTCCAACTGACTCAAAGCCCCACCCTGGAGCCGTCAATTACCCGCCCCATTCCTGAGGATTCCGACCCACCAGGTCTAGAAGTGCGGGCTGCAGAATCTAGATAGCTTCCTGTTCCCGAACTCGCCCCACGATCACTTCCAGACAGCAAAGGTCTGAGCTGGTCCTTTCCATCAAAACCCACAGACACCAAGACGCCAACAGTCTCTCTCTCCGGGGGGGTGAGAACATGGCTGTATTTTGTGTGTGTGTGTGTGTGTGCAGGCTTTTTTTGTGTCTTAATTTTCCAGTTTATAGAGAACACAGGGACTTCCCTGGCGGTCCAGCGGTTAAGACCCTTGCCACGTGGTATGGCCAAAAATAAATAAAATAAGATAAAATAAAATAAAATAAAAATACAGAGAAGAGGTTGGTTCTGCTTCTGTAAATCAAGAAAGTCTTTTTTGTAAAGCAGCTGTCGAGCCACACGCCCTACCCAAGGCCTGGGCCATGGGGAGATCTCACACCCCACTGCAGAGGGCCAGCCGGGGGAGCCCCCTGCAGAACCTGCCAGCATCCGCTGGAAGAGCCACAAGCCAGCGGTCCCACTCCCAGGAATACGTGGAGGAGAAGAGCACGTGGGCACCTGGAGGCACTCAGAGACGCTCCAAACACGGCAATCAACCCAAGCGGTATCTAGGGAACGCACCAATCACGTGTCCTGTATCCCCATGACAAGATACTATCTCTACAGAAGTTAAAATTCATCAACTAGATCTAACTGCACCGACACGTTGCAAAATCCTATTTTCTTTTTTTTTTTCTTTTTTGGCCACACCACGCAGCTCGAGGGATTTTAGTTCCCGACCAGGGATGGAACCCAGGCCCTCGGCAGTGAGAGCACGGAGTCCTAACCACTGGACCGCCAGGGAATTTTTAAAAATAACAATAACAGCTATGCGATTAGCCTTGTGTATTACACTTCTAATCCTCAAAACGATCCTAGAAAAGAGGTACTATTTCAGTCCCTATTTTACATATAGGGCAACTGAGGCACAGAGTGACACCTCACAGCTGGAAAGAGGCCAGGAGGGATGGGGACCCACGCCATCAGAATCCCTGCTCGGAACCACTCCAGTCTGCTTGCCTGTCTCAACGTGGAGAGGAAATTACTAGGCTGAGTTATATAAAAGCTGTCAATATTCGACCACTTTTGACCTACAAAACTGGCAGAGTCCTGTGGCTCATTCTAATAGCAAACTGCAGAGCGGTAAACACAGAAAGACACGCCACGTGCATCTTTCCAGCCTGGAGATGAGACGGGGGCCCCAGGCCGCGCAGGAAACCATGCAGAGGCCCGTGCAAGTGTGACAACATTTTTAGACGAGCACATGTCCAGTGGAGAAGTGGCAGTCTCTGGGGAGGAAACTCAAATGACCAGAAAGTCACCTGTAATTTTTATTATTATTTTTTTTTAATAAAAGGCAGCCGCCACCTTAGCTGGTGGCCCAGAGCCCAGCCTCCTGGACTCAGGCTGGCTAGAACATTCCCACTGTCTCCCCGTGGCAGCCTTTCTGCCCCCCAGACCCCATACAGCCCATCCACGAGCAGTGGTTCCCCAGGGTCTGGTCTCCAGAGCCTCCTCTTCAGGCGAGAGAAGCTCTCCCCACCTAAGGATCCAGTTTCATTTAATTGCAGGCTTCAGGTTTCTGGAAGCCGGCCCAGAGGCCTTCGGGCCGAAGGCGTGGGCCATTTTCTTCCTCTTTTCAATAAAGCCGGGAAGGAAGCAGCACGTGGCATCGCCCGTCAGCTCCGAGAATGTGGAGCACTTGCCCCTTGGGAGACCCCACCCAGGAGAATCAGCTGTGGCTCGTCATGGCTGGGGCGGACAGGCTGGGGACACATTTTTTTTTTCCCTCTGGCCCTTCACAGGAGCCAGGTACCCCCAGTGGATTTGAAGGAATGAAGAAAAAATGCACACACAAACATCCCTACTTCACATCTCTCCCTCCCTGCTCCAAAACCCCCAAATGGTCATCTCTCTGCTTCTAGATTTTTTTTTCTTGCATTTCATTTTTTTTCTCCAGGACAGCCCTTTACAGTTTGCAGGTCCTTCTCTTCACTCCGTGTCCCTCACCCATAGCCCCAGGGCAAGGGCAAGACACGGAGCGGTCACCTGATTCCAAGGTCACTGGCTGCAGGGACACACACGGTCTAAATGACCAGGTGGCACCTGGCTGCTAGGGGTCTCAGGGAAGATGAGGGCTCTTGTTTGAGTTTCCTCTTGCTACTGTAACAAATGATCACAAACGCGGTGGCCTGAAACAGCACAGATTTCTTATCTCATAGTGCTGGAGGTCAGAAGTCTGAAACGGATCTAACAGGGCGAAAATCAGGGTGTCAGCTGGGCTGTGTTCCCGCAGCAGGCTCTCGGCGAGCCCACATTCCTTGTTTTTTCCAGCTTCTAGAGGCTGCCCGCACCCCTTGGCTCCTTGCCCCTTCCTCCATCCTCGAAGCCAGTAGCACAGCATCTTCAAATCTCTTGGACTAACCTCCTGCCTCCTCCATATAAGGACCTTTGTGAGCCCACCAGGATTATCCAGGATAACTTCCTCCACCTCAAGGTCAAATGATTGGCATCCTTAATTCCACCTGCAACCTTAATTCCCCTTTGCCATGTAACACAGCACAGTCACAGGTTCTGGGGTTTAGGGGTGTGCACGTCTTTGGAGGAGACCATTATCCTCCTTCCCACAGGCTCCAAAAATCTCCGGGCCTCGAGGGAACTGCTCCAAAGGCCCACCCTACAAACCCTGAGCTCCAGCAGGCAAGTATTGAGTCCACGTGACTCAGTCTCTCCACTCCTACAGAGCAAGAACAGGCATACCCCGTTCTGTCATCTGTATGGTAAATACATACCCCAAGGGTGCCCAGTCTAGCCTTTGATGAAAATGTGAATCAGGCAGAGCCCTGTGGCTTATCACTAGAGACTTCCCTAAGATGACAACAAATAACTCATCAATCAATTTTCTTGGGCAACTTTTGTGGGTTTTGGGGACGAGTCACAAATCGCCCTATTGTTCATCCCCCACTCCAGCAAGATCCATAACAGGGAAGACGCCCTGTTGAAACCTTCATGTCCCTGCATTCTAGGTCAAGAATGCCACTGGCACCAACAAAGCACACAGCCTCTGGGAAAATGGAAGGCTTCGCAAGGTTCAACTGACCGGCAGCACGACACTCATGCTTGGAAAACCACCCAAAGGACCAAGCCCTCACTGCATAGCTGATGGGTGGTGAGCAGGGCCTGGGGAAGCAGAGGCCACCCAATGTGCCCAGCAGCACGGCCACTCGGGGCACCCCTGGTGTGAGCCAGCACCCTCCGCCCATGGCTGCTGATGACCACACCTCACTGACCCCTGCCCAAGAGCCGAGTCTCCAAGGACCTGGCAGTACGGACAGGGACAAGGTGAAACCTGCCCCGTGACAACATAATGATATTAACAATAATAGCCATCGCAACGCGAAAGATGATAGAGGGCACGATGAAATACTCTCCTTGCTTCAAAACCCTTGTGCGTCTCTTTCCTGCCAGGAAATCTGGGAGGAGGATGCCAAGGCCCAGAGAGGTTGTACAAAAATTACACAGCAACCCAGTAAACAAGATGGGTCTCAAATGCCCAGTGCCCACCCCATGGTCTGCCTCCCAGTCCAGGACCCTCCAGGCAGCTCCATCTCATCCTCCCCCACACCCCTTCCACCCTGCATCTGGAAAGGGCCCATCTCCCCTCCCCACTTACCTCCCCTCCAAGGAAAACACTACCCGTCCCCCCCAGTGTCAAACCACCCACCAAGCCCTCCACACCTCCCTGGCTGCCACACAAATACCGTGGAGGCGCTCCTTACAGCACGGGGAGCTCAGAGGCATGCCGGACACATGGCCAGGGGCTCAGGGGCACAGAGAGGGCAACGGGGGCCCAAAGGTCACACAGCAAACCTGCAGAGCAGCGCCTGGGGTGCACGTACGCTTCCGCCTCGGCATTCCCACTGGGAGAAGCACAGTTCCAGGAGGCGCTGCAGCAAGGGGGCAGCAGCCAGAGCCCAGGTGCCATGAGATGCAGCTTCCTGCCCGCCGCTGCGGCTGCTATTTATAGTCTAGACAGCGGGGTCAGCTTCCTGCAAGGCAGAGCCCAGGAGCCTGCGGGGAGCCTGGGAGTGTGACCTCGAGGGAAACAGGCCAGGCCAGGGCAGAGAGGTGAGCTGAGGTGCCCAGGGCTGGGCACATGGTGGACCCAGGCCGAGCCCCCTGCCCGGGGATCCACAGTCCACGGGAAAGGGAGACAGGAGGAAAGGCCAGGTCCTGCCTGTGACAGCCACCCACCAAGGAAAGCGCTTACAAGCCATGTGCCCTGAACCAATGACATCACCACTCCGTGCCTTGATTCTCCCATCATTAAACAGGGAAATTAACAGTTCTGGCCACAACTGTCATTGTGGTCATTGTGGGGCTCTGGTTATTGTGGGGCTTAAATGAGCTAACATACAACAACAAGGAGTGAGCTCGCCCATAAAACCTCTGTCAGCCCAGCCCCCAGCCCTGCCCAGAGACCAGACAAGGAAGGTGGGGAGGGAGATGGCATGCACACAACCTGTCCACAGCAGGTCACCATCATAGAGGCCACCCCAGGTGCCCTAATCCACCCCACTCCCCTAGGAGGCAGGGAAGACATTTACCCCCATTTTACAGATGCAGAAACTGAGGCACAGAGTGAAAGAAGAACCCAGCCCAAGAAAGGGAGAAGGGTTCCTCCTGCCCCTGGGTTCCGTGAAGTTACCTGGGGTCTTCTCTCTCAGCCAACAACAGACAGGCCTCGCAGGCCCTGGGAATGCCCCCCTCGGACCCTGCAGAGCTTACCTTCCTGTGATGGAGGGGACGGGTGCATGGGGCCAGGAAGGAGACGTCTCAGGTCACAAGAGCATCCCTTAGGCCACCTGCCTAAGGGAACATGGGCTTAAAGTCCCCCAGGCACCTGGAGTCATTCAGCTATGATGTCTCACCCTTCCTCTAAAAACCAGCACAGCAAACTGACACCACCACCACCAAGCACCGATCGGATTGAAGTCTTTCTCTGTGCTCTCAGTGTCAGGCAGCAAGCCCCTTCCTGTGTGACCTCACTTAATGCTCCCAACAGCCTCGAGAGACGAGCAATCTGATTGTGCCCATTTTGTGGATGGAAAAACTGAGGCCTGAAGTAGCCAGGACCTTATTATCTCAAACCCCAGCCACTCCAGAGCTCATGAATCAGCTCTGCTCTGCAGGGGACTGTCATGACCACCCACAGGGGAGACAGGGAGGGAGCAGCTGAAGGCCCAGCAAGCTCCGGGGGTCTGAGGAGGGCCACAGGTGAGGGAAAAGGTATCAGATGCAGGGAAAGACAGACAACTTGGGATCCCAAGACATCCTGCATTGGGATGCCAGGTCAGGCCATGCCCAGCCAGAACCTGACATTCGACACATTTATTGGGCACCTACTGTGTGTCCAGAGCTGTTCTAGAATGGCGATGCAGCAGGGAATGTGGACCAAAGTCCCTGCCCTTCTGGAACATGCATTCTAGCAGGGATGACAGACAATAGCAAGTTAAACAGATAAAACCACAGTTCATCAGAAGGAGACACGTGAAGGAGGGAAGGAGAGGGCTTGAGGAGGAGAGGGTACAATTTTAATTAAGACCAGAGAAGGACCCACAGAAAAGGTGACATCTGAGCAAAGATGGCAAAGAAATGACACAAGTCACACGGACACCTGGGGGAAGAGTGTTGCAGGCAGAACAAGTGCAAAGATCCTGAGGCAGGCACATGTCAGGTGCATTTCAACAAGGAGGTCAGTGTGGCTGGTACAGAGTGTGAGCAAGGGGAGAAGATCAGAAAGGGAATTGGTGGTGGTGGCGGGGGGGCACAGACTGTGCAGGGACTTGTAAGCAAGATAAAGAGTTGGCTTTTATGCTGTCTGAGATAGGAGGGCTCTGAGCACAGGAGGGACAGGCCTGAAAGAAAAGCCTCTGGCTGCCATGTGGGGAACAGATGGTCAGGCTGACTGGTGAGGAGGCTACTGCAATAGTCCAAGCAAGTGATGATGAGAGCTGTATTAGGTTCCTGGAGCTGCTACAACAACCTATCACAAACTCGGTGGCTTAAAACAATACAAATTTATTCTCTCATAGCTATGGAGGTCAGAAGTCTGAAATCGAGGTGTCGGGTGGAGTGGTCCCTTCTGGAGGCTCCGAGGGAGTCTGTTCCATGGATCTAGCCAGCAACCCTCGGCTTGTAGACGCATCACTCCATTCTCTGCCTCCATCTTCACACGACTTTCTATTCTTATAAGGACACCAGTCCTATTGGATTTAAGGCCACCCTACTCCAGCATGACCTCATCTTAACTAATTACATCTGCAACGACCCTATTTCCAAATAAGGTCTCCTTCTGAGGTTCTGGGAAGCACATGAATTGGGGGAGGGGACACCATTCCACCCAGTACGGTGGCCTAGATGGAGTGCAGGCAGAGAAGTGGGCAAAAGTGAAAATGGTTAAGAATACTCAGGAAGGTGGGAGACGGTGGGTGTGGGGGGCAGGGAAAAGTGGGCACCTCCCAATCTCTCCCCCCGCTTTCATCCTCCCCTAGTTTAACTGGTCACAGGAGTAACCCAGGAGTCACCACCACACCTAATTCCCACCAGAACCCCACCCTGAAAACCTGGCCCAAGCCCCCAGGACCCTGGGGACCCCTGACTCCCGCTGGGCTCTGCAGCATCCGTCCAGGGCCCCCGCTCCGCTCCTGGCCCGGTGGCCTGGTGGACGAGCCCCACTGAGCCCCAGGGCAGCACGTCCCCGGCCCCCCACCTTGGCCCAGCAGGCTCGCCTCGTTAGCCTAACGAGCAGGGCCGCGGTGCCAGGCAGTTGCCATGGCCACGGAGACAGCAGCACTGGGCGATGCTCCCGGAGGGTCTGCGGCGGGCACCGGAGTTCAGCGTGAGGGCAAGCAGGGACCCCCGAGGCACCCCCTCCCCACGGGGCCCCCTGCTGTGTGCACCCTCGGGCCTGGCCTCAGGGACTTCTGACTGCCATCATCTCCCAGAGAGGCCCCCTGGGCCACAAAGAAAAACCCACTCCCCTCCCACCCACCCTTCCTGACCTCCTGGCCAGAAGTCCCCCCACCCCCAATATAGCACACAGTCATTGCAGGGGTGGCCGCCAAGGGGAGGTCGGAGGTCAGCAGACGCCAGGGCAGACAGGCCTCCGAGGCAGTGAGAAGGGCCTGCATTTCATGCAAGAAGCACCGGGAAGTCTTGAGGGCTCATGGGGCTCTGAGTCAGGTCAGGGCACTCACCCACAGGGTCCACCCAGCAGCTTTGCACAGAAAAGACTGGGGGCAGGATGGAGGCTTCTGCAGGCGCTGGGCGGGTGAGAGGGCAGCTGGGGTGACCCCCAGCTCTCTGGCTCGGCCCCACACTCAGGGAGGAAGCCCAGGCTGGGGGGTCTGGGGGCGAGGGGGGACCGCGGGTCCGTTTTGGGACAGATGGGGCCTGAAGCCCCTTTGGGACAAAGGGAAGGAGGCTGCTGGATCCACCTGCCTGGCCCCAGGGCGGGCTCCGCGGGTTTACGAGCCGCAGACAGCAAGGAGAGGGACTAAGACACAGCCTGAAGGACGGACTCGCGCCTCAAATAGCCCCTCAGCTTCCTTTGCCTCACCAGACCCTCTGAGGTCGTGTGTCATTCATCACCCCATTTCACTGGTGAGTAAACTGAGAAGCTCTGCACAGAGGCTCCATCACTTGTCCTAGGCTGCATCGCACAGCCAGTAAGAGGCAGACACCGGACTCCGCCCCGTGGCTCATTTGAGCTCCGTTCACAAGCCCTAAAACACAAACACACGTCACCAAAAACCAAGCCAACCCCAGGAGACAGGAGGCAGAGAACCTGGGCCCCCGGGTCTCCGGGAGACACACCCACACATGCCCTCCAGTGGGCGGCCAGTTGCTGGTCTCATCTGATTCCACCCGTGGGTGACTTTGTCCCCCACTTCCTTTCCAGCTCAGAGAAATATCCCAGGGTCAACAGAAGGAAGCAGAAACATGGGAAAGCATCCGCAGAGCACCAAGGCTGGAAGCGGAGCCCAGAGGCCCCTCCATGCGGACACACCCGCAGCACTGCCACCGCAACAATTCCAAGATCCCTGGGCCCCGGATATGGAACAGACAGGAGTGACCCTCCACCCAGGAGTGGGAAGCTCGTCACCTACCCCACTGCAGGGTCTTCCCTCAGGCCAAGTGGCTCCCAAGGGCCCCGGGGCCTCCAACAGGGATCCTGCACCTTCCAACTCACTCACTGTCACCTTCCCAAGTCTGACCCAGGATGGACACCCAAAGACCCTGGTTCTTGCCCAGGGTATGACCTTGGTTAAGACACTCCATGGGGCCTTGATTTCCTTCTGTAATCATCTGTTAGGAGACCACCCACTCACCACCCCGCAGGCACTCAGGGGGAACAAACCTGGAAACATCTCGCAAGTGTTTTCCCCTCCTTTACTCCTGTCTGCTCCAGCCCACCCCTCAAGAACTGAGAAAACTGTCAGGAATGCATAGGATAAGGTAAAATCAGAGCGCAAAGGGCTTCCCTGGTGGCGCAGTGGTTAAGAATCCGCCTGCCAATGCAGGGGACACAGGTTCGAGCCCTGCTCCAGGAAGATGCCACATGCCGCGGAACAACTAAGCCCATGCGCCACAACTACTGAGCCTGTGCTCTAGAGCCCACGAGCCACGACTACTGAAGCCCACGCGCCTAAAGCCCAGGCTCCACAACAAGAGAAGCCACCACAATGAGAAGCCCGCACAGTGCAATGAAGAGTAGCTCCCGCTGGCCGCAACTAGAGAAAGCCCACGCGCAGCAACAAAGACCCAGCGTTGCCAAACATTAATTAATTAATTTTTTAAAAAATCAGAGAGCAAGGTCAAGACAAAAAGAAAAATCAGGGACAAACCAATCTGAAATCAGGATGAAGTCGGTAAAACCAAAACACAGACCAGATCAGATTGCTGAAGGCAGGCTGCAGACTTGGCTCCGAGCGTCCTAACAGTCAAAGCAAAGAGGGAAACAAGATGGATTCTAAGTGACTTTGCAAAAATTTGTGAAAACTATGTAGCACCACACAGAAGGTGTTACAGCAACTCTGTAGCGCTGGACAGAAGGGATTATAGCCTCAAACATCATCTAAGAGGCAAAAAAATGGTGCCAAAGGTCATCTGCTTTAACCATCCCCACTGCCCTACTGCGTTCTTCAACAGCATCAGCATAACTCAGCAAGAACAGCGAGCCAGGCAGAAGGAGGGGTTTTCGGGCCTGCTCAGTGTGACCCTCAAACTCATCAGGGCCCCAGTTTCCTTGACATAACCCTGGAAGGTTATGCTGAAGTTAAAAAGAATGTGGGAGCTCTCTATCAGGGGTCGGCAAATGTCTTCTGTAAAGGCCAGGAGAATCAATATTCTAGCCTTTGGAGGCCTTCCGGCCTCTGTCACAACTCCGCAATTTTGCAGCTATAGCCTGAAAACCACCACAGACTACATATGAATGAATGGGCATGGCTGCGTTCCAATAAAACTTTACTTCCAGACACTGAAATTTGAATTTCACTTAATTTCACACGTCACAAAATACTCTTCTTCTTTTTATTTTTTTCAACCACCAAAAAATGTAAAAACGATTCTTAGCTTGCGCACCATATAAAAACTGGAGGTGGGCTGGATTTGGCCCATGGGCCATAGTTTGCTAACCCCTGCCCTCTATATATTCCAGAATAAACTCCTAAGATGTATTATAATTTAAAGGAGGAAAGTAAGATGTGAACAGGGTGTGATATCATTTGTGTGCTTGTTTTTAAACGGAACACACACATCCAAGTCCCTGTGAGGTGGACATATGGCCAGAGCATCTCTGAGAGGAAACTTTTCCCATGTGTATCTGCCTTGGGGGACAGAAAAACGGGAGGGCAGGAACAGGAATGAGACTTCCCTCGACACCTCTGGGCTCTGTTTTAATTTTTTAACAGGCCCATGCTTTGTCTTGTAGTAAAATACGTTTTAGTAAAGCCCGAGGCAAGTGGCAGGGTTTCAGTGCGTTACTTTTTGGTTTTCTGTATTTTTCAAATGACAAATAAAAGTAACGTTATCCCCCCGCGCCAAAAAAAAAGTTAATCTAGTTGTTATCTACAAGGAAAGACATCCATAATGTGTTAATTCATAGCAGAAAAACATATGGACCATGGCGGCCCCTATGGGAAGCAGGCCTTCCGGATGTATCTGCAGGTGCAGAAACAGACAAGGGGGGGCTGGACCATCATCTCTACGAACCGGGATTCCTCTGAGCCTGAGTCCAAGACCCATGGACCTGAGCTCAGCTCCCAGTGGGAGCTGCCCACACTTTGCACAGACCTGGGGCGGTCTCCTGTGCTCGAGAAATGACAGCCAGGGAAGGAAGTGGGGGACACTGAGCCAGCTCTCCAGTCTCAGGGACGGTGGCCTGGTAGGACCAAGAAGGGTGAGAACATCATCCAGCCAGTGGCCTGAATACAGGCGTTTGGCCCTGAGTCAACAGAGAAGGCAAGGCTCTAAGGTCAAGCTGCCCAAGAGGGACGGTGCCCACTAGTCACATTTTAAACGTATTAAAATCAAGTAGCAAATAACATTCAGAGCCTAGATGGCACTAACATCACTTCAGGTGCTCAGCGCCACCTGAAGAGTGGAGAGTGGCTGAGGTGTTGGGCAGATGGGGCAGGTCCGGAATGTTCGCACCATCACAGAAAGGTCTCCTGGCCAGAGCTGCCCCAGAGGCTGGTGGGACAGGAGGGGGTGGAGACATTAGGAAGGGGGGCAAGGGGAGGTGGACGGAGGGCAGAGGAGCCCGGGCCAGCACCCGGGAGAGCCTCGGGCTTTGCTGGGAAACAGGACCACACAAGGGGGGAGGGGGTGTCCTTCCAAGATGACAAGGATCCAGTGGCACCAGGCAGAGAAAAAACACACAGAAGAAGGAAAACACTCAGCTGCTAAGAGCCAGGCCCTGCTCCCATACACGGAATCTTGTTTCATCATCCAGCCCTGGGCCTTCTCATCAGGGCAGCCAGCAGGCACAGCCACATGTGGCTTTTTAAATTTAAGTTAATTAACATGGAATAAAATTACCAGTTCCGACAGCGCTAGCCACGTGCTCAAGAGCCCCACACACCTAGTGGCTCCGGGACAGCAAAGATCTAGAACAGTTCCCACCATCGCTGGGAGCGACTGTGCAGCTATGGACGGTCCTCTGAGGGGGCGTTCTTTTCCACCCCTCCCCCACTTAAGGATAAGGAAACTGAGGTCGGAAGTTCAGAGACTTGGCTGAGTTTTTAACTGAGGGAAGCAGGATTTGAATCAGGTCTGACTTCAAAGGAGCCCCTTCTAGAACCATCCCCGCCCCCCCGCTGCCAGGTGAAGGGGAAACTCGGCCCCCCCCCCCCCCGGAGGCTCCCTGTGTCCTCCCCATCAGTCTTTCCCCCACTTTCCAGGCTGCCCAAGCCCTCCAAGTTCAGTGCCTGACAGGCACTGGGGGATTAAAGGCGGAATGGAAAACCTCAGCCTTCAAGGGCCCAGGGAGAGAGCTGGGCACATCTGTGAATCACCAACCAGCCCGACAGGAGAGGAGCCTGCTGCCTCCAGAGAGCAACAAGCCCAGGCCTGGGGCTCAGGTGAAGAGACTATGCCGTGAGAGGATCCCTCCCAGCAGCCCTTTAGAGGGAGGAAGGGGTTGTGTCCAACCAGCCTGTCAGAGAGGACCTGGGGTGAACAATAAATTCTACAGCGGGAAGCCTTTCCTCTCCAATGGTTGGTGGGGGGCAAAGTAGCAACAGCTCCTGTGATATATCATGACGTCCATCGGGTCCTCAGAACAATAAAATCAGAAGTAGCATCATCATCATCATCATCATCATCATCATCATCCCCATCTTAGAGATGAGCAAACTGAGGCTCAGAGAAGTTAGGCAACCAGTCCAGAGTCACACAGCTTGAAACTGTAGGGCTGAACATCAAACCCAGCGCTCTCACTTTCAGCCCCTTAATCCTCTCCCCTACCCCCAGTGGGCACTGTGCCCAGTGTACAGACCAGGGTACCCAAACTCTCAGAGGGGCAGGGACCAGCCCCAGGGCACTCTGCTTGCACATCGCTAAGCCGGAACTTCAACTCACCAGAACTTGAAATGATCAGAGGTGCGGATCTCTCGGACAAAACACTCCCAGACTGTCCTCTACTGTTGGTTTAGGATGATTCTTTATGGATCTATAAACCGAAAGTTCCTTCCCCCAGGGCTAGCCTGAGCCCAGCTGGGCGTGGTGGTATGGAAGTGCTCAGGCAGAAAAGCCTCACTTTGGTCTAAAAGAAAGATAATGATGATGATTTTGATCATCATAAGCAAAAGTCACACCACCATGCGACCTTGGGCTGGCCTGGCACCTCTGACCTGCGCCCTCATCTGGAAAATAGGAAAAAGCTGTCATCCGCCCCAGGACCTCTCAAGGTCTCCAGCTACAAAGTACCCCAGGGCTGCCCGCCAGCGTACAGACACTCATCTGATGCAGCTTTCTGGAGTCCCGTTATATGCCATGCTAAATAATTCAAAACCATGTTTTCATTTCAAAATAAACACAGCCCCATCGCCAGGGCGAATGCCAAATTTGCATGAATGTTTAAGATAAAAGGAGACTTCAAAGAAACTTCAGACCTGCCTCTGGCACTGCCCCTCCCCAAATCCTGGAAAGAACAAGTTCTCAGTCTCCGGGCCCCCTGGGGCAAAGATCTGCAGGTGCTGCTCAAATAAGAAACATAATTTCTTTTTTCCTATCCTCTATGGCAGCTCTACACAGCAGGTCTGCAGTATGTTCATTCTTGCTGCACCAATGCAACCATGAGTAATCCCAGGTCTTAATTCTTAGCTCCACATCCAAACTGTGTGACCTTGGGCAAGTCATTTAACCTCTCTGGGTTTCCATTTCACCATCTATAAAATGGGATAATAATAGCCCTGACCTCACAGGATGGTAATGAAGAGTAAAGGGGTAGATTCCTGTTGAGGGCAGATCCTGGCACATAGTAAGGGCTTTCTATGTGTTGGCTGTTATTACTATTGCATTATACATAGTATTTTCCAGCTCCTAGGCCAAAAGTTCACTTGACAGGTTGTAAAGTCCCTTCCCCCCCTCCAAGGATCACTTCCCTGGGGGCTCCACATACCCACCCATGGGACAAGCCTTTTAAGATGACACCCCTGGCCTGACCCTGGGCAGCCTGGCCCTCCCCAAGCAGCAGCCCAGGCTCAGGTCCCCTCCTGGCCCCCTTTCCTGGGCGCCTGGGGCAGGAATGACCAGTTCCCGCAAGCTGTTCCCCTTGCAGGGGGTCCAGTCTCGGAGGTGTCACCTGGGGAGGCTGCTGTTGGCACTAGAGAGATGAAGAGGAAACAGAGGAGGAGGGAAAAACACACACAAATAAAAGCTCTCAACCCCCTACTGTCAGAGGCAGCATTTGATGTGGGGGACTTTCTGTTCTCAGAGCTGTTGGAAGGAAGCGGTGAGTCCCAGCTCTCCTGCCTATTGCATCTCTGCTTCTTAAGAAGGGAGCCCCCTCCAACTTCTCCACCCACAGGCCTCAGGTCTGGGTGGGAACACAGCACAAGGTACCTCCCCCGTGCAACTCGCAGTCGGGGGCGGGGCGGGGCGGGGGTGGTGGGTCCGGACCAGGCAGCCTCCACATCCAGCCTGAATGGCAAGACGCTGGGGGCCGGGACTCCTGGGGCCTCTTTCCAATGCCAGCCAGCGGGCAAGCATCAGCCCCGCCAGTCCTCCCACCCCCATGCCCTGGGAACAATCAAGCCTTCCCAGCTCGGGCCTTTCACGCAGCTAAATTCGTGTTTGCAGAGCTCTCAGAAATCTTTAGGAGGTGGTATGAGTATTATTAATCGGGCAAAAAGAACGGATTATGCCAAATAAATCCTTCCCACGTAGCCAAACCCTCGCTGAGGGAGGGAGGGGGGTGCGCGCTGCCCCACGAGGGGTCTCCATCCCTCAGCGGGGCCTGACAGCCACATTACCATTTACATGGATTTATCAATAGTATTGATCCCGGAGCAAGCGTAAATAGCTCGGTGGGAAGAGGCCGGGGCTGGGGCCCGCTGCGTTCCCGCCCCCACGTCTGGGTACCGCAGACTCCCCGGGCACCCGGCGGCGGCGGTGGTTAAGTTTCCAAGCAGGGACACGGCAGCCGGCGCGGGGAAGCCAGACAGCGCCCGGGATGCCCTGGCAGCCGCCCCACCGCCGCCGCCGATTCCCCGCTCACCGCCGGCTCCGGGCCAGCCGGACTCGGTCTGTGCATCTGTTCAATGGGCTGAAGACGCCACCTGCCCTTCTCTGTCCTCACCGGGAAAAGCAAAAGGGGGGTGCAAAGAAGACCCCTTCCCTTCACCAGATCTCCAGGCAAAACGCAAGGCAGCCCCTTCTCACAAAATGTCCAGGCCATTGGATTAAAGTCCAAGTTTTAGAACCCAGGAATCATAACAACAACAGTAACAGTGGTTGTAGTAACACATATACAAATACCTTCTATGTATTACCACCTCACTTCTCACAACAACCCTCTGAACTCGGTACTATTTTTACCCCACTTTACAGACGAGAAGCCTGAGGCACAGAGAAGTTGAGTAATTTGTCCAGGGTCACACTGCCAGTAAAGTGGCAAAAGTATGATTCCAACCCAAGGCGTTGAGTTGCAGAGTCGGCTGTGAATGGCTCAGCTATCCCAGCTCACATCTCTTCCTTTCTCTGAGGGCTCTCCCCGCACCCACCAATCCAAAAAAAAAGAAAAAAAGAAAAAGAAAAAAAAAGGCCACCCACGACGAGGTACACAACAATGCCCTGGAACGCCCTCCCAGCTCACTCCTGGCCCGGAGAGCCCCTTCTATCAAAGCAGCCGCGGGGACCCAGATCTGGTTTTAAAAGGGCAAAGTCAAGGCCACCGATAACACAACCCAACGAGCCCAGAACTCCACAGGGATCCTCTCCCCTTCCCTCCTCCCTACCTCCCTCACACATCCTTCCTCCAAATCTGCAAAAGGGGAAAAAAAAAAAAAAAATCATAATAAAACCAGTTCTCACCAACAGGGGTGGAGGAGGAGGGGGAGGAAGGGAGGAGGCTGAGCCGACAGAACAGATCCGCCTCCGCTGCCTGCACCAGACCCTCGGAGAGCAGGAGCGCACGACAGGCGGCGGGAGGGCCCTCGCTTCCAAAAAAATAAACCTACAATGTAAAAATAAGGCCGGGCGCCCCACGCTAATTGGGCCCGGGCGACAGCAGCTCACAGGTACAGCGTGTCTCTCCCGCCCGCCCGCCTGCCTAGCCCTCTCTCCCTCCCTCGGGCTTTTTCCTGCAAGCGTCCGGGGTTGGGAAGGCGCGCCCCACGGGTCCCCCCCACTCCCCTCCAAGTCTCTGGGGGTGCTCCCCCAGCACCAGGGCCTGGGGCCTCCGGGTCCAGCCCAAGTGGGATCAGCTCCGAATTCCAACTTCCCAAACTAGTGGCATCCCAAGTATCCGCACAGCCTGGGGGAGGGACCAGGAGGCGGCCCAATGAGGCGTCACCAGCCGCGGGAGGCAGGCCCAGACACCAGGAACACCAGCCCACGGGGGAGGGGGGAGCAAGGGGTGCCTCTCCCCGGAGACCCCCACCCAGAGCCCTCCGGTCCCTCGCCCAGGAGCGCCACCGCCAACACCCCCTCCCCGGTGGCGGGAACCCCCCAGGCGCCTTCCGCAGCAGCCAGGCCGGGGAGCCGAGGGTGCCATCTCCAGGGGCTCCCCATAGCCGCACTGCCCGCTGGAAAATAAGGCGCAGTGTCACCCCCCTAAGTCCGAGGCCGCCTGGGGAGGAGGGAGGCGCATGGCGGCCATGCCCCCAGGGCTGTGGCACACGGTGGGGGGCTGCCCTACGCAGTTCCAGGGCGCCCCCCGCCTGCCCACCCCCACGCCACTTCCCTCCTGCCCGCCCCCTCGCTGGGGAGCTGGAGTTCCCCTAAGTTCCCCGGCACCTCCACGCACGCGGGCCGCAGTGTCTACGAGGCGCCTCACTCCCCAGCAGGCCACCCCCGAGAGCGCCAACTCGGGAGTGCAGGGGCCCCGCCAACTCCGCCGCGTGCGCCGCCCGATCTTCCCCGATTCCCCCGGAAGCGCGCCCTGCGCCTCACCCCGGCCCTCCGCGGGGACCCCCGGCCCCAACTCACCTTGCGGAGGTGGAGGCGGCGGCGCCCGAGCTCGGGGTGCGCTCGGGCTGCCCGGGCGCTCAGGCAAGTGGCGGTGCCGATCGGGCTGGGGGCGCGCAGCAGGCCCGGCCTCCAGCCGGGGCGCGATCCTCCCGCCGCCGCCTCCTAGGGCGCCAGCCCCGGGTCCCTGGTCCGCAACTTGGCGCGCATCGCGGGGCGCAGGGCGCGGGCGCACGGCTCAGGCGGGACGCGGGCGGACGCGGGGCTCCGGTGCGGCCCGGCCTGCCCGCGGCTCCGCTCCGCGGCGGCGGCGGCGGCGGCGGCGGCGGCGGCGGCGGCGGCGGTGGCGGCGGCGGCGGCGGCGGCGGCGGCGGCGGCGGGAGGGGGAGGAGGGGGCGGGGCAGGAGCCCGGGAGGCGGCGGCTCGGCCTCCCGGCTCCTGGCTCCCCGCCCGCACAGACGCGCCCCGGCCCGGCCCCCTCGGGCTCCTTAAAGGGCCCGCGTCGCCACCCCTGGGCCTGCGCGCACCCACTCGCGCGTGCACGGGCTGCCACACAGATACACACACACTTGGGCGCGACGCTGAGTTTCTTTTTAGCAGCTCCGCGAAGGAGGAAGGAGGGGGAAAGCGCCTCCCCATCCCGCCCCCTCCTCCTCCTGCGGCCCGTACGCCCTCCTCCTCCCCAGCCCCAGATACTTCTCCGGAATAGCGTTTCAGCTATTATAACTCAGGAGGGGCCAGTGCATGGGGAGGGGTCATATGGGGAGGGCCTTTAAGGGACCCACACAGCTGCGCAGCGACACCCACGGTGGAGCTCGCTCTGGGGGCTCTGGCGCACAGTAGGGCGCAGAACTCTCACCAGTGGACATTCACACACTGGGCCTCAGCAGAGAGAACATCTAACCCAGGTGAACACGTGGGGAAACTCGCAAACCCCCGCAGACGGGAGCGTAGCCTAGGACATAGACTCATAAGACATAAAGTCACCACAGATAAACAAACCCCGGACACAGACAGGAGTTCACACACGCAGGCATACACACACACACACACACACACACACACGAATGTCCGTTTCTAGAGGGCGAGGATTTCTGACTACTTGTTCACGGCCCTTTCACAGTACGGACGCAGTGCGTTGCGTGAACTCCCATTTGGGGACTTTGAGGGACACAAATGCACAGACACGATGCTGCAAGCCTGTGGTCGGGCACACACAGCACGAGTAGGCAGGGTCACAGACGAGCACACATGTGGACACTCGCCCGCGCACACGCAGGCGCTCACCGCTCCAACAGGAGCCCCACTGGCTGCCCTGACAACGGTGTGTCCTCATTTACCCTCCTCCTGCCCCTCCCAGACAGCCCTCTCAAACCCAGGGAGATCTTTTAAACAGCAGAGGGCACTGGGAGCCCCAGACCGGGACCCTCCCTCCTCCGCTGCTTTCCCCTAAGATGTACGAGAGTTTGAAATTTTTTTTTTTTTTTTCAGTTCAACTTTCCTTTTTTGGAGCGACGTCTCAGCAGATTCAGTTCTGCCATCTGCCAACATCTGAGAACCCCCAGGGGGAGTGGGGTATGGCTGCGGTGGGGAGGCGGCCATGCGGTTTCCAGGGCTGGGCGTGCCTCTGCCTCCAGCCGGCCTGCAGCGGCTGCCGGCTGCCCTGGCAGCAATGTGTCCCTCTCGGCCCCCTCAGGATTCTCGGGTCCTTTTTTCCTGCGGAGGGTTGGGGAGAGCACCTGAGGCTGAGGAAATCTGGAAAAAGGGAAGTGTCTGTGGAGGGGCAGTTTGCAGTTTGGAACAGAAGGGGGGGGGGTCTCAGGTCAACGGCCCCTCCCTTCCCGTCCTGGTCCCACCAGCTCCAGAGCTACGCAACCAGAGCGTGGGAACCCACAGGTCAAAAGCCAGACCTAAGGAAGGAAGGTCTAGCCCTCCAGAGGGGTCTGGGGGAGGGGAGGGAGGGCAGGAACTGGGGAGCCCTCCTCAGCCTGCCCACCAGGCAGGCTCCTGAGCCCTCACCCCCAACCCCTGGTCACCTGAGAACACTCCCCAGGATTTGCATTTCAATGAGATTCCGCTCTGGGATTTGGCACTGAAGAGAAGGGTTTGGGGTAAATTCAGGGGTTCCTTCTTCCAGCTTCTGCCTCCCAAGGGTTGCCATGGGGCTCTGGCTGAGTCTAGGGGCATAGGAGGGGGTCAGGCAGGCAGGGGGACTGTCAGCTTGGTAATGTCCCAGGGGTCACCAGGAAACCCCTCGAAGAGCCAAGTAGAGACTCAACCATCGGTGTCCTCTGGACCAACCCCGTGACAGATGGAAACGCCCAGGCCAGGAGAAGGGGCGGCATTTTTCTGCAGAAGACTGGCCTCTTGCCCACTCCTGTCTCTCTGGTTATTAATCTCATCCTCATGGGCTGCAGGGAGCAACACAAGTGCATGTCCTCAGAGCTCATGAATTCCCTCCAGAAACCCTCAGATGGGGGATTGGGGGCTCCTGAGATGGGTCCCACAATACAGATGGGGAAACTGAGGCCCTGGGAGGTTAAGAACCTAACTTGCTGGACTCACTCAGCTAGCAATTCCAGATGGGTGCTCTGAACCCTGACTCTGGAAGGCTGAGGTGGAAGAGGTCTCAGCTGAGCCCCTATACCCAGCCCCCCACAGATTGCATCCCATGCCCTGATTGCTACTCAGTGTTCTGCATCTTTCCCTACTGGGCTCTGAGCAGCAACCCCAGGGATCCACATGTAACTAATGGGAACAGCAGCTTTGAAAAATTGCCGAATACTCTGGCCCCCAAACAGCCTCTCTGGAGGGCCCCTACACCCCTTGGGAATGAGGGTTAGCTAAGAGCTTCTAATGTATGCATCCAAGGGGCTCTGGCCTGAATGGAGCCAAATTCTGCCTTAGGCTCAGATCCCACTGTCCCCCTTCCAATCATTCAACCTTTCCCTCCTAAATACCTGGCAAACTAGTAAGCTCGTCCCTGCCTCAGGACCTTTGCACTTGCTGTTCCCTCTGCCTGAGACAGCAATCTTCTAACTTCAAGTCCCAGGTCAATATCACCTCCTTAGAAAGGCCCTCACTGAACCTCTATCTAAAACCCCCAAGGCACTCGCTAACCCATCCCCTTATTCCTTTTCCTCACCATTTTTAACCATCTAAAATTATCTTGGGCATGTTGCTTATATATTGTCTTTTGTCATCAGAATGTCAGCTCTATGAGAGCAGAGACCTCATCTGTCTGGCTCACTGCTGTATCCCCAGCACATAGTAGGCACTCACTTAAAATGTATTGAGGGACTTCTTTTGTGGCGCAGTGGATAAGACTCTGTGCTCCCAATGCAGGGGGCCCGGGTTCGATCTAGATCCCACATGCATGCCGCGACTAAGAGTTTGCATGCCACAACTAAGGAGCCCACGTGCCGCAACTAAGGAGCCCACCTGTCGCAACTAAGACCCAGCGCAACCAAATAAATAGATAAATATATTTTTTAAAAATGTATTGAGAATGAGGGAACAAATGAATAAATGAATACAACACAGGGGAGAAGGGGGCTGGCTGGGGGGTCAGACTTGGCCCTGGAGAATCCAGAAACAAGGGGGGATGGCTGGCCTGTTTTCTAGCACTCACTCCTCTGGGATATTTGAGAGTCGAGCCTTTACTTCTCTCCATCTGTCTCATCCTCTAGGTAGCAGGGGGCGGTGGGGGGGGGGGAGTTGCTCCCCGAGCACAGCCCAGGGCCTGACACCCAGGAGATGCCCATTCAGGGTCACTGAGTCCATATGGACATCCATGGTGTCAGATCAAACTTCCAGCCATTCCAGTGGCTGGAAAACTGGTCCCCTGGCCAACCCTGGAGAAACCAGGCATTTAAAGGGTCAGAACACAGGCTGCAGGGCATGGTGCCCTAAGCTTCCTTGACCCCAGTGGCCCCAAGAGCTTCCCAGGCTGGCCAGTCGGAGCACCCACAAAGGAAGTCCCTCACTCTCAGGACCTCTATCAGCGACAAGCCAAAAGGTGCCCCGATGAGCAACACAGGGGCAAGCCTCACATGCACATCAGAACAGTGCAGACACAGGAGGTCTTACACAGACTTTTCATACTTTTGATGTGCTTTAAAATAGAAAGGGCAGGGACTTCCCTGGCAGTCCAGTAGTTAGGACTTCACACTTGCACTGCAGGGGGCACAGGTTCGATCCCTAGTCAGGGACCTGGGATCCCGCAAGCCATGCTGCACACAGAACGGCCAAAATAAATAAATTAATATAATGTAATATAATATATAGTAAAATGGGGAGGGCAAACGCAAGAGCCCACAGGGCTTGACAGGAACAGCAGGCCTGTGAGTGGAGGAGAGGTGAGTAATTGGCACACCCCCATGCCTGTCCCCAGGCACTCAGAGTCACCCTCTGTTTAAAACACAAGCATGGCCAAGCCAAACAGCAAATGCCTGGGTGGGCCACTGTCTGCAGGGGCCAGCTTGTTTGTGACCCTGCAAAGCCTTCGCTCCCCAGGCTGGTTTTCTACTCAGTGACCCATGCTTCCCACCCCTAGTGGAGGGGCCAGGTAGGGGCGGGAAGTGGAAACTTCCTAAGTGGACAGGGAACCCTTTTCCAGAAATATGGGCAGGAGGGAAAGCCTGGTTTCAATGAATGCATCCCAGCTTTGGTCATTCAGTGTGTATTTTAGTAAGCGCCTACTGTATGCCAGGGGCTGTGAGAGGGATGGGCAAAGGAGATCAAGCCCAGCCTCAGGGACGGGCATCCAGCAGGGAGTCGACACTC
Organism: Balaenoptera borealis; assembly: GCF_965194805.1. Taxonomy (NCBI): domain Eukaryota; kingdom Metazoa; phylum Chordata; class Mammalia; order Artiodactyla; family Balaenopteridae; genus Balaenoptera; species Balaenoptera borealis. The sequence continues at coordinate 86,118,402 of NC_138875.1, forward strand.
AGAATACAAAGTTATGTCAACGCCTGTGTGCTAAAAGTCCTTTAAAGGGAAAGAAAAATATGCTGGTGTTTGAAGGATATTTAAATTTCAGGACACAGAGGATTTTGGAAAGGACAGGATTTCCCCAAATCCCCGTCCTTTCTTGCACAGGGGTGTCCAGGGTGCTCCTCCAATCTCACAGTCCTGCAAAAATATCACTGAGGATGTCACTCAGAGCCCCCAGCCACCCCCCCCTTCACTGCAAGAAACTGCCGTGTCACCCCCGGCTTCCTCTGAGGTCTGCGCCTTTATTTATGACACTGTGTTCATTTCAGAAAGAAGGAAGCAGGGAACGAGATCAAGCCCCTGTCTGATAGGCCTGATTATATCTGAAGATAAACAACTCGTTTTCTCCCAGGGCTGCACTTCTGGGGTGCTCCCCCGCCCATCTGCTTGAGTCTTTGCTCTTAGGGGCGGGTGGGATACGAAGAGAGACATCCAGGGAGGATGATGGTCCCCGTAGCCTTGCTCGTGGTGGCCAGAGGTCAGCGCTGCCAGAATGGACGTCAACAGGGCAGGCCGTGTGGAGCCTGGGCGTTCCTCCAATGAAACATTCGGCAGCCGCGGACAAGCACAGAACAGGCTGTGCATTCTGATGGGGGCAGAGCTCCAAGATACATTGGTTAGCACAAAAGCAGGTACAGACCTGGGCGTGCAGTGGGGTACCTCATGCACAAAATAGAGAGGGGAATAAATGTGCAGCTACATGCTTGTCTGTGCATGGCTACTTCCGGAAGGGTATTTATTAATTCAGGAGTGCCTACTGTGTGGCAGGCACCATGCTAACTCAGGGAATTCTGCAGTGACTGAGAAAGGCAAAGTCCCTGCCCTCCTGGAGCTGACATTCTGAAGGCGGAGCTGCATAAGGAAAACGAAACAAATGTATCATACACTGTATTAGGAGGTGGTTCATGCTGTGAGAAAAAGTAAGTCAGGAAAGAAAGACACAGTAGAGGTGAGGGAGGGAACCACGCATGCAGTATCTAGGCAAAAGCTGAATGTGCAGAGGGCACAGCCGGTACAAAGGCCCTGGGGTGGGAATGTGCCTGGTGTATTCAAAGAACAAGAGTGAGGCCAGTAGGAGAAGAATGAACCAGTGCGCAGTGAGGATGGAGGGCGGTTGTGGGAGATTGGAGTGGTAAAAGGACACACAAGAGACTGATACTAGGGGTTGCCTCTGGGTGGAGGGGGCGTGCCTGGGAGTTGGGGTTCGGATGCGGGCGGGGGCGGGGGGGGAATGGCAATTTGCTTTGACCACATCCCGAGTGGACTGTTTAAAGATGCATATTGAAAGTTCTTTTCTTTTTTTCTTTTTTTTTTTTTTTAGCTTGGACATCTGGTTTTGGACATCCCTGCATTCGCTTCTGGATTTTTTCTTGAGATTCAAGGAGGTCTCCTTTCTGGCATCTTTGCACCACATTTGCTGTTTTCCAGCCTCCCAGAGAATGTTAGGAATTAGCCCCTGGGTGGCCTGACCTCCCGGTTGGGCCTGGGAAACCAGCAAAAGCCCCAGCCTTCCCAGGGTGGCGGCTATGCGCGGATGTCCAGACAGTATAAGAATCCACATTGCAGTGGCTACCACATGTGGTTCTCAGAGCAGCTCTGGCCTGAACCTCCCTGCATAGGAGCCTAGAGCACAGGCCCCTGGTCAAGTCAAGATCAGAACTCAGAGGCCTGTCCGGAGAGGCTGGAAGTCTTGGAGCTGGGCATGTGTGTCCTTCCTGGGTCCCCTCTGGCTTTTACCCAACAGAACCAATAATAACTCTCATTTAAAAAATATCAATGTGGCAGGTTCAACTGACTCAGAAGGGCCCTCCAGGCCTCTCAGTGCCCTCGGGAATTACTGAAGACCCAGCACTGCGTGTGCAAAGTGTGCAGAGCCCTAAAATCCCAAGGGAGGGTCCCTCTAGAAAGCAAGAGCAAGCTGAAATGGAAAGGATTCATGGTTTTGAATCAGACAGATCTGGGTTCTACTCCCAACTCTGACACCTCATTAAGTCACTCAGCAAACATGTATTAGGCTGGCCCCAGGACCCAGCAGTGAACGGGACTCGCATGGAGCTAGCTTTCTGCCAGGGCAGTGTCCATTCCTCCCTCCTCCTGGCGTGCCTTCCTGGACAGCAGAAGCCAACACTTATGTTTTCCAGACTCCCTTGCAGCGAGAGTTCTGTGTGGATTCTGGTTCCAGCAATCCACAGGTAACTCTAGAATTCAGAACAGTTATCCACCGGGTAGAGAGAGGGTCCAGCTGTTGGACTGGGTGCACTGTAGTGGGGCAGGTTCTGGAACTGGCATCTGAGGGCAGCACCTCATTCAGAAGGTGGCTTCCCGAGGGCAGCAGCTCCCCTGGCAGTCCAGCTCTGCAGTGTGTCTCTGAGTGTCATTGTCTGGAAGCTTTGCCTCAAGTGCAGAGGCCACTTAATACCCTGAATGGTATTAACACCCTTAATATCCTTCAACCACCAGAGCCCATTCTCTTCCATGTGAGATTTAGGGACTCAGAAAACAAACAAGCGGGACTTCCCTGGCGGTCCTGTGGTTAAGAATTCACCTTCCAATGCAGGGGTGCGGGTTCCATCCCTGGTCGCGGAGCTAAGATCCCACATGCCTCGTGGCCAAAAAACCAAAACATAAAACAGAAGCAATACTGAAACAAATTCAATAAAGACTTTAAAAATGGTCCACATCAAAAAAAATCTTTAAAAAGAAAAGAAAAGAAAAGAAAACCAACAAGCAAAGAAAGAAAGAATAAGGTTAAAAATGGTGGTGATTGCCAAAAGGAAGCTACTCAGGGACCAAGAAACCTGGAGGGAAGAAGGGAGATGGACAGGCTTGAGGTTAGGTAATCAGGGAGGAAAGGCCTCCCTAAGGAGGTGACATCTAAGGTGGCATGCAGAGGTTGAGAAGGAGGCAGGTATGCAAAGGCCATACCGTGGGAAGTGACTCGGTGTGTTCAAAGAATGGATAGAAGCCCAGAGTGGCTGGAGTGTTAGGAGAGGCAACCCATTTTACTTCCCTGGGCCTCAGTTTTCCTCATCTGTAAAATGACTCACTGTCTGGCCAACCTTAACAGGTGGTTTCAGGAATTCAGTGAGCGAAGACAGCCGAACACCCTTCAGAACTCCAAAGAGCTGGGGCACTTCAAAATCTTAAAGAGCATTCTTCAAGAGCTCTTTCTATAATGAGCCCTGAGCTAGCTCAGCATTTCCCAGGGTTTATTGATCTACAAGAGCTGCATAGCATAATGGTTAGACACACATACCCTGGAACCATACTGCCCGGCTGTGTGACCTTGGGCAAGTTACTCAACCTCTCTGAGCCTGTTTCCTAATCTGTAAAATGGGGAACAATAACAGACCATCCCTCATAGGATTACTGTGAAAATTAAATGAATCAATGTGTGTAGATCAGGCAATGTCTGGCACATAGTGTTTTATAAGCATAAACCCTTTATGGTATTTCACTGAGCCTCATAACCTGGTAAGATTGGAACTGCTACCATCCCCCCTATACAGATGGGAAAATTAAGGCACAGATGACGAAACTAAGGCTCAGAGAGGTAAATCACCAGCTCAAAGTCATCAGTGGGAAGCAATTCACCTTTAAGTCCAGCTCTATCTGACTCCGGAGCCTCCCCTGCACCATCCCACAAGACCCAGTTGGGTCATTGCTTTGACTGTAATTTCCACTGCTCAGAGGAGGCATTCATACTGGTGATTGAATGGGGGTGCAGGATTGATGTCCCCGTACCCAAAAATATGGCTGACTGTCCCCACCTTGGCCCCCTGTGCACTAGCACATTACTCAGAATCCGGCTGGTGTGAATCATCATTGTCATAGCACCTGCCATGCCAGAACAATCAGTTTCACTAGACTATGTTGAACAGGCAAGAAAGCAAGAGGGACAGCAGCAGGGGAGGGAAAGAGCCTGGGGGAGACTACCCTGACCCCCCCCCCAACCTCATCATACCCACTCTCCCCGTCTCTGACTCTGCTCCAACACACTGGCCACCTCAAACACACCCAGAATGCTGCCTCAGGACCTTTGCACGAACTGTTCCCTCTACCTGGAATACTTTTTCCCAGATGGCCATGACTTGCTGTCTCACCTCCTACATGTCTTTGATGAAATGGTATCTTCCTACTCTTTCTAAAACAAGCCCCTCTCCAAAGCTCTCAATCCTCCTCTCCTGCTTAACTTTCCTCCTGGTACTTATCACCTGGAGACCTGAGACACACTCCCTGATCTCACAGGGACCATCTTCTGGTGAGAGGCATCAGACAAATATACAAATCAATACATAATGGGATGTTGTAATATCAGCTAGTATTGAAGGAAGAAGAATAAAGCAGAGGGTGACAGAGGGTGGTCAGGGAAGGTCTCTTTGAAAGGAGAGAGCCAGCCATGAGGATATCCATGGAAAAGGCATTTTAGGCAGGGGATACAGCAAGTGCAAAGGTCCTGAGGTAGAATAGATGAGCCTGGCAAATATGAATGTCCTTGTACGCCACACAAGGAGCCCAGACTTCCCCTATCAGCACAGGGGAGACCCTGAAGGGTTTTCAGTAGGACTGTGGTCAGGTCTGGGTCATGTTTCAGAACAGTTATCCTTTTGAGCAGCACGAGGTGGGAGGCCTTGCAGTGAGAAATGATGTGTCAGGTCAGGGGCAGTGAAGTGGGGAGGAGGAAACAGATGTCGGGGAGGTTCAGAAGGCAGGATGTAGATGACCCATCCCCCCGGCATCCAAGCACAGGGGGAGACCTGCAGGGCTGGGCGTGGAGACAAGTCTGGGCCAGGCAAAGGGAGTGGAGCCCGTTTGTACCTGTAAAACAGTTTGCTTTGGCAGCTGTGTGGAGGAAAAATTTCAGTTTATGTTCCCTGTGATTCCTTTGAAGTTATTTATGGAAAGGCTTACACTGAGGGTGCAAGGCCCATCTTGTTCTCAAGGTCATCGGAGTCCAAGCCAAGCCAGTGAAGGGTGTCTGATGCAGCTGGATCAGGCCTCCTCTCATCCCATCTCATTATCATTCTTAACTTCTCCTTGCCTCAGTTTCCTCCTCTGTGAAATGGGTATCATATAAGCCCTTTCCTCTTCGAATGGGCCTGAAATTTTTTTTTTTTTTTTTTTGGCTGTGTTGGGTTTTCATTGCTGCACTCAGGCTTCTCATTGCAGGCTTCTCTTGTTGCAGAGCACGAGCTCCAGGCGCGCGGGCTTCAGTAGCTGCAGCACGTGGGCTCAGTAGTTGTGGCGCGTGGGGTCAGTAGTTTTGGCTTGCAGGCTTTAGAGTGCAGGCTCAGTAGTTGTGGCACACGGGCTTAGTTGCTCCGTGGCATGTGGGATCTTCCCAGACCAGGGATCAAACCTGTGTCCCCTGCATTGGCAGGCGGATTCTTAACCACTGTGCCACCAGGAAAGTCCCGGGCCTGAAAATTAGATGAGATGTTGATGTAAAGTCTTTAGCACATTGTTGGGGCCACATAAATGTCAACCTTACTCATTTTATTAGTGGTTACCAGGAAGGGGAGAGGTGGGCATGGGCTGGAGGAATCAGGGATGACTTCCTGGCAGAGGCATGACTAGTGCTGGGACTGGTTAATAACAGCTAGGGCTGGCTGGGCTCTTACAACATGCCAAGTTCATGCTTGAACTTCCTGAATCCGTGTAAGAACCCTTGGAGGTAAACACAATTATCAGCTTCTTGTTATAAATCTCCTGTAGCTGCTATAACAAATTATCACAAACATCGTAGCTTAAAACAACACAAATTTATTACTTTACAGTTCTGGAATCAGAAGTCCGAAATGAGTCTCATAGGGCTAAAATCAAGATGTCTGCAAGGCTGTGTTCTTTTCGAGGCTTTGAGAAGAATCCATTTCCCTGCTTTTACCAGCTTTTAGAAAGTGGTGGCCCTGAATCACTCCAACCCCTGCTTCATCGTCACATCCGCTTCTCTGACTCTGACTCTCCTGCCTCCCTCTTATAGGGACCCTTGTGATTACATTGGGCCCCTGGATAATCCAGGATAATCTCCCTTTTCTGAGATCCTTAACGGAATCACATCTGCAAAGTCCCTTTGTCATGTAAAGTCACATATTCACAGGTTCCGGGGATTAGGATGTGGACATCTTTGAGGAGGTCATTATTCTGCCTATCACACCCATCTTATACACAAGAAAACCGAGGTGAGAGAATCAGCCCAAGGTCACCTGGCTCAAGGGTAGAGCACTGGCCTTGAACCAGGTCTCTCAGACTGCAGAGCTTACAGTCATCATCCTTTCGGGATTCTGGCTTTGCTGTGTTTATTATTTGAACCTGCATCTGGGTGCTCCAGCCACTCTGCTTCACCCATTATTTAACAAATATTCACTGAACACTTACTTTGTTCCAGGCACTGGAGATACAGCAGCAACCAAGACAGGAGAACATTCCTATCTGCATGAAGCTGACAGTCGTTCAATTATATCCATTACAATCCAACTAACAAATCCCAGCACACAGCAGCTTGAACAATGAGATCATTTGTTATTTCACAGAGCAAGAAATCAGGAGGAGGAGGCAGTTCTGAATTGGGTTAATTAAGTGCCACTGTCATGGACCCCCAGTTTCTTTCCATCTTTTTTGTTTCCCATCCTCAACTTTGTTCTCGTCTCAAATTCCCTTATGATCACAAAATGGCTGCCAGCTAATACATCCAGACACAACAGCCAGTAGTACATGGAGAACAAGAAACCTTTCCCCAAAGCCCGCTGCAGCCTCTCGCTCGTGTATCATTGGCTAGAACTGGGTGCCATGCCCATGGCTTAACCAGTCTCTGGAAAAGGAAATGTGATCAGATAAATTGCCTGAGACCAATCTGGCTTCTCCCCAGAGCTGGGGATGTGTCGCACTTCCCTGTGGCACATGAAGAGGCATGGGCCTTTAAGTAAAACCAGGCTCCCACAGCAAGAAAGAAGGGGATAATCACTCACTCATCCAATGGCCTGGGTTCATATCCTGGCTCTGCCATGCTCCCTCTGAATAACTCTCTGGGCCTCAGTTTCCTTATCTGTAAAATGGATATAGTAATGGGACCTAGTTCATAGGATTGTTATGAGAATAAAAGGAGCCAATGCCTGCAAAGTCTAGCTCTCAACATACCTCAGTTGCTATTACCTTTCCTTCAACCTACTCCTCAGGGTGGGGCTCAGAATATCAATTCTTATTCCATTGCCTTGACTCTAGAAGATGTTTTTCTAGTTTCTCCCCAAATTAAAATGGAAAGCTGCCCCAAACGACTGTACTTCAAGACCCCATCCTAGAAGCCAGTGGGGGAAAGGACTCATGTGAGCCCTCTTCCCAGAACCAACAATAATTTGAGAGGTACTCACTAAGATCGGGGTGCTGGCTGAGTGTTTGGCACACAGGACCTCTCTCAACTTTACCTTTATCAGCTGCCAGTAACAGGTGAGGCCCAGAGACACAGAGCAACTTGGCTCAGGTTACCAAGAGCAGAGGCAGAGAAGCAGGATCTGAACGCAGGTTTGATGAGCCCTGAGGTCCAGCCTGCAGACGCATCACTGTGCGCTATGCAATGTTTTAAACATCTTATTGGCCAGAATTGGGTCACATGCCCATTCCTGAACCATCCCAGGCAAAGCAGATTGGCTCACTCTCACACTAATCAGAGTCTTGCCTGGAGCTGGGGGTGGGGCTCAGCTGCCCCTGAGGTCTTACAGCTGGTGGAGAAGCCCCATAAAATCAAGGTCCCTCCTGCTGGGTAAGAACCAGCAATACTGCCTACGCCAGTCTTTCCAGAAGTGTGACATCTGTACTGCTTGATGGCACTTGTGGTGATTTTAGGTGATGAAATTTTTAACAGATTTTAGATAAACAATTTTAATAGTTATTAGTTTTTATAGTAGTTATTATTACCTTTTATTTGTGGCAAGTGATACTGAGTTTTCTTTTACGATAGCTATACAATTGCCTTTTAAAAACAAGTCTAGGGCTTCCCTGATGGCGCAGTGGTTGAGAGTCTGCCTGCCGATGCAGGGGACACGGGTTCGAGCCCTGGTCTGGGAAGATCCCACATGCCGCGGAGCAACTAGGCCCGTGAGCTACAATTACTGAGCCTGCGCGTCTGGAGCCTGTGCTCCGCAACAAGAGAGGCGGCGATAGCGAGAGGCCCGCGCACCGCGATTAAGAGTGGCCCCCACCTGCCACAATTAGAGAAAGCCCTCGCATAGAAACGAAGACCCAACACAGCCATAAATAAATAAACAAAACAAAAAAAGAAAAATTTTAAAATAAGTCTAGGTCCCACCATTATTTAAAAATAAATAAATAAATACAAGTTTAGCCAAATTTTCATACACTCGGGTGGGAGTGTCAAATGGTTCAAGCACTTTGGAAACTCTATCTACTATGTCTGAACATACGCACACCTTATGACCCCAGCACTTTCTATCCCAGGTATATACCCTTTAGAAATGTGTCCATGTGTTCATAAAAACACACACAGGAGGATGTCTACACAGGGTATATTCATTACATCTCAGGACAAAAACTCCCCCCCGCCCAATACCCATCAACCTAGAATGGATAAATACATTGTGGTATATTTACACCATGGAAGGCTACACCACAGTTACACGTGACAACGTGGATGAAACCAGACACAAAGGAGTCCAAACTGTAAGATTCTATTGACTTGAAGTTCCAAGTGAGGCAAAACTAATCTGTAGTTAAAAGTCAGGATAGTGGTCACCCTTGGGGGTTAGTGACTGAAAAGAGGTCTGGGCAGGGGAGTCCTGTGGCCGTTAGGGAAGGTGGTTTTTCTTGAAGTGAGTGCTGGCTACACCAGTGTGCTCATTTGATGAAAATTCTTTAAGCTGTACATTTAAGACCTGTGACTTTTCTGTCTGTCTAACATACTTCAGTAAAAAGTTCTAGAAGGTAAAGCACTTTAAAGAAAAATATTAGGGGTTTCCCTGGTGGTGCAGTGGTTAAGAATCCGCCTGCCAATGCAGGGGACACAGGTTCGAGCCCTGGTCCGGGAAGATCCCACATGCCGCAGAGCAACAAAGCCCGTGCGCCACAACTACTGAAGCCCGCGTGCCACAACTACTGAAGCCCACGTGCCAAGAGCCTGTGCTCCGCAACCAGAAAAGCCACCGCAATGAGAAGCCCATGCACCGCAACAAAGAGTAGCCCCCGCTCGCCGCATCTAGAGAAAGCCTGCGAACAGCAACAAAGACCCAACGCAGCCAAAAATAAATTTTTTAAAAAAACTTTTTTTAATTAAAAAAAACTATTAATAAAAAGAAAAATAATAGCTAGACAATAAAGCCAATGGTACACTGGCTTATGAATATGTGGAGGTTTTCAGGAATGACTGAAGTCTGAGAAACTTATACCATCGTTATTATCTTGCCTATTTTTGGTGGTTGGAGTCACATGAACAGCAAACACCTGTTGTTGATGATGCACACTAAGGAAAGAGGCTTAGGAGAACAGACGGTGCATAGAGAGTGCTATTTGCTTAGAGATTATTTCATTTAGCGTTCAATAGAAGTAAATCTGTCTTCAGTTGCTGGGATGGCCTCTTGACATCCTCTTTCTTTAGAATAGCCTTGGGAAGGCCCAGCCCAGTCTCAGCAAATATGAGGCATGCCTACTATCCCTCCATATTCCACTCCCAGGGCAGGCATTGCTAATCGATCCTCTCTCTTGTCCATTGATTCCAGGCAAAGCCTTTAATTCTTCGGAACACAATGTCAAAGGGAGTTGCTGCAAACAACTGCAGCTGGCACTTGGATGACATTTACTTGACATTCCAGATCTAAACCTCTGCCCTGTCTTAATCAGGAAGATATTAAGCCATGGGTCCCACCTCTGCCTGGGGCACACCCAGGAGACTCACCATGACCAGAGTGTGTGGAAGAGGAGAGGTTGACAGCTTCTGCCTGAGACTGTAGCTCACACTGTGTGTTTCCTGGACACCATCTCTCTGCTTGTGGTCCTCCCTGCCCAGCCTGCAGCTGCCTTTTTGCAACCCCACCTCTGCCTCTTCTACACAGCCTTCACTTCTAGGCAGAAGGGCCTCGCATGGGTCCAGCTGTACGACCCACATACAAACAGATCCCATAAAATCATCATCTAGTTTTCATAGCCAGAGTACTATCAATCAGTTAACTCTTGTTTTCTGTATTAATGGAGGCATGGAGCACAGGGAGATAATAGCAGATTCATTTTGACCTTGGGATGCCATTTAGGACTCTCTGCCATGCAAAATCTTTGCATAATTAATCGTAATTTGATTAGGCTGTGTTTTTGCTTGACAAGCATCCATTCCTTCTCTGTCCCAATAATAGCATCTCAGTTTTCCTTTAGGGAACCTTTCCTCTCTCACTACTAAATGAAATAATCTCTAATGTGATTTGGTTAGAAGATATGGCCCAACTTGGGCAGAGTCGTGGTGATTGTTTCAGGAATGGGTATAAGACACAACTGGGCCAATCATAGCTGGCCCAGTAACTGGAGCATTCAGGCAAGAAGTGCCCCCCTTCTGCTCAGGTTGCCAAGGTGATAAGAGGTAACCTAACAGCTGTTGACACCATCTTTCCTCCACTTGAAGAAATCCAACCTTAGAATAAAACCAATACAAAGGGAAGCAGACCCAACATATGGCAGGATACAGATTCCCAATGATATCATTTAAGCACCTGGATCCAGCCGTACCTGAAATCCATACCACACCTCTAGACATTTCTGCTTAAGACTATTTAAATTGGATTTATTTCCCTTGCAATCAAAAGACTCTTGATTAATACAGGTTTAAGTAAATAAATAAATAAATATTAAAATAAGTCTGAGTAGCTTTATAAATAGACAAGAAACTATTAAGGGAAATGTCCTAAAAACATGTGGGATAGGAATAATATTGTCAGATAAAGCAGATGCAGAAGACACAAGGCAGACAATCAAGGAATTGATAACAATTCCCCTTATAAAGATAATGAAACCACTACTCAACAGATACTTTAGGAGGATGGGGTCCTAAGGGGCCATCTGCTCTACTAAGGGGTCTCCCCATGAAAATAGGAAATTGACATCAGTCAACGCAAGGTAGCTTAGTGAACCCATGTTAACTTCTCGTCATTATCATATTTTCTTCTAAATAGTCACGAGCCATCTGTGTAAAGCTCTGTTCCAGAATTCTGCTAAGAACTCTGGCTGCCAGACATACCCCATCTGGGATTTCCAGAATCCATATTATTTTTCCCTTTTAGAAAATTGGGGTCTTTGCCCATCTTCAGGCTCTTCTCTTGCGTCTTTTTTTACTGTCTCCCTGCCAGCCATGAATTCAACTCTCTCTATAGAACATATCTTCCTCCTGTGGTATTTGAAAGAACATTTGTCCTCAGTGGTGAAGGCAGAGCTGCATCAAAGATGCACAATTCAGTGTTCTTACTATTGCCTGAGCACACGACCCCCGAACACACACACACAAGGGATCCATCTTTGACATCTCATTATTTCCCCTGAATTTCTGACATTCCTCTTCTTGTAAAATTCACCTGAATACCTTATTACTTGTTAAAAGTAACAAAACCATATGATAAAATAAGTTCCAACAGACCCAAAGGTCTCCTCCACCTGGGCTTCCAGCCCCCTGACTCCCCTCCCCAAGAACGGCCACAGTTATCAGTTTTTCCTTCCAGAGGTATGTTGTTGCATATACCAGGATATACGTGCGCGTACATATATGTGTTTGTACGGATCCTCTCCCTGCCATTTTTTTGCATGCACGTGTGGCAAGAGATACATAACATAAATTTACCATTAATGACATTTAGCATATTCACCATTGTCACCACTATCTAGTTCCAGACCATTTTCATCACTCCAAAAGGAAACTGGTACCCCTGAAGCAGTCACTCTCCATTCCTCCCCTCCCCCAGCCCCTGGTAACCACCAATCTGCTTTCTATCTCTATAGATTTACCTGTTCTGGACATTTCCGGTAAATAGAATCTTATAGTATGTGGCCTTTTATGACTGGCTTCTTTCAATTAGCATAATATTTTTGAGGTTCATCCATGTTGTAGATTGTGTCAGTACTTCATTCCTTCTTATGGCTGAAAACTATTCCATTGTATTCATAGCCAACATTTTGTTTATCCACTCATCTGTAGATGAACATCTGGGATGTTCATACCTTTCGGCCCTTGTGATTAGTGCTGCTGTGAACATTCGTGTACATGTGTTTGTCTGAATCCCTGTTTTCAGTTCTTTCTGGATATACACCTAGAAGTGGAATTGCTGAGTCATAGAGTAATTCTATGTTTAACATTTCAAACTGCCATAATATTTTCCACAGTGGCTGCACCATTTTACATTCTCACCCACAATGCATGTGGGTTCCAATTCTTCCACAGCCTTACCAACACTTATTTTCTGTTTCTTTTTTTTTTCAGTAGTCATCCTAATTGATGTGAAGTGGTATCTCCTTGTGGTTTTGATTTACATTTCCTTGACGACTAACGATACTCTCCTTTTTTAACACAAACATAGACTTCTATACACACCATTTTGCTTCTTGAATATTCACTGAATGATCTATAATTGGAGCTTATTCTATGTCAGTTTAATATCGAATCCATGTTCTTCCCAGAGCTGCATAGTAATCCACTGTCCTGCCTCACCAGCCAATCCCCTACTGAAGGGTATAAGAATGTATCAGTCTACTCATTCCACACAATGCTGTAACAAACATCCCCCAGTGTACACCTCAGTGGGTGTTCCTCTGGTTTTCTTATTTTTCTTCCCTGAAGTCAAGGGCAGCCCCCTCCCTGCTAATTTCTATCTCCAAGAGGCCTTCATCTTGGTCTCCCAGAATCCGCAACAAGAAAACCAACAAAAATGAGTGCTATTTCTGAGATCTCATTCTATTCCAGGCACTTAAGTTTCCATGCGTTACTCCATTTACTTCCCCACTGATTCTTTGAGATGACTTTTTTAACACCCATTTTTCAGGGGGGGAGACTGGGTGTAAGATCCCCCACAGAACGTAGGATTCTTGTCCTACGTTTCACAGGATCACTGGAGGCGACAGGGTCCAACCCCTGGTCTGTCTGACTCCCGGGCCATGCCCATCACCTCCGGGCAGCTCTCTTGCTTGGGACATCTGAAAAAAGGTGATCAACCATCCCAGTTTGCCCGGGACAGAGGGGTTTCCCAGAACGTGAGAGCTTTAGTGCTAAAACCCAGAAAGCCCCAGAGTAACCACTGTGGTCTGGAAAGTCATCCAGCTTGTGTTGAGGACACATTGCCATGAGTCATTTATGCCTTTCGTCCTTCCTCTGTTGGTTTGGGACTCAGGGGCTTTGGTGGGATTTGAACCCAAAACCTTGACTCCTCATTTCCCTCCCCCACACGCTGGCCTGTGCAGCCTCTACCCCCAGATTTCCCCTCCCACTCAGCCCCAGTGAGGCACTGGGACCATGACCCGCAGTGAGGCAAGCCAGAGAGGCCTGTCCATCAGCCAAGAGAAAGCAAATTCCCGGCCTCACTGCCAAGGTTACTGAGTCAAGGAAAGTGGAGAAATACCCTGCATTCCGTCTCCTTGGGCGTCTGCATTTTCTTTTTTTTTTTTAAATAGGTGTGTATGTTTGTTTGTTTGTTTGTTTGTTTGTTTGTTTATTTATTTATTTTTGGCTTCATTGGGTCTTCGTTGCTGCACTCAGGCTTTCTCTAGTTGCGGCGAGCGGGGGCTACTCTTCACTGTGGTGAGTGGGCTTCCCACTGCAGTGGCTTCTCTTGTTGCAGAGCACGGGCTCTAGGCGCGTGGGCTTCAGTAGTTGTGGCACATGGGCTTCAGTAGTTGTGGCACGCTGGCTCAGTAGCTGTGGCTCATGGGCTTAGTTGCTCCGTGGCATGTGGGATCTTCCTGGACCAGCGTTCGAACCCGTGTCCCCTGCATTGGCAGGCGGATTCTTAACCACTGCACCACCAGGGAAGTCCCTGCATTTTCTACAGTTCCTTGAGTTCCCATCACTCATCTTGGGACGGAAGGAGGCATTCAGGGCCCAGGAGTTCAAAGATACCTATCTGAGTATTTGTGCCCCAGCCAATTTGCCAAATAAATAACTCAACTCCGTGGCACAGCCAGCCAGCAATGGCTTGGTCACATCCATAATCATTCAGAACTGCTTGCTCAGAGGAAACCCGGGGCACTGGCTCGGCCTCTCCTCACACCCCTGATCCGCCAGCACCATAATTAGCTTATTACCAGCCACCTCGTGTTAATAACCTTTCTGTTCATTACCGCAGAGGAATTCAAGAGAACTTATAGACCGCGGCCGGTAATCCATTTGTAACCTTGCATTTTTTTCCCTGGGTGCCGGGCGAAGAGAGAAGTCAAGGGAATTTCCATTCCCACGTCCTCGATGCTCTGGTTCTTCTCAGACAGTTTTGTGATGTGGGGTTGACGGAACTTCCCTTTTCAGTGGGTGCATCTCAAGTTCTCCTGGCCCCCAGGCTGGACAAAGCTGAGGGCACTAAGCGGGCCAGAGGGGGCCCTGGGAGTCCTCCAGAGGATGGGAAGTGTGGGGGAAGGATGCTTGGCCTCCCCTTGGCCTGGCCATAGTGGCCAGCTGTGGTCAGGTTGTGGTCCATCTGGCAGCTTGATTCTGTGGCAGTGCTGTCATTTGCCCACCCAATGGTCATTCTCTCCAGACTTGTTCTTGTTGGGAGAGGCTGCCTCCCCCAGTGGAGGCCAAACATTCCAGCTCCTTCCTTCCCCAGTGCAGGGAACCCTGTTGGTGCCCTGCTTTGATCCCTGGGAGGCCCTTCACAGAAGCTGCACCTCCTCCCCCAGGTTCTGTGAACTTGACCTCTGATGGCTCACACCGATGACCTTCCTCAGGAGGCGGACTTGGTGCTACTGGAGCCTCCTTGCCTCCTAGTCTGGAGTGTACGTCCCCTGTCACGGCCGTCTGGCTGTACTGGCCGGAGCAGGGGACGATAGCCCAGGCCCCTGCCTCAAGGCGGGACAGACTCTATGGTGCTCCTGGTGCCCCAAGCAGCCCGTGGGCCCAGGCTGAGGCTAAGACTTGACCTCAAACTGCCCCCTTGCCTGATTTCTTCCCACTTTCCTGCCCCACTTCCCCACCCCCTTCCAAACTGGCCTGGGAGCACGTCCTTAATAATCAATCACTTGTACAAACATGTTCACTGCAGAGTCTGCCTCTGAGGAGACCAACCCAAGACACCCATTCTTGGCTGGGAGAGGCCCTGTGACCCTGTTTCGGACAATGGACCTGAGGGAAGCCTGAGGAAGGTTTTCCCTCCCTGATGAAAGAGTGAGACCCGTGAGCGCGATCCCGCTGCATTTTCGGTCCCTAAACACAGTTGTGTGGAAACGGGTGGCTGTGGCGACCATTTTGAGACCCTGAGGGAACGTGTCTGCCACACCGAGGAGGGTGCCGTGGACGCAGGCAAGGTCTCGGGTCCTTCCTGACGCCCTCGAGTAACAATCCTGTGCCCGCCTCTAACTAGACCTTTGTTTTTGTGAGATTAGGCTAAATCCTTTGTGTGGAATCTTCTAGCTAGAAAAGTTGTTACTTGCCTCTGGAGGCATGCTCAGTGACAGAGCCCCCCAACGCCCCTTCCAGCCCAGGGGCTACATCTAACCACACCGGTGAACCCCTTTCTAGTGAGTGAGTTAGATCCGGGGGCAGATGGTCACCCTCATTCTGGCCAATGACCTGTGGAGGGACACCTCCTGAAAGGGCTTGGGCTTTGCCTTCCTCAAGAGACGCTACCACCCCACGCCAAGACCAGTCAGGTCTTGCGGGGGCCGGGCCAGGACCCCATCTTATAGAACAGGGCTGTTTTGCAAGGCATGTATGTATCAAGAACTCTCCTGTGAAATACAAATGGGCTAGTAGATGGACATTTTTAGAAGTCTTTTTTAAAAATTGGGGTACAGCTTACATACAGAAAAATGTACAAATGTTCACATATGTATACACTCCACTCCAATCAAGACGTAGGACGTTCTAGCACCCCAGGAGGTTCCCTCGTGCCCTTTGTGGCCTACCCCACTCTCACCCCAACCCTTGGCAACCGCTGATATGATTTCCATCTCTATAGCTTAGATTTGCCTGTTCCAGAGTTTCATATAATCAGAGTCACACAGTATGTCTTGTTTTATACCTGGCTTCTTTCACCCCACGTAATATTTTTGAGCTTCATCTGTGTCATTGCAGGTATTCATATATCATCGCTGAATAGTATTCTGTGGCGTGGATATACCTCAGTGTGGTTATCCATTCACCTAGTGATGGGCATTTGGGTTGCTTCCAGTTTCTGGCTATTATGAATGATGTTGCTATGAACCTGGGCGTCCAAGCCTTTGTGTGGACATATGTTTTCATTTTTCTTGGGTTAAATACCCAGGAGGTTGATTGCTGGGTCATGTGGTAAGTGTATGTTTAACTTTGCAAAAAACTGCCAAACAAAATGGTTAACTAAGAAGAACCTGCTGTATAAAAAAATAAATAAAATAAAATTCAAAAATTCAAAAAAACCCCAAAAAACTGCCAAACAGGTTTCCCGAGTGGCTGTACCATTTTGCATTCCCACCAGCAACGTGTGGGACGTCCAGTTGCTCTGCCTCCTCACCAGCACTTGGCATTATCAGTCTTTCTATTGTCAACTCTTCTAGTTGGTCTGTAGTGCTTTCTCATTGTGGTTTTACTTTCTTTGAGGAGCAGTGTGATTGATGTGCATAGATTTTACAGAGTGGAAAGCACCCTCCCTCTTGAGGCCTCTCGGCTGCATCTCTTAATGTAAGGCTCAGAGGGAACACCCAGCCCACCCTGGGATCCCCTGCCTGGGCTTGGGATGGCAAGGCATTCCTGTCCTGCAAGGCCCCTGAGTCCAGAGAAAGGTCTCTCTGGGTAGCTGCCCCCTGGGCCATGATATGCCCCACACTGTTCAAGATGGAGGAGGCCACATCCTGGGGGCTGGTGACTGACCCTGGGACCCCAGCCCCTGAAGGAGACAGGCATCATTGTAAATAACATGGGCCTGGGGCCAGCACTGCAATGGAGCACCCACTGCCATTTCCCAAGTATGGAACTTTGGGCAAGGAATTTCCACTTTGACCTCAGTTTTCTCTTCTGTAAAATGGGTATAATAATAGAACCCATCTCATTGGGACATCATGCAAAGCATCTATCCCAGTGTCTGGCACCCAGGGAGCACTCGAGACATCGAAGGTACAATAGTGACTTCATTCCCTCAACAAATAGTATAGCCATCCTTTAGAAAAACAGGAGTAACCTGATATTTGAGTCCTTACAAAGCCTTGTACTTTAAAAAAAAAAAAATTCCTATTTTTTAAATTTTTATTTTATTTATTTTATTTTTGGCTGTGTTGGGTCTTCATTGCTGTGCAAGGGCTTTTCTCTAGTTGCGGCGAGCGGGGGCTACTCCTCATTGCGGTGCGCAGGCTTCTCATTGCGGTGGCTTCTCTTGTTGCAGAGCATGGGCTCTAGGCACGTGGGCTTCAGTAGTTGTGGCACACAGGCTCCATAGTTGTGGCTCACGGGCTCTAGAGCTCAGGCTCAGTAGTTGTGGCGCACGGGCTTAGTTGCTCCACGGCATATGGGATCTTCCCGGACCAGGGCTCGAACCTCTGTCCCCTGCATTGGCAGGCAGATTCTTAACCACCGCGCCACCAGGGAAGCCCCTTGTACTTCTTTATTTCTCTTTCATTAACTTCTTTTTGTTTTTTTTAACATCATAGCCTGGTTTGGAGCAGCAATCCCCCAATTTGAGCATCAGGACCCCCTGGAGGGCTTGTGAAAACCCTCCAGGAGATTGCTGGGCCCCACCTCCAGGTGTCTGATTCCATGGGCGTGGCCTGGGGCCTGAGAAGTGCATTTCCAGCAAGTCCCCAGGTGGTGATGCTGGGGCCCGAGGACCACACTTTGGGAACCACTGGTTTGTCATATCAAAATTAGCCTCATGGGTCTCAGCCTGGCTAGATATTAAGAGTCATCATTTTAGAACTGCAGGTGCCTGTCTCCTGCCACCCAGGATTTTGATTCCATTGGTTTAGCAGTGGAACCCAAGGACATCCGTATAGGTGAAAAGCTCCCCCCAGGAGATTCTAAGTA
The DNA here is from genome assembly GCF_965194805.1 of Balaenoptera borealis. Lineage (NCBI taxonomy): Eukaryota > Metazoa > Chordata > Mammalia > Artiodactyla > Balaenopteridae > Balaenoptera > Balaenoptera borealis. The sequence goes on from NC_138875.1 coordinate 86,136,613, forward strand.
AACCACCAGGTGAGAACCACAGCCTCTGCCTGAAACCACCTCAAATTATGCTGCATGGGATTCTTATGTCAGATCTCCAAATCATTTATACAGAAAGAGCGCCAAGAAATTTAATCCGATCTAGCCGTTATAAGTCTGCATTCATAGGTGTTGGATGTCACTATAAACAAACCTTTTAAAGGTCACTTTAAAAAGTAATACAGGGGCTTCCCTGGTGGCGCAGTGGTTGAGAATCTGCCTGCCAATGCAGGGGACACGGGTTCGAGCCCTGGTCTGGGAAGATCCCACGTGCCGCGGAGCAACTAGGCCCGTGAGCCACAACTACTGAGCCTGCGCGTCTGGAGCCTGTGCTCCGCAACAAGAGAGGCCGCGATGGTGAGAGGCCTGCGCACCGCGATGAAGAGTGGCCCCCGCTCGCCGCAACTAGAGAAAGCCCTCGCACAGAAACGAAGACCCAACACAGCCATAAATAAATAAATAAATAAATAAATAAAATTTAAAAAAAAAAAAAAAAAAAAAAAAGTAATACAGGAAGCGGTTCCTTGCTGGAGCTCATCAATAATATACACCCACAAAGCAAATGAAACAAGCAATGTCCAAATTTATGCAAAAAGGTATTTGTGGTCTGGGATAAAATTTCCAGTGGCCGCATCATATGTAGATTCAGAAAATGCCATGTTTGAAACGTTCTAGACATACGGGGAGCAGATGGGATCAGCCAAACTGTTTGATGATTCAAAACACAACGTCAAGGGCACGGGTGGAGGGCTCGAAGAACATTTCATGAATGTAAGCCCGGAACAAAAAGACATATTTCTTAATGTCTTATGTAACTTCTTAATGTGTGACTTTAAATAGGCATAACTAGGCATATATAACTTTATTACTAATATGAATGTGCAAGTAAACATTTGACTAATTTATACCACCAAACTTTTATACTTAAGTTTATCAAAAACATTGAGAGAGGAACCCTCTCACTGCTATAAAAGGGAGTTACCTTACATCATTTGGAGATAGGCATTTTTTTTTCTTTTTTTTTTCAGTACAGTGGTAAACAAGACAGATGAGGTCTCTGCCTCTAGGAAACTGACATTAGAGGGAGAAAGACAACAAACAAATAAATACAGTCTCACCAGGAGTGCCATGATGAAAACTAAAGTAGTACAGAAGGAAAGGAGCACCAGGGAGAGGTGCTGCTCCGCTTGAACAGAGACCAGAATAAAGAGAGGAATTGAGCCTTGTGAATATCTTAGGGAAGAGAATACCTGGTATTGGGAACTATAAGTGCAGAAGCCCTGAGGTGGGTACACGGTGGCACTGTTCAGGGAACAGCAAGGACGCCAGTGGGAGGGGGGAGAGTGGGCGGGGCAGGCCAGATCTTGCAGGGCCCAGAGGGAGGTGCATCGTATTTAGTCTGATGGACCAGGAGTGCCCACTTCCTTTGGGGCTGAGTGAGAGGTAACCCCTCATAATTCTAGATCTAGGACCTCTGTCCACAGCTGGGTCCAGCATTCTCGGGGCCTCCAGGATGGAAGTATTAATGATGTTTCCTGCTTCCCCATCTGTCTCCTACCTTCCTCCTTCTCCAAGCGAACACTCAAGGGCAGGGAGGGGCCACAACAAGCCCCAGAGGTTAAGTAAGGGCTGTGCCTTCCCACCTGCAACTGTGCAATGCAACTCAATTGTGGGAAGGAGCACTTAGCTCCTCTTGGAGACCAGGTACTGACCTCAGCGTGGCGCCACCAAGGTCTCCACAACACCTGCATCTGAGGCTGCAGCGAGGAGCCCACACAATCACTCTTTGTATTTTTATGGCCCTTGAGAGTTTACTTTGCTTTCCTGCCAGGCCTTTGTCATCCCCGGGGGGGGGGGGGCAGAAAGACAGAATTGATGGTGCCTACTTGGTAGATTAGGAAAGTGAGCACGAGGCAGAGAAATCCCAGATCTTCAGAACCCAGCAATCCTGATTCCCATTCCCTGTCTGGCCAACTCAGAGGTGCAAGAGTCCAGGCACATCTGGACTTTCCGCACCCTACCGTGGGCTCCTACTGCGTGCTCCAGCCACATGGGGGTGATGGGGACAGGGCCAGCTTCCCGAGTGAGCCGCTTGTGCAGCCATACAGGGACCCACACTCAGAAGGGCCCCGGGCTTGGTTTAATGCTCTGCTGTCGCCATCTTGAAATTCTCAATCACTTTTGAACAAGGGATCCTGTGTTTTCACTTTGCACCAGGACCTGGCAAATGATGTGGCTGGCCTGGACAGGGTCCGCGTTCTAGACGCACGTACAGGGACCCCGTTCTAGACGCATGTACAGGGTCCCCGGCAGCCAGTGGCGATGTGAGTTGTAGCCTCACTTCAAGCCTGCAAATGCTGTGGCCTGCAGATCCCCCTGGCGACTCTCCAGCCCCTGTGTTGCCATGGACGAATCTCTGTAGATGTCGGAGATGCTCTTAGCAGACATCCGTGAAGTGATGTCTGGTTTTGATTAAATATCCAGAGTCACTCATTAACTTGCCCCACAAGCAGACTTAGAAGCCCTCCCGATATAAAACCGCCCCCCCATTCCTGCCACCTACATCTCCTGCCGGAAACCAGGAGTCTCTCGTTCAGGGGCTGAGGACCGAGGGGCAGGGGAATGGCTCACAGTCTGGCAAAACCTGCATCTTCCATCGTGTGAAGGTTTCCTCACCCTGCTCTCTCCTCTCCTGACTGGGGTCAGAGGCCATCGTCTACCTGGTACCAATTAAAGGGGTCCAGGAGGGCATCCTGCCTACTTTGGCCACTGGGTCTGAAATTCCATCAAAGCAATCCTTTTTCATTTGGGTGAAACCCATACTTTGAACTGTTTTGCATTCCTCATTGTAGTTTTTATGATGATTTATTTACAAGTCTGTCTCCTCTCGAGGTCAGAGCTTTGGAGGGAAAAGTCCATGCCCTGTTCATTCATTCTTCAAGACACCTATTCCAGGGCAACCCCTGTGTCGAGACATTGGCTAGTACAAGGACTCTAGAACAGTCTTTGGATCCTGAACACTATGCAAAGGACATCCTCTGCTTGGGGGCCTCTTAGTATTTGATGAATGAATGAATGAAAATTATGACTTATATTTGTTGAACACCTACTAGGCTCCAGGCACTGTTTTAATCAGTTTGTATTTCCTCATTTAACTCCCATAATGACCCTGAGTTTTGTGCCATTCTTGCCCCCATTTTACAGAGGAGGAGACTGAGGCACTCAGAAAAGACACTTTACTTAGAGGGCTTACAACATGCATACACATACACCTGCATGCACATAAAGATGCACCTCTGCCAGCCAGAAACTAGTCAGTTCACAGGCAGGCAGGGTTTAGAGCCAAATCAGCAAAATATCTTGAGATGGTGTTTATTTCCTCTCTAGTTCTCGAGTTCTAATGACTGTTTATTCTCATAAACATCTAATTTGTGTGCTCAGCCTCCCAGTCAGAGTGCAGTGCCAAGTGGCTCAGAATGTTTGCTCTCTGGTGGGGTATAATGCCCCTCCCTACTTTTTTTTTTTATATATATAAAACAAGACTCCTCGGAGCCCACGCATCTTCTGGCATCTCACAGGTGGGGCATGTTGTCCTCTGCAGCCTCCAGGCCTCACCAGGCCAGCAGAAGCAGGCTGGAGGGGAGTGAGGGTTCCCTGCAAAGATGGCCACCAGCTACGCCTCCCCTCCCGGCAGGTGCCTGAAGCTCCTCCCACCAGGAGGTGGAGTCTCCTGAAAGTGGGTGGGCTCTGTGAATGCTTTGACCAATAGGAGGCAGCAGAAGTGATGCATGGGCCAGTTCTGGACAAGAGACCTGACAACTTCTGCTTTCCCTCTCTTGGGACCCAGCTGCTGCCATGTAAAGAAGCTCAGGCCAGATTCCAGACAGGACAAGCAACCACGTGGACAGAGTAAGCTTGAGGAAATGAGAGAGGGACCCCACCAGCCCTTCCTGCTCTTCCAGCCGGTACCAAACATTATGGGTAAGACCATGTGGACCATCCAGCCCCAGCCAGCACTCCAGCCCACTCAAAGTGAGACAGACCCCACCCCCTGCTAAGTCCTGAGGGTCAGCCCTGCAAACAGCCTGTCCCCATGTACTCTCTCTTCCCCACCCCCTGGGAGCGAGCCTGCTTGTTTTCCCAACAGGTGTTAAAATAACGACCTTTGGGCTAAAAAGGAAACTGTGTGCAGGGGTGATAAGAGGGTCTAGCTGCCTGAACCGGAAGGAGAGAGGGAGGGAACGAAGGTGGGGGCAGCCTGGGGGAGAACTGGCAAATTTCAGGGAGGGCTGTCAGTGTACTGAGGGGCACAGAACTTCCTTTCCTTTCCCCTCCCCGTCAGAATTCAACCTCAGTCTTTTCTTCATGAACAAGATTTGCAGGAAACAAGGGCACAAGACCAATAGCCCTCTCCTGCCTCAGGGCCTTTGCACTTACAAGTCCCTCTGTCTCAAATGCCGTCCTCCTCCTCCCACCCTTGTTTAGAAATAGGGTCACTGTAGGTGGAATGAGTTAAGTTAGGATGAGGTCAGATCAGAGTAGGGTGGGCCTTAAATTCAATATGACTGGTGTCCTTATAAGATAAGGCCGTAATAAAGACACAGACACAGGCAGGGAGAAGGTCATGTGACAAGGGAGGCTGAGATTGGAAGGGCGCAGCTGCAAGCCAAGCAACTCCAAAGATCGCTGGCAACCCACGGGGAAGAAGCTGGAAGAGGCAAGGAGGGATCCTTCATTAGAATCTGCACAGGGAGATGGCCCTGCTGACACCTTGATTTCACACTTCTGGCCTCTAGAACTGTGAGAGGACACAGTCTGTGGTCCGTACTTTGTTACAGCGGCCCTAACAAACTAATACACTCCTGCTGTGCCCTGGCCTAGTAACCTGGGACTTCAGCAAGTGCTGTTGACTCTGCCTTCAAAATACACCCCAGATCAGCCCCTTCTCCCCACCTGTAGTGAACACCCTGGTCCAACCAGCATCTTGTCTTGCCTGGACTATTACAGTAGCCTCCTCCCTGGTCTCCCAACATCCACTCTGCCCCCTTTTCCCCAAAGCAGCCAGAGGGGTCCTTTTAAACCCTGCATCAGGCCCGCCATCACTCCTTACAAGTTCCCCATCATGCTCACAATACAATCCCAGTGGCTGAATCAGGGCCCCCATGATCTGGCCTCTTCCAGTTCCCGTGATCTTCTCTCCGCTCACTCATGTCGCTCCAACTCATTGTCTTCCCCACTGCTCCTCAAATGCACCAGAAATGGCCCCACCTCAGGGCTTTTGCACATGCTATACCCTCTGCCGGAATCCCTCTTCCTTAGACGCTTACGTGACTCTGGCTCTCTCTTCCTTCACATCTTTGCTCAAATGTCACTTCCTCAGAGAGGCCTTCCCTGACCACCTCAATAAAATAGCTGAGCCCCCTCCCCTCCCCTGAACCCTGCACCATGTCTCTCCATCCCCTCTGGGGAGAAAGTCTCTTTCATGGAGTCAAAGCCCAAACTCCTCCTGCCGGCACTCTTTGAAGCCACTGCGTTCCCCTTCTGGGAACTGATCTTGCAGAGATGCTGGCACAGGGCACGGAAGCTTGGACAGACAAAAAAGTGCACAGCCAGGTTGCTGATGGCAGCAAAGGCCTGAAAACAAGGTTGGGTACCAATCCATAGGGGACCCAGGATGTCAGTTATGGGACAGCCAGACAATGGAAGACTACTCGGCCGTTACAAAGGGTGAGGCTGCCCCAGAGCCAGGGCGCAGAGCAACCTCTAAGATCTACGTTCACATGTCGTTTCTGGGGTTTTTTTTAAATTATTTTTTAAAATTTATTTTTGGCTGCGTTGGATCTTCGTTGCTGTGCGTGGGCTTTCTCTAGTTGTGACGAACAGGGGCTACTCTTCGTTGCGGTGCGCGGGCTTCTCTTTGCAGTGGCTTCTCTTGTTGTGGAGCACGGGCTCTAGGTGTGCGGACTTCAGTAGTTGTGGCGCACGGGCTTAGTTGCTCCGTGGCATGTGGGATCTTCCCAGACAAAGGATCGAACCTGTGTCCCCTGCATTGCCAGGTGGATTCTTAACCACTGGACCACCAGGGAAGTCCCTGGGGTTTTTTTGTTTGTTTATTTTTGTTTTGTTTTGTTTTAACTGCAAGATAATATACACATAATAAAGGGCATGAGGTGCATTAGCATTTGGTGTACAGCTCGAGGGATTTGTTCTTAATGTCCTTTTAAAAAATAAACTATTTTATGGAACAGCTTTAGATTTACAGACAAATTGCTAAGATACTACAGAGTTCCCAAACACCCCACACCCAGTTTTCCCCGTTCTTAACATCTTACATCCATACAATGCATTTGCCTCAATGAACAAATAGATATTGATACATTATTATTAACTAAAGTCCATACTTTATTCAGATTTTCTCAGTGTTTCCTAATGGCCTTCTTCTCTCCAGGATCCCATCCAGGACAGCATGTTACATTTGGTCCTCATGTCTCCTTAGAGCCCTCTCGGCTGTGACGGATTCCCAGACTGTCCTTGCTTTTGATGAGGCGGACAGTTTGCAGGAGCCCTGGTCAGGGATTTTACAGGATGCTCCTCACTTGGGACTGGTTTAGTGTTCTTCTCAAGCTTCGACTGGGGCTACCAACTCGAGGGATTTTTTTAAGCTGTATTGTTCAGGGTAGAAAGGCAGGTGGGTGCAGAAGACCAAGGCAGGGTCCTCCAACTGGTACCTTCAGGAATATTTTCACATTTATATTTGTATATTTCTGTTTGTACATCCCTAGGTCACCCCTGGAAGGACACACAGAAACTGGTCCCTGCAGATGCTTCAGGGGCAGAAAAGTGGACACGCGGGGAGGAGGTGGAAGAGAGATGTCCTTTTCACTGGGCCATTTGAAAAACATTTTAACCATGTGTATATGCAACTGAAAAAAACCAGAGAGATAAATTGAATAAAACAGAACATGCCCCCTGCCCTGGGCCTCCACCCCTCTCTCCAGCCCCTGAGAGCTTGGCAGGAGTCCAGGAGGAAGGTGAGATGGGGAAACAGTTGGCCAGGCAGCTGGCTGGGACTTCAAAGGACTTCAGAGGAGCTGCCCTGCCCAAGAAGGCCCACCTGGGGCCAGGCTCATTCACCTCTGGGGAGGGAAGGAAATGTCAGCCCCTGGGGCTGTCTCAGAACGCCTTCAGGGAGTGGGATGTGGCCGCCAGGCCACATGGGCAAAAGCAGCTTCACCTCTCTGAGCCTCAGTTTGCTCACCTGTGAATTGGGGGTGTTGAGAGCACCTGATCTCTAGGGCTGGTGGTCGGATGGATGTGAATGTGAACATCAAGGGCTTGGCTCACATCTGAGCTTAGGACATGTGCTCTTCACACTGAGAATAAAAACAAGCCTCCCTCCCAGTGGCCCCCAAGGTCCTGCGTGAGTCACCCCTGCCCACCTGTCAGGCCCCATCCCCTTCTTCCTCCTCCAGTGGCTGGAGTGAGAAGGCTAGGAGGTACAGTCACAGGGGGTGTGGGGTGCAGACTCTGCAGGGCCTGGGGCTTTACAAAGACTTAGGATTTCACTGTAAGTGAGATGGGCCCACAGAGAGTTGGGAGCACAGGAGCAACAGGACCAGGCTCCCTCTGGCTGCTGTAAGGAAAGCTGGAGGGCCAGGAGGATGCCCGGAGAACAGGGAGGGGGCTACTGCAATGGTCCAGGCAGGAGCTGAAGGCGGCTTGGACCAGGGTAGAGCCCACTGGGGGCGCAGCTGGGAGACAAATGCACTATCACGTGTGGATTCCATTTGTCCGGTGCACGGTCATTAATATAGTTCACCTGTGGACCCATCAGCCCGTTCCAGCCCCAGAGTATGGGACTCCCTGCCCCCTTTCCCATGAAGATCCAGGTCCCAGGGACTCTGTCCCACATGCCCCTGGGCTTTTTTTAAGGGTCTCCGTCCTGATGACCCAGCAGAGCATCCTTCAGCCCCCTGCGCCCCAGGCAGGTGAGCACGCTGCCAAGGGCACCCCTCTCCTTGAGCACCCACCCTTTCCAGAGAACGACTGCTCTGGTTGCTACATCTGTTTTCATTTGGACACAAGTGCTCATAGCAGCCTTATTCGTACTCACCATAGCTGGAAACATCCCAAATGTCCGTCAGTGGGCAAATGGACCAACAAACCATAACATGTCCATATACAAGGGAATACTTTGCAGCAATGAAAAGGAAAATGAGACACGGATACCTACAGCAACACCTGAGAATCCCAAAGGCATTCTATTGAGTGAAAGAAGCTGGATGCAGAAAAGCACATGCTGTACAATTTCACTGTGTGAAGTTCAAGAATGGGCAGCCAGCCTAGAGGGATTGAAAGCATATGCACGGTTTCCTGCAATGGGGAGGGCATGGGTGGGGGAGGTGATTAGAAGGAGCAAGAGGGCAGCAGCCAGTGTTGATTGAGATACAATTCACATTCTATGAAGTTCAGCCTTTTAACGTACAATTCAGTGGCATTTAGTACATTCACAAGGTAATATAGCCATCATCTCTTATTTCCAGAACATTTTCTTCACTCCCCAAAGAAAGCTCATACCCAATAGAAGTCACCCCCATTCCCCCTCCCCTAAGTCCCTAAACACCCACTTTTCTACATTCTGTCTCTATGTATTGGCCTATTCTGGACATTTCACATAAATGGAATCGTACACTATCTGGCATCTTGCGTCTGGCTTCTCTCACGTAGCATCATGTTTTCAGGGTCCATCCATGTGGTAGCCTGTGTCAGTGCTTCATTCCTTTCTACGTCTGAATAACATTCCATTGTACGGCTATGACACATTTTGTCTGCCTCTTTACCAATTGATGGATATTTGGGTTGTTTCCAATTTGGTGTCCTTAAAAACAATGCCGCTTCGTGCAAGTTTTTGTCTGCATACACGTTGCTGTTTTTCTTGGGTAAGTACCTAGGAGTGGGATTGCTGCTGGGTCGTATGGTGGTTTGCTTAACTTTTGAGAAACTGCCAAACAGTTTTCCAGAATTCCTGCCAGAACTTTGACATGGGCTAATAAGCATCTGGAACAATCTGGAAGGTTCTATTTACCTCTTTTCGTCTTTATAAAAGGTATAATAAATGAGCTGTTGTGTTCTAGGAATGGAGTGATGGGTGCTATGGACACGTGCCTGAAGAAGGGTTTGGGTGGCTCGGGAGAGGGGCAGCAGGTGGTGGCCTGAGCGCTCTGGGCCCTGGAGTTGGGCTGCCTGCTTTCGAACCTCCCCACCGCTTACTCACCCTGGCCCTCGAAGCGATGCCGGGCTAGCATTGCTGCAGACCCAGAAAAGCAGAGCGGGGAGAAAAACAAAAGTGCCACTCTTAGCACAGGGTCCCGTAGCTGCCCTGCTCTGCCCCCACCTGCCGTGCCCGGGAGCACGTGACTGTAGGCATCATTTGGGGCAGTGATCTGGACTGGTGCCAGCCTCCTGGATTCAGATCCCAGTTCTTCCACTTCTTTGTGTGACCCCAGGCAAAGTACAGAACCTCTTTGGTCTCAGTTTCCCTCTGCATGAAATGGAAATAATAACAGAGCTTGCCTCTAAAGGCCTAACATGAGTCCTTCTTGCTTTCCAGGACTGAGTGCGTGTCTGGGAGCGTGTGCCACAATGCAGGTGTCTGTGAAGGTGTGTGCGAGTGTGGACACACCCTATCCTTTGCCCTCTCCATTGGGCAGACTGGATGGCTGTCTGAGGAGGCGTCATCGGCCAGTTTTCCTGTGGTTCTCAGAACCTTTTTCATTGGAGCCAGGCTCGTCCAGGGGCCAGTGAGGGGAGCAGCTTCTATCCTGAAGCCAGTCATTTAATGGGCATTTATTTAACCCGACCCAGCCGGTCTGTGATTTCTTCATGATGTCCCACTCATGAGTTTCCAGCCCACGTTACTTGGCAAGGTCCCTGCCTTAGCTTTTATCAAAAACCCAAAACCAGGGACTTCCCTGGTGGCGCAGTGGTTAAGAATCCGCCTGCCAATTCAGGGGGCACAGGTTCGAGCCCTGGTCCGGTTAGATCCCACATGCCGCAGAGCAACTAAGCCCCTGGCGCCACAACTACTGAGCCCGCATGCCACAACTATTGAAGTCAGCGCGCCTAGAGCCCATGCTCTGCAACAAGAGAAGCCACAGCAGTGAGAAGCCCGCACACCGCAACAAAGAGTAGCCCCCGCTCGCCACAACTAGAGAAAGCCCGTGCACAGCAATGAAGACCCAACGCAGCCAAAACAAAAACAAAAACAACAAAAACCCAAAACTATAACAAAATACGTTACCAGCTAACATTTACTGACCGGCACTATTGCCAGGCACGGGGCCAAGCATCTTACATGCCCTGTCTCATGGAATCCCCACAATTCTGTGATGCAATAAGATCGTCATCATCTTGATTTTATGGAGGAGGAAACTGAAGCACAGTGGTTAGAGACCTGGCCCAGGTCCCACAGCAAGTGAGTGGCAAGCTGGGGTTTGAGCCACCATCAGCTAACCCTTGGTCCTCCTGGCCTGGGCCCTGAGACCCCCTTCTGGAGGGGCTGGTGGTCTCATGGCCCTGTCCCCGTTTGGACCCCACATTGTTGATTCACCATGCTGTGTGGGTCCCAGTCCTGCCAGGGCCTCCCTCGAAGAGACCCCAGACCCTGAGCACTTGTGACTTTAACAAGAAGAACTGTTCCTGAAAGTTGGGGTCAGGGCTGCTGGCGGGGGAGCAGAAAGGAGGGGGTCCATTCTGGGGCAGTTTCTATCTGTCTGTGTGTCTGTCTCTCCTCCTGCCTCTTCTCAGAATCAACGAGAATCCCTCTTTCCTCCAGGCATGCAGTTCCATGAACAACATATCTTGTTTCTGGAACATTCTTTGGGCTAGAACTCCCACCCAATGGCTTCCCCTAATGATTGTCCCAAGCAAAGGCCTCATCTTCCCACCACCCAGGGCCTTGCCGAGGTCAGCGGAGGGGTCGGCCTAGGTTGGAGGGAGGCCCGAGAGGACAAAGCACCCGGGCCGGGAGGTGGTGTCCTCGGAACCGCGAATGTTGGTTGAATGAATAAGAGATCCCCTAAAACAAGGCTGCAGGGAGGGATTGACATCGACACTTTTCAGATAAAGAAACTGAGGCTCAAGGTCACGTGGCTTGTAAACAGAGGCGCCAGGACTGAAACCCGGGTCAGCCGGCTCTCTCACCGCCCAGAGCCCCTCAGAAAACAGGGTGAAGCTCTGCAAGAGTCCCTGCGTGCCCTCATTTTGCCCCCTGGGGAGAAGCAGCCAGCGAGAAGTGAAGGTGCCAGGCAGCTGGCCTTCCCCGGGAGGCGCAGAGCCGGCGGAGTCTGACTTGTGAAGGCAAAATTCATCTGCCCTTGGGCTGTGCTGGCTCCGGTCCCAGCCTGGTGGTGACTGTCACTCTAGATAGAAGAGGGCGCCTCTCGCCATGGCAACGGGGACGTCACCCGGGATGTATTTGCACAAAAGGGGGTGTCGGGAAACACCCACACGCTGGCAGCAGGAACGCAGCGCCGTGGCCTCTGTCCCTGCCTGGGGACAGCTGCTGGGAGGTGGCCAAACCTCTCTGAGCAGTCACGGCCTCCCCCAGCCCTCGTGTCTGCCCTCCCAAGAACTGGGCTGTTTTCTATTCTTTCCTGACGTGGAGAAGGAAGGAGAGGTGCGCTGCCTGATGCATCTGCTCTGTGCCTAGCGAGGTGCTGGCCACTTTCACACCTCTTTGAATCATGACCATTGCACAAACGAGGAGACCGTGGCGGAGAGAGGCAAGGAGGCTAACCCAAGGCCCGGGAAGCCCCTCACGGCACGGCGTTACTGGTGGGGCTTTGGAGGCAGAACTGGCTGGGGTTCAAATCCCTGCTTCCCCAACCACTAGCTCTATTTCCTCAGTGAAGTCATTGAGTCTCTGAGCCTCAGTGCTCTCATCTGTAAAATGGGAACAGTGATAGTTTCCAGAACAGTCACTCATCTTTTTTTTTTTAAAAGGCTGGGCCAGGGCTGGCACTCATCTTTTTTTTTAAGCGTGCAATTCAGTGGTTTTAGTATATTTATACGGTTGTGCAACCATCACCACTGTCTAATTCCAGAACATTTTTCATCAGCCTAAAAGGAAAGCCCCAACCCTTCACAGCCACTCCCATTCCCTGCCCCCAGCCCATAGCAACCAGCAATCTGCTTTCTGTCTCTATGGATTTGCTGATTCTGGACGTTTCATATAAGTGGAATCCTACAATATGTGGCCTTTTGTATTTGGCTTCTCTCACTTAGCTTGTTTTCAAGGTTCATTCACCTTGTACCACATATCAAAACTTCATTCCTTTTTATAGCCGAAAAATAGTCCACCCTACCGACAGACCACAATTTGTTTACCCGTTCATCAGCTGATGGACATTTGGGCTGTTTCCATCTTTGGCTGTTGTAAATAGTGCTGCTATGAACATTCATATACAAGGTTCTCTGTGGATGTATGTTTCCATTTCTCTTAGTCTCTACTTAGCAGTGAAATGACCAGATCATATGATAGGTGTATGTTAAACTTTTTAAGGAACTGCCAAACTGTTTTCCAAAGCGGTTGTATCATTTTGCATCCTCACCAGCAACGGGTGAGAGTCCCAGTTTTTCTACATCCTCACCAGCACTTGGTACATTGCTGTCATTTTATTGTTGAAGAGGCTTTTGAAGACGCTAAAAGTAACAAAAGAGCCCGTACATTACTCATAATAGTCAAATGATGGAAGCAACCCAAGAGGCCACCAACAAATGAATGGATTATTAAAATGTGTTACATACATACAACAGGATACTATTCAGCCTTAAAAAGTGCCCCCTCCCACTATGGGTACCGTATGCCAGATAGGCTGAGAATGCCCCTGGAGGCTATTGGTGCTGTCCTTGTAAATATGAGCTTAAAATGACTAGCTCACAGAGATGTTAAGGCATTGAAATAATCAAATGAGTGTTTTTATAACATACCCACCTGGCATGACCATTGACATAACTTCTGATCATTTGGAATCCAAACAAATAAAACGCCCAAATATTGTTTTTTTTTTTCTTCCCTGTTGTACCAAAGAAGGAAGGAGATTCTGGCACAAGCTACAACATGGATGAACCCTGAGGACATTATGCTAAAAGAAATCAGCCAGTAACAAAAGGACAAACACTGTATGAGTCCACTTATATGAGGCACCTAAAGTAATCAAAGGTATAGAGACATAAGTAGAAGGGTGGTTGCCAGGAGCTGGAGTGGGGAATGGGGAGTTAGTGTTTAACGGGGATAGAGTACCAGTTTGGGAAGATGAAAGAGTTCTGGAGATGGATAATGGTGGTGGTTGCCCAGCAGTGTGAATGTACGTCATGCCACCGAACTGTACTCTTAAAAATGGTTAAAACCGGGGCTTCCCTGGTGGCGCAGTGGTTGGGACTCCGCCTGCCAATGCAGGGGACACGGGTTCGAGCCCTGGTCCGGGAAGATCCCACATGCCGTGGAGCAACTAAGCCCGAGCGCCACAACTACTGAGCCTGCACTCTAGAATCTGCGAGCCACAACTACTGAGCCCGCGAGCCACAACTACTGAAGCCCGTGCGCCTAGAGCCTGTACTCTGCAACAAGAGAAGCCACTGCAATGAGAAGCCCGCGCACCGCAACGAAGATTAGCCCCGCTCGCCACAACTAGAGAAAGCCCGTGCACAGTAACGAAGACCCAGCACAGCCAAAAAAAAAAAGATTAAAGTCGTAAATTTTATGTTATGTATATTTTAGCACAAATTTTTGTTTTATTTATTTTTAAATATTTGGACTTTAATTTTTTCATGTTTTTTAAAATGTTTATTTATTTATTTTATTTTTTGGCTGCATCAGGTCTTAGTTGTGGCACATGGGATCTTCGTTGCAGCATGCGGGAGCTTTGTTGCCACACGCAGGCTTCTCTCTAGTTGTGGTTTGCATGCTCAGTAGTTGCTTCGCGTGGGCTTAGTTGACCTGCGGCATGTGAGATCTTAGTTCCCCGACCAGGGATTGAACCTGCATCCCCTGCATTGGAAGGAGGATTCTTAACCACTGGACCACCAGGGAAGTCCCCACGAATTTTTTAAAATGCAGCATCCTTTAAATTTTGTCCTTGAGTGAACTGTTTTTGATTTCAAGTCATCCAGTCTACCATGTAACAGGAACTAAATTCTGCCCCTCTGGGCTTGAGGGGTGCCCAAGGGGGAGGCTATGACCCACTTGTGGCCTGTGAGACATAAGGGGAAGTCTGCTGACGGCTCCTGGGCAAGAGAGGTCTCACTATAAAATGAGAAAGATACAGGAAGAGAGACTTGTCCCCTTCTGCCCACTTTCCTTCCTGCCTTTGGATGTCATTGTGTGAGGAAGTGATGTCTGGAGCTGTGGCAGTCACCTTGTCACCATGAGGAGACAGCCAAGAGAATTTCAGAGATGTCAACCCTATGTTATGATATTGAGGAACTATTGAACCCACCTGGGAAGTGCCTACTTCCTGGTGTCCTACTAAATAAACAATGAATGGCCTCATGATTTAAGTCACTCTTAGCCCAGGTTTCTGTTACTTGCAGCCAAGTGTATTCCTAGTGGATTCAATACACTACTCCTTCTATGGATTCAGGATTCAGGGTTAGCGACAAGAGACTTTGAGTTCATCACAACTTGGGCTGGCCAGTTGTGTGACCACAGGGAAATTGCTCCACCCCTCTGGGCTCCCAGTTTGCCAATGGCCAATTGGAGACCGTAGTGCTATATCTTTCGTAATGTAGATGGTGTGAAGTTAGTGCATTACAGGATGTCAACATGTGCCTGGTACACAGTAGGGGATTATTCAGCTATTCCCTGGGAAGCAGGATGACCCTTTTACCCTGGGAACAAAAAATAATGGCAATGCAAGACTATGTCTGGGCAGGGCTGTCCCCGGCCACAGTCTTGGGCTGTGGCATTTTTTTCTGGCTGCCTCAACTGCGGAAGCTGCAGAGGCCTTGGGCTGCTGGCTGGGGAAAGGACAACGATGCAGTGTTGATTAGGGGTTTTACTTTCCCTTCTCCCGTAACAAAAGCGCTGAGCATTTACTTAGAGAAGGCTCATAAATTCCCAGCCACTGCACAGCCTTCCAACTGGAAACGAGTCAAGCGTTCCTCTTTGCTGAGTTCAAGGTCGGCCCCCCTGTTGTGCTGGCACTCGGGATCCCCTGGAACGAACTGAGTCGTTGCAGGAAAGTGGTGGCTGTAAGGAGCAGCAGTGCCCCTCCCAGGAGGGACGAGGGAATCTGGGAGACAGGCAAGATCACCTAACAGGGTGTCCATTACCCTGAAGAGTTGAGAGCAAGCAGGTAAGACGAAGTTGCAAGTGGCCACGAGGCGAGGGTGGGGTGTTTTCACGCCCCTGAAGGGAGGGGGTGGTGGCAGCTTTGACCTCATTAACAAGGCTGAGTTCATCTTCCAACTGTCGGGAAACTGGCTTAACAATCTTACACTCATTCCCCAGCTGCCTCGCCTGAGGCTGTTATAGACAGAAGGTTTGTGTTCCCCCCCAAATTCTTATGTTGAAACCTAACCCCTATGTGATGATATTAGGAGGCAGGACATTTGGGAGGTAATTAGGTCACGAGGGTGGAGCCCCCATGTATGGGATTAGTGTCCTTAATAAAGATGCCCCAGAGAGCTCCCTCCACCCCATGAGGACACAGACAAGGCAGCCCTCCGTGAACCAGGAAGACACAGAATCTGCCAACACCTTGATCCCAAGATCCAGGCTCCAGAACTGAGAAATAAATGTTTGTTGTTTATGCCATCCAGTCGATGGTATTTTGTTATAGCAGCCTGAGCTGGCTAAGACAGGCCCAGGGAGACTTTGGGGTGATCCTGGAGGCAAAGGCACCCACCGCCCCTGCAGAGGTGGGAGGTCCAGGTGGCCAGCTGCACTGGACCTGCAGTAGGTAGGCACCTGCAAGGTGGCAAAGCATTCTGGCAGTGAGCATTGTGGCAACCCCCAATTTGTTCAGCCCGGCCTTCCTCAGTCTCCCCCACCTTCGCTTCCCCAACCATTTGTGTCAGGCCTTCTCGAGGGGCTTCTTAGACCAGCTGCTGTTCCTACCTCCATCCTCGAGGGAGTGATTCTGAAAAATGTTCCCATCCTCAGGAATGCAGACTCACTGCTTCTTGATTAAAATAAATAAAGGCAAATCCTAATGAAATATGAGCAAACGCTAGGCTGCAAGAAATCCTGGGGGGGCCACAGAGAATGAGGAGGTGTGGCGGGAAGGTGGAGGTACTGAGTGCCGAGCGGAGGGCTTTGGGCTGAACTGGAAGGCAGCAGAGAGCTATAGGGGGGCTGGTGGGGGAGGGGAGAACTCTGTGTTGGGCCTGGACCCTCTACTCCAGCCACAGAGGCCTCCTTATGGGCCCTTGAACATTCCTGGTTGGGTCCTGCCGCAGGGCCTTTGCACCTGCAATTCTCTCGCCTGGAACATTCTTCCCCAGATCTTGGCACAGCTTGGGTCAAAGATCACCTCAAAAAGGGGTCTCCAATATGGCCTTTCTAGAGTAGCTGCACCCCTTCTGTCACTCTCTTCCTCATCAACTCTTTTTATGGAATTCTCTCTTCCCATTGCCCAGAATTCCAGAATTGTCTTGTTTGTTTATGGTCTGTCTCTTTTACTGTCGTAGCCCCAATTACCAGGACCATAGGATGAAAGAATAGGATGAACAAATGGATGGGTAGATGGAGGGATGGATAGATGGATGAATGAATGAATGATGGAGCTTGTTTTGGGGGGCGGTTAATCATGGCAACATGCACAGTGATGTCTTGAGCCTGCAGGGTGCCCACTCCCCGTGTGCAGCCCCTGGCACACTCAAGGCTGGGGAAAGCTCGCTGATGGCCCTGCCCCAGGGGCCCCATTCTCCCCGCAGCTCTGTGCAGCAGCAAAGCTTTGAAGCTGCCATTCCCTGCTGGGTCTGCAGACGGGAGCTGCCTGACGTTTCTGCAGGGGCAGGAGGCTGGTGGCAGGGAGGGGCCATAAAGCAGCCAAGCTCTTGGTTTCCTGCTGGAGAACCCCGCAGGGAAGCAGCTTTTTTTCCAGAATGCCCAGAGCAGTCTCTGTCCAAGGCACGGGGGTCCAGGCACAGTGAGGCGAGGCCTCGGGGCTGCTCTTGGCAGCAATCAGACCCCTCACAGGGCAGGACCGGAGAAGAGAAGCTCGCGGGCTGGCGGACTCTGCTGACAACTGCACAGACAGCAACCTTCAGGGCCTGAGGGATGAGACAGAAGTCTCCAAGCAACAAGCAGGCGGCCGTGGGAAGGACCCGGGCCTGGAGGAGAGGTCCAGCAGGAGTGGGCCTAGGTCCTTAGTAACAGATCGCCTTTTTCAGAGATGGCTGCAGCAATATGCCCATCCCACATGGTCTTCTTACTGTAGGACCCTGACACTCCTCCCACCTAATGGGATGGTTTACATCACCTCCCTCTTGAACCTGGGCATGTTTATGACTCATTTGTAACCAACAGAATGTGATGGAAGGGATGCGTGTGGCCAAGGTCACAGAGGGTGGTGCAGGCACATTCATGCAACAGCCCCAAGATGCCATGTAAGTGGTGTGACTGCCAGGCTCGCTGTGTCGTGAGGAAAGCCCAAGCAGCCGGGACAGGACGCCAGGTGCACCTGTTCTGACCCACAGTCCAACGAGCTCCCAGCCAGCAGTCAGCTCCAACCTCTAAATAAGATGCCTCCGCAATGCCCTGCACGAATGCTTGACCCACAGAATCTGTGAGTATAATAAGACGACTGTGGGACTTCCCTGGCAGTCCAGTGGTTAGGACTCTGCACTTCCACTGCAGGGGGCACTGGTTCAATCCCTGCTTGAGGAACTAACATTTTGCAAGCTGCATGACGCAGCCAAAAAAAAAAAAAAAAGACAGCAGTTGGAGGATGCCGTGGGGGTTTGTCACCCAGAACTAGTACCCTTCTGCCCTGGCACAGGGGCTCTGACTCAGCATTCTCACTGGTCTCCCCACCTCCACTCTGTCCCACCCAGCCGCCCACCACCCAGCCAGCAGCTCAGGCCCTTCCCCTGTTTAGAACTCCTCGGGGTGGATGTGACTTTACCCCTCTCTCTGAGGGTAGGAAACGTGCCCATCTTTCATCAGATTTTGTCACCTGGCTCTTTGCAGGCCTCCCACCCACCTGATGAAGAAATTAAATCTTAGAGAGGTTTCAAGGGGTCACTTTGTCTTCCCAAGGTCAAAATGGTCGGAGTAGACTTAAGCCTTCTAGAAGGTAGGGCAAAAGTTCCTGTGGTCTCCCGTTCTTATGGTCACTCCCAAAACTGTAATCACACAATAACCACACCACCACCAGCAGTAACAGTAATAGTGGGCTTGCCCTGTGCCAGTCACCGTTCTAAGCACGTCTTACATGTTACCTCATTTAGACACACTCATTGTCCAAGCCAGTATGATTCTTGGGGGTAATTTCTTTTTTTGTTTTTAATTTCTTTTTTTTTTTTTTTAATTTATTTTTATTTATTTATGGCTGTGTTAGGTCTTCGTTTCTGTGCGAGGGCTTTCTCTAGTTGTGGCAAGCGGGGGCCACTCTTCATCGCGGTGTGCGGGCCTCTCACTATCACGGCCTCTCCCGTTGCGGAGCACAGGCTCCAGACGCGCAGGCTCAGTAATTGTGGCTCACAGGCCTAGTTGCTCTGCGGCATGTGGGATCTTCCCAGACCAGGGCACGAACCCGTGTCCCCTGCATTGGCAGGCAGATTCTCAACCACTGCGCCACCAGGGAAGCCCCTTAATTTCTTTTTTATTTATTTATTTTTGAAAAATTTTGGCCACTCTGCACAGCACGTGGGATCTTAGTTCCCCGACTAGGGTTCGAACCCATGTCCCCTGCATTGGTAGTGAGGAGTCTTAACCACTGGACTGCCAGGGAAGTCCCTGGGGGCAATTTCTTACCCAGATGATTGGGCTCCAGAGTTTGTAATAGTCAGGATAGGCCAGGTTATGCTGTGGTAACAAACAACTCCGCAACGTCAGTGACTTGACACCCAAAGGTTTACTGTCCCTCACTCTACACGTCCATGATGAGTCAGCTGTGGACTCTGCTCCAGGGTGCCCTCACACCAGGACCCAACCTGCTGGAAGGTGAGTTAGAACGAAAGAGAGCTCTGGAAGGTCTCACACGGGCAAATGAACGTGCAGCCTGGAATCACCACTTCCACTCACACTCAGTGGCTGAAAACAGTCACATGGTCCCCACTACCCACCAGGGGTCAGGAAATGCCCAGAAAAAAGGAATATGTGAGCAGCCTGTGCTGCCCCAGAGTCTGCAGGGCACAGTGGCTGGTATCTGGGTCCAGCATCCCCAAGGGTCCCACCCAACCCTCCCTCCCCTCCAGGGTCTATTTCCCCCTGTGCCTGGTGAGGGACGGGCACCCACCCTCACAGAACCCACCTGTAGTGGGCAGACTAACAGCCCCCCAAAAGATGCTGTCCTATGTTACCTTACAAGGCGTGTTACTTTAGCATATGTTACCTTACACAGTGTGTTAGCTGGGGCTGCCATGATACCTTACAGAGTGTGTTAGCTGGGGCTGCCATAACAAAGTACCACAAACTGGGGGGCCCTACACAACAGAGATTTATTTCCTCACAGTTCTGGAGGCTGGAGTCCAAGGTCAAGGTGTGGGCAGGGCTGGTTTCTCCTGAGGCCTCTCTCCTTGGCTTGCAGACAGCCGTCTTCTCGCTGTGTCCTCATGTGGTCTACTCTCTGTGCGTGCATGCCTCCGGTCTCTTTTTATATCCTAATCTCTTCTTATACAGGCACCAGTCTCATCGGATGAGTTTTAATGACCCCATTTTAACTTAATTGCCTCTTTAAAGACCTTATCTCCAAATACAGTCACATTCTGATGTTCCGGAGGTTGTGAGTTTTGAGGGGTCAGAGTCAACCCATAGCACGTGGCAAAAGGGACTTTGCAGGTGTGATTTAGTTAAGGATTTTGAGATGAAGAGATTATCCTGGGTTATCCTGGTGGGTCCAAAGGCATCAAAGTGGCCCCTACAAGAGGGAGGCGGGAGGGTCAGAGTCAGAGAAGGAGACAGGAGGATGGCAGCCGAGGTTGGAGTGACGTAGCCACGATCAAGGGGCACAGGTGCCTCTAGAAGCTGGAAAAGGCAAGGGAATGGACTCCCCCACCTGCCACGAGCCTCCAGAGGGAACCAGCCCTGCCGACACTTTGGTTTCAGCCCCGTAAAATCCATTCTGATCTTTTGCCCTCCAGAACCGTAAGATGATAAATTCGTGTTGCTTTGACGTTAAATTTGTGGTAATTTATTAGGGCAGCCACAGGAAACTGATACCGCTTGAAGCACCCATCTTTGTAGAAACTGCCCCCAGACCTACTCTACCCCCAGACAGAGGGACCCAAAGACCCAGAGCCACCACCTTGGATGATGTGGGACTGTAGGAGTTCGTAGTAAATACAAAGGGCCTGCGACCCCAAACGGCGGATCCCTTTCCCTCTACCAGGGGGACAAAACGCCTGCACTCTCAACCCTCCACCCCACCCTGACCCCCTGACCTCCTCTCCGGCCACATCCAGCTGCTCTTTTCAAACTCACCAGGCCTTTCCCACCTCTCTCAGCCTTTGGCCCGGCTGTTTCCTCTTCCTGGTGTCCCTGTGTGCCTGACTCACTGTCAGCCTCCAAAGAATGCCCTCCCCGCCCCTGCCTGGCCCAGCTGAATTAATCTCATCTCACTCACTCAGTAGACGTTTACCAAGTGTGTCTTCCATTCTCACCAGGAGGTGACCAGGACAGACATAGCCCTGACCTCAGAGCAGATCGTACAGAGAGTTCCATGTTCCCTCCTTGCCCCATCTCCCCACCCCAGCACACAGCTTCCCCTCTTAGTAATAACTGGCATTCGTGTGACACATTTGTTACATCCAGTGACTCAACACGGGTACGTCGTTTTCAACTAGAGTCCATAGTTTACATCAGGGCTCACTCTTGGTGTTGTATATTCTGTGGGGTTTGATAAATGTATAACAACAGGTATCTACCATTATGGTATCATACAGGATAGTTTCACGGCCCTAAAAAATCCCCTCTGTTCCACCTATTCATCTACCCCTCCCCCCCAACCCCTGACAACCACTGATCTTTTTACTGTTTCCGCATAGTTTTACCTTTCCTAGAATGTCATAGGGTTGGAATCATACAGCTTGTAGCCTTTTCAGACTGGCTGCTTTCACTTAGTAACATGCAATGTTCCGTGTCTTTTCATGGCTTGAGAGCTCATTTCTTTTTAGTGCTGAATAAAATTCCATTGTCTGGATGGACCACCGTTTATTTATCCATTCACCTGCTGAAGTGCATGATGGTTGCTTCCAGTTGGGACAATTATGAGTAAGGCTGCTATAAATATCCGTGTGCCGGTTTTGGTGTGGACAGACGTTATTAAGTCATTTGGTAAATACCTAGAAGCGTGAAGGCTGGAACACGTGGTAAGAATATGTTTAGTTTCGTAAGAAACCACCAAACTGTCTTGCAAAGTGGCTGCACCATTTTGCATTCCCACCAGCAATGAATGAGAGTTCCTGGGTTTTTACACTTTCTCATGGTTGAAAAAAAATCGGAAGAAGAGTAGTATTTCTTGGGAGATTGGGATTGACATATATACACTATTATGTATAAAATAGATAACTAATAAGAACCTGCTGTATAAAAAATAAATAAAATAAAGTTCAAAAATTCAAAAAAAAGAGTGATATTTCATGACACCTGAATACTACATTAAATTTATTTATTTATTTATTTATTTATTTATTTTTGCCCTGAGGCTTGCGGGAATCTCAGTTAATTCCCTGACCAGGGATCGAACCTGTGCCCCCTGCAGTGGAAGTGCATAGTCCTAACCGTTGGACTGCCAGGGAAGTCCCTGACTACATGAAATTTAAATTTCAGGGCCCATAAATAAAGTTTTATTAGAACACAGCCACCTCCATTCATTTAGGTATTAGCTATGGCTCCTTTCATACTACAAAAGTAGAGTAGAATAGTTGAGACGGTAAGTCCCACACAAAAACATTCTACCTGACCCTTTACAGAAAAGGCTTGCCCACCTCTGACTTAGTAGAGTGATTTTGAGATTCACGTTATATTGTTGTGCATATTAATACTTCACTCCTTGCGACTTCCTTGGTGGTCCAGAGGTTAAGACTCTGCACTCCCAAAGTAGGGGGCCTGGGTTCAATCCCTGGTCCAGGAGCTAGATCCCACATGCCACAAGTAAGAGCCCACATACTGTAACTAAGAGCCTGCGTGCCACAACTAAGACCTGGTGCAGCCAAATAAATTAAAGAAAACAAAAACAAAAAACTTCACTTCTCTTCATTGCTGAATAGGATTCCATTGTGTGAGTACACAACAATTTATCTGGTCACCGGCTGATGGACGCTAGGTGTCTCCAGTTTTTAGCTATTATGGATAAAGCAGCTATGCACTTTTGTGTATGAGAATATATGGGACATATGTCTTCTTTCCTCTTGGGTAAATGCCCATGAGTGGAATTGCTGGGTCATGATGGCAGTATGCTATTTCCAACCAATGTCCCTTTTATTCCATTTCACCCAAAGAAGGGTTCCTTCTTTGCCCTTTGCCCCTTGCCCTCTGCCAAACTAGACCCCAAAGCATTCATTGCCCAGGGAAAGAATAAGAGAGTAGAAAAGCATAAAAAAGGCTGTTCAGTTTCAGAAGTCAAAGCTCTTGAGTCGCAAGAACCTGGGCTTTTGAGCTGCAAAGCCAGAGCTATGAAGAGCTCCAGATATCAAGCTGGTGCCCCACAAAATAGATTGGGGTGGTGGTGGAGGGTGTATAGTGACAAGCCAGACTGTGAGCCCAGGAGGAGACGATGGCTCCTGGGGCCGGGACACAGAAGCCAGTGGGTGGAGAGACACTACCAGATGCCCCTCAGAATCTGCTCTCCTCTCCTTTGGGCAAGCAGCAAGATGGCCCTTCCCAGCATCCTTTGCAGTTAGCAGTGACCACGTGACTGAGCTCTTGCAGGCTGACCCTCCAAACCTCCTCTGTATGATTCTTTTTTTTTTTAAATAAATTTATTTATTTATTCATTTATTTTTGGCTTCATTGGGTCTTCGTTGCTGTGCGCCGGCTTTCTCTAGTTGCGGCGAGCGGGGGCTACTCTTCTTTGTGGTGCGCGGGCTTCTCGTTGCCGTGGCTTCTCTTGTTGCGGAGCATGGGCTCTAGGCATGTGGGCTTCAGTAGCTGTGGCTTGCGGGCTCAGTAGTTGTGGCGCACGGGCTTAGCTGCTCCACGGTATGTGGGATCTTCCCGGACCAGGGCTCAAACCCATGTCCACTGCATTGGCAGGGGGATTCTTAACCACTGCACCACCAGGGAAGTCCCAAACCTAACTTTTCTAGAAGTTGGAAGTTTTGATGTATGTAAAATATCCTCCTCATCAAATGGCAGCAACTCATTCATGCTGGCTCGATTCAGCACATCTATGGCTGGATTTGACCTATGGGCCACCAGTTTGCAATCTCTGTCCATTGGTTCAATTAATAAGCATTTATGGAGCACCTACTGTGTGCCAGGCACAAATAAGGCACAGCGTAGGGAACTGTGGAGGGAGAGTAATCTCCCAGCAGAGACCCAGAGGGACGCGCAATCCAGGCTGTTGGGAATCCCCTTGCTGCACGTCCCCCAGGGTGGTGGGTGGCCTCGGGCTGGGGACAGGGCAGGGGTTTCCTCCGTCACCCAGCCTGTGTGCATGTACAGAGCCCCGCCCCTCCTGCTATTGAGGGGCTGCATGGGTGGCCCAGCAGCCTCCAGGCTTTTCCAAAGATTTACAGGGGAAAACTTTCCCTCCCTGTTGCTCAGAATTGTTCAACTTCCCAGCCTTTCGCTAATTACTGTGCCCTTGAGCAAAAATGTTAATCTAAAAAACGTCAAATTATAATGGCTTACTTGACATAATTGGAACAAACAAGATGAGCAGGGAGACAGCAAACAACGGTGCTATCCACATCAGCCCCTCGTAGGCCCCGGTGGGAAGCAGGGCCCACCTGGCAGGAGGTGGCGGGGCAGGCTTCAGCCCCCAGGCAGGGCAAGCCACCAGCAGGGAGGGCCCGGGTCCCAGCCCTGGTGGGAGGAGGTTTATGGGCCTCATGTGCCCCTCGCCTTGGGATATCGCTGGGCCCGTCTTTCTGCAGTGGGTTTCCGACCAGAAACCCTCGTTGGGCGTGGAGCAGTCAGCGTGGATGTGAATCCCATTTCCCGCTGTGTGTTCTGGGGACAGGGATTTCCCCTCTCTGTTTGCCCCTTTCCTCATCTGTGAAATGGGGCTAATAAGAACGTCCACCTCCAAGAGTTCTCCACGTGACAGGGTTGTGAACGCTGAGCACAGATCATCACACACAGCAAGTGCTGGGTACACACTCACCACTGTGGCTGATGCTGGGAGCCCCGCCTCAGGCCCATCTGAGGCCGGAGAGGAGGTGCAGGCCTCTGTCCTTCGTTTCTCTCTTTTCTTGCAGGGACCTGTCCCACCCCTGGCTTTACCTATAAGGTCCCCATCTGGGGGAGACTCAACCTCCTACCTGCCTGCCTTGCTGAGCGTCCAGTAAGGAGGATTCCAGAGATTCTAGAGCCAGCAAGGAGGAAAGAAGGGAGCTGGTAACCTCTTGATAAGAGATGTTCAGAGAGCCCTTAGTGAAGGAACAGCCCAGGCCTTCTTATCTGAGCAGATAAGAGGGTGAGTGGGGTGGGACCCACGGTGGGACCCAGCCCTGCCCAGGGCTCATGCATGCACACCAGAGCTCGTGCAATACCATCAGAGCTTGTGCATGGACACTAAGAGCCCATGCACACACCCAGAGCCCATACATGGCTAACCCTTAGCCCCAAGCTCTCTGGATAGTTGTAAGCGTTGGGATGCTTTGGGCTGCAAGTAACAGAAAATCTAACTCAAAAACAGCTTAAACTAGAAGTGAGCAAACTATTACTCAAAGGCTGGCTCTCTGTTTTTGTTAATAAAGCTTTATTGGAACACAGCCATGCCCATTTATGTATTGCCTCTGGCAGCTTTCACTCTATAGCAGCAGAGTAGACCAGTTGCGACAGAGACCGTCTGGTCTGTAATGCTTAAGGTATTTACTCTCTGGTCCTTTACAGAAAAGGGTTGCCAGCCTCTAGCTTGAACTATAAAGGAGACTAATTACGTCAGTTGATGAATGCTTACAGCGAAAGTGGTGCACTACTTATCTATGACTGGGCAACAACTCACCCCTAAAGTTAGAGGTTTAAAGCAACGATAATCATTTACTATCTCATAGTTTCTGTGAGTCATGAATTCGGGAGTGGCTCTGCTGGGTGTTTTGAGCTCAAGGTGTCTCAGAGGTTGCAGGTGGAGGTGTTGGAGGTTCATGCCGGGTTGTGAAAACGCCACCTGCATGTATGTGTCTGGTATCTGTACTGAGAAGACAAACAGCTGGCATTTCTCAGGTATCTTCCTTCATCTTTATGTGTTCTTTCCAGCATGGCAGCCTCAGAAAAGCCAGACATTTTACACTACAGTTCATGGTTGGGTGTCTCGAGCATATCCCAAAAGAGAGCCAGGTAGAAGTCATTTCACTTTCCTGTGTACCCACTCGTCAGAGCCATCACAAAGGTCCACCTAGGTTCAAGGAGAGGGACCTGAACTCACCACTCCAATGCCTCAACATGACCACCAAGAATCTAGGATCCTTCCGTCTTTCTGCCCTACTGACCTTGCTCTGGGCTCAGCTAATAGCCCCATGGTCACAAAATGGCTGCTGAGGAGCCAGCATTTTAAACAAATACAGCAACACCCAACATAAGAGGAAACGGTCTTGATCCTGTATCTCTCTTTTGTCCCCAACATTATTATTGAAGTATAAGATACAGAAGGGCACATAGATGATAAGAACACAGAGCAATATATTTCCAGAAGTGCCACACATCCGTGTCGCCAACACCCAGACAGACAAAATAACCAGAAGCACTCAGAAGCCCCTTTACTCTCCCTCAGCCACTACCCCACCATTCTCCTCAAAGGTGATAGCTTTCCTGACCTCTATCACTGCAGCCGACTCTTGGTTGCTTTTGCCTTTTATATAAACGGAGTCGCAGCTAAAGGTGCTTGTGTGTCTAGCTTTCCTCACCTGACATCACATTTATGAGCTTCTTCCACACTGTTGAGTGCAGTGCCAGGCAGTTCTTTTTAATTGCTGTGTGGTATTTCATTGTGAGACCCCACAGTTTGTTTTTCCATTCTCACGTTGGGAGGCAGCTGGGTTGCTGGGGCAATTATGAAAAGAGCTACAGTTAGCATCCTTGTAGGTGTCTCCCTTTGGAAATACGGGTGCATTGGCCGTAAAACAAGAAGGGGAATTGCTGGGTTATAGGCTAGGCGAAGTTCAGCTTCAGTAGAAACTTCTGAACTGTTTCCAAAGTGACTGAAAATGTCCCTGTCCCCAAGGTCAGGAGCCCCAGCACCCCACACTGGGTGACCCATTATGTCCAGTCTCCTGTCCCAGCGTCATCCAGCCCTCCCCCACTAACTTCTTTCCTGCCTTCTGGGGTCCAGAGCCATCAGCTCCGAAGTGGGCTATAAACACAAGACCTGGTCACCTCCAGAGACAGCAAGGGCTGTAAATGACACCTCAGTAAAGAACTTTCCAATCTACAGGTTTCAAATGGGGATTTTTCTTTTTTTAGGACAATGGCTGCTTATTGCAAAATGTTTAGAAAAAACTTACAAGTCTAAAGAAGAAAATAAAAGCCTTCTATCATCTCATTGTTGTGCAAAAATATTTTAATGTATTTCTTTCCAGTCTTTTTTCTATGCATTTATATGGACATAGGATTTTAGCTAACTTTTTTCTTTTTTTTTTTTTTTTTTGGCTGCCCCATGCGGCATGCAGAATCTTAGTTCCCCAACCAGGGATGGAGCCCATGCCCCCTGCAGTGGAAGCTCCGAGTCCTAACAGGACTGCCAGGGAAGTCCCTGTAGCTAACTTTCATAACACACTTACTATATACCGAGCACTGTTTCTTAAGCATTTCATATATATTAATACATTTAATTTTCATAACAATTCATCCAACTGGCTATTACTAATCCCTGCTTTCCAGATGAGGAAAATGAGGCCCAGAGAGGTGAAGTGACTTGCCCAAGGTCACACAGCTGTTCATCAGTACAGCAAAGACTCAAACTCAGCTTTCTCAGCCCAGTTTTGCTTTTAACCACTACAGTGTGCTTCTCCTGGCTTTGTTCTTATTCATCTGGAGTCAGAGGGTACAGACTGGACATGATCATGAATTTAGGCGTTCTGACTTCAGAGCCTGGGAGCCCCCATCCTCCCAGCCCCACTGTGGTCAGGCCACAAGCAGCACCTCCTGTCTTCTGTTGACGTGCCTGACTCTGGAGGGTCCAACCTGAGGACACTGGTCACTGAGAGCCAGCCTGACCTCCTTATTTCCCCCTCCTTCCTTCCCAGAGCCTCTGCAGAAGGTAGACGTGTTGGGCGTTTACCTGTCCACGGCCAGGTGCCTTTCATCTTTGCCTCTGAAGATAAAAATCTGTTGGCCTCCAAATGGATTTCTGGGAAACACCTAGCCATTATTCACCCGGGCAAAAAATAGAAAGACAATCACGCTGCCCCGGGCTGTGTCCTCCCCAGTGCATGCTGGGTCACTGACACATACGTGGCACTTCCCAGGCGCTCCAGGGGGATGCTGGTGCCCAGCAGTTCTGACTCACCATGGGCACGAGAGCCAGACTCTCCAAGACCAGTGGTGGTGGGAGCTGCCCCGCCCAGAGCTCGGGTTCCCCCACTCACCACACCATGATCTTGGGCAAGGTCAGGCTCCCTGAACCTCAGTTTTCTCATCTGGAAAGTGGGTATGATGATACCGTCTTTCATCACAATGAAGCTGCCATCAGTGTAAGCCGCACAGTGATGTTATGTACCACAAAGAAAAAACTGTTGCCACTTAAACTGTGACAAGACACAGGTTGTCAGAAATGTTTTGATTTCAGCGATGAGGGAAAATGGGCTTCTGAGTGACCAACTTGTGTCAGCCAGCCTAACAGGGCTTGGCGCTGGTGCTGTCGTGCTGTCACTGTGACCAATCTTCTCTGACTTTCTCCTACTTTGCAGCAAGGGGTGAAAAGCAGCACTAATTTCCCCAAGGGGAATCAACCTCTGGACCTCCCGTCCTGACCTTCATGGGGGGGTGGGGAGCGTCCTCCCAGAGACCACTCCACAGGCTGGGGTCCTGGTGTTTTGCCCTCCACCCCCAGGTGACCAGGGGGACCACCCCTTGGTGACATCATTGTTCTCTCTGCTATAATAAAAGGCACAGAGGTGGCCCTAAGGCAGCAAGGCCTCTTCAGTAGGGAGGGGTCCAAAGTGGAGATGACCTTCCAGGGCAAGGGAGAGATAGGCAACAAAGCAGATGAACAGGAAACACTCCATTATAACGTCAGGGAGACACGAGGGTCAGAAGAAAATAGAGCAGAATGAGGGTGAGCGAGCGATGGGGAGGGTCCAGGCTATTTGGATAAGGAGGTTGGGGAAGGCAATTGACATGAGTGGTGAAAGGTGAGAAGGAGCCAGCAGTGCAGACTTCTGGGGGAAAGGCGTTAGGGCAGGGGGGACAGCAAGTGCAAACGCCCTGAGGCAGGAACAAATCTGTGTCTGAAGAGAAGAAGGAAAGCCATTGAGGACAGAGCAGAGTGAATGGAAGGGAAGGGGGGTAGGTGATGAGATGGAGAGAGGCAGGGGCCTTGAAGGTCATGTGACACGAGTGGATATTCTTCTGGGAACAATGGGAGCCACTGCGATTTAGAGCAGAGGGGTGGCATGGTCTGGGTGATGTTCGCAAAGGTCTTTCTGGCTTCTGTGGGCTACAGGGGGCAAGGGCAGCACTGACTTCACAGGAACGTCCTGGAGATTGCAGGTAAGAATCCATACGAAGTGTGCCCACCATACCTGGCATGTAGTAAGTGCTTGATTAATGGGGGTCAGTGTGGATATTGTTGTTGTATTATTATTATCAAGATTGCATTTCCATATGCCAACAGAGACCTCAATCCTGACATGCATCCAATCCCCCAAAGCTCACAATCTGTCCGGGGAGATTAATTCCTCCAGTTCAGAGAGCCCCGTCCTCAGGCCCAAAGAAGGCTCTAGGACCTCAGGGGAAGAAGGGTCAGCTGGGACTACCCACCTCTGATGTCCCTTCTCACGCCCTTTGAATGTTTCTCAGTCCAGAACGGGCTGAATCAACCCCCCAACTCACCCCATGCCTTCTCTCAGCTCCCTAGAAAAGCCACCATCTGTGTGCTCTGAACACCCTTGCCGACTGGAAAGGCTCCTTGACCCCAGCTACTGTTCCCTGCTCAGAATTCTCCGTGAATCTTGGCTGCAACAGTCACCCACTTGATGTCTGTGAGTTAATATTCCACGAGTTTCCCCAAGTCAGAGATGGTCAGAGTTTGCAGGAAATTCTGAGATGGCCAAGCTCAGGATTGGTGAATACATAGCACTTCTCTGTGCCACACCCGAGCAGACATCACTAATCACTGTCTCTCCAGCTGAGCTGGAACATCACCTCTTCAACCTGGACCTTCAGGCAACCACACCCCATTGCTAAGAATCGGCACAGGATGAACGCTCCTTGTTTCACCCAGTCTAGCACAAAGCCCTCACTGTATACTAGGAAAACTGAGGCCCACTTATGGGAAAGAACTAGAATTCAGGCCCCCTGACTCCCAGCCTATAGTATCACTCCTCAAGGGCAAGGGGACATTTGTTATTTATGTCTTCCCTAGAGGACCTGGCTACAGCAGATATTTGTTCAACAAATCACAGGAATTAAATAAACGAAAACCAAAGAAAGAAAAAAGAGTTCCAGCTGCAACAGGTGGAAACTGGGTTGGAAGTGAGGAAGAAATTCATGACATCCAGGGTTGCTAGACGTTTAGAAAAGTTGCTAAGGTAAGGGGAAATTTCAGAGTATCTTTCCTTGCAGGACTTAAAAAATAGTCCCCCCCAAAAAAAATGCTCTGATTAAGTACCCATCTGCCTGGGAGGCTCCCACAGAATTCTGAGTTTATTATTCATTCATCCTTGACAAGTGTTTGCTGAGCATCAACTATATGCCAAGCATAAATCAGTCGTCGAATTAAAGAGCAACAATAACAGCTAGAATCTGTGTCTCTGTATCCGTGAGGATCTTAGGCTGTGAGCGTCAAGCCAAGCCTGGGAGCTAGATGTGGCTCCTTCCAAGGCAGGTGTATTTGTTATCTACTGCTGCGTAACAAAATACCCTAAAACTTACCGGCATAAACCAACCATAAAAATTTATTGTCTCACATAGTTTCTGTACATCAGGAATTTGAGATCAGCTTGTCTGGGTGGTTCTGCTTTGGGGTCTCTCGTGAGGCTGCAGTCAAGATGCCAGCCAGGGCTGTGGTCATCTGAAGGTTTGACTGGGGCTGGAGGACCTGCTTCCAAGGTGGCACCCTCAATGGCTGTTAGTCGGTGTCTGAGTCAGTTCGGACTGCCATAACAAAAGACCACAGACTGGGTGGCTGAAACAGCAGAAATTTATTGTCTCAGTTCTGGAGGCTGGAAGCCCAAGATCAAGGTGTCAGCAGGTCTGGTTTCTCCTGATGCCTCTCTCCTTGACTTACAGATGGCTACCTGTCACTGTGTCCTCACATGGCTTTTCTTCTGTGTGTGCATCCCTGGCATCTCTTCCTCTTTGTATAAGGACATTAGTCAGATTGGATTAGGGCTCACCCTAACAGCCTCATTTTAACTTCATTACCTCTTTAAAGGCTCAGTTTCCAATACAGGCACATTCCAAGGAACTGGGGCTCAGGGCTTCCATATAGGAAATGGATAGGACACAATTCAGGCCCTAAGAGCAGACCTCAGGTCTTTACCAGCTGTTGGTGGGAAACCTCAGTTCTTTGCTCCCAGCTCTGCAGGGAAAGGTCCCAGCATTGCCCTTTCCCCCCAGTGAAGCTCCAGTTCCATCAGGGTTAAATCTCATCTTACCAACCTTTGGATCTGAACGCTTTTCACACAGCATCCAGCCTGAGTCATTTAGTAATTCATTCAACAAATATTCATGCTCCATTGTGCCCCAGAGCTGGAGGTGCCACGGCAAAAAAAGGGAAGTCCCAGCCTTTAAGGAACTCATTGTTCTATAGGTGGGACAGAGAAGCAAGTGTCCCATCCCAGAGCAGAGTGACGACACTTTAAAATAATAAGAGACGCCGCTCACTGAGTACCCATCTTGTACCAGACACTGTGTCAAGCTCTTTACGTGTATTAAGTCACTGAGCCCTGGGGGAGGTACTGTTGCCACTCCCTCTTTACAGATGAGGATAAGTCACCTGCCCAAGGTCATATTGCAAAGAAATGGCAGAGCTGGGCTCCAACTCAAGCACCTGGGCTCCCAAACGCAAGATTTCTGCCATGATCTTCTGTGGCCATGGTGATTCCTACTGAGCAGGGGAACCGCAGGATACAACTAACGCCCAATGGATTGGCAAAAAGTATAAAGTCCAGCAACACCAGGTGCTGGTGACGATGTAGAGCAATGGGACTCCTCCGGCTCGCAGGTCGGGGTGTAAACCAGCACTGCCCTTTTGGAAATCAGTGCAATGTTAAGCACCAAAATTGAAGACAGTCATATGCCATGATCCAGACATCCCACTGCTTGGTATTGACTCCCAAGAGAAATGAAGTCTTATGTCCACACAAAGATAAATGCTCATAGTAGCTTTATTCTGGAAACTGGAAAAACAAATGTCCATCAACAGGTGAATGAACCAATCGAAGCATATTCACACCACGGAATCCTGCTCAGAAATGAAACAAAGAATCGAGACACACAACAACCTGGGTGGATCTCATGCCAGTGGAGAAGCCAGACTCAGAGGAGAACATACTATATGATTCTATTTTTTTGGAAAGAGGCAAAAACTGATCAACAGCATTAGGGATGTCTAGCTGGGTGGTTAAACTATAATGCACATAAGCAACGAAAGGGATGTCACAGGGGCTGGTAGGTGGTTAGCTCTTGGGGAGACGGAGGGAATGGTGATCGGGAAGGACCACACGGGTCGTGGGTGTCGGGTGGCAACTAAGTTCTACTTCCTGCCCTGGGTGCTGGTACATTATGCTAGTTTCATAATTATACTCCCCACTCTGTTAATGTACTACTCCCTACCTGTGCTCTATTTCGGGAGGTGAAAAGTCATGGGCTTTGGTGTTCAACGTGCCTTAAGTATTTATTTCTTGAGCACCTACTATGCGCCAGACCTAATGCTAAACTATTAGGGATACAGGGAGAACCAGACAGACATGATCTCTGTCCTCAAGGGGCTTATGGACAAGTGGGACAGACAGATATTAAGCAGATAATGACACAGGTGTCTGCAGTTTGCTTATATCTGTGCCAAGTCAATGAAGAAGCATTAGGAAGGGCTACACATGCTGGTACCAGAGAGAGCTGTGTGAATGGATCAAGAAGCAATAGTAGCCAATGCTTCTTGCTCTTTGCCCTCTAGTATATATAAAGATATTGTTCTATGTTCTTTTCTTAATTCCCTCACTCAGTCTTTTTAACAACGTCATAAGGTAGACGGTATTTCTATGCCCACTTAACAGATGGTAAAACTGAGGCATAGAAAGCTTCAGCAACTTGTCTAAGGTTACCCAGTTCAAGTGGCAGAGTTAGGTGGTCTGACTCCAAAATCCCTTGAACCTGAGTCTAGCCTGCACCCTAAGGAACTAACTGGTCTTTAAGATGAGGCCTGAAAGATGAACAGGGTCAGCAGTAGCTTTCACTAGGAAAGCAGGGAAGAGCATTTTCACCAGAGGGACTAGCATGTGCTAAAGTTCAAGCTGGAAAGCAGCTGTGGTGTGGGAGGGGCTGGAGGCTGGAGCACAGTGAAGATGGCCAGAGTCGCTGAACAGGGCTCCCGCCGAGCCCCAGGGCCAAGTACAGAACTTCAGAGCCGCTCTTGGTCCCGGTGTGTCTCTCACCCTCTGCTGGGTGTAATGAGAGCTCCCTGGCTGCTGCCAGGATGAAATGGAATCACATGCAGTTGGTCCTCACCTGCCTTAAATCTTTTCTTTCCCCCTTCAGTTCAAGTTCAAGGAAATAGCCTCCAAAGCCCAGAGCCATGAAAAACAGTTGTAATACTACTGATATAAGAGATCTGGCACTTCCCTGCTTCACGGAAGACCCATTAGTGCACACACAGCCCTTCTGCTACGTGGCATTCAGTGCTTCCATAGTCTCCAGGGACCGACGCAGCCTCATCAGGGCCCAGAGAGGAGCCCCCGCTTCCTGGGAGGCAGGCATCTGCGGCGCCCACACCAGCCACTCGACTGGGGAGGGAGCAGCAATTTCACGTTCACACCCCGAACGACACAACCCCTAATTAGACACAGAGGCACTGCGAGCTAGCGAAGGCTGTGGGAGATGGTTCCTGTTTAGTAAAAGTGTCATTTCATCTCTCTCTCGCTGCTTTTGAAACTTGCTGGTGATAACAGGGATCGGAGAAAAGAGAACGCCCACAGAAACACATGCCTGGGGGCCGAGGCGCACTGAGTGGGCGTGCGAAGCGGCAGCAAGCACACGCACGCACACGCACGCACACGCACGCCCCGGGCTCACGTGGCTGGGCTCCCGGCACAGGCACCGTGCCCTGCTCCCCAGGGTCGTGGTGGAGAGTGGGACTTGGGGGCCCGCAGGTCCTGGGTTCAAGCCCTGGATCCGCTGCTGGTTGGCTGGGTGTCCTCAGGCAAGGAACTTGACCTCTCTCAGCCTCCTATTCCTCAACCGTAAGGTGCAGACGATTAATTATAATGATCCCACCCTCTTCGTCCTTGCCCTGTGTCTGCAGGGGCTGAGTCTGCGACACAGGAGCTGCACCCACACACCCCCCACCCTCTGGGCTCTGGTAGGGGCTGACCGACAGGAAGCGTCAGAGCGAATCAGAGGGCGCAGGTTGGGGGAGAAGGAGGAGGGGGTACTTATGCCCCTCCGTCCCTCCCTACAGGGCTGGGGTTTGGCTTGTCCCCCTACTGAAGGTCACAGCTCCTGCTGGTCAGCCCTTTCTGAGAGCTGCCTGTAATAGCCTCCTATTACTGCAGGAACAAATGAGCACATCCTTAGTGGCTTAAAACAACACAAACTTACTCCTTTAGCATCTGGAGGTCAGAAGTCTGACACAGGTCTCACTGGGCCAAAATCAAGGTGTCAGCAGGGCTGTGTTCCTTCTGGAAGTTCTGGGGGAGTATCTGTGCCTTGCCTTTTCCGGTTTCTAGAAGCCGCCAATGCCTTGGTCACGTCCCCCCTCCTCCATCCTCAAATCTCTCTGACTCTGAACTCCTGGCTCCCCCTTCCACTATTAAGGACCCTTGTGATGACAGTGAGCCCGCTGGATAACCCACGATAATCTTCCCATCCCCTGGTCACCTTCCCTCCCCCTGGTCATACAAGCCAGCATAGGCACAGTTTCCAGGAACCCGGCTGTGGATGTCTTTGCAGGCCATTATTCTGCCTCTCGCTCTGGCTCTGTGCTGCTCTGGTCCCTGACCCTCAGGTCTAGGAACAGGAAGGGGTCCCCACGATGCTAGCCTCCGGGTGCTACATCACCCCTGCTGCTTCCCTTAGCCTGGACACCCCACTGTCCACCATCCTTTCATTTCATCTCCCCACTGACCTCCATTCAAAGTGTCTCTCCGAGCTGTCTGAGGACAAAGTAAGCCATCACGTGTACCTGTAACGCCCTCAGCCTGGCGTCAGGCGCGTGGTAAGCGCTCAGCACACCTTCATCATTATTATTTTGTAAATTTCCCTCACTAGCTGCAGGACCCTTGAAGGTGGGAACTGTATATTTTTATCTCATTTTTTAAATTTATCTCATTTATCTCACTAGCCCAGCTGCTCTCAAAGACTAGGTGCTCAATTATTCATTTAACAAACATTTATTGAGCACTGACCGGACTCTGGGGAGGCAGAGGTGAGAAAACTTAACCCCAGGAAGCTTCTGGTCTAGTGAGGGAGCCCGCAGCTATGGCTGTCATCAGACAAATGCATAATGACAAGACTGCCACCCAGATATTCATGGAGTGCCTCCCTGGGCCAGCCACCAAATACCAGGAGTACCAAGTGAGAGAGACACAACCCCTGCCCTCAAGGCGCTGATGCTTTCAGGTTAGTGAGAGTGATGGGTGCTGTGTGCTCATCTCTCTAAGCAGGTCGCTCTTATCTGATTCTCAGATCTGGTCTGGGGGAAGTTCTGGCAACTCTTTAGATTTTAATCCCTACGTTCTTAATCCGGTGTACACATGTGAGCAAGAGGAAAAGATAATCATCACTTACACTCTTTTAAACAAATTTATAAATAAATTTTGAACTACCTCCGTTAAAAAAAAAAAAAAAGTTAGTTTCTCATTACTCCTGTAACAAATTACCCCAAACTTAGTGGCTTAAGCAACACAGTTTCCCTGGACTAAGTCAAGGTGCTGGCAGGGCTGGTTCCTTCAGGAGGTTCCAGGGGAGACTGGCTTCCTGGCCTTTTCTAGCATTACATTTCTTGTCTCTTGATCTCATATCACTCCTACTTCTTGCCTCTGTTGTCACAGCTCCTATTTCCTCTTCTATGGTCAAGTCTCTCTCTGTCTCCCTCTTTTTTTCTTTTTTCTTCTTGATCATGCCATGCAGTATGTGGGATCTAGATCCCCGACCAGGGATTGAACCCAGGCGCCCTGCATTGGGAGCACAGTCTTAACCACTGGACTGCCAGGGAAGTCCCCCTCTTTTTTTTTTAACTTCCCTTTTTTAAATTTTTTATTTATTTTTAGTTTTTTACTTTTTGACCATGCCGCACGGCATGTAGGATCTAAGTTCCCCCGACCAGGATCGAACCCGGGCCCCCTGCAGCGGAAGCACAGTGTCCTAACCACTGGACTGCAGGGGAAGTCCCTCTGCCTCCCTCTTTAAAGGACACTTGTGGTTACATTTAGGGCCCCCCCCGCCCCCCGCCATCATCCAGGAGGATCTCTCCATCTTGAGATCCTTCATCACATCTGCAAAGTTCCCTTTGCCATGATAGGTTCCAGAGATTAGGACCTGGGCATCTTCGGGGGCCCCTATTCTGCCCATTGCATGCACGATCTACAGCCCTCCCAGGGCCCATTCCGTCCACCACATTTCTGTCTGTCCCTTGTGCCAGCACATGTTGATCTGCTTCATTCTTTTCAGCCTAATGGGCACTTGCACAGCAACGCCTGTTAAAACTACACTGGCAGCATTCACAGGGAAACAGTCAGGGGTCTGCGCTCCCCTGGGAGCTGAGAGGGGTGCTGGCTAGCTCTGAGAGAGTTCTGGACACGACTGAGCCTTCCCACTGCCAATACCACCCTTCCAAGGCCTCCAAGTGCCCCAAGTCAGAGGTGGCTGGTGCAATGTGTGATGTGACACCAACGCCGGGATTTGGGGACAAAGGTGGCATAGAAGCGGAGGTCAGTATACATTAGGAAAAAGGAGATAAATTGTTCTGAAAACATAGCCATGTGTATGCAGACCAATGGGTGCCTACTTAAAACTCAATCGTTTCCTTACGTTTTACATTTACATTTATCATTTACGTAGCCTCATTTTAAGTATGCTGGTTAACTTTCAATTGCCCTTTCAGACCCTCCCTGCTCTGTGTATCAGGAGGCTGACCCTATGGACTACATTTCCCAGGATCCCTTGCACTCTGATTTCCTGCTGGGTTCAGCCAATGGGAAGCACAGAGGGAAGACTGGAGGGCGGGACGGGAGAGAGGTTGGGGTATTTCCCCCATCTCCCTTCCTGCCTCACTGTGATTAGAACAAGGGCTGTGTTCTTCTCCTGAAGGTCACTCCTGTTGAGGGCCCCTCTCCTCCAGCTACAGCTCTCTCTGGGTTCCAGTAACTACTCCTTCTCCACTCCTTCCAGCCTAAAGGTGGTAACAGCTCCTTGTTTTCACTAGCCCTGGACACTGCAACATTTATTCTTGGTTTCCCTACACAGACCCTGCCTCCACCTTTGTAGACTGTCCCTTTGTTAACTCTCCCAATTATCCCATTTGAGTGCTGGGACTCAGACAGATACACTGAGCAATGATATTTGTGACATCACAGGCTTGATGTGCCAGTTACAACCTTTGAACACATTAAAATAAAGATTGATTACTAAAGCAAAAAAATACAGTGGCATTCTACTTAAAATCATCTCATATAATATCATTGGTATTCATGGCACTCAGGGACATTGTCATGGAATAAGCCCTATTACAAGGATAATACAAAGCATGTTTGGCCTAACCATGGGGACCAAATTATCACATCCTGAGGGAGTGGGGTGCAGCTTGCAAAGGTCAGACTGCACTAGAGATAATGGCTTGGGGGAAAGAGAATGGAGGAAGGTGAAGTCGGTGTAAGTACTCTGGGTACCACCTAAAATGTTAGATTCTGGTATTTCAAATGGGAAACTTACCATTTTTGTAAATAATTACTTACATGGTGCTGTAACACTGCACTACTCAGAATTCTTGCTTGCAAGTGACAGAGACCAACTACAGTGACTTGATTAGTTTCCTAGACTGCCATAACATCGTACCCAAAACTGGGTGGCTTAAAACAACAGGAATTTATTGTCTTACAATCCTGGAGGCCAGAAGTCTGAAATCAAGGTGTCAGTAAGTCCATGCTCTGATGGCGCCGGGTGGCGGGGAACCCTTCCTTCCTCCTCTAGCTTCTGGTGTTTTCTGGCAACCCTAGGTGTTCCTTCCTTGGCTTGTAGATACACCATCCCAGTCACGTGGCCTTGTCCCTTTGTATCTTCACATCATCTTCCCTCTGTGCATGTCTGTCTCTGTGTCCAAATTTTCCTTTTTTTATAGGGACTCCAGTCATATGGGATTAGGGCCCACCCTAATGACCTCATCCTAACTTGATGACCTCTGTAAAAAACCAATTTCCAAATCAGGTGACATTCTGAGATACTGGGGTTAGTACTTCAACATATCTTTTTGTGGGAAGGGGCACAATTCAACTCATAACAGTGATTCAATTTACCCAAAACATGGAAATTACTGGTCTGCATAATAAGAAAAAAACCTGGAGTGTGTCTTCAGGTGTGGTTTGATCCAGGGCCCACTGCCTTCATGATTCGATCTCTGGCCCCCCATCTCTCCACTCGGCTTACGAGTTTGGCTTCATTCTTAAGCAGTCTCTCTCCATGTGGGGACTCCAGGCAGCTCCAGATCCCTGTTCTCCCAGCTGAGCAAAAAAAGCAGAAAATATTCTTCTTTCTCAATACTTCCAACAAATTCCTCAGGCTGACACTCAGCTGCCTTGCTTGGATCATGTGCCTACCTCTGAACCAATCACTGAGGTCAGGAGGCGGGACAATACTGATTAGGTAGGCCTGAGTCACATGCCCATCTCTGGGGAAAGGGGGAAAGGGGGAAAAGCAGGAGCCAGGTCCTGGCCGGCCTCACGGCCTAAGGGGAGGGGAGCGCAGGTCCTCCAGGTGTGGTTCCCAGAAACAGGGAGCTTGGGAGCCGACCAGCACAAACAACAGGTACCTGCTAGATGCCTGGAAAAAAAACCAACCCAGGATGAACACCTGTCAGTGGCACACAGTAGTTATCTTGGGAGTCAGAGGTTTGCAGAGTTTTCAATGCTTACAGGATGCATAGCTGACTTCTGCCTTGCTAGAACTTTCTGGAAGAATGACTTTTTGCATTCCCAGGGGTGCAGATTCTGAGAAGGAGGTTAGCATGCACAAAGTGTATTAAGGTGGGCCCTTGGGATCAGCCCCATGGGAAGGGAAGGGAGAGAAACAGGAGGGGCAGAGAGAGGGGGCAGCTTGGCTGAACTCACCACACGGGGCCTCTGGAGCTAGGAAGCCCTCCCAGAGGAGTCCTGTGGGCAGTGAGCTGTCCAGGGTTTTCCACTGGCTTTCCTCAGTCATCACAGGATTTCCCAACCTTGGGACTGTTGACATTTGAGGCCGGATCATTCTTTGTTGCGGGGGAGCAGGATCCCTGGCCTCTACCCACTACATGCCAGTACCGCCCCCTTCCCGGTTGTAACACCAAGAAGTGTCTCCAAACAAAGCCAAGTGTCCCCTGGGTGGCAGAATCGTCCTGTTGAGAACTGCGGGGTCCTCAGATGAGGGCAGTTGCAGGGGGGTCATCACCCAGCAGAGGTGGCTTGGCAACTGCAGCCTTCCCGAGGTAGTCCCCAACAGCCCTTCCCAAAGCTAAGGCAACAGGCCCCTCCTGGAGGACAATCCGAGCGACCCATCTTAGCCTCCACCCTGACAAGTTATCAGAAAAATGTTGATTGATTGATTGATTGATTGGCCAAGCCACGTAGCTTGCGGGATCTTAGTTCCCCGACCAGGGATGGAACCCGCGCCCTCGGCAGTGAAAGAGTGGAGTCCTAACTGGATTCCCTACTGGATCGCCAGGGAAGTCCCCAGAAAAATATTTAATGGAGGTAAATAAAACAATAAAATACCGTGTTCCCAACATGCAGCTTGGGAAAAAATTAATCTCATGTGATCTCCTCCGCAATCCACTGGGGGCAAATGCCCTGGCCCCTCACCTCACCCAGCACCTCTCCCACAACCAGCCGGCTCTCTGGGCAGGGGGGCTGGGCCACCTTCTCCCCTACAGGGATTACACAAAGTGTGTTTGCACATTCAAAGTCTCCATGACCTGCCATGTTGGTTTGGCCTTATTAGCGATCCCCCTCCCCTGTCAATAGAACCTTGACTTTGTCCAGGTGCTGCCTTGGTCCCACCCTTGCCCCGCAGTGGACACTGGTCAGTTAAACCAATAGTGGGAGTTCCGAGGCCTCCCTTGTTTCACAGTTGGCCTAGGAGGGGTTACGTGGAGAACTCTAGCAATAGGGGAAGTGTGTCGGGCAGCTTTGGGAAAGATTTCCTTGTCTTTACATATGGCTGTGAGGAAAGGCTATTCACTCTGCTGCCTTTAGGGCTTTGTGACAGGATGCCTGGCTCACCAGCAGCCATTTTGCACCATGAGGGGATGAGCCTAAAGATGGCAAAGCACAAAAATGGAAAGAGCCTAGGTCCTGGTTGGCACTAAGTGGGCTGCTGAATCAACCAGCCCTGACACCATCTCTGTCTTCCAGTGCTGTGACATAATACACACGTCTTCCTTGGAGAAGCCATTTTGAATCAGGACTTCTGTTATCTATGGCCTCTTGATTCACTTGGAAAAGTCCTGGAGCCAAGAAATCTCTTTCCCTTTGTGTTACCCAATGCTTCTCGCACTTCTCTGAGCAGAAAAAAAAAAAAAAAAAAAAACTTTAAAAGAACATTTTAAGTCAAACCTTTTGATTTTCCTCTTTAGACAATTAGCAAATGTAGCAAAAGCTGAGCTACTTGGCCTTGGTGGGTTCAAATATGGTTCCCTTACTGACCAGCAGTATGACCTTGGACAAGCCCCTCTCCCCCAGGAAAGCTCCTGGGCAGGGACTGATAATTATCTTCTCAGTATCCACCCTCCCCTTCTTCTTTTTTTTTTTAAATATTAGTCTTTATTTATTTATTTATTTATTTATTTATGGCGTGTTGGGTCTTCGTTTCTGTGCGAGGGCTTTCTGTAGTTGTGGCAAGTGGGGGCCACTCTTCATCGCGGTGCGTGGGCCTCTCACTATCGCGGCCTTTCTTGTTGCGGAGCA
Organism: Balaenoptera borealis; assembly: GCF_965194805.1. NCBI lineage: Eukaryota > Metazoa > Chordata > Mammalia > Artiodactyla > Balaenopteridae > Balaenoptera > Balaenoptera borealis. The sequence goes on from NC_138875.1 coordinate 86,177,494, forward strand.
CAGTCTCCAGATGCGCAGGCTCAGTAGTTGTGGCTCACGGGCCTAGCCGCTCCGCGGCATGTGGGATCTTCCCAGACCAGGGCTCGAACCCGTGTCCCCCGCATTGGCAGGCAGATTCTCAACCACTGCGCCACTAGGGAAGCCCCCTTCCCCTTCTTCTTTAGCCACAACACCTCAATTTTTATCTGGGCATCATTTCCTAGCCTCACTTGTGTTTAGGTTCAGCTGTGTAGCTAAAGCTGGCCAGTGAGATGAAGGTAGAAGTGTTTCATGGAAATTCCAGGAAGGCTCCTTAAAGGAGAATGATTCAGTTGAAGGATGATCTCTTTCCTTCCTCCAGCTGCCTAGAATGCAGATGCGATGGCTGGAGCTCCAGGAGCCATCTTGGACGATGAGGTAACTTTGAGGATGAAAGTTACACAGTAAGATACAGAGGAGTCCAGGGCCTGATGCGTAATAAATGCTGAATAAATGGGAGCTGTAATTTTATCATTAATATCTACAGGACCCAGGTTTTCCCTCCAGTGTATTCTGCAGAGCACAAGATGTTGTGTTCAAAAAAACTGATCTTTTGATACAATTGGGATATGTCTCCTACAGACACAGAATGTACATTTGATTATTAAAGGCCTTAGTAAGTCCTGTACTTTCTTTTTGTTTAACCCTGCGTGTCCCAGATTGATTTGGGCACTAAACCACACCCTCCTATTATCTTTTATTTTAATTATACCTACTCCCATTTCCCTGAACAAACTCCAGGAAACCCTGATCTAGCCCAGAGGTTCTCGAACTTTACTGTGCACACCAATCACCTGAGGAGATTTTTAAAGGACAGATTGTGACTCAGATGGTTTCTGGTGGAGCCTGAGATTCTGCATTTCAACAACCTAATGCTGATGGTCCGGGCATTGCACTTTGAGAAGCAAAGAGTAATAATGTCTCATACAGCATGTCTTCATCTTACTCACTTCTCAGGCAGCCCAGGTGTCATGGGGATGAGATGGCCTTCAGCCTGGCAAGGTCAGGTTCAAATCTCACTTTACTCTTAGAGCCGTGGGCTTTTTGTCCATGTCACTTTGCCTTTCTGAACCTCCATCCTGATGTATAAAATAACCCATTTCTCAGAGAGTGGCTGAGAAGGTCAAAGGAGGGAAAGAATGAACCAAGTAACAAGAATATCAACTAAACTCTCCCTTAGGTACAGATGAGGAAACAGGTTCAGAGAGGTTAAGCAACTTACCAAGGACACACAGCCAGGAAGTAGCAGATCTGACTCCAGATAAACTGCTTTGATTTCCTCATCAGAAGGTTGTGGTGCGGTCTGGGGAATAAGACCAGCATTTTAGGGAATTCCAGGTGGGAATTGGTGTCAATGGTTATTTTTCTGCTTTCAGCCCCCAGAGGGTCTTGGGCTCAGCAAGGCAGGGTCCCAGGCTGTCCGGTTGTCTAAGGATTGATCTCAGCCAGGAGGCTAAGGTGTTGCCACCCACTCTGGGTCACCGGGATCAACCTGTCAACCGCTGTGGAGTAGGAACAAGGCGTGAAACGCTCCCTTCCTCTTGGCCTGGGCCGCTGGTGAAATCATCTTCGAATCCTGGGATGAACAAATGAGGTCATTCGGGCAGGCCCTGTGGCTGCCTGATCTGCCCTACAGCCCCCGCTCGGGCCAGAGCATCCGTTCTGACAGCTGTGAGGTTCGGGTTCGCTGGAATCAGTCCCCATTGATGAGGCACTTTGGGGCTTTGTTCAAACCCCCCTTTCCTCTCTCATCCCAGACCTGGGATGGGAAATAGTGGTGCCGTGAGGGTAGAACGACCACCTCTATCCTGATTTGCTCAAGACTGTCCCTGGTGTAGCACCAAGAGTCCTGCGTCCCAGGAACCTCTCAGTTCGGAGCAAGGGGGGGGCAATTGGTGACACCCCCCCCCCACGGCGGGGACTGGGGGCTTTCTGTTCTGTTCCCGTGCGGGCAAGGCCTGTCCGCCTGCCCTGTTCCCTTGCAACTTGCTGCTGTTTCTGCGATGGCAGAGCAGGGAAATGTGTATCTGTGCAAGTACCCCCCTCAGTCTTATCTCCTTAGAATGGGGATAAGGGTGCTACTCTCCTGGAGGAGATGCCAAGAGGCTTAAAGGAGGTAAAGATCACAAGGGACTCAGCAAAGACTGTAAGCGCCCATACAAGGCAGTGCTTTTATAAAAAAAAAAATAACACAAGGGGGACTTGCTGACAAGGCAAAGGGGATCCTGGGGAAATCTCTGCAAGCGGAGGAGGTCACAGCAGGAGTGGGATGTGGGTCTTGTGTCCACGGTGTGCCAGGCCCATGGGGGGCATGCAGTCGGTTCATCTTGAGAACTACACAGTTGGGAGTATTATTGCCCCATTTTATAGATGAGGAAACTGAGGCTAAGAGAGCAGTTGGCAAGGGTGGCTCCCTCTCCCCCCTCTCAGCCTCAGCTCTCCTTTCCTGATGTTCTGGGAAAGGAAGAGACTGGCTCGTCCGTCCCCTGGCCCAGTGCCATCCAGTGCCCTAGAGACCTCCATGCTGGAGGGGCAGGACCATCTTGACTTTGCCTGGGGTGGTCCCACAGCTCTTTCGAGGACCCCAGGCCTGGGATGCCCTCCCAGACTCTGCTGCCTACACCTATGACTCAACTTTGTGGGGCAGGAGCCTCAGTTTCTCCCTCCATAAAATGGAGATAATGGAGCCCTGAAGGCTGTTGAAGGGAACTTTTGTTGACTCACAGAGAGCCAGTGCTGAACTGCCCGGGCCTGGGCACCTTGGGGCTCATACGAGGGGCCAGTATGAGAATTCTGATCAGGGGACGCCATCTCCTCCCCGCAGAGGGTCGGGGTGTCTTTGTCATGCTCCCCAATGGCCAGCATGCCTCCCATATTCTGGTTTTAACGCCTCGCTTACTTGCCGGCCTCGCCCATGGGTCTGTGACGTCAGCAGAGCAGAGCCCTTCCAACCTCCCGTTGGCCAGGTCCCAGGACCAGCCCCTCCGAGCCTCGGCAGGCAAGCTGAATCCAGACACTGTCTCCTGGGGCCCCGTCCCCACCCTGCACTTCGGAGGGACAAAGTCACACGCCCACTGGCCACCCTGAACGGCCCCCCAGACCAGCCATTCTTTTTTTTTTTATTTTTGGCTGCGGTGGGTCTTCGTTGCTGCACGCGGGCTTTTCTTTAGTTGCGGCGAGCAGGGGCTACTCTTCGTTGCGGTGCGCGGACTTCTCATTGCAGTGGCTTCGCTTGTTGCGGAGCATCGGCTCTAGGCGCACGGGCTTCAGTAGTTGTGGCACGCGGGCTCAGTAGTTGTGGCTCACGGGCTCTAGAGCACAGGCTCAGTAGTTGTGGTGCACCGGCTTAGTTGCTCTGCGGCATGTGGGATCTTCCTGGACCAGGGCTCGAACCTGTGTCCCCTGCATTGGCAGGCGGATTCTCAACCACTGCGCCACCAGGGAAGCCCTAGACCAGCCATTCCTGAAGTGTGGCCTAAGGAACCCTGGGGGTCTGAGACCCTTTGGGGGGATCCACAAGGCCCTCCTTTTCCAGCCCCCTGTCAGTGAGCTGGCTTTGCTTCACTGCCTTCCACCAAGAAGACAAATCACAACAGGCTGGATGTGGAGCAGATCTGAAGATCCAGATCCCGGACATTAAAGAGATTTGCGCAAACAGAAAACAAGGCCACTCTTGCCACATATTTTTTGGCTTGAGACAAATCACTTTTAGGACAAATCATTATTTGTCATAAAAATATATTATTGACATTAACATGTAATAAGTGTATTATCTTTCTTTTTAAGTGAATTAATAAATGCATGTTTTAAAATTTTACCAATCTCTAATATGAGAAATACTGAATAATAGAACTCATATAAATGAAAGCTCTTTGCTTGGGGTCCTTGATAATTTTTAAGTGTCATGGGTCTGGAGACCAAAAAGTTTGAGAACCGCTCCTTTAAACAATGGTCTCCCTTTGCTCCTTAAATTAAAATGGCTAACGGTTACCTAGCACTTTCTATGTGCCGAGCATCTGCCTAGACATTTTGCATAGATATTTTTATATAGATGTGCACATAGGTATTAACTTAGTAACACAACAGTCCCCTGAGGTGAGTTCTAGATGCTCCATTTTACAGATGGGGAAACTTGGGCTCAGAGAGGGGAAGTCCTCTGCCCGAGGTGAGGGGTAGAAGGGACTTGAACCCAGGAGGCTGGAGACTTAACCACTAAGGAGCCTTGCCTCTGGGGAAGCCACACACCCCCAACCCCCTCCCACCACCAGGACCACCCCAGCTAGTCCAGAAGAGGCTGAGAATCAGGATCAAACCACCTGGAATCCTCGAAGTCGGGCCCCGCTCAGGAAGTCCCCCAGGGTTCACTAGCTGGATTTCCCAGAGTCTAAAGCAGAATAGGGCTCCACCTGGGGTAACCCCAACCCGGGCCTGCCCAGATTACCTGTTTCAAAAGAGCCTGGCCACCCCTCAGTCACTCCCTCCAGCTCCCAGCCTCAGGGGCTTTGCACCCGCTGTTCCTTCCTGCAGGCGTGCCTTTCCTCCACCATGGGGGCCCTTCAGCTCATTCAGGCCTAATGGGTCTGCCTTAGCAGCAGCCCCTCCCACTCCCATCCCTCTCCAGCCCCTTTCTCTGCTATATATTTCCTTAGTAACACTTATCACCATGTGACATTATATTACATATGCCCTGGTTTAGGATTTAACGTCTGTCTTCCCTGTGAGAATCAAAGCGCCGTATAAAGAACCAGGCACAGCGACAGGTCCCACTGCTATTGAACGAGTGAATGAATGAGCAGAGGATTGGAACAGAAAAGTGCCAGGCTTAAGGGGCAGCTACCTCCTCTCCCCGCTCCCTGCCCGCCCCCCACCACCCCGCAACCTGGGCTGATCGTGGCTACATTGATGGCAAAGGCTTGCCAGATTTTTCGATTTTTCTAAAGAAGCTGAACATCCAGATTTTTATGTAGCATCTCCTGTTTTTTTAATTCACTAGCAACTTATTCAAATTACCAAAATGCAGAAACGGCTTGGTGAGCCAGACCTTATGTAGCTAAACGCAGTCAAGTTTGGCAAAGTGGGCTCCCCTTCCGTTGTAAGGGGAAGTGACATTTGAGCGGGGGGGGTGGGGGGGGTGGGGGGGAGGCTTAATAGGGGAAACTTAGGCACAGGCCAAGCAGGGGGGCTGGAGAAGAGGAACCCGGGCCGAGTCGGGTGGGGTGGGGGCACTATGAGCTGTCCCCTCCCCGTAGACAGGCTCATACCCCTCACCCCTCTCTTCGGAAGTACTCCCACTGACCCACCGCTGGTCCCAGCTGGCTGAGAGCCACGCACTTGAAGCATATGCGTGGAGTGTTTTGAGAAGGAACACACAATACACAGCAAATAAGGCTGCTTCTCCGTCTGGCCCGGACACGTCCCTGCACTCCGCCAGATGGTCCCCCATCCGCCTCCCCAGCTGAGGCCAGGGCTTTGTGAGGCTCGGGTAGAGCCTCCTCTCCATCCCCCAAGAGGTGGCTGGGAACCTCTCTCCCCAGGGGCAGCTGGGAGGATTTTTCTTGGCCCACGGACAGGAAGGCTGATTCAGCTGGGAACCTTCTGGATTTATAACCCCACCGCTTCATCCCCTGGTGACCCAGAGCCCCAGTGTGCTGGCGTTTATTGCTAATTGTTTTCAGACAGATGGCATGGCCCAGAGTCTAATTCCCCAGTCTAGGGGGCGGGGATGCGGGGGGAGGAGGCCATGCCCTTGACCGCTGCTTGCATTCTTGAAGAAAATGTTCTGGGTTGGGGGGGTAGGCAGTGACAATGGTGAGGGCTTACGGAAAGGAAGCATGTCAGGGCTTTGGGAAGGGAATAGCGGAGGAGGAGGAGGAGGAGGAGGGTTTTTTTGTTTGTTTGTTTTAATATTAATTAATTAATTTATTTATTTTGGCTTTGCCGGGTCTTCTTAGTTACGACACACGGGATCTTTCAGTTGCAGCATGCAGACTTCTTAGTTGTGGCACCCATGCAGGATCTGGTTCCCGGACCAGGGATCGAACCTTGGCCCCCTGCGTAGGGAGTGCAGAGTCTTACCCACTGGACCACCAGGGAAGTTCCGAGGAGGAAGTTTTGAAAGGAGCGAGTCAACCCTAGGGTTCAAAAGGCTGATAAAGCTGGGTGAAGAATGCCCCCTTCTCCAGGAAGTCCTCCTGGATTGAAGTCTGTGTGGTAAGGAGAATCTCTCCTTTAGGGTTGGATTTAGGGATGGAAGGAAGTAGGGGATTTGTTGGGAGGGTGGAAGACCCGCCCACAACCTAATAAGCAGCCCTCACTTTTTAATATGATTGCAATATAATTCAAGGGCTTACAGAGTCATCATCATTTCACTGGATCCCATGAGTGCCAGGCATGAATGAAGATGCCAAATTACAAGTGAGAAAAAGAAGGTGGCCTCTGAAAGTGTAAGTGACTAGGTCACTGAGGTCACACAGTCAGTCCACAAAGATTCACTGAGCACCCACTGTGCCGGGGACACAACAGACAGCAGAGGGCAAGACCAACAACCTCCCTGCGCTCACAGTTTCCAGGTTTGTGAGAAGAGGCAGACATTCATTCACAAAAAAGTGAGTTCAGAAATAATAAGGACTGGAAAGAGATAAAATAGGGAGATGAGGAGTCATAGACCTTAGGGGAAGGTCAGGGAGGGCTTCTTGGAGGAGGCAACCTTTGAGCTGAGCCTTGAAGATGGAGTAGGACCCAGACGTGCCTAATCTCAGGAGGGGAGCATTTCAGGCAGAAGGAACAGTGAGTGCAAAGACCCTGAGGTACAAATGAGCTTGTTGTGTCCAAGAAACCAAATAAATAGCCAGTGTGACTACAGCAGGGTAAGAGTCATGGGAGGTGAAGTGTGGGATGTGGTGGGTCTTACATAAGACCTGCGGCTCTAAAGCCTGTTGGCCAACATCACTGGCCACCAAACACATCCACAACTGAGTGAAACTGGTGAGCCAGAGATTATAACTCTATGTTCCAGCTAATGAAACCAGGGCCCCCCTCTGAGAGGGCAAGTCCCAAGTCAGTCACCAGCTGATGTGCAAGAGAATTGAGATTTGAGTGGGTGTCCTGACTCCCTCAGCAAGTCTCAAGGCAGAGAAAATAAGCCTGGCTTCCATGGGAGGCTCTGCAGAATTTCTGAAATGCGTGCCAATTTTCTGTGTGTGACAGTTAGATTGAACAATGGTTGGAAATCTCTTGAGCCAGTGGCTGACAAACAAGAGAAAACCCAACACTCCCTGGTGTAAACAGAGAAGAGAATTTATTGGGTCATGTAACTGGAAAGTTTCAGGGGAATGTGGCTTCAGGAATGGCCGGATCCAGGGACTCAAAGGTTCCAGGAGTCACTCTCTCTTCATCTCTCAGTCCTGTTTGCCTTTGCAGGCTCTCCCCAAAAGATGACAGAAGCGCCCCCGGAGCACCTAGGATGCTCAACAGCTCAGCAAACTCCACATAGACAAAGCTTCTCTGCTGCAGTAATTTCAGCAAACGTTGCAGGGCTGACTCTCATTGCTTCATTTCAGGTCAGATGGCCATCCCTGAGCCAATCACTGTGGTCAAGGGAATGCACTTTGCGGATTGGCCATCCCTAGAACTTGGGATGTGGAACCCCTCCTTCTTCTCACGGGCTGCAATTGGGAGAGAGATGGTCCCAAAGGAAAATGGAGATGCAAAAGCCAGAAACAGGAGGAAAGGACGCTGGGGAGGCCAAAGCAAGCATGCCCACTGCAGAGTTGGAGGGCGGCTCCTTCTGCATGCCTCCTACGGCCATGTCAATGTCAAGAGACTCTGCAAGGCACAAAGACAATGGCACTGGCAGCCCACGCAGCCCCTGCCATGTGGCGGCCCCTCCCCACCAGAAGGCTGGCAGAAGGGGTGGGTTGTAGAAGCATCCCGGGGTGGCTGTTCACAGGCCTCTTTCGATCACTGACATCTGGCCTTGCAGTGGGACCTCCTCTCTTTATTCATTCAATAAATATTCACTCTTCATCTACTTGGTGCCAGGCACTGCACTCAGCCCCGGATATATAACCATGAATGAAACAGAAGAAAAAAATCCTTCTTTCTGTTCCCCAAACATACCAAGAGAGGGCCTGCCTCAGGGCCTTTGCACATGCTGTTCTATCTTCCTTGCCACGTACTTCTCACTTCACTTGGTCTCACTCCTAATCACCCATCAGGTCCTAGTGAAGTATCTCTGCTCTGGGAAGCCTCCTCTGTGCCCCTGGGTGAAGTCAAGCCCCCGGTTAAGCTCCCCCCTCCATCTCTCCGTGGAAACTCTCTTGACACTCATGCCATGTGGAGGGAGAAGCAGAAAGGTGCAGTGGTTAGAGCACAGATTCTGGCACCACAGGCTGCCTGGGTGCAAATCTTGGCCTCTCACTGAAAAGCAGTGTGACCTCACCCAAGTCATTTAACCTCTCTTAGCTTCCTTTTTAAAATGAGGACAATGATAATCCCACCCATAGAGGATTAAATGAGATACTATACGTCGGTCGGGTGCGTGGAACAGGGCCTGATACATCGTATGCGATCAACAACTGCTGTTGTGGTCGTCATGTGGAATTACTTGGTCACTGGACGTCTTCCCTGCCAGGCTGCAGCTCCAGAGACGTCAGGGCAGGGCTTTGCCTTGGGCGTGGTTACCCCTGGTTTGCAGGTGTACCTGGTGTTGCACATAGGTCTGGACGGGAAGGGAAAACTCAATCATCATGTGCAAACTGGACGGACGTTTTGCTCTCTGAGACCTGTGGACCCTCCGTGCTACACCCCAGGGGCTCCCCTCTCCCCTCCCAGGCCCCTTATTACCGGGGCTCATCTGAGCCACACCCTGCCCCCACCCCATCCTCCTCTAACGCCCAAGTGCAATTAAGCCAAACTTTTGATTTAAGACATTTATAAAGGCACTAAGAATGCCCTCTAATATCAGCTTATATATTCTTAATCTGCCGTTAAAGTGATTTAAAATGGAGCTCGACAGACAGGCGTGATGAAAATTAAAAGTCTCCATCACCTCGCGTCTGGCTGCGGTGCCCCTACCAACAAGGACTCGGGGGCTGGGGGCTGGGCACCTCCACCCCACTGTGTGCCAGGCTCTTTCTCCAGGGCTGGGGCTGCCAGGGGCAGGGGTCTGGGGAAGGAGCCACCTGGAGGGGCTGCGCACGCGGCCTAATGAACGGTGACATCTGGTCGTCTGTTTAATTAACGAGCCGCTCTCGCCGTGGCAGGACACAGGGACCATGTCCTCTGTGCTTGCAGAGGGGAAAAAAAAAAAGCTCAGGGAGAGAGGACTGCAAATTTACAGAATGATTTTTTTTCCTGCCTCCTTTTAGAAACCAGAGAATGGAACCCGGCTCCTATCTTTCCTTTTCTGCAAGACAATTTCCTGGGACTCATTTCCCGAGTATCCTGGTGGGTGGACCAGCTCCCAGCCCGTTCTTCTCCCTCCTCCCCGCCCGCGGCCCTCCTCCCACCCAGCCCCTTCCCAGGAAAGTCTGAAATAAATGAAGGCCACAAGCACATGGGCCTGCAGCTTCCTCCAGGCCCGGCCTGAAAAGCCATGAATCAGCAGTGAATTAAATCTCCCCATCGTCAGTTCACTCTTCCATAAATGCCTCTCGGCTCCCCTCCACCCACTGACAATGTGCTGCCACCTAAGGAGATAGCAACCCTGGGCAGGGGGAGGGATTTGGAGATCTCACGGTCCAGGACGGGACCACCAGGTGGTGGCCTTGGAGAGCGCAGCCCTGTCTACAGGAATGTTTGGTGGTGAGTGTAGGGGGTCCACAGGGATGGATCTGCCCTCCTATCTCCCCATGAGATCTGCCCCCAAGACGGGCAGTTCTGACCATGCCCAGGAAGGTGCTCAGAGACGTTTCTCCCTTCAACACCATGGAAATTTGGGTCTGGAGTTCAGGTGGGAGAGAATGGTTTTGGACGTGCCTAGGTCCCTTTGAGACATCTGAGTGGCAATACTGAATACACAGGTGGATAGGCCACTCAGAAGAAAGCTCTGGGTTGGAGACAGAAATGTGGGACTCATTGACACGTGGGTGGGAGCCAGAGCAGTGGGGGGGGGGGGTGCGGGGGGACTATAGAATGGGGAGGGGACGGGGTTCTGACAGCCTTGGGGATCCCCCCAGAGGTGGCGAGGGAGCAGCGCGAGGGACAGACCCTGAGATGTGCTCCCGCAACGGATCCGGCATTTTCTGGTGTCCAAGCCCCTGTGTAATCCTCTCCCCTTGTATGTGGGCAGGTTCTCAGGCTTGCTTCTCCCAGTAGCATAATTCTTAAGATCTGCAGCCTGGAGGGCACTTAGTAGCCAACAGAAGAGATCTGGTTGGGCAGAAGCAGTTCAGATCCCAAGAGGAAGAAAGGAAAACGGATTGCGTGTAGTTTCTGAGCGGTGGAGAGGCGCGCGAGCCACACCCCAGGCCGAGGGACCGGCCCTTCCCGACTCAGCACCGGACACGTGTGGGAACCCCCAGGTGAGGCTTCCGCCTTCCCAGGCGGCCTCTGTCTCGTCTAGGGTGGTGGGCCTGGGGCTGGCGGGCAGCGAGCCGAGGAGGCCCCCGTGCCACACTCCACGGCTGAGCTGGGGATTCTGCCCTCGCAGCTGGGCTGACCTCCTGCAGGCGGGCCTCCGCCTAAACAAGGGCCCAGTGTGTTTCCCTAGGCGAGGATTTGGCTGGGGTTAGCCCAAGAGCCTGGTTCAGACAGGAGCCCTTTGAAGGCAGCATGAATTGGGCTCAATGTCTCCATCCAGCTGAGACTGGAGGTGGGGGGCAGGGGCCCAGCCAGAGCGGCTTCCAGAAGGCCTCTTGTCCAGCGATGAGAAGAGGCTTGGCGTCCATGCCCATCTCCGGTCCCGCGGCTGCATCCTCACACAACAACACAGCCACTGCAGCAGCAACTCCCACAGCCTCTGCCAGAGCGAGCCCCGAGCAGGACAAAGACGGTCCTGGACAAACATGTTTGATTTGTAATACTTATGCATTTATTTTAAGGTGTACTAGATAGAAGATAGCTGGCCCATCCCCTCAGCGCTTTCTCAGATTTTATTGCTTCGTGCAAGGTGACATCTATTGACACTTAAAAAGGGGCTTACTGGGAACTACCCAAATGTCCACCAGCAGTGAATAGGTAAGTGAATTGTGGTACATCCAAACAGTGGAAAGCTGCTCAGCAATGCAAAGTAATCCCATCCTGGTCTACACACCATGGGTCTATATGTGGAGGGCTGGGGATGGATGCCATTCTTTTCTTTTTTTCTTTCTGGCCGTGCCACACGGCTTGTGGGATCTTAGTTCCCCGACCGGGGATTGAACCCAGGACCTCGGCAGTGAAAGCGCCGAGTCCTAACCACTGGACCACCAGGGAAGTCCCTGGATGCCATTCTTAAAAGAGGAAGATGCTGAGCCTGGATGTCACGTGGCAAAGGGGCCAAAACACAGGCTGCTCTAACGCTCCACCCCTGTGCTGGCACCCAGTCTGTGTCTATATCAAGGCAATTGTCCCCAAGAATGTCCCCCATCACTCCTAACCCATCCACTGTCTGACTCTTATTCAGATGAACTCATTTCTCTCTCGGCTTCCCTTGGCCCTGCCTCTGGCCTCTTCAAACCACTCCCTCCCCCACCCCAGGGCACAAATTAATCTTCCTAAAGTGCTGCTCTGATTGCGGCTCCCCCCCTTGCTCAAGCACCTTCAGTGGCTCCCTATTGCCAGGAAAATAAAGATCAAATTCCTCAGCCTGGGGTTTCACGTTCCCAGGACTATCTGAGCAGCCTTCTGTCCTATATCATACACCATCCACAGCAGCTAATTTTACGCTGTTTCCTGAATGTACCCCACAAATTCTCACATCTTAGTCTGCTCTTTCCACCTCCAATGCCCTTTCCCACATCCCTGACTGTCAAATCCTGGCTTTTTTTTTTTTTTTTTTTTTTTTAAGATTCAGCTTAAATGCCACGTCCTCCTTTCTGGTCAGAATCAAATACACCCACCTTCATCGTTTCACTGCCCTGTATCTCCATCCTGAACACCCTTATCCATTTTTCCTTGGGCCATAGTGAGTCGAGTTCCACTCTCAAGGGGTCAGGATTTTAAAACAATCACTTGAGGAGGGCAATGCTTAATCCAAAGGAATGCTGCTCTGATGGTGAAACTTCAAGCACCCGTGATTACAGAAGAGGGCATAGTGTGTATCGGGGGGCCCTCCCTGAAAACACTTAGACCAAAGGCCACAAACTCCAACAATTAGAGTTGAGGAGAGATGCTGTGAGCTGATATTTGTAGGGAAGCCATCACAGAAAAGGAAGAATTGATCTGGACACGGAAGGTGGATGGGACTCAGGGAGGTGGCATGGTCCTAGGGAAAGAATTTGGAATTTGGACTGAGATAGGCTTGGACTCAAATTCTTTTTCTGCCTCATTATAGGCCAAGAGTCTTTTGCTTATCCTAGAAACCTCAACTCAAAATGGCCTCAGTTAAAAAGAAAAGATATTGGCTTTTATAATGACAAAGTCCAAGGGTAGCGCCAGCTTCAGGTATGGCTGGATCCAGGGGCTCAAGCACTGACCTCAGGATGCTATCTCTTTCTGTCTCATGGTCATTTTTGTCTGTGTTGGCTTTATTCTCAGGTAGGCCTCGCCCTCAAGATGGAAAAGGCATCCCAGCAGGCTCAGCTGAACATTCATGCTGGTTAGTCACCCCAACAATTCTCTCTTCCCAACTGTTCTAGGATTACCTCTGAGTGGACCAAACTGGGTCACCTGATGATCCCTGAACCAATCACTGAGGCTACAGGTTTGGAAAATTCTGATTGGCCATGCTTTAGTCACATGCCCATCTATGGACCAATGGGTGGAGTCAGACTAACCCCAAACCACATGGTCTGAGGTGAGGGAGGGGTCATCTTCGAGGAAATGCAAGGACAGCGACCAAAAGAGGCATCCAAAGCAACCGATGTTCCCTAAAACTGCTGAACAGCTGTGGGAACTTGGGCAGGTGCCTTAGACTTTCTGATCCTCGGAGCCCAGGGTTGTGAAATGGGAATATTACAGGCCGACCGCAAAGTGGAGTTGTGGAGAGTTAATGTGCGGAGGTTAATGAAAGCAGCAAGCACTCGCTAGATGCCTGATGAGAGTCCACAGAATCAGAAGCTGGGAAGAATCTGGACTGGAATTAGAGCAGGAAATGGTGGGAGTGGCGGTGTATTTTACGAGGTGGCCACAAGTTCTTCCATCTCACAAGCTATCTTTACAATATGAAGTTGTCACTCCTGCAGTTGAGAGGCGGGGTCCATGTCCCTCCTCTGCGCCAGGGCTGTGGCTATGGTGGAAGTGACACTACGTGACTTCTGAGGCTAAGTTATAGAAGGTAACACAGCTTCTTCCTGGCCCTCCTGGGATACTTTTTCCTACATGTTGTGAGGCCGACATGTTGTGAGGAAGCCCAAGCTGCCCGAGGAGGCCACAGTCCCAGTTGAGGTCCCAGCTGATAACCAGCATCTACTGTGCGAGTTGCAAGATGTGTGAGTGAGCAAACAGCAAGATGACCCCAGCCCCAGGGACCATGTGACTGCAAATGAGACCTCAGCTGCAACTCGGACCCCGCCTGAGACCACCTAGCCAAGCCTCGTTGATGCCAGAACCGTGACATAATAAAATCATTGCTGTTGTTTTATGCCACTAAGTTTGGGGTGGTTTGTTACATAGCAACAGATACTGAGAAGAGTGAGCTAGTCGGAGGGATTGTGGGTGGAGGCTCTCATGGGGAGTTATTACTTGTCTGATCGCACAACAGAATCTGTCTCCAGAGCTCACTCACTCCCATGCCTGGGTTAATGCTAGTCTGTCGAGAGAAAACAAGGAGAGGCCACGCTTGAGTCCCCCAAGGCCCCTGAGCTGCACACAGCCCTGTGCCTGCTGGCAGAAGCTGGCTCAGCCGTACCACTGGGTACTTGCTGTGAATTTCCCAGGACAAAGTGGTGACCCACATGCTTTGGGACAAACTGTCTTTTGCAATGTTGGTCCTTCCAGAAGCTCAGGCCCAGCCCGCTCTCACTGACTCGTCGTGAATGGCACTTGTCACCTTCTGAAAGTGGAGGAGTGGGGAAGCAAATTAAACCCTTGAAGGCGAACTTGCTAGATGTTTGCATAAGCCAGGATGGAGAATTTCCTTTTGCTGAGATTGGAGGAGGCTGAATCGCAATGGATTTCCCCCTTTTTTCAGCCCCATTCTGCTCTCCACCCCCTAACTCAGGTCCTAGGGGACTTCCTGGTTCCCATTCTGTCCTGCTACCCTGGGCAGGTCACCTCTGAAAGAAGGGAGATGATGTTGAATGTGAATTGCACCCGGGTGGTGTCTACACAGATCAGGAGATAATCCAGCTAATTGGATCCTTTGAAGTTTACAAGGAAACATTCCACTCTGGACCTCAAATGCCCAAGCTGCTGCCACACACCCCTCCTGGGGCATTCGGGCATCCCCGCGCAGCTCTGCCCCATCCCCCTGCCGCACTCATGGGACCAGTTCCTGCCCTCTCCACGCCTGAACTACCATTTGCTTAGTTCTTTAAAATCAACCACTTGCTTTCTCTTTAAGAAAATACATTGACTTAAAAAAGACAGCTTAGATTACCCCATAACTGGAAAGCCAATATCACATGTCATAAACAGAAGGTGGCCGTGAAAATAAACACAAGGACACCAAGGGGATCACCAAAATCTGGCTTCCATCCTGCTGCCTGACCGGATGAAGTTTTTTTGAGATGGAAACTTTCTCTTGTTTTGTTGTAAAGATAGCTGAGCCAGCCTCAGTGAGGCGCGTCAAAGACATATCAGCACCCCATGGAGACTTTCTCCTTCAAGTTGGCAGAAGAATGGAAAGGAAAAAGGGAGTGACTTTCTTGTCACTGAGGATTATTTAATGCTGTGTCTGCATCCACCCCAGGTTCTCTCAACCATTGGGGAAGGATGGTGATGATGGTGAATGCTTAAGCAGAGCTTGCTGTGGGCTTGAGTCAATTCCAGGACATTCAGTGCACTATCTCATTTAATCCTCAACAACCCTATGAGGTAGAAGTAGGTGTTGTTATCATCCTCACATGGGACCCAGAGAGGTTAAGTAACTTACCAAAGGTCACACAGCCAGTGAGTAGTGAAGCAGGGATTTGAACCCCGAGCTCCCCAGCTCACTGCCTGGGAAGCACAGGTCTACACCCATCAGGTCCAAGGATAATTGCTTGGAGTCTCTGTACTGGGTTGAATAATGTCCTATCCACCCCCCCCCCCCAAATTTGTGTCTACCTGTGAAGGTGACTTTATATGGTAATAGGGTCTGTGCAGATAGAATTAAATTAAGATGAGGTCTTACTGCAGATGAACGGATAAAGATGTGAGATACACACACACACACACACACACACACACACACACACACACACACAATGGAATACTACTCAGCCATAAAAAAGAATGGAATAATGCCATTTGCAGCAACATGGATGGACCTAAAGATTATCATACAAAGTGAAGTAAGTCAGACAAAAACAAATATCATATGATATCACTGATATGTGGAATCTAAAATATGGTACAAATGAACATATTTCCAGACTGAAACAGACTCACAGACATAGAAAACAAACTTATGGTGACCAAAGGGGAAAGTGGGGGAGGGATAAATTAAGAGTTTGGGACTAGCAGATACAGACTAATATATATAAAATAGATAAACAACAAGGTCCTACTATATAGCACAGGGAACTATATCCAATATCCTGTAATAAACCATAATGGAAAAGAATATGAAAAAGCATATATATATATATATATATATAAAACTGAATTCCTTTGCTGTACACCAGAAACTAGCACAACATTGTAAACCAACAATACTTCAATTAAAAAAAAAAAAAGATGAGATCCAATGACTGGTGTCTTTATAAAAATATGGAAATCTGGACACAGTGATACACAGAGGGAAGACAGCCATGTGACCATGGAGACAGGTATGGGAGTGATGGGGCCACAAACCAAGGAATACCCAGGAAGCCGGCAACCACTAGAAGCTGGAGGAGACGTGGAAGGATCCTCCCCTAGAGCCTTCTTCAGGGGAGCACCGCCCTGCCAACACCTTGATCTCAGGGTTTTGGCCTCCAGAGCTGTTAAGAGAATACGTTTCTGTTTTTTAAGGCACCTAGTTTGTGGTAATTGTTACGGAAGCCCCAGGAAATGAATACAGTCACCTTGGCCTGTGTTTGGGGGGAAATGTCTCCCAAGAGGATGAGAGTCTCATGGGAAAGGGGTCTGGAGTTCGCTGCAGGAGGTCTCTTGTTTTTTTGTTGGAAAGGCTGAATTCCCAGCTTTCCCCTCCTGCTCTGACACCTGCTGGGGCAACCTGACCTTCCCTGGTCCTCCTCTGCTTCTCTTGCTGTGTGACTTAGGGCAAGTGACTTAACTTCTCTGAGCCCCCAATTCCTGTCATGGATTTAGCAAGAAATAGATCTCTGGGAGGCAGCTCTTATATCTCAGTAGATTTAAGCCTTAGGACTCTTCACCATTTGGAGTTACCTCACCTGTTGGTTTGCCTGCTTGTGTCTGTCTAAACCAGTGTTGTCCAGCAGAATTTATTTTATTTTTTATTTTACTTATTTATTTATTATTTATTTATTTTTGGCCGTGCCATACAGCATGGGGGATCCTAGTTGCCGGACCAGGGATTGAACCTGCACCCCCTGCGGTGCAAGCACGACATCCTAACCACTGGACCGCCAGGGAATTTACTAAACAATGCAAATTTATTCCCTTACAGTTCTGGAGGGCAGAGGTCTGAACTGGGCCTTACTGGTCTGCAATCAAGGTGTTGGCAGGGCTGCGTTCCTCTCTGGAGACTCGGGCGGGGAGTGGGAGGGAGGAGAATGTGTTTTCTTGCCTTTTTCAGCTTCTAGAGGCTCATGGCCCCGTATCACTCTGATGTCTGCTTCCATTACTGGATCTTCCCCAACTCTGACCCTCCTGCCTCCCTCTTATGAGGACTCTTGTGGTTACACTGGACGCCCCCTCCAATAATCCAGGATAATCTCCCTTTTCTGAGATCCTTAACTGAATCACATCTGCAAAGTCCCTTTGTCGTGTAAGGTCACATATTCACAGGTTCCGGGGATTAGGACACGGACATCTTTGGGGGCCATTATTCTGCCCCCCAAACCCCACGTGGCTAGTGGCTACCATACTGGACAACACAGGTCTGGGCCTTCCGTTCCTAGAGGATCTGACACTGAGGTGTCCCCTGAGCCAGGCACACAGTAGGTGCCCAATTAATGTGTTCAATTAATGAAATTTGAATACCGCCTCTACAACATGTTTGTTGAAGGATGTGCTGGCTTTAAACTCTTAAGTCCAAGCTAAACTTTGCAAAATGGAGACCCGCATTCTGGAGCCTCTAACAGAGCCTAGGCCACTCCTCAGAAATGCTTCTTTTCCCAGCTCTACTGTGTGACCTTAAGCAAACCTCTGTGCATCTCAGCATTGACTTCCTCATCTGTACAGTCCTGAGAAACAGCTACCAAAAGCCTCACAAGAGAAAAGAAAACTGAGGCACAGAGAAGCTAAGGGGCTGGCCCAAGGGCAAGGTCATGAGGAAGGGGAGGAATCTGTGCCAAGTCCGGAATGCACTTCAGAAAGTAGGCATGAGAGACCAGTGGAAAGACTTTCTGCACCATCTGGGGAAGAGAAGACAGCCTGGACCAGGGGTAGAGTCAGTGACTGACTCCTTCAATGCTGTGCTATCTGCCTGGATAGTTCTAAACTTTTTTCTGACTGTTGAACTCCTATTCACCCGTCAAGACCCAGTTCAAATGTCCCTTTTTTAAGGAAACTGTCCTTGACTCCCTGAACCCACCTCTGATCTAACAAAAAGAGCCCAAGATCCCTGGACCTCCCACAGAAGCTGTGCTGCCCCAGCACAGTCCAGATATTTAAAATCACCTGCCTAAAGCCACATGGGCCAGCAAGTGACAGATCTGGAACGTGAACCCAGGTGATCTGGCTCCAATGTCTATGCTGTCATGAGGCTCTACATACACATTCAGCACACACACACGCACCCCTAACTGCACACATATAAACACATGCACACACATCCATACATACATACACATGCACATGCTCACACAATCCACACACACACGTATACACATCACATCTATAAATACATGCACGTACACACAACACACGAACATACACAGTCCTATTCTTTTGCACATGTGTGACCATTGAATGCATGTGCGCACACACCCCGTAGACATGCAGACAGACCAGACGCGCTGGCCCCTCGCACAAGCTTGTTCCCCTGCACACACGCATACAACATGCTGGCCATGCACCCGCCCGTAGGCGTGTACACACAGGCGTGCAGGAAGCCCACCCGCCCACACACCCCTACATAGGGGCCTACACCTAAAAATAAAATCTAACGCTTACCACTGGGACAGCATGGGTAGGCACACACGAATACATGTGTATGTATCCTCACACATCTAGCTAAAAATTCACATGTACCGTGAACTCAGTCACAGACAGAAAAATACCTAACTCAAATATGTGAACTGGAATATTCAAAATTCCACCGTCCTCCCATGCACCCCCGGACACGCATACTCGGGTACCTGCGCAGGCTCCCGTTCTCTGCCCCCAGGCCCCGCCCTGCCCACCCTCGGCTCCATCACGGCGGTGAGGCCTGGGGGCGGTCACCGACACCCTCTGGTCTGGGATGACCGCGGGCAGGAACAGTCAGCTGCCTGGCCTCGCCCGCCAGGGTAGGAGGTAGCAGGCGGCGCGGTGTGGGTGCTGGGAAGAGGCACGGGTCCAGCCCCAGCCCCGTCCTCAGAGCCCACCTGGCCCTGGTCTCCTTGATCACACTTCTCCTGACCGCTGCACCACCCGGCCCATGCTGGATCCTGGGGCCAGAGGCAGGCCCAGCACACTCCAGGGGCCCCAGACGAGGCCCAGAAGTCGGGGAGGGGACAGGGACCCCTCCACCCACCCTGGAGCCCGCCCCCGCTGGCCCCGCTGAGCAGAGGAAGAGGAAGCACAGCATGGGCCGGTGGGGAGTGGGGGGCGCCCGCCCAGACAGCCTCCTGCGCGGCCAGATGGCCGGCCATCTGCAGTCCCCTCCTCCTCTGCCGTAGCCAGGCCTGGTGCCGGGGCGAGCGGCCTCGGAGCTGGCCGAGCACGTTGGAGACGTGTGCCGCCTGCCAGGCTCGGGAGCTGTTCTTCAGAGGAGGCCTGCCATGCCCGGCTGCTGTGGCCCAACCTCTCACCCCATAGTGCAGGCACCTCCGTTCTGGAAGATTCTAGGGCTTCGGAATCCAACCCCTTCATCCAATCATTCATTCATTCCCTAAACACCAAGTGCCTACTAAGTGCTGGTCCTAGAGATACAATGACAAATAAAACAAATATTTGTTGAGTACCTATTCCTCTTGCTCTCTGCTCAGCAGGGCAAGTTGGGGTCTCCAGGGTGGAGCGAGGGGTGCCTGTCCCCTCCCAGACTTCTGGGTCTCATCTGGGCCCGCTGGGTCTGCCTCTGGTCCCAGGATCCAGGCACTTTTCTAGGAATCAGGGCTATAGCCCTGAACAAAACAAATTTATATTAGACATCTACTCTGTGTCGGTCACTAGGCTGATGACAACAGCAAGCAAACAAATGTGCATTGAGCACCTACTATGTGCTGGGAGCTCTTCTAGGCACGGGGAATACAGCAGTGAACAAACTAATTATTTGTTGAACACCTACTGCATGCCAGGCACTGGGGAGACAGTGGTGACCAAGAAGGACAAGGTCTCTGCCCTGACCAAGTTTGCAGTCTCCGGGGCAGAGGGGACGGATGAGCTATAGTGAATACATGAAAAATAAGGGGTGAGGGGACAGTGGTATTCTTATCCATTTGATCATTTTAGACGGGCAGTCAGGGTTGCCTTCTCTGAGGAGGTGACATGGAGCAGAGCCCTGGATGGAGCAAGGAGTCAGCCCTCAGGCTCCCTGGGGAAGAATATTCTGGGCTGAGGGAACAGCCAGCAGAAAGTCCTGTGGTGGGAACGGGCTTCATGTGACCGAGACAGCTGTGGGGAACCAGGGCCCCTGGGCCAGAACAGGTGAGCCCAGGGAGGGGCAGGGGTGGGAGATGAGGGGTGGGTGGGGCCCTGGTGGGGAGTCTGGGGAAAGTGAGGCCTGGGAAGAGACCCCAGGGATTTCAGGGGGTGGGGGAGCAGTGGGCATGTGAGGTGACAGTGATATCCTGACATCCCAACATCCTGTGCAAAAGTTGTCCCTGGGGCCAACCTCCATGAGGGCTGTATCTGCATTGGTCCCAGTAAGTCTGGGAAATGAGTACCAGGATGATTCCCATTTCACAGACCGGAAGGTGGAGGCACGTGAGAACACTGCGGTCCGGGGCCCGCATCTCGCTGGATGCTCCTGATGCTTCCAGAGCAAGCAAAGGAGACGCCCCGAGCCCACGTGGGCCCTACCCATCACCCCTGGTGGCCCCAGGCTGGTCCAGCTCCCAGTCAGCGCTGCCCCAGCCGTGGGCTCTGAAGGCAACGTCCCCGGCCGACCCCTCTGCTGGCGCCTGAAGCTGTCAGCCCTGATTCCCCGTGGGCTTAGTCACCCCATACAAGTGACATTTATTTATTCCCTCGCACGGAGTGTGGCGAGAATTAATTATTCAGCGCCAAGGAAGCACTTTGAACATAAAAAGTGCTGAGGATGACCGTGACATTACAGAGAATAATGTTCCCTCCTCGTGCCCGCCTGCAGGTCTGGGTGCCTGAGCTGTCGCCTTCCATGGTCCCCTGACCACCCCCCCCCGCCCATGATGGGGGCGGAAACCCCCTGCATGGGGAAAAATTATCTGAGCTCGGAATTTCTTTTCTGTGCAAGCAGGAGGGAAGAGAGGGAAGGAAGAAGGGAAGGAGGGGAGGAGGGGAGAGGGAGAGAGAGAAGGAGGGGGAGGAAGAAAAGAAGGAAAAAAGGAGAAGGAAAGGAGGGAGAGGAGTTTCACACTCATATTTTTCAGCTGCTCTAACTGTGAGTTACGAAGGTGGTACAGAAGTGAATCGCAATGATACAGTCACGGTTTATAAGGCACTTGCTCTGTGTTATTTTCATGAGGTCTGCAAAACAGGGTGGTTTCTCAGAGCAAAGAAAGGGTTGCAGCCCCATTTTACAGATGAGGAAACTGAGGCTCCGGAAGGAGCAGCAAATACCCACCTCCCACAGCTTGGCCACAGTGGCCAGGAGCGAAACCTGTGAAAAAGAGTGTCGGGGGCTGATCCCAGGGGCTGTCCGCCGAGAGTTCTCACCTCTGTCAGGACAAGCCCCAGCTCCCTGGGCACCGGTATCCCCTGGGCGCACGACACCAGCCCTTGAACTTGAGCCTCTGCCCTGCTGCCACCCTGAGAATCCGTGTATCCCGCCTCCCCCAGCCAGATGCCAGCGGGAAGGAGGCAAGAGGGGAGATCTTGCCGGGGAGGGGAGTGAGGTGGTGGGGATACAGAACAGTTGCCAGGGAGCTTGAAGTTTGATTTGATTTAATATGTACCCCAAAGAAACCCCATCAGGCAGAAGAGACAGCTGGAGACCAGCAGAGCTGAGTTTGCTGTAATTGCCAAGTGAGATGGTCTTTGTTCCTACCTTCAGAGGGAAAAAAAGGTTGCAGGCCACACTTGACTCCCCCCTCTAGGCCAGAGCTGAGCAATCCTAGTGGAGGTGGAGAACAGGGTCTCTGGGCCATCTGCACGCTTCTTTCTGGGGGTCCTAGCTGTGCCGTGATTCATCTCCACTCACCGCAGTTGCCAGAACCATGCCTGCATTCCGTAGGGGCCCAGTAAATGCCTGCTCGTGTGTCCCGGGTGTCATCTGAGGGCCCCTGTTCAGTGAAATATAGAAGGACTGGGGGAAGCAGAGGCCTTACTGGGACAGGTGACATAGGCTCTCTGTGCCTCAGTTTCCCTATCTGTAAAATAGGAGCAAAAATGCTAGAACAACACCACAGACTAATGAGGGTTCGAGGACTTGTTCCCAAAGTGCTTAAGATGGCACCTGGGACTTCCCTGGCAGTCCAGTGGTTGAGACTCCGAGGAAGACGCCACACTTCCACTGCAGGGGACACGGGTTCGATCCCTGGTCAGGGAACTAAGATCCCACATGCCCTGCTGTGCAGTCAAAAAATTAAAAATAAAAATACAGTTAAAAAAAAAAAAAAAGACAGCACCTGGTACACAGCAAGTGTTCTTTAAGGCGGAGCTACTGGGAGGGACCGATCCAAGCAAAGTCCCTGGCAGACCTGCGGTCTTCACAGCTAGATTCAAAACCTCTCACCCGTTCCAACCTCCTGGACAGATAAATGGCATAGGAAAGGGGGCGGGGTTCCCTGGTGGGAAGGTGCTGACCTCAGGACCCCCTCACCTTCCCACCCCCCCACTCCCAAACCCCGCTCAGACTGCATCATGTTAATCAGGCCTCAGGGGTGGCCCTGACGTTTCCCTGTGTGGCCGCCCCCATGGGTCATAACTGAGTGATGTGCGCTTTGAGCCAGAAGACACTCCGGCTGTAAGTCAGGAGGCTGCGCATGGGCATGGAGGCCCCGCAGCCACCTGGCTGCCTTCAGCCAGGGAGGTGGGTGGAGACCCCACAGACTCCTTGGACAGCTGGGAACCTGCTGGAGGCTGTTGCCATGGCAACAGTGCTGGTTGCCCTCACTCCGCGTGGGCCCCATCCTGCCTCTCCTGGGCACTGAGTGGGCTGGGGCTCAGCTGGTTACCCCTCCCTCCTCCTCCCCCAGGGGTCACTTGGGGGTCCTGAGAGCTCCCTGCCCACTTGCTACCCCAGCAGAGCAAAGCCAGCTCTAAGACATCCCTCTCTTAATAATAACTAATATCAGCTGACATGTATTGAGTACTTAGCTCTTTACAAGTATTAATTACTTAATTATCATGATAACCCATTTAATAGATAAAAAGACTATAGTCCAAAAGGGCAAAATTGCTTGCCCAGGATCACATGACTAGTAAAGAGCAAAGCCAGGGCTTGAACCCAGGATTCTGGCCCCGGAGTGCCATTGCATAGTATAATGCAATGGTTAAGATATAGACTCTGGAGTGAGACAAGCTGTGTGACCCTGGACAAGTTACTGAACCTCTCTGGGCCTCAGTTTCCCCTTCTGCAAAGTGGGCTAATAGTACCTGCTTCAGAGACTCCTGGGAAGGATGAGATGAGTTAATACATGCAAAGCACTTAGAGCAGCAACGAGCACAGAGTACGCGCCTGGGGCTTACCCAGGTTCCCCCGGAAACAGGTGAGGATTTGCAGCCAGGTCCTCCTGGGGAGGCCAGCAGGGGGAACAGGACAGAGAAGGAGGGGATGCCAAGCTGAGGTGTCACTTGAGGCACCGTCCCAGCCCTCGCCTGATCTGCGGGGGGCTCTGGAGCGTGAGTTACACCTCCAAGTTTGTCCTGCCTCCAGAGCAGGGGGCCGGATTCCCACACTGTCGATGGTCACCTAAGGGTTGCCCCAGCGGGATAACAACTTCCAGGCAGGTCAGGCTTTCTGGACACGGGGCCAAAGCACTTCCAGCTGCCCAAGAGCTGTGTGCAGAAGCGAGGCAAGAGTACGGGCAGTCAGCAGGAAAGCACGCGGAATTGCAGAATCACAGAATTGCAGAATCAGAGGAGAGACCCAGGACTTGTGGGTGGAGCCCTGCCTGCTGTCCTAGCCATTGTTATTTACCTTCCTAGGACACCACAGCAAACCTGTCTGACCAGTAGAGCTGCCCTCGTTTTACCAGAAGGCCACTTGGTTTGGTCAGAGTCACACAGATTTGGGGCAGGGAGCCAAAACTCTAGACTTTCAATTCTGCACAGTTTTCACTGCACCCTGAGACCTGGTCGTGGGTCACCTTCTGCAGTACCTAGAAAAGATGATGCTTACTTGGGCAGGAGGAAAGTTAGCAGCTCAAAGGCCTGGGGCACCCGGAGGAGGTTGTATCAGTCCGAATGTCTTAGGCAGCAAATAAAAAAATCCGAATTCAAACAGCTTTAATAATGAAAAAGATTTCTATTTTCCATGATAAGAAATCCTGAGTTGAAGGAGCTCCCGGGCTGGTTGATTCAGCAGCTCACTGGTGGCATCAGGACCAGGCTCCTTCCCTCTCTTCTCTTTTCTGCTGCCCTCAATATAGATCATGCTCTTCAAGGTCCCCAAATGGCTGCCCAGATCCAGTCATCACATCCCACCGGGACAAAGTGCAGCCCAAGATGAGCCAGCCAGCTCTTTTTGTGTGTTTCTCTTTTTTAAGAGCAAGTCAAGATCCCCCATAAAACCCCTACTGGAGTCCCCCTCACATCTCATTGGCTGGAGTTGGGTTATATGACCCAACCAACAAAGGGACATAGGGACCATGATTGGCTTAGACCAGGGGTCAGCAAATTAGGGCCCGTTGGCCAAATCTGGCCCCAACCCTGCGTCTGTAAATAAAGTGTTATTGGTGCACAACCATGCCCATTTTTTTACATATGGCCGCTTTCATACTACAACGGCAGAGCTGAGTAGTAGCAACAGAGACGTTCTGGCCCACAAAGCCTAAAAGGATTATTATTTGACGCTTTACAGAAAATCAGTTTGCTGACCCCTGGCTCAGCTAATTGGGATTCACCCCATGCTGGACTGAGTCGTTGTCTCCGAGGGATGAATACTGAACAAAATGCTGCTCTCTGAGTGAGGTAGGATGGTGTCTGGGCTGACAGCTAAGTCATCTTCTAGGCCTTTGCTACTCAAAGCGTTGTCCATAGACAAGTAGCAGCAGCCTCACGTGGAGCAGAGCCCGGGCTACCCCCCCCTCCCAGACCAACCGCGCCAGGACCTACATTTGACCAAGTCCCCAGGGGGTCTGTGTACGTGCGAAAAGCCCTAGCCCTGCAGAGGGCTGAAGGCACAGGTGGGGACAGATGGGCAGCTGCCCTGGACTGACACTGAGGCGGCCTGAGTTCAAGGCCTGACTGTGACCTTGCCCAGCTGTGTGGCTGCAGGCAGGTCTGGCCACCCCTCAGGGTCTTGGCACCCTCACCTGCTAGATGCCACGTGTTAGCACCCTGGGACTGCCCTAACAGAGTTCCCCAGACTCTTGGCTTAGAACAACAGTTCTGGAGGTCAGAAGTCCCACACCAAGGTATCGGCAGGGCTGGGCTCTCTCCAAAGTCTCCAGGGGAGGATCCTTCCTGGCTTCTTCCAGCTTCCCACAGCCCCAGGCGTTTCTCAGCTGTGGCTACATCCCTCCCATCTCCACCTCCAACCTCACGTGACTTTCTCCCTCTGTATCTCTGCTCTTCTTCTAAGGATGCCAGTCATATTAGATTAGGGCGCTGAATGACCCCATCTTAACTGGATTACATTTGCAAAAACCTTGTTTCCAAGTCAGAGCACATTCACTGGTTCCGGGGATTAGGACTTCAACACATCTTTATGGGGGACACGATTCAACCCATAACATGTGGTGGCACCACCCACACATGACACACAGGTGAAAAGGGGACACACATGCTTGTGTTTGGGGGGAGGACAGGGCTGATGGAGGAACAGCTGGCCAGCTATGCTGGAAGCTTCCTGAAGGTAGCTGGCCCAAGGTGGCCTCAAGGAGAGTATCTCTACCCCCTCAACTGCCGCCCTCAAGGGCCTGAGCTGCTTCAGGGACCTCCTGGGTCTGTAGAAACCAGGTCCAAGAATCCTCAGCAATTCCTGGATGAGAATGAGACAGGCAAGGCATCCAGGTGCAAGCTTCAAGGAAGCGCTCATTCATTCTCAGGTGCCGCCTCTGCGGAGAGGGCGCACCTCCTTCCACTCTGTGCCCTGAGTGCCTTGCTCACCTCACTCTCGACCAGTGCTGGTCCTCAGCGCTGCCTGTCATCCCAAACACCCTCTCTGGGCCTCTGTTCCCAACTGTGGATGGGGAGCAGCTGGGCTCTGCCCAACATTTACTCTGTGAACAGATAAAGTCCGTTTGACTTAGATAGATTGAAAACATCCAGAAGTGTACCCTGAGCACCTAACTGGTGTTGAAAAACCAGGTATATTGAGTGAACAAGGAAGTAAATTCCCAAATCCAAATTCCCCACCGTGACCCACAAGGCCCAGCATGATCTGGTCCTCCTCACCTTACCGGCCTCATTCCCACTATTTTCCCCCTAAACCATTAGGTTCCAACTACACTGATCTCCAAGTTCTTTCCAAAACATGCCAAGCCCACTCCAACCTCAGGACCTTTGCACACACTGTGCCCTCGGCCGGCATGCTTTTCCCCAGATGCCCAGGTCTGGCTCCCTTATTTTATTCAGATTTCTGTGCAAATGTCACCTCCTCAGAGAGGTCTTCCCCGCCGCTCGATCAAAAGTAGACACGCTCACTCCACCCCTACCTCCACCCCACCAATACCCAGTCACATTCTGTCCCATCAAACTACTTTAGTGTCTTGATAGAACTCACAACTGGAGTGTGGAATTCTCACAGGCATTTATTTATCCATTGGCCATGTCCTCGGTGCCTAGAACAGTGGCTAGCACATAGTAGGTGCTCGGGAAAAATTTGCTACTTGACAGAATGAACCCCTTTCCCACTGGAACCCAGACAACCTCTTAGGGAACACTCAGGCATCCCCAGGCCCCTGCATTCAAGGCTTGGCGAACCTCGCCCTGCAGTGGAATTTTCCAGATGAAGCTGCTCCTTTTGTGCGTCAACCAGGCGTTTAATCTCAGCTCATCGCTGGGCAGGAAGGAACCTGCTTTGCTAAAGGACTTCTGTCCTAAAGCTGCCAGGTAACATGAGAGGGGCCTCTCAAGAGGAAAGCACAGCTCCCCACCCCACCCCTGATAAGCGTCCAGCGGCCCCCTCACCTTCTCCAGGCAGCATGCCTCCATCCACAGCCCTGGCCACAGGCTGATCCCACTCTGTGCTCACTCCCCAGCCGGCATCCCCCAAACTGCACGATGGCCCTTCAGAGGGCCAGGAGATCTTAAAAACTCCCTTTAAAAATAGCATTACTAATTTTTTTTTTCCTTGTTAAAAATTTACACATGTAATCCATATGTGCTGACAGTGAAAAATGCCAGCATTTCTAGTGGGAAGTAGATCATCATCCCCCAGATTCCAGCCCCCAGCATAGAGATGAAAACCACAGTCAAAGGCAGTGGTACCCTTGGGAAGGACTGGATTCCTTTAACACATTCTTGTATGGCGCCCCTAGCAAATCCTCCAGGGCTGTTATATTCTTACCCCCATTTTACAGATGGAGAAAGTGAGGCTCAGAGAGGGACTGAGCTAGCCAATGGTGGGCAGTGGTGAACTCAGACGGTCTGGCTTTGAGCCTCACTTTGACCACTACACCATACCACTTCTTGGCAGAAAATTTCTTGATTTGGTTTTTAACATTTTTTTTTCTTTTTTTCCCATTTTCTGTTCCATGTTGTTCTCTGACTTGCTTTTCTCATTTAACACTCCATGTCTGGGACATCAATTCATGGCAGAGGGAATTCCCTGGCAGTCCAGTGGTTAGGACTTGGCACTTTCACTGTCAAGGGCCCGGGTTCAATATCTGGTCGGGGAACTAAGATCCCGCCAGCTGCGAGGTGCAGCCAAAAAAATAAACAAATAAAGTATATTTCTTTAAAAAATTCATGGCAGGGCTTCCCTGGTGGCGCAGTGGTTGAGAGTCTGCCTGCCAATGCAGGGGACACGGGTTCGAGCCCTGGTCTGGGAGGATCCCACATGCCGCGGAGCAACTAGGCCCGTGAGCCACAACTACTGAGCCTGCGCGTCTGGAGCCTGTGCTCCGCAACGAGAGAGGCCGCGACAGCGAGAGGCCCGTGCACCGTGATGAAGAGTGGCCCCCGCTTGCCACAGCTAGAGAAAGCCCTCGCACAGAAACGAAGACCCAACACAGCCAAAATAAATAAATTAATTTTTTTTTTTTTAAATTGTTTTTAAAAAAAAAATTCATGGCAGACATACATAGGTCACCCCATCCTTTTTAATGTCTGTGTTGTATCACTAGCCCCTGACACACAGCACAGAACTACTATGATCATTTGGGTCAAAATGGTCCATTCGTGATCATCTTAAATTCTCAGTACATAATTCGTTTGAATGTGCCCTATAGTAAATATGGGATACAATGAGTACTTCTGGGGAAAGCTGGTAAGATCTGGGCTTATTGGGCAGGAGAAGGTCTGAGTTTCCCTGTCACCCACAGACTCTAGGCTAAGTCTGAGATGGTGTTGGTGGAGAGAGTAAATGCACTATTATCCAGAATGTTCCCAGCTCCAAAGAGGCCACAAGGGTGAAACGTCCCTTTTGCTGATCAGTTACATGTCTAAGGACTCCAGAATGTCAAGCCTTCAAAGTACTGTGACTCATTCCCTGAACAACGATGCTTGGTAATTCACAAAGCAACCCTAGGCACACCACAGTTTATCCACGTCTCCAAAGAAAGTCCTACTCAGAGTCTCCCCTGAGCAGATCAAGAGAAACAAATCCTCTCTCCACTTCAGGCCCTGGATGCTTTTTCTGGGCTGGCATAAAGGGAGTGAGGCGGGAAGGGCATGAGTTGTCACAAAGTCAAAACGAAACTGCCAACAACACAGTTCTCTGTCTCCCAAGAGTGACTCAGCCGGTGAAAACCAGAATATTGTTCCAAGTGTCAAAATCTGCAGAGCTGCCTCCAAGATTTGGGTCTCATCCAGCTTAAATGAGCCAAACATTCAGCATCTTCCTCAGGCACCTGTGAATGGTGCATTGTCTTCTCCCTGTGGCTTTTGTTTTTGAAAGTTCATAAAGAGGAACCCAGGAGGTCAGGAGACAGCAGGGTGGCCATTTCCTTCCCCAGGACAACATTCAGACAGTTTCTACATGCCTCCCAGCACCTGCCTCCTGCCAGGGACCAAACCGGTGCTGTTGGCACCCAGGCTGCCCCAGAGCACATAGGAAACCAGGACCCTGGCTGGAGGTTGAAACGTACTCCTTTGGAGAATCATCTGGCCTCCTCAGCACTGGTAGCGGCAGGGGGAGTTTATCATCATTAGGAGCGAGTTAACTTCGAACAGGGGAGAAATGCTTTTAGAGTAATGTTATTAGCACTGGATTCTGGAATGCCTTTTCTATTCTTCTAAGTAATATTCTCTGCAGCCCTGTGCACTCCATAGAGGAGGAAATTGACTGGTTTGTAGATGGGGAAAAGGCTGAGCCATTTCTAGCTCCTGGTTTTATTTATATGAGGGAATTCACAAGGTAATCTCAGAACACTACAGTTTGCCTTGTGGGGCTGGCTCGATCCCCATCGTCCTACTGAGTATATTTTTGGTGCATATGTTAATCCATAATGAGTCATATAAAAACCAGGACAACGTGACCTATGTCAGTTTTCAGCCTTGACGGGTACTGGGATGGGAGACAGTGGGGATAATAGTAGCTAATACCTATAAAGAGCTTTGTACAGGCTGGGCACTGTCCAAACACTTTGCATGAATTAACATTTAACTCAGATAATGGCCCAACAAGGGAGGTACTAATATGATCACCCTTTTACAGTTAAGGAATCTGAGGTACAGAAAGGTTAAGTAACTTGCTCGAGGTCACACAGCTAGAAAATGGCCAAGCTGAAATTTGAACCCAGGAGACCCACCTCCATGGTTTGTGCTCTTAGCTCTATGGAGTATTGTGTGATTGTATCAAATCTAAAGATATTGGCAATAAATGGACTCTCTGTGACAGACACTGTGACTGACCCATCACAAATTCCCAGCCTTTTCTCCATTCCTGCATCAACCACCAGGTCCAGAAAGGCTAACTATTTGCTTCCTCAGGATCCTCTGCAGTTCTGGCCAATGAGATGGAGGCTGAGGCCAACTGGTGCAACTGTGGGAAAGGTTTTGCTTTGCCTAATAAAAGGAGCAAAGGTAGCTGATGCCCTTGTGCCCTTCATTCATGCCTTGAACATGGATGTGTTGCCTGGAGTCATGGCAGCCACCTTGTGATCTGAGGGAGAGGCCAAGAGAAGCACAGACAGTGACCTGGAATGACCTGAGCTTTGGAACTGACTTCCACCTCCCAGACTTCTTTTTGTATGGGAAATTAAACCCTGTTTGTTTACATCACTGGGTTAGGTTTTCTGTTACTTGTAGCCAAAGATCATACCAAATAGTCTTTTCTCCCTTCCTGACTCTCTCTTAGTCCCACTTGAAAGTCACTGGTTGTTAAAAGCCAGCATCTTAGAAGAAGTAAGGGGACAGGGAGAGGCCTCTTTCTGAGACTATTCGATATGGAATTCCAGCCTCCTGCGGCCTTTCCAGCTTTTTTTTTTTTTTTTGGCCGCGCCTCACAGCATGCAGGATCTTAGTTCCCCGACCAGGGATCGAACCCGTGCCCCCTGCAGTGGAAGTGCAGAGTCCTAACAACTGGACCTCCAGGGAATTCCCTTTCCAGCTCTCGTTTACTGAGCACCTACTGTAGTCCATGTACCCATGTGTATCATGGGCTCCAGGTTCATTTTTCCATCAACACTCTTACAGCCTAGGAGGGAGACCACATTTGGCTCCATTTTACAGACGATGACCCTGAGGTGCTGGGGCTTTAAGAACTTGCCCAGTGGGTGGGGAGCAGATTCACCCAGGCCAGTTTCACCTCAAGCGCAGGGTCTTCCTGTTCTCAGCTGCGGTCGCTCCGACCCACGGTACAGCCCTCAAGAACTTCTCCAGCTCGTCAGATTCCAGGCTTCTGTTCCCTCCTGTCCCCTCCTTGCCCTCAGTGCCTCTGCATTCTCATCTGTAAAATGGGGATAACGCTAGGACCCACTCACAGGGCTGCTGTGCTGATTCAGTGGAATAATCCACTTGGCACGGAGCCTGGCACATAGGGAGCTCTCAACAGACGGTGTTATTATTATCACTATTATTATTACTAAGTACCCAGAGTCCTGTCCCAAAGAGTAATTCCCCAGGGCAGCAATGAATGGAAAGGAGAAGCTGAGGGAACCCAGGGTCTGATTTCTATTGAGCCTTGCCTGATTTCACACTCCCCCAGCCTGGGCACACGTGTGCCCTTGGGTGACAGCTTGGAAGGCTTCCTGCAAGGAGCCGCCTGAGGAAGAAAGCTCCTGCCAGACACCTTGTCTGGAAAGGAGCACACATTCAAGGAAGGCTGTCTCCTGCCAGGGGCTCAGGGGCTCAGGGGCTCAGGGGTTGGCTGTCAGCATCACGGTCAGGACTGGCCAACGCACAGGGCTTGGAAATCACCCTTTCGATCAATGCCAGGGTGGTTGCCAGCTACTGCAGCAGGGGGAGAGAGGGGGAAAGAGAGAGAGAGTGAGAGAGAGAGGGAGGGAGGGAGGGAGGAAGAGAGAGGAAAAAAAACATCTCTTTCCTGAGCCCCAGGCCACAACAAAGGTAGTCAGCCTCCAAAAGTGGAGTGGAAGGGGCTCTGTTGAATTAATTAATCCTTTAATGACAATGTATTAAGTGCCAAGCGTTGGATACACAAGCTTCATTGAACCTTCACCACAGCCCTCTGACAGAAGTACTATTATCATCTCTGTCTTGAAGGTGAGGAAAATGAGGCACAGAAAGTTTAAGCAGCTTGCCCAAGGTCACACAGCTGACAACTGGAGGAGCCATGTTTCTAACCCAAGTGCCCAGACCCCTGAACCAGTGTTTCTAAGCGATAAAGAGGTAACAAGACCTTTAGTCCTAATGAGTTTCATTCTAATGGGGCTGGGAGAGGAGGAACCAACTATAAACAAAGCAACAAGTGACGAAATAACTCCAGGTGGTGACAGCAAGTGATTAAATCACCCATATCTGTCTGATGAATCTCTGTGGGGGGCCTTGGAAGGCTTCTAAGATGAGACGGAGACTGGGGTCATCCTTGACGGAAGGGTGGGATTTTAAGTGGGAACTCGGGCATGAAAACTGTGGAGCCAGAACTTAGTATGGGTGAAAATGCAGGCATACAGTTGGTGCTCCATAAATGGTCATTGTAAAGGGTATATTGGAGGTTAAACCATGGGAGGCTTTAGAGGTCTGGAGGAAGTGTTTGTAAATCTTCTTCTGGGGCTTTGCTCCAGCATCTGCCAACCTCAGTGTTTCTAGAGAGTCACACCCAGCCTCAGCCCCAGGGCCTGGGTCCTGATTGGTCCAGGCTGATCACGCCCCCAACCAGAGACTGGGCCAGCTGTGATCATGTGACACAATCTGGCCAATGGCAGGCCAGTTTCTAGGAAAGATTTCTTCTCACCCTCAAAGGGAAACAATCCGTCCAAGATGGCTCTTGTATTAGTTATCTATTGCTCGTAACAGAAGTCCCCCAAACTTAGCAGCATTAAACAACAATTAAGTATTATCTCAGTTTCAGTGGGTCAAGAATCTGGGAGTGACTTCAGGGGTGATTCTGGCTCAGGGTCTCTCAGGAAGTTGCAGTCAAGATATCAGTGGTAGTTGCTATCATCTGAGGGGTTTCTATTCAATCTCTCTCCCTTCAGGTGAAGGTAAAGGGCGTCAAAGGTCAGCTCATCCAGTCCCAGCCTACAGACGCCCAGTCTCTGGCTTCTTCCTGACGCACGGATCCCAGCTTGAACATCCCCTCCTCTCTTCCAAGATCACCTTTGATAAGGCAGCTCCTCCCTGCCCATGCCAGCGATTTTCATGCCTATCCCCTCTGCCTTACTGCCTGAGACTCTGCTCTTATCTTACCTTACTTTGTCCCTTCTTGGTTATTTACCTTTTTTGGTGTCTCTACCCCCAATTAGAATATATACTTCATGAAGCATCAGATTTTTGTCTGTCCTGTCCTCTGCTAGATTTCCCAGAGTTTAGCATAGTGCCTGGTATGTAGTAGGTGCTCAATTAAATATATGTTTATGGTTTATGTAGAATAAGAAATAAGTAGATATTTCACAGCCCTGAAAGTGATCTGGGACATCAGGGAATTCTGAAGAACCAAGAAAGAGGCTGATAATTCTCTGTTTCTCTTTTGCGCGCGCACACACACACACACACACACACACACACTTTTTCCTCCAACTGCCTGCATCTAGGTTGCCCTCGCTCTCACGTGCAAAGCCCCCAGGTTTGGCCCTCTCTGGTTTGCTTCCCAAATTGGCTTCTCCACTCCCACACTACCTCCTCCATCCTGTTCCTACCAGATCTGTGAGGCCACCTGCACAACAAAAATTACATGGAAAAAAAAAAAATTACATGGAATTTGGAGTCAGACAGACCTGGTCCGCATTTGGAACTTTCCGCATTTGGTCTGACCTTGAGTGGCTCACTTCTCGTTCTGAGCCTCAGTTTCCTCATCTGTAAAATGGGGCAAAGCAAGACCACCATAGCCTGCCGTCTGCATGAACATGAGTATGCAGTTATTTCAGACATGGAAGGGCATTGGGCTTGCCTGGAATAAGACTCGCCTCTCCGCTGCCCACAGCGGCTCAGACTCTCTCCAGTCTAACACAGCGGTTGCCCCTCCTCTCGCAGCTGCTCCCCAGAGAGTGTGAAAGCTTAAATGGCCAATATTTTCCCCAGCTCAGCACAAAGCGCAATCATTGCAGGGCAGCCAGGAAGAGCTGTTAGCTTGATTGGGTCCTTTTTTCATCTCCACGTCAGCTGTTAGGCTGTTCAGCTCACGCAGGGTGACTGCTCCTTTATTACCCAGCTCTGGAGCGGGATGGGTGGAGTCCTTAAGTTATAGCAAGAATGTGGCGCCACTGCATACCACCCCACACAGCAAACTCTTGGGATATCTCCTCTCTCTATTCAAAAACTAGAAATAGCACCGCATTCCCACCTAGGAATCAAGTCCAAAGCCCTCCACCCCCATCCCATGCTGAAGGTTCCCTAACCCTAACCCCACCCCTGCTTCCTCCTTTCTATTTGGGCAGGAGACATTTTTTTCAAAGTCCTCCAGATGCACTGGGGTTAGGGGAATGATTACTTTAGAACACATTGGTAACTAGTTCTGCTTCCTAATGGAGGTGGTACAAAACACTTGATTCCTATACCATCCTATACCATTCTCTACAAATGCTTACAGAGAAATCGCTATATATGTTTTCCATAAATTCACTCAGTTAATCCTCACAGCAACCCTAAGACAAGTGCATTATCCGTATTCCCATTCTACAGACCAGGTTACGGAGGCAGAGAGAGGTTAAGTAACCTGCCCAAGGTCACACAGCTGTTGAGCAGAGGGTTTGGGACTTGAACTTAGATCTTCTAGTGCCATTAACTTACTCACTAAAGGGAGGGGAAAGTGGACGTGGCAAAGGCCAAAGCTGGTTTGTCTGTGAGGCTGGGGTGTGGGGAAAGAGTGGATGGCCATTTCCTGTGTGGGACACAATGATGAGGGTTTGGAGCCTGACCTTGGTAGGGGGCTGCATAGGAATGTTTAGATAATAGAGTTTCTTGGGGAGTGAGAGAAGGAAAGCACTGGAAAACAGGAAGGTAAGGGAGTCTTGAGAAAAAAGACTGGCTGCCAGACCTCCCCCTTGCTCCCCAAACCTCAGCAAAGTCTGCTGCAACCAGAAATGATCCAGGCTGGGGGATAGGGAGGGGACAATTGCGAAGCCAGAGATAGACATCCAACTCTCAGATTTCTTGTTTCATGTAACTGAAAAGTCCCAGGTGGATTTCAGGCCTGGCTGGATTCAGGGGTGCAAATAATATCATCACTTGTCTCTCCTTCCTAGTGCTACGTTCCTCTAGGCTGGTTTCTCTCTCAGGCAGGTTCAGTTACATCCCACCAGCATAGCAATTCAGTGGAACGAGAGATCTTTTTCCCAAGTGGTTCCAGCAAAAGTCCCAGGGAAGGTTCTCATTGACCCAGCCTGAGTCACATGGCTGGGTCACAAGACTGTCCCTGACCCAATGGTTGTGGCGATGGGGAGAGTTTGACTCACTTAAAGGGTGAAGTATAATGGAAGGGTGATTCCCCAGTGGGACATGAGAAATTTCCTTCCAGAAGGAAAGACCCTAGGCAGGAGGGCCACAGACATCCACTGTGGGGCCCTGAGGTGAAGAGGAGGAAGAAGAGAACAGTTGTACAACAGCATCCACCAGTGAGGTTAGGAGGTTAAGAGAGAAGCCTCAGGTGATCAAACCGCATGGCCCCTGCTGCCTACTGTCACCTGGAGTTGCACAGAAATCATGCCCAGGGTGCAGGGCTGCCTGCAGAATGAGCAATAAGAAAAACGCCTTGAAAGTCAAGAACATTGAGCTTAATAACACTGCGCCTCAGTTTCCCTTCTGTAAAATGGGGTCAAAAATAGTAGCAACTTCACAGGGTTGTGAAGATTAAAGGGGTTAATAACTGTGAAGGGTTCAGAATGGTGCACATAAGAAAGACACGATGAACACTGGATTCTTGGGACTTCCCTGGCGGCGCAGTGGTTAAGAATCCGCCTGCCAATGCAGGGGACATGGGTTCAATCCCTGGTCCGGGAAGATCCCACATGCTGCGGAGCAACTAAGCCCGTGCGCCACAACTACTGAGCCTGCGCTCTAGAGCCTGTGCGCCGCAACTACTGAGCCCACATGTCGCAACTACTGAAGCCTGTGTGCATAGAGCCCGTGCTCCACAAGAGAAGCCACCACGATGAGAAGCCAGTGCACTGCAACGAAGAGTAGCCCCCGCTCACTGCAACTAGAGAAAGCCCACGCACAGCTACGAAGACCCAGTGCAGCCAAAAATTAATTAATTAATTAATTAATATTTTAAAAACACACTGGATTCTTTGTTAATCCAGGCCACATAGACCCTGCATATTCCCACTGCCACACCTTTGCCTAGATTTTCCCTCCACCACCTTCTTGGCCACATTCAGTCCTCCTCCTCCAGGAAGACTTCCTGGGATCCCCAGTGCACTCTGAGCCCCTAGAACCCCACGGACCTGGGCCTGAGCCCCAGCTCTGCTCCTCCAGCTGTGTGACCCTGGGAAAGTGGCTTCACCTTTCTGAGCTGGTCTCTTCTTCTGGAAATGTGGATAATTAAAAGCACCTTGGAGGGCTCTGGTAGATTCTAAGCCTTTGGCTGTATTAAGAGGCTATGGTCTCTCTGGGGTTGGGGTCCTCTCCCTTGCATTTCTCAGTGTCCTAGGGAAACCCCATTTAAAATGCTGATAAGTTCAGCTTGGGTTCTCACAGTTCAGAGCTGAGCCCTAGATCTACACATAACAGGCTATGTGACACTGGGCAAGTCACTTTGCATCTCTGAGCCTCAGTTCCCTCGTGATAATCCCTTTATCACAGAGAGGTTATGAGGCTGGCAATAGCCTCTACACAGTGTCTAGGAAAAGTAGATATTCATTCAATGGGCATTCTCTTTTACCCCTGCTGCCAGTCCAAATGCCACCTCTTCCAAGCAGTCTTCTGTGATTACACAGCTCTGATGCCCTCTTGGCCTCTCCTCTTGCCTGCACACTGGCTTCTTGGAAGTTCAGATCAGGCCAGTGTGCCTTCGGAATCCCTATTGCCTGGCACGTGGCCCTGTAAACAGTGGGTATTCTAGAGATTTTGAGACTGATGATGATGACGATGATAATGATGATGGGCGAAAATGTCATTTGAGACCTCCCAGGTGTCCTTAACTCTTCTCCCAATTTAATTTCAGCTTAACTTGATTCCAGAAATCTTTTCAAATCCACGTTTGCAAAGATGTAGGTATAAACAAACACATAAAACCCAGCATCTGCTATGTACCCAGCTCTCTCCTAGGCTAGCCTCTTTTTTCCAGTTTCAAGCGGTGTCTTTGCCTTTAATGATGAGGCTTTCATGCAAACAGAGTTTCATGGCCTGCATGATTTGGAGTGGCACACACAGAGGAACACTTTTTACTGTCATAGTTATGTATTTATTTTAACTGGGAATTGCATTTGGCTACATATATCTAAAAACCCAAATCACGGTGACTTACTCAAATAAGAGATTTCTTTCTCTTTGTTAAGAGACAGCTCCACCATGCCATTGTAACTCGAGCCCTTTTCTAAGCCTTTTATTCTAATGGTCACCTTATGGTCACAAGGCGGCTGCTCTACCTCCAGCATTGCATCTAAATTCCAGGCAGGAAGAAGGGAAAGAACAAAGGGAAAGAGATCGGCCTTAGTTCCTTCTGTTCCCCACCCCCACCCCTCACTTTTTAAAGAACTTTCACAGACCTAACCACATCTAACTTACATCTCATTTGGCCAGAGGTGGGTCATGAGCCACCCCTACTTGCAAAGGAAGCTGGGAAAGGTGGAGCTTAAACTGGGTACAGTGCTGTCCTAAACAAAACTAGGGTTTTATTACAAAGAAAGGTAAGAAGAATGGATATTGGGAAAGCAAACTGTAGTGTGGACCACACACACCAAACCCATGATTCGCAGGAATTATTACTTAGAGCTGCAGTTCTCACGCTTGAGCATGCGTCAAAAATCCCCTGGAAGGCTTGTGAAAACACAGGTAGCTGGGCCCACCCCCAGAGCGTCTGACTCAGTAGGTCTGGGGTGGGGCCCAAGCATTTGCATTTCTAACAAGCTTCCAGGTGATTCTAGGCTGCTGGTCTGACACTACACTTAGAGAATTGCTGACGGCAAGGCAAAGTCAGTACTCAGATAAAAATACATGAATGGTTTTTAAAGGGACTAACAATGAGAATGCAATGGTTTAGCTATATTATTAGTCAGGATCCCAGAAGAAAATAGAGGAGGGCACAGTCAGATGGGAAACTGAGAAAACTTAACAAAGCGACCATTTGTAAAAGTCTGGGCAGGGGATAGTACCCCTCCCCCCAATAGCAATATGGGGAGTTGTTACTGCACACGAAAGGGACAAGGGTGAGAGCCTTACTAGAACCTGAAGCCGGGTGCTATCGGAGAGGAACACTCAATAGGAGTCTTATCCTTTATCGAAGGGACACAGCCCCCCTGAAGCAAGGCAGAGAGGAAGATGGGGAATAAATACCCCGGCTTCTTTTTCCACCGGCCTCCAACTGCCAGCTGGTACCTCCCATTGGCTGAATCCAGCTGGATACCAGAGGGCTGGGAGCTTGGGGGATGCAGCCCACAGGGGTCAGCCTGTATGGAACAGAATGGAAAAGGGGTGGAGAGCAGACCTGCCGAGACAAACGGAAGATGTCCAGCACAGACAGAGAAAATATCACGACATCATGATATACAGGAGTAGCTGAGTTTGGCAAACGACAATTTAATGTAAGTAGCCACCCAGCTCCTTCATTCATTCATTCAATTATTCATTGAGCACCTGCTGTGTACCAGGCACTATACCAAGTGCCAGGGACTTAGGGCTGAGTTAATCACGACTCCTGCCCAGAGAGGATGCTACCCTCTGGGGTCCGAGGCACTGTGGTAGAGGCCGGGGCGCGTCCTCTTCCGCTGCCCGCCTGCAGCCACAGGCCCCCAGCCGGACCCACTGTGCCTTCCACTGATCTCATTCACTTGCCACCCACAAGAATTTTGCTGTGATTTAAGCTTTCATTAAAGTTTAACTACGGGGGAAAGACTGCAATAACAAAAACAATCACCTGCTTCATCACAAATCACAATGTTATTATGTGCTGACATAGGGGCCGTGGGACTATGCTGGGGGGATTTGGTTGGGATTAGGGACAGAATGGATTGAAACCACTGGGTGCCCGCACGCCCCCATAGTAACACCCCGTAAACATTTATGCGTATAGATTTATATCCGGCGAACTGTTATTATTATTTTTTCCCCTAGCCTTCACCGGCCCTTGTGCTGCCACATCGGCCTTACACAAAATGTCTGTCTCCACGCTCAATAGCCAATAACAAAAATGATGAAGAATCTGATGCAGACGCGGATAATTGCTCTGGCTTCCTCTGGTGAATTTAAATAGCTTTCTTGAATTACTGCTTTTGACACGATCAATAAAATTGAGCTATTGCTGTATCAGGCCTTTCGGCAAATACACAGGAAGCTGTGCTCCTAGGGCTGATGGTCAGGACCCCCAGCTGTCCTGGCGGGCGGGGCCAGGGTCTTGGGGACAGTTGATGGAGTGAGAACAGAGAAGTGCTGGACTGACCAGTAGCCCAAACAAGAAAAGCAGGTGAACTTCAACATTCTGCCTTCCAGCTGACCACACTTTTCCTGTATCCCTTTCCCCCCAACAAAAAACACAGCAAAACTTACCTGTCTGGCATCCCATTCCCTGTGCTTTCTAAAAAGACAGCTGGCCAGTGAGATACCCCAACCTATGCCTGGGTATTAGCTCAGCACCTTCCAACAAAGGAAGTGACCCCAATGGTGGCATTGACAACACCTTGAGACCAAGGATTAACTCCCGTGGTGAGACGTTAGATAAAGGAAAGATATCAAGACAGGAAAGAAAAATTTTAGGTAAAATTCACATAACGCTAATTAACCAGGTTAACATGTACAACTCAGAGGCGTTTAGCCCGTTCACAAGGTGCAACCACCACCTCTGTCTAGTCCCAGGACATTTTCATCACCCCAGCAGGAAACCTCACACCCATTAAGCGGTCACTCCTCATTGCCGCCTCTCCTCAGCCCCTGGCAGTCTATGTTTTCTCTAAGTATTTGCCTAGAAAACTTTTTTTTTTTTTTTTTTGGCTGAGCCGCACGGCTTGCGGGATCTCAGTTCCCTGACCAGGGATTGAACCCAGGCCACGTCAGCGAAAGCCTAGAATCCTAACCGCTAGGCCACCAGGGAACTCCCCTAGAAAAACTTTTAACGCCTTGTATCCCCAATATCGGCTGGTTGAGTCCATGTGTTTTGAACAGAGGCTCTAAAACCCAAGTGCCTGGAAGAAATGAGGCTGCAAGAGTGATCATTCTTATTCGGGCTTCTCTTGGACTTAATATTCAGGGGTCCAGGACTTCCCTGGTGGCGCAGTGGTTAGGAATCCTCCTGCCAACGCAGGGGACATGGGTTCGATCCCTGGTCTGGGAGGATCCCACATGCCATGGGGCAACTAAGCCCGCGTGCTGCAACTACTGAGCCCGCGCGCCTAGAGCCTGTGCTCCGCAACAAGAGAAGCCACCGCAATGAGAAGCCCGCGCACTGCAAGGAAGAGTAGCCCCCGCTCGCTGCAACTAGAGAAAGCCTGCGTGCAGCAACCAAGACCCAACGCAGCCAAAAAAAAAAAAAAAAAAAAAAATTCAGGGGGCCAGAGACTGTAAAGGTTTAGACAAGAGAGAATCTCCAGAGTCAGGCTAACCTGAGTTTAAATCGCAGCTCCATTGTTTTTCCAGCTGTGTGACCTTGGGCACTTGCTATGTCACCACATTGAGCCTCAGTTTTCTCATCCCATCAATGGGGATTTTAACTGTACTTGCCTCCATGGGTTGCTGTGGGGATTAAGTAGGGAGACACAGAAAGTTCAGTTCAGTGCAGGCCCTTGGGGACTACACTGGGTTGAATAGTGTCCTCCCCAAATTCATGCCCACCCAGAACTTGTGAGTGTGATCTTATTTGGAAATAAGGTCTTTGCAGACGGAGTCAAGTTAAGATGAAGTCGTGCTGGATTAAGATGGACCCGAAATCCAACGACTGCTGTGAAGACACAGGGACCCAGAGAGAAGACAGCCAGCCTGGCAGCTTCGAGCCGAGGAACGCCAAGAGTTGCCAGCAGCCGCCAGAAGCTAGAAGAAAAGCAAGGAAGGACCCTCCCCTAGAGCCTTCAGAGGGAGTACGGCCCTGTTGCCACCTTGATTTCAGACTCCTGGCCTCCAGAACTGTGAGAGAATACATTTCTGTTGTATTTTGTGGCGTAATTAGTTACAGCAGCCTGAGGAAACTCGTACAGGGAGGGTTTGACAAGTGGAAGGTTCTGTGATCACTGCTGGGTGATAACGGGAGTCGCTCAGGAGGGCAAGTGGGTCAAGGGACCCAAGGGGCTACGGAAACTCTCTACCAGCCATCATAAGAGTCAGACCTCACCTCCAGCTGCCCAGGCCTTCCAGGAGGGTAAGGTCAGGGTCAAGGATGGGTTTTGGTGGGTGAGGGCTAGAAGCTAAGTAAGGCCCAGTCCCAGGGTGAGTTCAGGGACGGGTGCCTAGGCCTCTAGACTCAACAGCCAGCTGCAGAAGGAAAAACAAGTAGCTTCTTAGAGGGGTGCTACCTGCCCCTGCTGGAATCTATCCCCTGGTCTCCTTATAGCATGGTGGGGGCAGGACGCCACTGTTAACCAAGCCCTCAAGAGGGATGTTGATGCCCCAGAATCAGAGATGACGTGGGGAGGGACTTCCCTGGTGGTCCGGTGGTTAAGATTCCGTGCTTCTACTGCAGGGGACGCGGGTTCGATCCCTGGTCGGGGAGCTATAATCCCACATGCTGCGGGGCACGGCCAAAAAATTAAAAAAAAAAAAAAAAGAAAGAGATGACCTAGGG
The DNA here is from genome assembly GCF_965194805.1 of Balaenoptera borealis. Taxonomy (NCBI): domain Eukaryota; kingdom Metazoa; phylum Chordata; class Mammalia; order Artiodactyla; family Balaenopteridae; genus Balaenoptera; species Balaenoptera borealis. The sequence goes on from NC_138875.1 coordinate 86,219,018, forward strand.
AGACACCATGGGGTGGTGGTCCAACCCCAAAGCTGCCTTCCCGCCTAGCCACCCACGGATCAGAGGCCGTCCCCAAAGTGCCGGTTACTTCCAGGATAACAGCCACCAAGACGTCCTGCCCGGCTTCCCTTGCACCCTGAACTTGACCCTGGGAAGCCCTGTTCTCATAGAAAATGAGCATTTCCCGAGACAGCCCAAAGCAGAACGAAAGAAGCAAAGCCAAGGGGAAAGACGGTCGTCAGCATTCATGCTACGGTTTTGCCCATTTCCACCCGATAAAATCCACACGGAAAGAATCCCAGGGAAGCTGGGAGGATGCAGGCTGAATTTTTGAGAAGATAGTTTTGGATTTCCCGGCTAGTGGGCTGACAAAGACAGCGGGAGAATGATGAACTCCTGACAGGTCAGAAGATGCTGTCGTGCCCCGGGGGCTTCCAGATAAGGGCAGGTGATTCCTAAGTCTTGCTCAGTACATGTTTCACACCAATACAGAGGTTCTGGGCACCTGGGGGCTGGGTGACAAGCCCCCAGGGTAGGTAACCACGTCCTTGTCCCAGCTCTGCACATGTGCACAAGGCAATCATTTGGCCTGCATTCCCTTGGAAGTCTCTGATTGCATAAATGTTATTGCAAATCTGGTCTCTGACCTGAGGAGATACCAGCCGAGGCACTCACAGGGCCCCGAGAGCTTTCAGAAGAACTCCAGTTTGAATTTCTGAAGCCAAACCAAACACTGGACTCGAAAACGTTTTCTTATTATCTCATTCCCTGACTATGGAACAATCACCCCATTGAAAAGCCATGAGCCCGCCCAAGTTTTAAATTAAACCTCTTGAGTTTTCCCTCTGAGAGCAGATAAAAATCCTTCCAGCTTATGTTTTGAGGAAAGAATTTGGTTTGTGTGTCTGGGTGTCTGTGTGTGTGTGTGTGTGTGTGTGTGTGTGTGTGCATGTGCGTGTGTATTTCCCCTAAAACTCATTTTCTTTTGTTGGATTCTGTGAAGCTCTGTTTAAATATTTTACTTGAGGAAATAATTACGTTTGATGAATGTTGAAATACCCTTCCAGGAGCAAGTCCTGCCTACTGCCTGGATTCCAGAATGAAGCTCTTTCTGAAAGATGTGAGGCCCCTTTCCAAGAAGTAAGCCCCCCAGAGTGGTCTTGAAGAGCTTTGCTGACGTTGTTACAAGAGGTATTTATTCTCCACCCATCTATTTATTCGTTGGATGTCAACCACAGGCTCTGAAAATCCACTGCGTATAAAAGCTCAAGTTGCAGTGATGGAGCGCAGAGAGAGAAGAGAGAGTGGGTTTTGTTCCTCCGCTGCAGCAGGAAGAGGCCCGAGCTCTGGTGCTGGCTCCACCCTGAACAGCTGGGCGAATGCCGGCCAATTCCTTCCCCTCTCATCATCTTAGATGCCTCCCCCCGAAAGGAAGGCTAATCGCAGGAGCTCCTTCTGTGGAACCGTCATTAGCAAATGCACGGGAAATGCTTGCTGCTGATATGCTGTCGTGCAGTCAGTCGACAAACATTTGCCGAGCGCCTACTATGTGCCAGATTCTGTTCTAGGCACCAGGGAGACAGCGGGGAACAAGACAGACAACATCCCTGCCCTCATGGAGCTGACGTTCTAGAAGGTGGGAGAACTCATCTGTTTCAGACTCTGGGAGTAGTTTCTGATTTCGTTTTGGAAGCTACGCAGGGCTTCGTGTGGTACCTGGTACATAGGTCAACACTTCTCTTTTTCTTTGTTGTAATAAAATGAATGGTAAACCACCAAACACCAGGAGGGAAGGGCCCAGCAACAGTGGGTATACGGGTAGGGTTGGTGGCGATTCTGGGTCTGGAGGTGGCAGCCACACGGGGGCCCCCATGAAGAATCCTCCGCAGCCAGTGATGAAAAGCCAGCTTTGAAGCCAAGGGCACAACCTGACAACACGGTGGGGGAACCCAGCCTGCCGACAGATTGGGGTATTTCACACATACCCCAAATGTCTGACTTCTCTGGAAACATCAGAGGTTTTGCCACACTGGGGCGCATTCCTGCCCGGCTGTGCTGGGCTGGGGCCTCTGCTCTCCAGGTCACTCCTGTCCCCTCCTTTATGTACCCACATGGCCTCTGACAGCATCTGAGTTTTCAATCCCTTCTCTAAATGGAGTGGGCAGGAGTTCCGATGAGGTTACGGGTGGCACTTTAAGTGAAAAGAAGCTTTCTCCTTCCTGGTCAGTGCGGGTGTGGGATGGGGTGGTATGAACCCAGGGCTGGGAACCAGATAATCAGTGGTTCAAATCTTGGCTCTGCCACTCAGTGGCTGTGTGATCTTGGGAACCTCAGTTTTCTCATCTTGAAAATGGGAAGCTGTGTCCCACTAGGCTATTGCAAGGAATGAATGAACATGAAAGGTCTACTATGCACCAGGCACAGTCAGGGCCAGGGACACAAAGGACTAGACAAGGGGTTGAAACCCAAAACCTACAGAGATCAGACAGGTAATGTAAATGAGTAAAACGGCTTGGGTGTGGGGCAATAGGGACTGGTGGGGAGTGGGGTGACGTGAACAAGAGAGCACCCACCTTGTTTAAAGGCCAATTCCAGCTACTTGTCATCATGTCAGAATGTAGGGCCCAAGGTTACCAAATCTTCTGATATTTTTTTTTAACAAAGGCCACAGATCCAGATTTTTAATGTGAAATCTCTTAACTTTATTATCTTTTTTTCACCGTGCCACACAGCACATGGGATCTTAGTTCCCCGACCAGGGATCAAACCCGTGTCCCCCTGCAGTGTAAGCACGAAGCCCTAACCACTGGACTGCCAGGGAATTCCTGAAATCCCCTAACTTTAAAATGATGCCAATTAATTTGTTTAAAATGATAAAACTCTATGCAAGGGCAACTAAATCCATTTGTGGACCACCTGTAGGCAACGTCTCGGTTAGAAACATGGGATTTCCGCTCTCGCTGACCGCACGGCCTGGGCATTACCGGGGCGGAAGCTGGCCACGAGGAAAACATTTCGCAATTCTCGATTTACCATTTGTGATCGTTCTCTAAAGGGGAAGCACTGAGAGCCGGGAAAGTGTATTCTGAGGAGAAAGGGGAAGTGTCTTGAAGAAGAGGTGGTTCTGCTGAGACCTGGAGACTAAGCGTGCGGGGTGAGGGGGGCGGGCGGGAGCAGGGGAAGGGCAGGCCCAGTGGAGGAAGAGCATCAGCCAAGGCTCGGCAGCGCGACTTTAACCTGCCGGCCTAGGGACCTGAAAGGCGTCCAGCACGACACACATCCCTTGCCAACACAGGGGTGGTTGTTACGTCTCTCACCCGGGTGGGAGTAAGGGGCAACCCTTCTAGAGAATTCTGTGCCAAGCTCAGGAATCACCAACCAGAATGCCAGCCAGTGGAGGGTGAATCAGGCTACCCTGGAGACACCCTCCCCATGGACCGGCTGGAAATCTGAACTGGGGGACCCTCTTCTGGGCCTCTCTGGGCCTGACCTAATCCACCACCCAGGTCTTAGCTCCCAGGCCCTGCCCCACGCACCTCTTTCCTGAAGGAGGGAACCTGGACACACCTCAGATTCTTTTGCGATTATGTGCCGTTTGGGGCATCTGGGGCGAAGCCTGGCACATTCCAGAACAAATGGAGTTAGCAGGGGGTTCGGGGGGGGAGTTGGTACCCCTTCAGCAGGGACTAGAGGGGAGGAGAGCAGCGGGGCCAGATGGAGACCCACCTGTCTGGGTCTCATTCTTCTCTGCTGGGTCTGGATCCAGTTTTGAACTTCACCTTTTTCCGGCTCTGGCCTCAACCTGTTCCAGCTTGCCATGGGGTCTTGGAGAGGTGCTATGTGTCAGCGGGAAATTCTTCGGGGTCAGGCTCAAGGTCAAACTGATTTGCATGTGAGCACCTGCTTCAGGCCAGCACTGGGTTTACGGGGAACCAGACAGCAAAGGCTCCATCACACCTGGAGGTGGGGCCGTTTGGGAGGCAAAGTTGAGGGGACCCCTGGTGCCCCTAAATCCCTTACAACAACTGTCGCCCAGAAGCCCGGAACTTCCTCTTCCTGCAGATGCTCCATTAAGAATGTTAACGGCCAGGGCTAGGCATACAGTCAGCACTCAATAAATGCACGCCCAAAGAAGGATGATCTGAAATGGGACAGAACAAGTCTGCTTTCTGAGATCATGCTCCACAACACAGGGAACTTATACACTCTCCAACGACCACTGGGAAGGAAAAATATTAATAAGTTCAACCCTAATCAAATCTGGATAATTTCACTAGAAACCTTTCCATAATTTCATCAGCATTAAAGGATTACAATAGCAACAAATTAAACCAACAGGCATGAATTTAGTTGCTCAAGAGGAAAATGTAGCTTGATTTAGAAACGGATGTTACAGTTTATTAACCAATCTAAATTAATTCGATTTTGAGCCACTGTTAAATATACATTAGGATGTATCACCCAGTAGCATAGCTGGCAGGGGGAGAGAAGGGAGAGGATGGAAAAGAAGCAAGGCCAACATGAGCTTTGTGCCTGCACACAAAATGGCGTGTCGATTCTGCCGTTTCGGGCTGGGTGCTCAAAATTGGAGAAGGGAGTACCATCCGGGACTCCTAGTAGCAAGAATTACAAACTCAATTCAAGCTGGCTTAAGCCAGAAACGGGATTTCTTATCTCAGTATCTGAAAATGTCAGGGCTTGTCAAGCTTCAGGTACAGCTGAATCCAGGTGCTCAAGGTCAATAGGACTTGGCCTTTCTCTCCTTCTTAGTCTGTTTTCTTCTCTATAGACTTTACTCTCCATCAAGATAACCACCAGCAGCTCCAGATTTTCATTCTACTGGCTTAGCCACCTCGCAGAAAGAGAGTACACCCCAAATCCCAGGTAAGTCTCTCACTGACCTGGCCAAGGGCATGAACCACTCTGATGGGCTAGGCTTGGGCCCCTCACTCATCCTTGAGCTAGAGAGGAGAAGAGGATGGTCAGATCCACATGGGGCAGGTGGACGGAAAGCAGGAGAGGGGCAGTTCCCAAAAAAGGAGGAATAGAGGAGCAGTTCCCAGTTTTGAAGATGGAGGAAGCAGCAAAGGCCCTTCTAGAATGCAGGCCTCCTCCAGAAGCTAAAAGAGGCAAGGAACAAATTCTCCCCTGGAGCATCCAGAAGGAACCAGCCCGGCCGACACCATGATTTTAGTCTGCAAGACTCATTTTCGACTTCTGACCTCCAGAATGGTAAGAGAATAAACATAGATGGTGTTAAGTCACTAAGTTCTTGAGATTTGTCACAGCAGTGAGAAGAAACTAATACACTTGTGTAAGACCACACGCTCCCCTTGGGCAGGAGGCATCAAACCTACCATGGGGTAGGAGAGACTTCAAAGACACCAGAGCAAAAATATTTTAGGTTGCAACAATTTCAGATCTACTAGGGTCCAGAATGCAAGATTTGCTTGAATGGCTACCCTAAAATATAAGCCGTCAAAGACATCCCAGGCTGCACGCAGGCTGTTTGTTTGTTTGTTTTATTGCAGTGTAGTTGATTTACAATGTCGTGTTAGTTTCGGGGGTACAGCAAAGTCAATCAGTTATACATATACATATATCCACTCTTTTTTAGATTCTTTTCCCATATAGGCCATAACAGAGTATTGAGTAGAGTTCCCTGTGCTATACAGTAGGCCCTTATTAGTTATCTATTTTATATATAGTAGTGTGTATATGTCAGTCCCAATCTCCCAATTTATCCCTCCCCTCCCCTTACCTCCTGGTAACCATAAGTTTGTTTTCTACATCTGTGACTCTGTTTCTGTTTTGTAGATAAGTTCATTTGTACCCTTTTTTTAGAGTCCACATACAAGCAGCACCCTATGATATTTGTCTTTCTCTGTCTGATTTACCGTGCCGGCTGTTTTTAACTGTGTCTTCACAGATCAGGGCACCCACTAGCAGATTCAGCACCATGACAGCCTTGACCGTCATCCCCTGGGGTCTCCTGCTGTGGGGCACATGAGTGACTGATTGACAGCCCCGCTGCTGTGCTCTGAACCCACCCTGAGCCCCTCAGGTGCTCCCACCAATGACCCAGCGAGGAAGGGAAATAAAGGTAGGCCCATCCCGGCAGGATGTGGGATGCCCCCGATGGGGGACCCTGGCTCCAGAATTCCCCATCAGCCTGCACAAAAACTTCCTTAGAACTGTGCTGAGGCCTGAGCCCCTCCTGTCTCACTCCGCATGGAGGCCAGAGTTGCATCTCAGCCTGAAGGCTCTCCCGCCTCCTCCTTTTCTCCTAGAGCTGTTTCCCCTAATGACCCACTTGCACATCGAATCTCACCTTGGCATCTTCTTTTTAATTTGTTGGGCTTTTTTGCCATGCCGCGCGGCTTGCGGGATCTTAGCTCCCCGACCAGGGATGGAACCTGTGCTCGCGCCAGTGAAAGCCCAGAGTCCTAACCACTGGACCGCCAGGGAAGTCCCTCATCTCGGCATCTTCTTGAAGGACCCAAACTGACCCAGCACTGTGAGAATTAGAAAAAGAGAACTCCCTGGGTGGATGCGTTCCAACAATCAGATGCTTCTTCCAGGATAAGCAGCTGAGCAAGCAAGCCGGGCGCAGCCCGAGAGCACCCCAGTCACCTCTCCAGTGGGCGCTTTTGTGCAGTGCACAACATACACACCGTGCATGGCAGGCTGCTGAAGACCGCTTGGCTGGACGGGGATTTCGGAGGGAACACTAACGCAGGCGGGCCAGGAAGCTCCCATCTCACTACGCGGGGGACCAGGAGAAGCCCAGGCACACTGCACACACAGGACCAAACGCTCCTCCCCACCCGCCCTCTGGGCTGTGCCCACCACGGGCACCCTAGTAGCTGAGCGAAGACACTGTTCTCAGCGAGGACCACTCTGTGTGGCCTACACTGGGTTTTCTAGAACTTTGAATTACTAGATGGCATCCTTTATAAAGGTGGATTTTAGCTTCTCTTGAAAACTCAGCTGACCTCATACACGGAGTCCATGTGGTCCACTTGGGCAGTGCCACTTCACAGTGACGTCGCTCTCTGGCCAGGCCCCGCGTATCCCAGCCTGCCACTGTCCCCACGTGGCCCATTCCGACCCCTCCCCTGCCAGGGTTTGCCAAGCCGGTGATCCCACCGACTCGCTGTGTGACCTTGGCCCAGCCGCTGCCCCTCTCTGAGTCCTGCTCACCTGTTCCTGCAACCGAGGGGGACAGGCTCTTCTCATCTTCAAGGGCCCTCCAGCTCCGAGCACTGACATCGCTGAGGAAGATGGAGAGGGAGATAAAGAGAAAATAGTTCTGCCTAATTGCCTCATTAAGCTCTCCTTGTTGGAAAGCCAGAATTGGAGCAAGCTTCCTCTGTTTTATTGCTTGCTAGCACCCTCCCCAGCTGCATGATGCAGCTGAATGCCAAGGGGGAGGGGGAGGGGCCTGGAGACAGAGGCGGGTCCTCGGGAAGAGCCAGGACCCGGCCAGCCTCAGGCATGGTGAGGGTCACGTCCCTGTCAGGGTTTTATTTGGCCACATGGAACAGAACCCCCCCAAAGCCGTTTTTTGTTTGTTTCTTTCTTTCTTTGTTTTGGCCAACTCGCACATCTTGCGGGATCTTCATTCCCCGATGAGGGATTGAACCCGGGCCCCGGCAGTGAAAGCGCCGTGTCTTAACCACTGGGCCGCCGGGGAACTCCCTCCCCGACAGCCACTTAAAAGAGAGTGGGATTTATATTCCTCCCATGTGCCAGTGATGATAACAAATGCTATTGTGGAACATGACTTACGCAGGTGCCCGGGGCTGTTCTCAGCATGGCACAGATATTAACTCACATTAACCCATGTCTTGGGGTGATTAGTGTCTCCCCAAAATTCACATCCACCTGGAACCCGTGAATGTGACCTCATTTGGAAATAGGGGGTTTGCAGATGTAACCAAGATCAGATGAGGTCATACCAATGAGGGTGGGCCCTTAGCCAATGACTGGTGTCCTTATAAGAAGAGGGAACTTTGGACACAGAGACACACAGAGGGAAGACAGTTATGTGTTGACAGAGGCAGAAATTGGAGTGATGCGTCTACAAGCCAAGCAACATCCAGGACGGCCGGCAACCACCAGAAGCTCAGAGAGGGGCATGGAATAGAGTCTCCCCCAGCGACCCCGGAAGTCACCAACCTTGCCGATGCCCTGATTTCAGACTTCTGGCCTCCAGAACTGTGAGCGATTAGATTTCGGTTTTTTAAGCCACTAAGTCTATGGTACTTTGTTGTGGCAGCCCCGGAAACGAATACACTCCAAGAAGTGGGTTCTGTCTTCATCCCCATTTTACAGATGGGAAACTGAGGCACAGAGAGGGTAACTAGGGCAAAGTTGTACAGCCTATAAGTAGTAGAGTCAGGATTCAAACCCAGCCCGTTGGGTTCCACCTCAAAGATTTTCTGCCAGAGAGGCACGTGTGCAACTGGACATGCATCTGAGTGCACAGATGCAGCCAGGAACCTCTACCGGGTCACCTGTGGGGTGCAACAGGGTACACACGGTGCTGACACAGAGGATTTGACCGGAGTCCACAGAAAGCGCCTGTGAAGCGATGATGAACGGGCCACGGGAACCGACTCGCCACGGCGTGGTCACGTGATCACATTACCAGCTCAGTTGGAAGGCGTATGGCCAGTCTGATGGATGAGATTTAGCAGGTCAGAGCCTTTGCTGATGGAATGATCCCCAATCGACTGTGCGTGGAAGGAAGTCCCAGCACAGGAAGGAATGCCTGGGCTGGCGATCAGCATGGACCATCAGGGGACGACGGTGCTCAAACAGAGAATGGGACGTCCTCGGAGAGCTGGGGCTTTCCTCCGACGCCACTTCCCTTAGTCTGTCTGAGCCTTTGTTTCTTCCTCTGTGAAACGGGGCCACGGATACACACAACGTGGATGATCTCACAGACGTTATGTTGAGCGGAAGAAGCTAAACACAAAAAAGCACGTTCTGGATGACGCCATTTCTATGAAATTCTGCAAGGAAACTAACCTACGGGGAGAGAGTCAGAATAGTGGTTCACTCAGCAGGGTGGGTGCTACCGACAAGGAAGGGACCCAAAGGAGCCTTCTGGGGGCTGGAAATGTTCTGTATCTGGAGCTGGGGGGTTGTTACCTGGGTATATACACACATGGGGAAATTCATCAAGCTGCACCTTAAGATTAGTTCCCTTTACATATATATGTAAATGCATATGTATGTATATTTCATTGGAAGGAGGGAATGGAGGGAGGGAAGGAGAGGGGAGGGGAGGGGAGGGAAGGGGAGGACAGGATAGAAGGAAGTTAGTTTTTGGTCAGTAATGTCCTAAGTATTAAATCCTATAAAACGGATTGACAACCTTCGGGGGCTGGTACAACTTTTATTCCCACTTTACAACAAGGCAGTAATTCCGAGGATGCACAGTTGGAACCCGGCAGGTGGACCTTTCACCCGCACCCCCCAAGTACCACATCCTTTTCACCCTATGATTCCTTCCAAACACTGCCCCAGTCCCAGCCAAGAACAGTGTGGTGGGCAAAGCGGAGTTACTGCAATGAGGCTTCATGGCCACAGCCCCCAGATCCTCCCCTGAGCTCCAGGAGAAAAGGAGGTGGTTGGAGGGCAACGAGCCGGGACCCTTTGGGCTCCCCACCCCGGCAGCACAGTGGCAGAGACTGTTCTAGTTGTCCCCCCAAATCCAATGGCCCCTTCTTCCTGAGTAATAGAAACCCTGACTTTTAGCTGGGCGCACAGCTGGCAGGAATAAAGCCAACACTTCCAGGCTCCCTTGCAGCTAGGTGTGGCCGAACAATTCACTCCTGAAACTGAGTCCCCCTAACGCTGAGTTCCCTTATTGAGTTTATGATTAATCTCTCTATGTAAAACTTTATTCCCTTTCTTGTCCCCTCTGACCTCAATCCTGTGCTAACTGAGCACTAATCACCCAGAGTCAGATGCTAAAATTGCAGTTGTTGATAACATCATTAATGTACTAAGATTGCTCTTATAGATCTCATCATTAACGTACAAACTCAGGTTGTTTCTCCAGGGCAATATGAGCTCACAGACCCCGGAGCCATGGATCATTTGACCAGAAAAATCATAAACCAGAGACATCCTGACTCCTGATTAAGAAATGTCACACGATGATGATTAATCTCAGCCTCTTTTCTTCTTCCTCTTTTGGAAAAAACACTGAACTCAAACACCAAGTTGGAGTGGATCTGAGGCTTGTCTCCCACTCCCTTGCTTGGTGCCGTGTAATAAATTCTTACTTTGCTGCAAATTCCCACTCTCAGAGTCTGGCTTCCTGCACCACAGGCACACAGGCATACTAATCTGTTTCAGTACTGGCCACCAAGATGTAAGTGGAAGCGATATGTTTGATGTCTGGGAAGGATCCTTAAAGGGAAGAGAAATGGTCGTCTTCTGGCCTTCTCCTTTCTACTGGCTGGAATTCAGATGTGGTGGCTGGAGCTGCAGCAGTCCTATTAGACCATGAGATGCAAGCCACGACTCCCTCCTGGTTTTTTCTTCTGAGAAGTAAACTTCTATCTTGTTTAAACTCCCATTCCTAGGTTCTCTTTCAAATGTTTTCCTAACTCATAAAGACAATAAAGTGCCCAAGCAGTCACAGGGTTTCAAGGTTTTGGGGGTAGCCTCCAAGTAGCCTTGTTTTGGTTGAAAGGAAGTGATCTTTTTTGAGGGTATTCCTGAGGCCTTAGCACTGATCACAGAGGTGACATTTGGAATGACAGAAGGACCCCACCATGCTTGTATATTTTGGACTTGTGTGTAGAGGCAATGTGATTTAAATACTTCTAACACATCAAGTGTTACCCACCTTAGGGAAAAATATTTCAAATAGCAAACTAGACTCCGGCAGCTATTACATCATCCCTATTCCAAATTCATTTTCTCAATATCTTGTAAATTGCAAACTATTTCCAACATAGAAAGGGTAAAGTTAATAACAGTAACAGATTGTATATCTCCAACCACGCGAATTAAACAGATATGAACACTTTGCCAAATTTGCTTCAGATCTCTCTTTTTACAGAATTAAAAGGTTGCAGATCCAGCTAAAGCCCTCCTCCTCCCTCAAACACACAAAGCATCCTCTCCTCCAGCCCCACACCCCGGCCTCCAAACCCAGACTTCTCCTACACAGACTGTCTCCATAAACCACAGGTGGTGTGGTAAAAACCACTTTCTTATTCTAACTATTTAAATTCATTTGCTCATACATAGTTGAAGCCATCACTTTACTACAATTTATGTAAGACTACTGAGCCCATTGGGAGGATGTAGGTCTTTGGGGAAATTTTATTCCACCAATATTGCCCAAAGACATATGTGGTATTTTATTTTTCTCTAGCCCACATTACAGTAAATGTGTACGTTATTCAAATTAAAAGAAACAGCTGAACTGTGTACCAGCTGAAATTATCCTGCGTACCACCAACGGTACACTACCAGCTGGGAACACAATCTAACCAGTCCCATGAGGGCTGGATTCTGTGACCCCACTCTCCTCCGAAGGTCAGCCCAACTAGAATGTTCCAGACACTTCTGATCGTACCCTGTGACAATAAAAATAAAATTTGAGCACCAATCCCCGTGATAGGAACATTTCTTACCTTGTAATTTATGCATATGTCCTCTCGTATTACTCAGCCGTTTTCTTACTGCTCACCTGTATCAGTGGAATTATCTTCCATCTGTCGCTTCTCTGCAGGGAGATGTTTAAGCCACTGGTCCATTTCATGAGGGTTGCTTTAGTTAATCCCAGGTACTCTGGTCTTAAAGTCGCTAGCCCGGGCTTATTCACGCTGCAGTTGTGACAGGTGTAGAGGGCACCCCTCACCCCAGGTGCTGCTGAAAAACAAACAAACAAGCATTTATTGAATGCTTACTGTGTTCTAGGCCTGTTCCAAGCTGCTTTACTCAGACCAGCTCACTTAATCCTCACAGCAGCCTAGGAAGTGCTGTTATTGTTCATTTACAACTGAAGCTCAGAGAGGCTGAGAAAAGGCCAAGGTCACAGAGCTGTCAAAGGGGAGGCGGGAATTAAACCCAGGCTGACCAGCTCTCGGCCCACACGCTTACTTAGCCAGTGCCCTTCAGCCCTCCTGCAGGAAAAGGGCAGCTCTCTGTTTTCTAAGGCATCTTGGGAAGGGATTGTGACATGGGACCCGCTGACATTTGGCCTGAGAGCAGGGGCACCCATAACGGGTCAGACCTTAAATACTAGTAGAGAATCTTTACCTGTGGATTAGCTTCTAAAGTGAACCAGTGAGTTAAAAAAAAATCCATATAACCAGTTATCCTTAAATCACGCCTAAAGTAAGTAGTAGACCATGCCATGGGAAGTATAGCACAGCACATGGTTCCCCTGTTGTGTGTGCAGGTCATTGCCTGCTTGCTCTACCCTTGTCTGCAACCTTTATTTGCTGGGCCGTCCAGTCAGCTGGCTTCCACCCAGTGTCAGCCAATGGGAGGCACTGGTTGGAACTGGAGGGCGGGAGGAAGGGAGCACCCAGAGTATTCAGAGTATTTCTCCCTTTCTTTTTCTTTGGTTTTTTGTTTTTTTTTTTTTTTTTTTGCCATGCAGCTTACGGGATGTTAGTTCCCCGACCAGGGATTGAACCCATGCCCCCTGCAATGGAAGCAGGTGTCCTAACCACTGGACTGCCAGGGAAGTCCCTCCTTTGGTGGTTTTCTCCAGGAGTGGCTGCATCTCTGCTGCATGTCTACTGTATCTCTAGCTCTTGCCAGACGGCCCTGCCAGGGCTCTAGTTCCCCTGGATGACCCGAGCTCCTAGTTTGGGTACCACCACCTCCTCCGTCTGTCCCCCTAGTTTCGCAATGGCAGTGGCTTCCTGCTGTTACTGACCACTGGGCTTCTCAGCTCTTCCATCACCTGTGTGACCAAATCCCCGCATTAAACTCCTTTTGTTGAAACACCTACGGTGATTTCTGTTTCCCTGATTGGACTCTGATTGGATACGCACTGAACAATGTTTGGGGGCCATGTCCTATCAAAAATATGTACCGTTGGTTGGCATTCCGAGTGTTGATAAGTAGAGCAACCGGAACTCCCGGACATTATAGATGGCAGTGAAAACTGGGACAGCTACTTTGGAAAACTGTCAGTAGCTACTAGAGCTAAGCCCATGCCTAGTCTATGATTCAGTAATCCCACTTCCAGACGTGCTCCCAAGAAAAATGAGTACAAATGACCATCAAAAGACATAGACGAGGGCTTCCCTGGTGGCACAGTGGTTGAGAGTCTGCCTGCTAATGCAGGGGACACGGGTTCGAGCCCTGGTCTGGGAAGATCCCACATGCCGCGGAGCAACTAGGCCCGTGAGCCACAACTACTGAGCCTGCGCGTCTGGAGCCTGTGCTCCGCAACAAGAGAGGCCGCGATAGTGACAGGCCCGCGCACCGCGATGAAGAGTGGCTCCCGCTTGCCGCAACTGGAGAAAGCCCTCGCACAGAAACGAAGACCCAACACAGCCAAAATTAATTAATTAATTAATTTTTTAAAAATTCTTTTTAAAAAAAAAAAAGACATAGATGAAAACATCCACAGCAGCTTTCTCTGAAATAGCCCCAAACTGAAAACAACCCAAATGTCCATCAGCACTAGAACGAAAAATAAATTGTGATCTATTCATACAACTGAAAACTACACAGAAATTTAAAAAGAACAAACAATTGGTTTACATGTCAACATGAATGACTCTCGCCACCAACGGAAAGCGGAAGAAGCCGGACACCGTGTCTGTAAGAGCTCATACACTGTCGTATCATTGAAGTGAGGTTTGGGAATGGGTAGAAGGAATCCACGGTGATGCAGCTCCCAACAATAGTGACCCCTGGAAGGGAGGGGTGGGCTCTGCCGGGCATGAGGGCAACTTCTGCTGTGATCAAAATCTTCCACATCTGGATCAGGGTGCTAATAACCTTGGCGTAAATGTGCAAAAATCCATCTAGCTTCACATTTAAGATTTGTGCACCTTCCTGTGTATTGTTCCTCAATAAAAATTCTTAACTTTGGCCATGAAGCTCTCCCTCAGCTTGGCAATACGACCAATGACTGACATGGCAGGGGGGACAACAGACATCCCCCCCGCCCCTGCAAGCAGGGATGTGAACAAATACTTACACACTCATGTTCACAACAGCACTATTCACAATAGCCGAAAGGTGGAAGTAACCCACAAGTCCATCAACAGACGAACAAAATGTGGTTTACATGTACAATAGAATATTGTTTGGCCATAAAAAGTAATGAAGCTGCTGTGAACCTAAAAACTAAAGTCTATTAAAAAAATAGAGAGAGAGAGTGTATATGGGGGGAAAAAAAAGGAATGAAGTACTGATACATGCTACGGCATGGATAAACCTTGAAAACGTGATGCTAAGTCAGCCAGAGGCAAAAGGACAAATATTGTATGATTCCAATGTATGAATTTTGTAGGGGAAGCACCATTCAGTCTATAGCATGTACATTTACTACAATAAAAAATAAAGCAAAAAAAAAAAACACAATAAACATTATATATATAAAACACACACGCACAAACCCTGACCCGCCTGGCTGAAGACAGGAATGACCTTGGTGCAATTTACGCTCCAGAGCCCAGAGCCCTGTGCAGAACCAGGCTGAGACCACATGCTTACTTTCCCTGTGCTTTTCCCGTGCTCCATCCTGCCTCTCTCTGCGGCCTTCTGCCCCAGTAAATCACTCCTGTAAGTATCCCTCTCTCGGGCTGCAATTATAAGGTGATCCGGGAAGGCCTTGCTGAGAGGGTGAAACTTGCATGAGGCCACTGGCATCCGCGACTTTGAGGAGAAGGAGTTGAAATCTCTTGTTTCAGAGACAAAGGGGGACAGAGGTGCAGAGAAGTGCCCTGCTTTGGCCAAGATCCTGCAGGAGCAGGGGCGCAGGGGGCCACACGGGGACTCAGACCACAGCCCTGGGCGTCCACCTCCCCATCCCCTTCTTTTTTTTTTTTTTTAAAACATTTATTTATTTATTTATTTATTTATTTATTTGGCTGCATCGGGTCTTAGTTGCGCACGCAGGATCTTTGTTGCGGCATGCGGGATCTTTCGTTGCAGCGCCTGGGCTTCTCTCTAGTTGTGGCACGGGCTCTAGAGCATGCGGGCTCAGCAGTTGCGGCGCGGGCTTAGTTGCCCCAGGGCATGTGGGATCTTAGTTCCCCGACCAGGGATCAAACCCATGTCCCCTGCGTTGGAAGGCAGATTCTTAACTACTGGACCACCAGGGAAGTCCCCCCATCCCCTCCTTTGCCTGCGGCAGGCTCGGCCTGTCTAAGTGTAAAGCTGATGCGGCACCAGCCTGTCTCCAGCGTCCAGAAGTCCTCCTGAAGCCTGTGGAAAATCTGGTTTGAGAGCTAATGGCCAGGAACGGCCAGGAATAGCAGGCCTCTGCTCCCTGGGACCTGCCCCCCGGGCCCCGCCTGCCAGAAGCGAACCGTGTCTTATTAAATCCACAGTCAGCACGCCCGACCCAGACTCTGATCTCAGGAGCGCGGCCCCGTGACCTCACCAAGGGGTTACCAGCTGAAGCCGTGAGCACAGAGCACACAGGGGGAAGGGGACCTGGGGCCTGGCGTGGGAAGTCTCATTTCTGGGTGTCAGAGAGCAAGCAGGGGTGTCTCAAAGATACACACAGCTCCAGGTTTCATTCTCCACTTTCTTTGCTGAAATAACCACTGTGTACAAACATGAAATACTGGGTCCCCAGACAGCACTAATTGTGTCTCCTTTGACAGGACTGGTGACAGGATGTCGCAGTGAAATAATTCTGGCTTTTGCACGTGAAAGGGGAGTGAGGGGAGGAAGGGAGAAGATCTTATTTGATTATTTATAGTAAATAGCAGGAGCCGAGTTGGATAAAGAGAGAACATTCCAGTTTCTTGCAGAGAGAAAGAAGGGCAGCCACCCCTGTCTGGGGCTGTGGAGTGACTTCTGGCCGGACGTGGGCTTCTTCACTAGGGGGACAAGAGACTTTGCTGCACCAGAATTCGAGAAAGATAGATATGCCCTGTTTGACTGAGGGCAGTCGGGTGGCTGGCGGAATCCGGGTCCCTTGTCCTAATTAATAGTCAAGTGTTAACAGTGTAAAGATTGCCAAGATGTTCCAAATATGGCCCTCCATGACCTACTGGTGTTTAGAGAAGAAGACGTGGGGAGAAGGGAACACCGCGTGTTAAGCACCTACGACGTCCCTGCTGGGTGCTTTATCAGGATGCCTTTCATTGCCTGTGGCTGTACGTTCAAATATGCAACAAATCTTTATTGAACACCTACTATAAGCTGCATGGCAAACAATCACAGAAGCTCAGCGCATAACACAATAAGCATCGATTTAGCTGGGTGCAGGGTGGCCGGGACCCACTGCTCTAGGCTGGCTCACCTGGCAGTCTCTGGAGGCGTCACCTGGACGGGTTTTGCCACTGCAGGTTGGGTGATGGAGCGGCTCAGAGGCTCAGCTCTCTCATTCTCCCTCTGGGACCAGCATCCTCTCTTCGTGGGGAGGGAAGAGGAGCAGAAGTGCAAGTAAAATCAAGCAAGGGCTGTGCTCGGACCTGCCACGTGGTTAAAGCCAAAATCAAGCTGTAGAAAAGCAAACTCCGCCCCCAGAGTGGGAGGAGCTGGGGGAGTGGGAGGAGCTGGGGAGTGGGAGGAGCTAGAAGAGTGGGAGGAGCTGGGCAGTGGGAGGAGGTGGAAAGGCGTAGAGGGTGAGGAATGGAAGCCAAGGCCAAAATATGTTGCTCGCACATCCTCTGTGCCAGACTCTGTGCTGTTTGCTTCTGGAAGCCATTGTTTATTAGACACTGAGTGTGGGCCACTTATTCATACATTCCGCAAATATTTACTGAGCGCCTGCCAGCCAGCACTGTGGAACCAGCACCCTGGAGTGCTGGAGAAACACTTGTCAACAAAAACAGATAAGTCACTGCCCTGGTGGTCCTCACAGGGTGTGTAGGGGGAGGAGGTCATGAAACAATGTACCGCGTGCATGAATGTCAGCTGTGCTTAGCGTTGTAAACAAGAGGCGCTTGTGCTAGGGACGCCTATAATACGGGACCTGACCTAGCCTTGGGGGCTGAGGGAAAGCTCTCCTAAGGAAACCATCTATGATGGAGCTGAACCTTGAGAGATGCGTGGTAATGCCCTTGTGAAGAGGGAAGAGAAAAGCATCCTGGGAGGAGGGCTCAGCAGGTGCAAAGGTCCTGCGAGGAGAAGTTTGCTTGCAGAGGCAGAGAAGGGTGGGGAGGCTGGTGGCGGACCGCGGGTACAGGCAGCACGCTATGAACACCAGCCCCCAGGGCACTGCGGCTGATGGCCCAGTGGGCACAGCACTCAGAATCTGGCAGCTCTAAGGGCTGGTGACAATGTCCAGGACCTTAAACAGAGCATACGCTGCCTCTAAAATAGAAAAGACAGTGGCAGAACTGAAGTTAATAACTGTCAACTTGGATCTTGACAGAACCTGTATTTTGTCATCAAGTCATGTGCAGCTCAAAGCAACTCTTCGAGGTCTCTGCTTTTAAACCACAGTAGTGGTAGGGCTGGTGCTTCCCGGAAGATGGAGTAGATGTGCTTTTCCCCTCTTCTTCTCACTACATATAACTAAAGCTAATGCTGGCTTACACTTACGTGGTCTTTTACCTCTGCAGGCACTGCTCCAAGTGCTCTACTAAAACCCATTCTATTAATCTCCCCCGTGTACTATGTCAGATATTGGTAAGTGTTAAGGACAATACATAAAACAGGGCAGGGAACCCAGGAGGTGCAATTTTAAGTAGAGTAGAAGAGGCGTCGCCACCGAGAAGGGGTCGGTTCTCCTAAAAGAGGAAGACGGCACAGCCAGTGCAAAGGCCCGGAGGCTGGAATGTGCCTGGAAATTTTCAGGAACTGTTAGGAGGCCAGTGTAGCTGGTGCTGAGTCAGCGAAGGGGTCGATATTGGGA
Source organism: Balaenoptera borealis (assembly GCF_965194805.1). Classification (NCBI taxonomy): domain Eukaryota; kingdom Metazoa; phylum Chordata; class Mammalia; order Artiodactyla; family Balaenopteridae; genus Balaenoptera; species Balaenoptera borealis. Next base: position 86,237,058 of record NC_138875.1, read on the forward strand.
AATGAAGGCAGAAAGGGCGTGGGGGCGTGTGCTGAGAAGCCTGAGCTGGTATATTGCATTAAGAATGTACCGATTGCGACGTCCCTGGTGGCGCAGTGGTTAAGAATCCACGCTTCCACTGCAGGGGGCGCAGGTTCAATCCCTGGTTAGGGAACTAAGATCCTGCATGCTGCACAGCCAAAAAAAAAAAAAAGAATATGTAGATTGGGAATTCCCTGGCGTCCAGTGGTTAGGACTTGGTGCTTTCACTGCTGGGGGCTTGGATTCGATCCCTGGTCAGGGAACTAAGATCCTGCAAGTTCCTGCAAGCTGTGCAGTGTGGCTTAAAAAAGAAAAAAAAAAATGTGCACAAGCCACCCAAAACGGGGGTCAGAGACAGGCGGCTCCCTCAGCATCCAAGCTCCCACTTTGGGGAAGTGAAACCCACGGGGTTGTTCTCATGGAAGATGCAGTTTCAGTACACCCTTACAAAGGAAGCAGAGTCAGAGGATTTATTCCTTACACATCCCAGAAACGAGGGCGCATAATGAGTTGGGGAGAGAAGGGCAGTCCTCTGTCCCAGGTCACCAGCCAGCAAAAGACAGAAAGCAGGGTAGCGGGCACCGATGACTTATACGGTGGTTGGGACAGAGATCGATAACTTTTTGCGGGCTTAACTCAACGCGGTTATTTTAAAATGTGCCCCGGGAAGATCAAAGTGGGAACTCGTGGCGGGCAGCCTAAACTCAGGTCCTTATCTAAATGTCCAGACTCTGGGTGTGAGCAGGGTTATCAAACCATAAATTGTCTGGGCAGCAACTCAGAAAAAAAAAAGTTGTTTTTCTCATCAAAGGAGGTGAGAGCATATAGAGCTTTGAGACCACAGTGAGAACTTTGATTTTTACTCTGAGGGAAGTGGGAGCCATGGAAGGCTTTAGAGCAGAGGAGCAGGTTTTAAGAGGTTCCCTCTGGCTGCCATGTGGGGAATGGACTCAGTGGGGCCAGTCCAGGCGGGGACCCGGGTGAGGGCAGTGGAGGTTAGGTAAAGTGGTCAGACTCTGGATCGTCTGTGAACAGAAAAACAACAGGATTTCTTAATGAATTGGAAACCGGGAATGAGAGCCTCAGGCTGGCACTCGGCAAAAAGAGGAGTCAGGGATGACTCTGACGATTTTAGCCCAGCAACCAGAAGATGAAGTTAGCATCCAGAGAGATGGGGAGACGGCAGCAGGAGCAGGTCTGAGGTCGATTTTAAACGCGATCATCCTGAGCTGCCCGTGAGGCATCTGCAGCCAGCCAGGTTTTCCTCCCAGGACACAGCAGCAGAAAATGTAATGCGCTGTCTGGTTGAAGCTTCTGAAAATCTTCACTTGTCAGATTTGTTCTCCTCTGGGGATAAAACAAACCGACCAGATCTTTCTCCACTGTCTCTCCTGAGCGCAGCGAGCCTCCAACTGGGTCGGCCTCAATCGGCTGGGCAGCTGGCGCCATAAATCACCGAGTGATGATGCCAGGGCCTTCAGAGGACGTCGCCTGGTATGAGGCTCAGACAACAGAAGGGGATTCGGATGAGCTCACACAGCGGCGGGCACATTAGGTTTGCCATAAATTATTACAGAGTAACAGGAAATCACAGTGATCTCAGCTGAGCCGCAGAAGGAACAAGGGGAGGGTGGAGGGACCCTCACAGCCCCGCATGCTCCAAATCATCACCTTGCTCTGTGTGTGTGCACACGCATGTGTGTGCACGTGTGTGTGTGTGTGTGTGTGTGTCCCAGAGTAGACCATAAACAGACGTGGCATGAAAGAAATGTGAAGGTTGAGAACATCGGGTGATTTCTTTACTTAGCTACTTAAAAGCTGTGTGTCCTTGAGCAAGTTACCTGACCTCTCTGAGCCTCAGTTGTCTTATCTGAAAAATGTCGACAATAACTACACCTACTTCATAACACAGCTGGGGAGGAAGTGTGATAGCCATTCACCCCTAAACCATTTGTTGCCTTTCTGGTTCTCCTCCCCAGCACACAGTAGGATTGCGTTTCCCCACCCCTTGAATTTAAGTGAGGTCATGTGACTTGCTTCCACCAATGAAACATGAATGGGAGTGATAGTATCGCATTAAGAGCCCATGCACAGTGCACCATGATTCACTGCGTTCACTTCCCTTCAAATGTTCTGTTTACCAAGAACAGAGCTACTCAAGAATATATATATATTTTTTAAGATTCTTGGCCTTCCCTGGTGGTGCAGTGGTTGAGAATCCGCCTGCCAATGCAGGGGACACGGGTTCAAGCCCTGGTCTGGGAAGATCCCACATGCCGCGGAGCAGCTGGGCCCGTGAGCCACAACTACTGAGCCTGCGTGTCTGGAGCCTGTGCTCCGCAACAAGAGAGGCCGCGATAGTGAGAGGCCCGCGCACGGCAATGAAGAGTGGTCCCCGCTTGCCGCAGCTAGAGAAAGTCCTCGCACAGAAACAAAGACCCAACACAGCCATAAATAAATTAATTAATTAATTAATTAAAATTTTTAAAAAAAGATTCTTTTCCATTATTATTACAAGATATTGAGTAGAGTTCCCTGTGCTATGCAGTAGGTCCTTATTGGTTATCTATTTTATATACAGTAGTTTGTATCTGTTAATCCCAAACTCCTAATTTATCCCCCATCCCCCCTTCCCCCTTTCATAACTATAAATTTGTTTTCTATGTCTGTGAGTCTATTTCTGTTTTGTAAATAAGTTCATTTGTATCATTTTTTTTTAGATTCCACGTATAAGTGATATGATATTTGTCTTTCTCTGATTTACTTCCCTTAGTATGATAATTTCATCTTCTTACAAGTACAGCAGTCCTATTGGATTAGGGCCCACCCTAATGACCTCATTTTAACTTAATTACCTCTTCAAAGACCCTATTTCCAAATACAGTCACATTCTGAAGTACTGAGGGTTAGGACTTCAACATATGAATTTTGGAGGGGACACAATTCATCCCATAATGCTTGGTTACCCTCCTTTGACAGCGCACAAGGAACTGAAGTCCTGCCGACACTATGTGAGCACATAAGCGATCCTTCCCCAGTTGGGCCTCCAGATGAGACCCAGTCCAGCCAACACCTTATTGCAGCCTTGCAGAGGAACCAGCTAAGCCGAGTCCAGACTTCTGACCTACAGAAACTGTGAGATAAGAAGTGTGGGTCATTTTAAGCTGCTCACTTTGTGGTGATTTGAAAAGCAGCAGTAGACAGTGAACACATCGAGTCGTATCAGCACACTTGTCCAACTTCGTTGCCTTCTGCGGACGCTCAGCACAAAAGCTTCTATTTCCATATTCTCAAGATATTCTTCTGGAAGAACTTGAAGGACCTACGTTATTCTTCAGGTTCCTCTTCTGTTTAACCTGATAACTCATCCCACTGGGCTCTCAATCCTTCACTGAAGTGATGGAATTTTGTTTTTATCAAAGTGTTTTCACATGCTTCGTTAATCAGTCAGTTCATTTGCTTGTTGGGTTTTTATCTTCTTTCCAGTCACACAAGATAACTGTTCCCTCCTAAATGCAGCTGGGAAGGTGAAGGTCAGAGAGGTGATGCAATCGTTGAAATAGACTCCATTCTCTGGGTACCTTTCACATCACTAATCCACGGTGCTCTGCAGCAAGCTTGTTGGGGCACAAAGATGCTCTTTGAAAAAGGGATTCAATGGAAAACTGCAGCTCCACTTAGAGATGCACATTGGGCATATTGAAGGCACTGGTAAATCCAGCACAGGGAGAAACCACTTCAGTGCCTTTTGAGCAACGCTGCTCTGATGCACACGGTGACATTGCAGGGTAAGTAAAATTATCCCTATTTTCCAGATGAGAACATTGAGGCTTATTCTAGCGCCTTGCCCAAGGTCCCCCAGTTGATACAGTCAGCCTGGGAGTCAGACCCAGGCTGGGAACACCAGAGCCTGTCCCCATATGACTTCTTACACCAAGCAAGGAATTGAATATGGCTTCAGCAGATCCTAAGGGGTTGGTTAAGGTCAAGAATTTGCTGGAACAAGGGCAGGGGCTGACTCGGGGGCCAAGTTGATGTTTTTTCTGCTGAAAATATCCCCTGGGTGAAATTCCAGCCATCTCCTTTTGCTTTTAAGAACTACAAATACATATATTTTTTAAATTTTTATTTTCTTTAAAATGAAATGGGATGAAGGAACTGGCCATCTGGGCTCTGGTGCCCACTGAACTAACATGTGCCTTTTTCCCCAGAGATCTTGCTGGGAATAGTAATACTGTTATTAATAATGGTTCACATATAGTGAGCCCTCGTATGTGCATGGGGTGTGTGCTGTGCTAAGCACTGGACAGTAGTTTCTCATTTAATCCCAACAAGAACCCTGTGAAGTTAGGACTGTTCATGCTCCATTTTGCAGATGAGGAAATTGGGGCATGTAGAGATCAAATGGCTTGGCGAATACCAGGCCAGGAACAAGAGGCAAATGGCCTTCAGACACAGTGGGAGGAAACTTCGTGAGACCGTGTAGAGAATTGCCAAGAGTTAGAGAGATTGTGAACCTTGCCAATATTAACATTGACTACCGGGCCTTGGTTAAAAACAGCAGCTGTTTTTACCACGTGCCTCGCGCTGTTTGCAGGCCTTTGTCTGTATGCAGTTGTTTAGCTCTCAGGACAATCCAAGAAGGGAAGAAATGTTATCATCATCCCTATTTTCCAGGTGATGAAACTGAGGCGCAGAAACGTGGAGTGCCGTGTCCATAGCTAAGAAGCGGCGGAGCTGGGACTCCAGCGCAGAGCCCTGTGTCCTTAACCTTGCACTCCACTGCCTCTCTGGGCCTCACCTCTTTTCTTTCCCGTGTTAGCGCATTTTGCAAAGGCAGAAACTGAGCCTCTGCAAGGTGATGCAGGTTGCTCAGAACCACACAGCTACATGGAAGCAGACTCAATACCTATCCGACCCAGAGCCAGTGTTCTAACCACCAGGCTCCCCCATCGCTTCCCGGGAGCACCTGATGCCAGGCCAGAGGTGAATGGGTTTCGCCTTCACTGTGCCACATGCAGCTTGACCAGACAGGCCCCGATGGACCCCACCCTTTCCAGGCCCATTGCCACTCTCTGCTGAGATAATGCTGACCCAAAAGATCAGAGGCAGAAGATGGCTTGGTGCTTTTCACATCTGCTGCTTGCTCAGCATTCTTGCTGAACTTAAAAAAAAAAAAAATCCTTGAGAATGCCAGAACCAGAGCTGTAGCTTGCTTAAAATGAAAAAAAAAGAAAAGAAAAAACTGATAATGTCAGGAATCTTTCTTGCAAGCCAATGCAAATCAAACGAGCTTAAGCAGAAAAGGGAATGTATTGGCTCAAGTAACTAAAATTCCAGGAATAGTTTCAGCTTTAGGCATAGCTGGATCCAGGGGCTTAGATAATGTCATCAGGCCTGAGGGTCTCTCTCTCTCTCTCTCTCTCTCTCTCTCTCTCTCTCTCTCTCTCTCCATGTTGGCTTCACTCACAGATGCCACATGGTGGCAAAATGGCTGCCAGGAGTTTTATGCTACAACCCCCAGATGGGGCTCTAACAGGAAAGAGATGCTCCCACAGCCAAGTCTCCAGGATCAGCCCTAATTGGCTATCCTCGACCAATCACAGAGGTCAGAGGAATGCAGTAAGCTGATTGGCTTAGATCAGAATCCTCCTCCCTGGAGTTGGGGATGCACCATTTTTGGACTAAGAGTGGAAGGCTGGGTCTCCTGAAGACAAATAGGGCTGCTGCCAGAAGCAGGAGGAGCAGGTGCTGTGAAGACAGACACAGATGCTCACTAGGCCAAGAAGCGAATCAGACCCTGTGTGCCGGCATCTTCTGTTTGCCTGCCTCACTTTCCTCCTTCCTGCCGCCGGCTCTCTGCCTGGAGGCTGACCTACACCACCCGCAGCCCGCTTCTCTCCGCCTTCTGTATGGACTTGGCCGATGCGGAGCGCCTGCAGGACTCTGGGGGAGAGTGAGGTCAAGGGCTCCCTGGGGCTGGCTGTTTGCTTCCACTCAGGGGCACCAGGCCTCTCAAGGCAGCAGATGCTACATCCTCTCTCCTGCTGGTTTCTGGAATTTTCCCTCCCCTCCTCCCTTCCAGCCCAGCTCCTCCATTTCTAATCCAGGATTTCCCCCGGGGCGTGCCCACACCTTTGCAAATAGGCCCTTTAGTCAACCCTCCTGGAATTACCCTTCTGTGACTGCGCCTACATTTCCTGAAGTCTGGCTCCCAGAAAAGATGCCGAGAGGAAATCCAGTCCGGGCTGGGACACCTGCCTTCTCCCGTGATCCTCCTGCCCCGGCCCCGCCCCCAGGCACCTCGACCCCACCTGACCTTCCCCAAATCCGGAAAGCCAGTGAGTTGGGGAAAACAAAAAAGTTCTGATGCTGGCACAACAGTGTGAATGTAACTTAATGCCCCTGAAGTGCACACTTAAATATGGTGAAAATGGTACATTTTATGTTATGTCTATTTTACCACAATTTATTTAAATGCTTGGGCGGGGGAGGCGGGGGAGAGCCAATACACACGAAGCCTCCTCCACCCAGGGGCCCATTTCTGACCCCCCTCCCCGAAGGGGGCGGTTCTGGAGACTCCTGCTCGGAGGCACTTGATGAGGGAGGCGGTCTCCTCTGAATCAATGCCGTATTGATTCTTGTTTTGTGGAGAGAACAAGGCACAGGCTGATTTCCTTCCAGTGGATCTGAACTTCAGATGCCCACAGGCCTCGGGTACGAAATGATGCAAACCATTTCCGCAGCCAACAGGGAGGCGCCCCGGCAACCCGGCCGTGGCCGTCCAGGGGGCGGGAGGGCAGAGAGAGAGGCGTTTGGCAAACCCGATCTGGGAAGGAGCCATGGTGACACGGTCCCATCAGAAGCCCAATTCCCCTTCCCGGCGCGGGAACTGAGTCACCCTGCCCGCGCCCCCTCCCCGCCCCCCCCCCCAGCAGCTGCTCTTCCTCCTGTGGGCCGGGAATGCCCTGGTTCTGAGGTCAGACGCCCACGGTCAGCAAATGAAGGATGATCCCTTCCGCTGGGAGAAATGAGGACCGAGACCACACGGCAGCCCAGGTTCTAGATGCTGGTGATAAAGAAGTGAGTCCAGAGACCAGCGGCTGCCTTCACCCAGCTGGCATTCCAGAGCACCTCGGAAATATAAGTGAGCCACATGCAGAATTAAAAATTCCCTGTAGCCACGTTAAGAAAAAAAAAAAAAAGGCAAAAGAAACAGATGAAATTGTATAGCACAGGGAACTCTACTCAATATTCTGTGATAACCTATGAGAAAAGAATCTTAAAAGGAATGAATATATGGGGCTTCCCTGGTGGTGCAGTGGTTAAGAATCCGCCTACCAATGCAGGGGACACGGGTTCGAGCCCTGGTCCGGGAAGATCCCACATGCCGCGGAGCAACTAAGCCTGTGAGCCACAATTACTGAGCCTGTGCTCTAGAGCCCGCAAGCCACAACTACTGAGCCCACGTGCCACAACTACTGAGCCTGTGCTCTAGAGTCCGCGAGCCACAACTATTGAAGCCTCTGCACCTAGAGCCCGTGCTCCGCAACAAGAGAAGCCACCACAATAAGAAGCCCGCGCACCGCCGCGAAGAGTAGCCCCGGCTCTCCATAACTAGAGAAAGCCCGCGCGCAGCAAGGAAGACCCAGTGCAGCCAAAAATAAATAAATAAATAAATAAATTTATTAAAAAAAAGAAGAATGAATATACGTATAACTGAATCACTTTGCTGTACACCTGAAATAACCCAACATTGTAAATCAACTATACTCCAATAAAATTAAATTATAAAAAATTATTTAAAAAAAGAAACAGATGAAATTAAGTTTAACGTTTTATTTAACCTAATCGATCCAAAATATTATTATTTCAGCATCCAATCCACATGAAAAACTATCAGTGAGATATTTACATTCCTTTTTTTCATATGAACACTTTGGAATCCACTGTATATTCTACATTTGCAGCCCATCCCAATGTGGATGGTCAGTTCTCATCGGAAATACTTGATCTGTAGTTCGACTTCATAAAAATGGACAGTCAGGAAGGTAGATGGACCCACCTGAGTTGTTCTGCAGAGACTGAAGTCTTCCAAGCACTGCATATCCAAAAATCCTTTTGTTTTAATATTTGCGTCCACATTTGTCTAAACCAGCTGGGTTTTTCATTTTAAATTTAAATTGATTAAAATTAAGTAGAATTTAAAGTTGTTTTGCAGTCTCACCAACCACATTTCAGGTGCTCCGTAGCCACATGCAGCTATTGTTTTGGGGCAAGACAGGAGAGAGACGATTAAAATATATATAAATAGAATCATTTCGTGTACATGGAATCACACAGTAGGTCCTCCTTTTGTATCTAACTTTTTTCATTTAGCATAATTATTTTGAAAGTCATCCATGTTGCTCCTTTGTGTGTTTATATACCTATAATTTTAACCAAATGGAGGTTAGTGCTAACAAAGAAATAAAGCACAAAAGGCAAGGCCGAAGAGGGGTCTGGAGTTCTTTTAGACAGAGAAGAGATCTGGGCAGGCCTCTCCGTGGAGGTGACATTTGGGCAAAGACTAGAAGGCAGTAAGGGTCTGAGCCATGTTTGGATCTAGGGGAATAGGGACTAGGCAGTGCAAAGGTCCTGAGGTAGGAGTATGCCTGGTGGGTCCAGGAAGCAGGGCAGAGGTGGGGAGGGCTGGAGTGGATGGAGGAGGGGGAGAAAATGAAATCAGAGGGGTCTCAGGGCCAGATCTTGTGGATCTTGTGGGACTTTGTAAGGACTTGGGCTCCCAATCTGAGAGTATTGGTCTCCTCACTGGTCTCCACTGTCCCTTCCCCAGTCCATTCTCAGCTCAGTTTGCCCTCTTCTTGTCTGGTTTCTTTCATCCTGCGTCGTTATGCTGAGAATCACCCATATTGTTATGTGTATCAATAGTTCATTTCTTATTCTTGCTGAAGAGCAATCCATTGTGTGGCTAAACCACCGAATGTTTATCCATTCACCTATTGATGGACCATTGTTCTATTTCCAGTTTTTGGTTAGCCCAAAAAAAGCAACTCTGAACATTCACGTACAAGTGTCCCTGTGAACATACGCTTTCATTTCTCTTAGGTTAAGTACCTAAAAGTGGGATTGCTTGGTCCTATGGCAGGTATATGTTTAACCTCTTAAGAAACTCCCAAACTGTTTTCCAAAGCATTTTACATTCCTTCCAGCTGTGGATGAGAGTTCCCATACCTCCACGTCCTCATCAACCCTTGATACTGTCCGTCTTTTTAAGTTTAGTCATTCTAGTTGGTGTGCAGTGGTATCTCATCATGATTTTGGACTACGAGATCTTTCAGGTCCAGAACATTCACTCATGCATTCAACAAATATTTTCTGAGCACTCAGAAAGCCCCAAGCACTGCGCTATGCACAGCTATGAGTGAAAGCAAGCACAATCTTGTGGCGTGCTCGGTTTTGTGTATGAGACTGACATTTACCAGTTGTTGAACCACAGGAGCTTTAAAAGCACGTGATGCTAGGAGAGTGTGAAGCAGGAAAGCATGATCTGCTCTTGGGGGGAGGGAATCGGGGCAGGCTCCTCTGAGGAAATGGCATAGGAGTTGAGCTCTGCATAACGAGGAAGAACTACCTAGTTGAGGGGGGAGGAGGCAGGGAAGAGAAGTCCACATACAAAGGCCATGAATGAACTGGGATGCTTTTGGCTGCAAGTAACAGCTATGAAGAAATTTAATTATCTCATATAATAAATAAGAAGCCTGGAGAGCATCAGTTTCAGGATGATTTTGGCTCCACAGTCAAGGGACTTCCCTGGTGGTCCAGCGGTTAAGACTCCATGCTCCCAATGCAGGGGGCCCGGGTTCGATCCCTGGTCAGGGAACTAGATCGCACATGCTGCAACTAAAAGATCCCACGTGCCACAACTAAGACCCAGCACAACTAAATAAATATTTAAAAAAAAAAAAAAGAACCTAGGAGTTTACCGACTTTCTGCCCTACCAAACTCAGTGGGTCAGCCACGTTTAGCCTCATAGTCATAAAAAGGTTGCTGTGGCTCCAGGCAACACTCCCTCACACAACAGTGAACCCAGCAGGAAAGAAGGGTGTGGTAACAAGAAGAGCTTTCTTCTCATGTGCTTCTCTCTAATTAAGGGGGGAAGTCTGTCCCCAGGAGAGTTCCCCTAACATCTCATTGGCTAGACCTGATTCTCATGCCCACCTCAGATCAACAAGAAATAGGATTTCCTTGGACCTATCTGATTAATCTCCTGGGAGAGGGCAGCTCATTCCCCCAAATAAAATCCAGGCTCTATTGGAAAAGAAAAACAGGGAAGAGTTGCTGGCACCAGGGCCTGCCTGGCTCATAGATTACTATTTAACTGAATTGGCTGCCATCTTAGGAATGTTTAGGTTACTGGCCTGAGAGAATTCACCTAAGGCAACATGGCAAAAAGTGAGGGACAGTCCAGGTGGCCTCATTTCATACACCAAGACTTGATTCTCCCAAGAGGGCCCAGTGGGGGGCACAGCTGGAAGCAAGGGGTGAGTTACATGAGCCCACCCCGAGGCTTTCTGAGTCAGGGTCCAGGGTCCCCCTCTCCATGCACCACTGAAACATCTGGAGTGGAGCTGGGGGCTGGGCTGGGTGGCAGCTCAAATCCTCCTTGGCACCGACCCCAGCCCAGCCAGCCACTGGCACTCAGCCAGTCCCCTCTCTTTCTCTCTTGCAAAGCTCTTTGTTTTTTCACTTCCCTGTGGGAAACATCTCAGCGATTCCAGAATGCAGCTCTGAAGAAGAAGGTCAACCTGCAACGGGACTCATCGAATGTCGGCCCTAACCCCATCCCACCCCCTCCCAGGTGAGGGGAGCCCAGCTGAGTTTGTGTGCAAGAGTCTGTCCACATCTGCAATTATGTGTTCTCAGGGGGAGTGGGTGAAGCGTGTGTGAGTGGGTCTGTGTTTGCAGGGGGCATGGGAGGCAACTGACAGGTGTGTGCTGCTATTTTCATTCATTCAGCCAAGAATGACAAACAACCAACTTCGTGCCTGGTGCTTCTGAGTTTCCAAGAAAATAGCAGGAACAAGATTACCCCCAGCCAGCAGGCTTGCATTCTCCTGGGGAAAGAGATACAATAAATAAGAAAACAAACAAAAACAGGGTCATTTTAGATAACACTTCTCCATGCTGGGATGCAAGGAGAGCCTGATGAGGCCTTAGATTCTTCTGCCTAAGAGGCCAGAGCAGGCCTCTCTGCGCAGTTGACATCTGAGCCAAAAACTAGGTAAGAAGGAGCCAGCTGTGCTAAGACCTTGGGGAGGCTGGTTCCAGGTAGAAAGTACGTTGAACACAAAAGCCCTGAAGTGGGAAAGTAACCAAGGAAAAGAAAGGAAAGTGTGGGAGTGTGGGGGCCAGCGTGTGTTCCGCCGAGACCGTGTGTGAATATGATTGGAGGGCCTGGATATTAAGTCAAATCAGACCAGGAGGACTCTGTGGTGTTTGTTAGAGAAGATTTACTCTTTCTGGAAACCCTGGAGGCAGCTGGAGCAGTTAAGAAGCTGTCTTTGACTCTAGGGCCTGGGGGGCCGTGGGTGGTGTGTTCCTGGCTGAAGATTTCCTTTTCCAGCCTCCCTTGCAGACATAGGTGGTCAGTGAGTGGCGAGTAGTTGTTAGGACAGACTTCTTGGAAACCGTTCTTTTTTTTTTTTTTTTTTTTGTCAGATTTATTGAGGCATAATTTATACACAGCGTTCAGTAGCATTCCAGCAGTTTTCAGGAATTTTGTGCAGAGGTTAAACTGTTGGCATCTTGAAATCGGCAGTGCTGGGAGTATTTACACCACGGAAATGTGCAAGCACTACACGTCAGGACTTCCGGCTACCTGCTCCTACTCCCCCCAACCCAAAAAAAACTGACCTAAAAGATGCAACTGATATACATTTTAGCCTTTTCATGAACAGTTCAGTGAATGTTGGCAAATGCATAGAGTTTGTGTATCCATCACGATCAAAATACAGAACCTGTATCATCACGCCACAAACTCTCTTGTTCCTTTGTAGTCAGGCCTTCCCCCACCCTAGTCCCTACCAACCACTGATCTGCCTGCTGTTCTTCTAGTGTCGTCTTTTCCAGAATGTCATGTAAATGAAATCACACATCTTCTTTCATTTAGCAAAATGATTTTGAGATGTACCCATGTTGTTGAATGAATCAGTGGCTCATTCTTATTTCATTGTACGGGTACATTACAGTTTATTTATCCATTCACCTATTGAATCTGCCCTTGCCCCTTTCCCCTCCTTCCCACCTACATGTGGACATGATGACTGGAGCTACAGCAGCCATATTGTCACCATGAGATAAACAGAGGCCACAATAAGAATGGTAGTGTAAAATGGAAGGAGAAACCTGAAGGCAGCAGCCCTCAACTGTCTACCTGCCTCCAGACTTCTTATAGTAAAAGAAAAAGCTCTTTTACCTAATCAACTCTTAAATGGATTTTCTATTACTCACAGCCAAATCGAATCCTAACTCAAACACTAAGCAAAGTCTAAACTTCTTTCCTCGCTCTCACCTTGTGGATTTCTCCAGGAGAAGGAAGGTATGTTGGAGGGCTATACACTTTAGATAGGGAGGGAAGACCATTACATGAGACAGATTCATGGGTCAGAGTACAAAGGACCCTCCAAGCCAAGTGGCCATTCCTTCTCACTCCTTCCAAACTAAGATTCTCCCAGAATTCAAAGAGTATATTAGTTTCCAGCGCTGGGTAACAAATCACCACAAATTTATCAGCTGACAACACAGATTTATTATCTCACAGTTTCTGTGGGGCAGGAATGCAGGCCCAGGCTAGCTTGGTCCTCCACTCAGGGTCTCACCAGGCTGGAATCCAGGTGTCAGTGGGGTTACCATCCCATCTGAGGCTCTGGTTTCTCTTGCAAACCCCCTTCAGTTGTTGGCAGAATTCACTAGAACTGAGAGCCCCACTTTCTTGCTGGTGGTCAGCTGGGGCTGGCTCTTGGCTCTCAGAGACCAATTAAGCTGCGCCCAGCATGCAGCTTAATTCCTCAAAGCCAGAGGGGCGGGGCGGTGGGGGGGAGGGGGGGTGGTCTCTCTCCCATCTGCTAATACAAACTTTTGTATAACGTAACCATGGGAGTGACTATACATTTATTTATTTATTTATTTATTTATTTATTTATTTTGAACCTTTAACATAAGCTAATAAAGGGAACACCCATCCCATCATACACACACCCCAGCAGTGGGGATTGCACAAGGCATGCACACCAGAGGAGGGAAGGTCTTGGGGCTATTTTAGGATTCTGCCTACCACAGAGGACAAAGCTTTTGGTGGAGGCCTGGCCTGATACAGATGCCAAACCCCAAGTCCCAGGAGGGCACAGAGACACCCCCCCCCAGGGTGGTGTCCACAGTCTCACTGGGAATCCTCCACTGGCCAATCTTGAGCAACAAATTGCTGACTCCTCACCCTGCGTGACCCAGACACTCTTGAGTAATCCAGGAGAAGTGAAGGAAAGCAGGGACAAGCCTGGGGAAAGCCAGACTCAGGGCGGAGCCTCAGGACTTCCCTGGTGGTGCAGTGGTTAAGAATCCGCTTGACAATGCAGGGGACATGGGTTTGAGCCCTGGTCTCGGAAGATCTCACATGCCACGGAGCAACTAAGCCCGTGCACCACAACTACTGAGCCTGCGCTCTAGAGCCCACGAGCCACAACTACTGAGCCCGCGTGCCACAACTACTGAAGCCCGCGCGCCTAGAGCCCATGCTCTGCAACAAGAGAAACCACTGCAGTAAGAAGCCCGTGCACCACAACAGAGAGTAGCCCCCGCTCACCACAACTAGAGAATGCCCGTGCACAGCAACGAAGACCCAGTGCAGCCAAAAATAAAATAAATTAAAAATAAATTGGGGGGCTTCCCTGGTGGCGCAGTAGTTGAGAATCTGCCTGCCAATGCAGGGGACACGGGTTCGAGCCCTGGTCTGGGAAGATCCCACATGCCGCGGAGCAACTGGGCCCGTGAGCCACAACTACTGAGCCTGAGCGTCTGGAGCCTCTGCTCCGCAACAAGAGAGGCGGCGATAGCGAGAGGCCCGCGCACCGCGATGAAGAGTGGCCCCCACTCGCCGCAACTGGAGAAAGCCCTCACACAGAAACGAAGACCCAACACAGCCAAAAATAAACATAATAAATAAATAATAAATAAAAATTTTTTTAAAAAATAAAAATAAAAATAAATTGGGCTTCCCTGGTGGCGCAGTGGTTGAGAATCTGCCTGCCAATGCAGGGGACACGGGTTCGAGCCCTGGTCTGGGAAGATCCCACACGCCGCGGAGCAACTAGGCCCGTGAGCCACAACTACTGAGCCTGCGCGTCTGGAGCCTGTGCTCCGCAACAAGAGAGGCCGCGACAGTGAGAGGCCCGCGCACCGCGATGAAGAGTGGCCCCCGCTTGCCGCAACTAGAGAAAGCCCTCGCACAGAAACGAAGACCCAACACAGCCAAAAATAAATAAATTTTTCAAATTAATTAATTAATTAATTAAATTTAAAAAAAAAAGACGGAGCCTCAAGAGAGGTAGAGGAGGCACCACCCAGGGAACCAGAGGACAGAGGACCAGAGAAATGTAAAGTTAAGAGGTTGAATTAGATTCGGTTGCGTGTAATAGAAAATCCATTTACTGAGCAGGGCGGGGATCCACAGGGAATTCCTAGTGGCTGCAGTCTGTAAATACAAAACAAAGCCAGCTGCCCACATAAGGTTACCTCCATTTTACAGGTTAAGAAACTGACACTCAGAGAGGTCAAGTGACTTGCCCAGGGTCACACAGCTAGTAAGTGGCAGCACTAGGATTTGAACACATTTGATTTGGCTGATTTTTTAATCAGCCGTTAAGTCCTAATTAGTAGATCGTGCAACCCTTGACACCCACTCTGAGTCAAACCAGGGGGTGAGTTGGCCCTCAATGAGCCCGTCCCTTCTCAACAAATGGGCCGAAGTCCCAGCCTTCCACTGACAGGAACCCCTGACAAACAAAGATGGCTGGCGCCCACGCCAGCAAGAGAAGCATGCAGATGGGGTCAGGAGCCACTAGACCACAAACGGAAGGAGCCACATTTCTTTCTCCCATGCCACCAACAGACCACGGAAGATTTGCCGAGAAGTTCAATCTCCTTTGAAGTCTGAGTCACCAGATGAAGATTCTATTTTAAAGCCGCGATAAAGCAAAACCACTGAAACCGCTGAAGCTCGAGCACGCACACCACCCAGGACCCTGGGGTTGGTTTGACAGTAACTGAGGATGGGTCAGAGCTGGCCTGTTACTCAAGAATGATCCCAGCCTGAGGAAGTCACAAGGCTGTGGCCATCAGCCTCCTTTTACAGGTGAGAAAACAGGGGACAAGAGAGGTTGCACCACCTACCCGAGGTCACACAGCTCATGAGACAGAAAATAAGGAATAAAACCCAAGTTTCCCAATGCCCCCCCCAACGCTCTTTCCTCTTACCTTAGAACCAGGTGAGAATTCTCCCTCCTCTGTTGTAGAGAATGGTTGCTATTTTTAGCTACACTCCCCTCTCTAATGGGAGCAGAACCCTGGATTTCCTTCACGTGCCAAGACTCTCAGTACAGGATGGTCCTGTGAGGCTCTACCCCCTCAAGGGGCAGAGCCTTGACCCACACCTGGCCAATCAGAGCATTGTTAGCCAGGTGATTGGCTCAGAGATGGGCATGTGACCTAAGCTGGTCCAATCAGAGTAATGACTAGGACTTGTTTAGGAGTTACAGGGGAGTAAGTGTTCCACCTTTTCCCTCAGACTTGAACCAAGGCAGACGTGAGTTAAAACAACACAGATTTCCTACTGTAGAGCACAGGGAACTCTACTCAATATTCTGTAATAATCTATATGGGAAAAGAATCTGAAAAAGAATGGATATATGGAGATGTATAACTGAATCACTTTGCTGTACACCTGAAACTAACACAACATTGTAAATCAACTATACTCCAATATAAAATAAAAATTATATTAAAAAATAAAGTTGCAAAAACCTAAAAAACCACACAGATTTATTATCTTATGGTTCTGGAGCTCAGAAGTCTGAAATGAGCCTCACTGGGCTAAAATCAAGATGTCAGCAGGGCTGTGTTCTTTCTGGCCATGCTAGGAGAGAAGCCATGCCTTGCCTTTCCCAGCCCCTTCTAGGGGCTGCCCACATTCCGTGCCTCGTGACCCCTTCCAGCAATGGCATCTCTCTGATGTCTACTTCCGTAGAGTCACACCTCCTCTCTCTGACTGATTCTCCTTCCTCTCTTTCACTGATAAGGACCCTTGTGATCATGTTACCCATATGATAATCCAGGATAATCTGCCCATCTCAAGATCCTAAACTGAATCACATCTGCAAAGTTCCTTTTAGCATGTAAGGTAACATAGTCACAGGTTCCCTAGGATGAGGACATGGACATCTTTGGAGGGGTCCATTATTCAGCCTACCACAGAAATCAAAACCATGAGTTCTGAGCTGGAGAGAAAGTAAATCCTGGTAAATGTTTTGAGCCCCTGAGTCAAGCTGTACCTGAACCTTTCAGTTACATGATGACTATTGCATCCCTTTTTTGCCTAACCAAGTCTGAGGTTTTTGCTTTGTTTTATCACTTGCAAACAGAGCCTGACTAATACAATCCTGAACCCATGAGAATGTCACAATGAGTAATTACCGGCTTGAGAGTCTCTCTCACATGAGGCCGAAGTTCTCTGAGAGCAGGGACAATACCTTATTTAACTTTGCACCTTCGGACCACGCACAGTCCTGGCATATAGGAGGTAATGAACAAGAGTTTGCTGATTGAATAACAATTTGCTGATTGAACAACCGTATAAACACCCTCCCATGTGCCCTCCCTCAGCGCCATCGCTAGAACAAGAGGGCAGAGAGAAGATTTTTCAGCAGAATTTTCCAGGGGTGAATTGCAGGCCAGTGATTTCCTCTCTGGAAGTGGCAGCTTACTCAGAGAGGCCCTGAGAGTGACCCAGACAGAAGAATCAGAGAAGACCTGACCTTCGTGGGCAGCCAGCAGCCCTGCCATCCTGAGCCAGCACTTCCAAATTAATCCAGGAATGGCAGCTGCAGCCCTCCACCGACAAATCTATCTGAGTCATTTCTGGTCAGGAAGCGCCTTGCTCTTAAATGAGAATCACAGCAGGTCCCTTTGTGCACCCGGAAAAGACAAACTCCACATGTTCTGCGGCTGCAGGGCCAGCCGGCCAAGGCCTGGTGAGGAGGGTTTTCATGGAGCAAGGAGAGGAAATGAGAGAAGAAAAATCTCCCTGGAAAACCTACCTGTCTCTGTCCTCAGAACTGAGCTATCATTTTAATCAACAAAGTCCCTGCAATTTTTGTTCCCACACACGTCTGAGAAATGAGGTCTGAGGGAGTGTGCCTTCTCTCTTTCCTGCATCCCACCCCAAACACACCTGCCTGTCCCTTTACCATCCCACACTAGAGGGTCTCATGTCTCCTCTGTGAACTCCGAAGGGCAGGGCTCAGCCTTTGCCACATCTGCACTAAGCCTTGCACTCAGCTCATAGTGCATTTAGGTGTAGCAACAATGCAAGCCTTTGCACATGCTGTTCCTTCTACCTGGAACACTGTTCCCCACACTGGCTATACCTTTGACTGGCTACTGTCTCCCGCTGATGCTCAAAGAATAAGTAGATGTGTCACTTTTGTTTATTTAATCAACTGAGATAGACACAAAGAATTAATGACATATATATATGGCACTTAGGATGTACCAGACTCTGTTCCATCTATTATAGATACACATAACTTACTTAATCTTCACCAAAAGTCTAAGAGATGAGAAAACTGGCATAACTGGTGAGTGGCAGACAGACAGAGCTGTCCCCAGGGCTGGTTGTTTAACCCCTGAGCTGTACCAAGCTGGGGATTTGTGATCCTCGGGGCAGACTCCCTGGACCCCTGCATTTTAGTCAAGTCCTCTGCTGTGTCCGCCACCAGCCCCCAACAGACCCTGTGCTCCATGAGGACGGGAACTGCCTCATTCACCTCTGAACCCCCAGCACCATCATTGAATGGATGTGTAAATACATAAATAATTGAGGATGCAGTCAAGCCACGTGACCTTGGGCAGTTAACCTTTTTGTGCCTCAGTTTCTCCTTTGTGAAATGGGGATGATCAGAGCACCCACCTTGACAAGGGTGGACTTGAGTCCCTCCTCCTACAGGACTCAGGGGGCTCTCAAAAGTGATTCAAACAAGAGATGGGGAAGTGGTCTCAAAACACATCTTTAAGTTTGTGACTGAGGTCACACTGCCCCATAGAGGCCCGAAGGGGTGATGTTATAAATATTAACAGGCTTGCCGGCCTGGTCACCCACCATCAGAACGAAACCGGCCATAAACTTCACCCAGGACAGTGGACTGGCATGGATCCAGGTAACTGGGCCCCCCGGGCACCTGCCAGGGGATGCAGCTCTGCCAGGTGGGTGCTCCAACCAGCCCGCACCTGCATCGCGACAAGCCAGGGGGATCTTAGAGGAGCAGGAATGGTGCCCAGGATGAGTGAGTCACTGGGGCCCTCTGCGGATTCCAGGGGCAGCAGCCAAGCCTGGGCAAAACCGGGGGTGGGGGGCACCCTCCACTCTCCACCCGGGTTGTCCTCCCCACACCCAGGGGAGACTCTGAGGCCTGCCTGGTCCTGATACCCGCCGGGCAGGGCTTCTCCCCTGGCTCAGGCAAGTGGCTAGAGAGGTCCCACGGATGGTTCGGGACTTCAGAAGTCCAGGCTGCTGAAATTCACCAAGCCAGGAGTCCCCCAGGGAGCTGGGCTCAGAGAGAGCCTCTGAACCCACGTGTCTCTCTGATTCTGCTTAACAAGTGTAAGATCGCAGGATGACTCCTGGCAGCTCCCTAATCCTAAAGAAGCCAAATCTGGATCTTGACAAATTATAGCCAGGGGTTCTCAAGCAAGCCAGCATGTGTGGGCATCCTCTGGCAGAGGAGTGACCTATCTTTGAGGACAGGAATCACAATTGCAAGCTGGCCCCAGCAGGCAGCCGACTTCCACTTACACACACCCCAGGGACGGGGAGCTCACTCCCTTCTGAGTTCCTGATTCAGGACCATGAATTGAGTTCGCCTCTGCAGAGAGGACTCCAGCAGCCACCCGCTCGCCCATCTCTGCTCACACAGCTGCAAGTGCATCTCTGTACTTTGTCAAGTTCACCGCTCATCCTCCCCCAGCCCCACAGCCATTGAAATCAGTCCCAAATTGCCCGGAGCCCCAGACCCTGGGCCTCCTAGGGCTTTCCTTCTTCATGGAGCTTATATTCTAGAATGAGGAGGCAGACACCCCCAAACAATCAAAGAAAGAAATCTATAGTTACAAATTGTGATAAGTTCCACAGAAAGAAATGGCAGGCAAAGGAGACAGCGGTTACTTGTAAATATGAGTTTTGACACCAAAATATTAGAACTTCCAGGATATTTCCTGGGTTTGGGGGAATGAGGATTTTTGTCCCAAAAAAAGAAAGAAAGGAATAAAGGAAGGAAGGAGGGGAGGAGAGAGGGAGGGAGGGAAAAGAAAAAAAATAAGGAAAGGGGAAAGAAGAGATGTTCGGTCCCCATAACTATAATCTAATCCAGGAGTCAGCAAACTATAGCCGTGAGCCAAACCCAGCCTGTTTCTGTGCTGCCTGAGAACTAAGAATGATTTTTTTTTTTTTACATTTTTAAAGGGTCGTTTAAAAAAAATCAGCCAAACAAAAAAACAAAGAAGAACATGCAACAGATCTTATGGCACACAAAGCCTAAAACATTTACTATTTGGCCCTTTTCAGAAAAAGTCTGCTGCCTCTGAATCCCACCAGTTTAAGCTCCCGAACAACTTTCCCAGCCTGGACGAGCTGGGAAATGCAGAACGAAGGGACAGACCAGACAGCAGAGAATTTTCCATTTCTGCCCACGAGGCCAAGCATGATCCATCGTAAACCTTTCAAAGCCAAAGGCCCAGAAGGTTAAGTGATTTCTGCTCCAGCTCAGTGAGGCGAGGTCAGGGACCGCGGGAAAATGGATGTCCTCACACACCAAAGAAAAAGGAGTGGTCATGCGGCCTCTCTCATTATCCATTTCTCATCAGCTTTTTAGAAAGCAAGGGAATTAATTTTACCTGTTCCGCTCATGGTGAGGTAGCATTTCTGTTTTATGAAATGAAGGAAGAGAAAAGACCTAGTTATGAGTCAGGGTTCTTGGTTCCAAGTGATAAAGTCCCAATTCAAAAGGACTGAAGCAACAAAGAGAATTTATTGGACCATGTTACTGAAAAGTCCAGGAGGTGCACAAGCTTCAGGCATAGCTGGATCTAGGGACACCATCAGTATTCATCCTCTCCTTTTGTTCTGGGTTAGTTTCATTCTCAGGGAGGCTCTCCCCTCATGAGGCAAGATGGCACCACCACATCCCTTCCACTTGCCAACCCCAGTCTAAAGAGGTTCTCTCCTTAATGTTCCAAAACTGAATCTCATTGAACGTTGTCTGGATCATGTGACCCCTCCCAACCAATGACTGTGGTCAGGGGATGGAATGAGCTGATTGGCCAGGTTTGCTCATGTGCTCCTCCAGGAGGGTGGTGGGAGGGGTCCGCCCCACCTTGAACCACAGCTGCGGAGAGGACAGAAGGGAATCGTTTCCCCAAACAAGTTCAGGGGGCCGTTATCAGAAGGAGGAACAGGTGCTGAGCCGTCAAAAGCAACATCTGTTCCCTACAGAAGCCAACTGATATTTCTGTTATCTTTCTTTTCTTTGTTTTTGGCCACGCCGCGTGGCTTGTGGGATCTTAGCTCCCCGACCAGGGATCAAACCCAGGAGCCCTGCGGTGGAAGCACCGAGTCTTAACCACTGGACCACCAGGGAAATCCCCCAACTCATATTTCCCAGGCACCTTTGCTAAGTTTCACTACCACCCATTTTATAGTTGAGTAAACTGAGATCCTGGAGGTAAAGACAGTCTCTCAAGGTGACAAAGTTAGTTCATGAGGGAGGCAGGCTTCTAATCATCTGAGTCTGACTCATACTCCTGCTGCCAACACTGACCGTCATGCGTCGCCAATCCTGCCCTCGAAGAGCCGAAGAACCCTGTACACAGTGTGCAATAAACGCACATCACATCGAATCATCATTGAGAGACTGCCCCCCACTGGACCATAAGATGCCTGAGGGTAGAGCCCATGTCTGTCTTGTTCACCGCAGCATTCCCACCACCTGTACACAGTAGGTGCTGCAAAGACACTTGGCAAATCAGTGCACATGGCCTTAGCATTTAGCACCTAGTAGGTGTTGCACAAATCGTTGGTGAAAAAATGAATGAATCTCAATGGAAGTCAAGCCGCCTGGCTGTTCAAACCTTTCCAGATCATTAACAAGATAGATGGAGATAGGGAGATGGAGGAGGGGGAGGGGATGAATGAATGAATGAATGAAGAACAGAAGCCTTTTCTAGAGTCTGAAGCACTCAGAGCGGAATCCATAGATCTTGTCCTAGACAGTAAGAGTGCCAAGGTTACTTGGAGAGCAAACCCCAGTTTTGGAAAGGGACACGGGGTCTTTGTGAGCCAGGAGCGGGTGGGTGGAGCTGGAGCTGGCAGGAGGAAGTCAGGTCAGCCAGAGCCCAGCCAACCAGCTGTGCCAGGGACACGGCGCCCCGCCCCACTGCCCCTGACCTTGCTTCATCCCACAATAGAGCATCCATTGTAAGTGGGTAATTGGGTTCCGGCGCATCCCCTCCCCCGGCTGGGGGTGGAAGCAAAGGGAAACACAATCTGTTTTCTATTTGTCACAGCTGCCAAGATGCCACTCCCTCCTCTGTCCCCCACCCCCGCCCCCTGAGCGACAGCCGCGGTGACATTCCTTGGCCGAGGCTGAGCATGGATTAGAGCTGCCGCCCAGGCTGGCTAACCCGGGAGAAACATGACAAAAACCTAAAAACAGCCTAACAGGCTTCCCGGGCTTTGTTCGTATCCTTACCTACGGGGAGCCTAAAATATTGTCCTAATTGGACAAAGGAGGGGTTCACGTCCTGGCTCCTTCTCTTTGTAGCTGTGTGACCTTGAGCCAGTCACCTAACTTCTCTGTGCCACAGTTTCCTCAACTGTAAAATGGGGATGATGATAATCTTAGGAAAGGCTGTAGGTTGTCTTTTTTTTTTTTTTTTTTTAGTCTGTCTACAGGAAATCCTCTTTCTCTCTTTTTAAAATTTTTATTGGAGTCTAGTTGATTTACAATGCTGTGTTAGTTTCTGCTGTACAGCAAAATGAGTCAGTTATACATACACATATATTCACTCTTTTTTAGATTCTATTCCCATATAGGTCATTACAGAGTACTGAGTAGAGTTCCCTGTGCTATACAGTTAAGTCCTTATTAGTTACCTATTTTATATATAGTAGTGCGTACATGTCAATCCCAGTCTCCCAATTTATCCCTCCCCCACCCAGCCCCCCGGAGGTTGTCTTGAATGTGTTCATCCAGGCAGGGTGCTGGGCATGTAGTGTTTGGTAACAGCTGGTGATCATTGGATTTACTGTTTAGGGAGTTGGCGCTTCCCTGTTTCAATTTAGTTTGCAGACTTGAAGGTCTTTGCCTCAGACCACTTTGAGGTGGGGGAGTAAAGGGCAAATGCTCAGAGAGGGTCCTCTGTGTGAGCCCCGGGGTTGCCTTCTTGCTCCGAGCACTCACATCCAGAGGACCTACTGGGTGTCTGGTGTGTGCCCATCTTAGGCCAATGGGAGAAAAGCACGGGGGTAAGAGAAGGGACATAAAAAGAACTGCAAGTTTGGGCTCTGCTCTAACCAACTGAGTTGGGTTTGAAGACAAACAGGCTCTGGGGATGCATCCCCAGGCCCCCAAGTTCTGTAGGAGTTGAGGGAATGTAGCAGGCATGGAGGGCTTCCTGGAGGAGGTGAGCGAGGTTTGAATCCTGCCTCTGCTGGGGATCTTAGGCAATATCTTCTCCTCTCTGGGCCTTGTCATTTTTTGGGGACTTCAAGAAAAACAGTCCAAGTCAGCCAAGCCTTTAACAGACAGGATTAGGGCCATTTATGAGGAAACGAAGACATCTTGAACTTGGCTTTCACTGGAGGAAATCCCAGCAAGGCCTTGGCCTGGATGTTCAGAGTGACCCTGCCCCAGCCCCTGAAGGTCCAGCCACAGACAGACCTGCACTGAGGTCTGGCTCCATTCCCAAGCCACTGAACACCTCAGGCAAATCACTTAATCTCTGAAACTCAAGTTTCCTCATCTGTAAAATGGGACACCGTGCCCACCAACGTGACTGGGAGGGCTTAAGCTAATATAGACTTGGCACACAGTAACTGCTCAAAAAATCACAGCCAATACTCCTAATTTCTAGGGCCAAGGGATGTCTGAAAAAAGGGGGGAGGGATAACCAACAGGCAGCAGAAGCCAGGGCTTATTTGTGGGACTCATCAAGACCCCCTCCTCCCCTTTTGATGAATAAACTTGGATGTAGCAGTAACAGCCAGCATTAGTTCTTAATGACATCAGGTGCACAAAACTGGGTGAATCATAATCTCCTGACTCACTCCCATTGTTGGTGGGTACCTGGCCTGTTTTTATTTTATAGGTTTGTCTATTTCTTTATTACTTTCTGTACCATTTAACTTATTATTCCATAATATAGTGGACACTCCTGTGAATCACTCCCTTACGCAAGAACAAGGCTATGACTCCTACAGGTACCCATGTGTTCCCTCACCTCTCCCCAGGAGTGAGCACCATTCCTTGATTTAATAAGCATATATTTTGTCCTCACTCTGGGCCAGGCACACAATCCTGAATTTGTGTTTGTCATTCCCTTGATTTTTTTTTTTTTTCCTCACCGCACAGCTTGTGGGATCTTAGTTCCCCAACCAGGGACCGAACCCACGCCTCCTGCATTGGAAACGCGGGATCTTAACCACTGGACAGCCAGGGAAGTCCCCATTCCCTTGCTTCTTTGGATCAAGGTCATTGGTTGCGTGTGTGGGTATGTGTGCCCGCACCAGTGGTCCTCAGGCTTGAGTGTGTTCAGAATCACCCAGAGGGCTCTGAAAACAGATTCCGGGCCCCGCCCCCGGAGTGTCTGATTCTGCAGGTGTGGAGCAGGGCCCAAGAATCTGCATTTCTAACACATTTCCAGGGGACGCTGCTGCTGCTGTCCTGAGGAAAACACTTTGAGAACCACGGCCCTAAATAATATAGTATATGGAGTTTCAGTTGTTTGCAAACTTCATAACAAGGGTGTCATGTTATAGGTGGTCTTCTGTGGCTAGGTTTTGTCACTCAACCCCAGTGATTTTTCTACCAGGGGCAAATTTGCCTCCAGGGGTGGTTGCTCAATGTCCTGAGACATTTTTCTTATCATGACTGGTTGGGCGGGATGTGTTACTGGCATCTAGTGGGTCAGCTGCAGGTATGCTGCTAAAACATCCTACCACACCCAGGACGCTCCCTGCGACAGAATGATCCTGCCCCAAATGTCAACAATCTCAGGAGGAATAAAAACAGTTGTCCACACAAAAATCTGTACACAAATGTTCATCATAGCATTATTCACAATAGTCGAAAAGCGGGAGCAACCCAGATGTCCATCGATAGATGAATAAATAGAATATGGTCCATCCATACGAAGGAATATGATTCAGCCATATAAAGTAATGGAGTTCCGACACATGCCACAGTGTGGATGAACCTTGAAAACGTGATGCTGAGTGAAAGAAGCCAGACACGAAAGGTCACGCATTGTATGAGTCCATTTATGTGAAATGTCCAGAAAGGACAAATCCGCGGAGACAAAAAGTAGATTGGTGGTTTCCAGGAGCTGGGGACAAGGGAAAGGGGAGTGACTGATGATAAGGAGGGGGCTTCCTTTCATGGATGATGCAAATGTTCTAAAACTGATTGTGGTGATAGTTGCACAACTCTGTGAATAGACTAAAATCCATCGAATTGTACGGTTTAAGTGGGTGGGTTGCGTCGTATGTGAATTACATCTCAATAAAATTGCTATTAAAAACAATAACGTGGGGCTTCCCTGGTGGCGCAGTGGTTGAGAATCTGCCTGCCAATGCAGGGGACACGGGTTCGAGCCCTGGTCTGGGAAGATCCCACATGCTGCGGAGCAACTAGGCCCGTGAGCCACAATTACTGAGCCTGCGCGTCTGGAGCCTGTGCTCCGCAACAAGAGAGGCCGCGATAATGAGAGGCCCGCGCACCGCGATGAAGAGTGGCTCCCGCTTGCTGCAACTGGAGAAAGCCCTCGCACAGAAACGAAGACCCAACACAGCCATAAATAAATAAATAAACCCAAAAGTTTAAAAAAAAAAAAAAACAATAATGAGGGACTTCCCTGGCAGTCCAATGGTTAAGACTCTGCACCTCCACTGCAGGGGGCGCAGGTTCAATCCCTGGTTGGGGAACTAAGATCCCACGTGCCACACAGCCAAAAAATAAAATAATAATAATAATAATGAGAAAAATGTCAATAGCGTCAAAGTTGAGAAATTCTGCCATACACTCTCTTACTAAGATTCACCCTGTGTGGGCCTGGAGCTGCTGCTTTTTCATTTTCACTGCTGTGTAATACTCCACGGTGTGAACATACCACGATGTAGTTGCCCATCTTCCTGCCAGTGAGTATTTGCTTTGGTCCCAGGTTTTGCCACAGTGAACAGAGCTGCCGTGCACATTCTTGTACCCGTCGCTCAGGGCCCACATGCAAGAGTTTCACTTTGGCACGTACCTAAGAGAAAAATGACTGAGTCACAAGGAACAGGAAAGTTTACTAGAAAATGCCAGCCGTTATATTAAGGACTTTCTACTCACGCCAGACACTGGGCTAAATATCTACCTGTTTTCTCACCCATGTTAAGAGATGAAGATGCAGAGGCTCAGAGAAGTGAGTGAACCGGCCTGGCCCGGGAAGGGCAGCCCAGACATAAGCTCTCGGCCACACGTCCTACAGCAAACTCCCCTGCGAGCGTGAGCGACAGGTTTCCCCAGGTAGACGCACTGCAAACAGCAAGGGCCTGGGGAGGGGGGCTTGCACAGAAGCCGCTTCCAGCCCAGCCTGGGTGCAGAGCTGACAGCAGGTGACAGCTTGTTTAGAGAACAGCCCATTGCTTCTGAGACATACATAAGGAAGCGCCTCCAAGAGTCTTCCCAACCTGGGGCCTGCTGAAATTTCTAGAACGTTAGGCCAACCCACATCACACATCACAGCCCTCTCCTCAGGCAACCAGAATCCTCCACCACCCCAACGCCTCCTTCCTGCCTTGTGTCTCAACTCCGAACGACACTTGCCCACCAAGCAGGGGCAGGAGGGTGCAGCGGTGATGCCCTTGGGGTCTACTAACCACAGGCCTTGTTCCAAATACCACTTTTACCACAGACTTGCTGTGTGACCGGGGGACGGTGACTTGACATCTCTGAGCCTATCTCCTCACTTAAAATGGGGACATTGATACAGCAGATATACATCCCAGGCCCCAAATCCAGATCTACAGGATAGAACCAATTTTTATTTCTTTCCAATCGACGTAGAGTCCATTCGAAGCCCTCATCCTCCCAAGATGATAGAAAATTTAGTCTCAGTCTCAGGATTGTGGGTCCTCCATGCTGGCTCTGGTCAGAGACCAAATCTGAGAGGTCCCTCTGGCCACTGGTTCCCACTGAGGACCCGGGAGATGTTTGGGATCCAGGACCATGCGGCCCCTTCTGGTGGGAAATTCTTCAGCATCTGTGTGGTGGGGTCGGGGGGAGGGAGCTTGCCTGCCCTGGGACCTCTTCGGTCAGGGCACCCTCTTCCTGGTGCACGATGTAGCTTCTAGATCCTGTCACCTCCCAGGAGCACTGCTACCAAATGAGGTCATCAGGCCTGCTTCCCTCCTGCCAACTCCAGCGCGTGCAAATCTCCCTCCCTCTCTCGCTCTCCCTCCAGAACCAGAAGCAACTTCTCAGCCAGTTCCAGGATGCCTCCTGTCCTACAGGAAGAGAACTTCCGCTGGGACCTGGCTGCTGAGCCGGAGACGGCCTCTCCCAGCAGCCCTCGCTCCCTTGGAGCGTGATTGGGAATGGTTTGTGCAGCTTGCACACCACTTGCTTAACGGGAAGTTGCCTGCCTCCACTTTTTCTCTTTCTCCCCATTTCTGAGAGCATGTGGATCTGGTTTTGACTCTGCTTCAACCATGCTGTGCAAGACCATATTCTAGAGGTGCTGGAATAAGACAGAAAGATCTGGGTCCCCAAATGGCTGCAGAGCTGAACCTCTGGCCTTCCTGGGCCGACTCCCCTCCCTCAGACCTCTTACTTCAGAGAGATACAAACTTCTCTCTTGTTTTAATCAATGTGGTTTTTCTGTTTTTTTGGCTTTTTTGGTGGGGTGGTGGGTCTTTTGTTACAGCAGCTGAGCTTATACCCTGACTAATACATGGGGTTTTCACAAAAGGCTTGTGATGGTTAATTGTATGTGTCAACCTGACTGGACCATGGGCTGCCCAGATGTTTGGTTAAACATTATCCTGGGTATGTTCATGAGGATGTTTCTGGAGGAGACTGACATTTGAATCAGTAGACCAAGTAAAGCAGATTGCCCTCCTCTGTGTGGGTGGGTCTCACTCAACCATGTGGAGGCTTGAGTAGAAGAAAAAGGTGAGGAAGGGAGAATTTACTCTCTCTGCCTGACTGTCTTCAAGCTGGGACATTGGTCTTCTCCTGCCTTGGGACTCAGACTCAAACTGGAGGTCCCACCATCAGCTCTCCTGGGTTTCCAGCTTGCAGAGGGCAGACTGTGGGACTTCTCAGCCTCCATCACCATGTGTGCCAATTCCTTACTTATTAATTCCTTATAATAAATCTCTTTGGACTTCCCTGGCAGTCCAGTGGTTAAGACTCCACACTCCCAATGCAGAGGGAATGGGTTTGATCCCTGGTTAGGGAACTAAGATCCCGAATGCCACACATTGTAACCAGAAAAAAAAAAAATCTCCTTATAAATAGATGGATTGAGATCCTAGGGATAGAGGTATATAGTATCCTATTGGTCTGTGTCTCTAAAGAGCCCAGATTAATACAAGGCAAATAGACTATCTTCCAGAAACTTCTACCCTCTACTTGGAAAAAAACAGAAATCAAGAAAATACAAAGGGCTGAAGTCTGCCTTGGAATTCCGGGGAAAGAAAATTACGGGGTGAATAAACATGAATGAGTAGCTCCATGAAGAGTCCTGCCTATAGTTAACAATACCGTATCATATATTTGAAGCTTGCTAAGAGAGTAGATCTTAAAAGTTCTCATCACAAGAAAGAAAAAGTTGTCACTCTGTGAGGGGGTGGATATTAACTAAATTTATTGTGGTGAACATTTCACAATGTATAAATATGTCAAATCATCATGTGGAACTCCTAAAAGGAATACTATATTTTATGTCTATTATATCTCAATGAAACTGCAGGAGGGGAATTAAACTTGAAAAACAAAAGAATCCTGCTACAGCCATGCCTACTGCAGAGGGTTGTTTGAAGGATGAAGGGGGGAACGCACGCACACAGGGCAGTTGGCTCGCGAGGCCTGGCCCGCACCGAGTGCCCTGTAAGTGGCAATGAACCTTGGGGCAGGGGCACCGAGCACGTAGGATCCTGCCTTTGACGTTCTCCAGGACATGTGATGTTGGGTACATCATTTCACAATGGCAACAAGTAATTACTGAACACTTGCTGTGCGCCAGGCGCTGTTCTAGATTCTGCGGATACAGTGGGGGGTAAGAGATACCTAGTCACAGTCTCCGTGAGCTGGATTTGGGGGCCTTGAGAGGTGCCGGCACAGGGGTTCTTAAATGCCAGGCCGACCAGCTTTAATGTTCAGCAACAGACATGGAAGTGCCCAGCAGATGGAGTGACGTGGCAGAGGTGGGGGGAGGGTGACGAAGCTGGCCAGGATATGCATAATGCATTAGACTCAGATAATTAGCATCTCCAGAAGGGAGAAGACAAACCCTGACTTCTATGATGGCTCAGCAGAACAGCTATCTCTAATAAATACTAACCCTTCTGGCTTTCCTGCTAATGGTCACATGGTAGGATTTTTCTTCTCTCCTCTCACCACCGCTCCAGAAGTTAGGCATGGCCATGTGACTTGCCTGGACCAACGCGATGGGAGTGGAAGTGATATAAGTTGCTCCTGAGAAGAAGCTTTAAGAACCAGTGCACAATTTCCCCCATGCCCAGTGATGGTCCATGTTGCACGTGGCATGTTCCATCAGTCTGGGTCCCAGAATGAGGAGGCCATGGAGCATAAATGAGACATGAACTTTGGTTGTTTTAAGCCGCAGGATTCCAGGGGTTGTTTGTTACTGCAACATAACTGAGCTGACGCTGACCTGTACACCTCCATTTCACAGAAGAAGAAACAAAGTCTGGAAGAGGTCACATAGCTTACCCAAAGTCAAACATGGAAGCACAGCCAAGACTCAAAGCCAGGCCTGCCCACCTCTGCGACCTTTCCGGAGGTGGGGTGTCTCCACTCTCAACACATTCAGCCAAACCCCTTGCTGCTAACCCCTTCAATTAAAGCCAATTTCAAGGTCTTCTGGTTTCTAAATGAACAGCCCCGATCATGTTCATTGAAGGCCCTGTCTGCTCAGGCTGCTCATTTTATCAGAAGCCGCCAACAAGATAAATGGCCCTGTAACTTATTGTTCTGCTGCAAAGCACCTCGCAGCCAGTGGCAGCACAGATGCCAGGAATAAATCACATCTGATCTTCCGAGAGTCAGGCCGAGCTCCCTGGAGGGACGTCAGAGGCAGGGGGGTGGCCTGGAGCAGCCACGGACACTGGGGGACTTCACTGAGGACCACAGAGCTGCTGGGAGGTCTTCCTCAGGACCCCAGAGGTCTGCGGTGAGCATCATTGGTTTTTCATCTTCCCAGCATCTATTTCCCCTTCTTAAGGTTTAACAGCAACACTTTTTCTTTGGGGAAAATCATCTCTCCTCACTCTCAGTCCGTATGGGTCAGGTGGGGTCATGACTTTCCCCCAGCTACAGAGAGTGGACACATGATCTAGCCCAGCCACTCGCAGCCCCACGTCCTGTCACTGCCATGATTGGTTCAGGGTGGGGATATACCCTGGGGTGATGGGACTAGATTCTCAGATTTCTGTTGAAACTCTAAGAAAAGAGAAGTTGTCTTTTTTTTTTTTAAATAAGAGGAGTATATTTATTTATTTATTTTCTTGACTATAGATCTAATATTTTATTTATTTTCAAAAAAATTTTTAACATCTTTATTGGAGTATAATTGCTTTACAATGTTGTGTTATTTTCTGTTGTATAACAAAGTGAATCAGTTATATGTATACATATATCCCCATATCCTCTCCCTCTTGCATCTTCCTCCCATCCTCCCTATCCCACCCCTCTAAGTGGTCACAAAGCACCAAGCTGATCTCCCTGTGTGATGCAGCTGCTTCCCACTAGCTATCTATTGTCCATTTGGTAGTGTATGAGAAGTTCCCTTTTAACAGAGGTTGCTTGCAGAAGGAATGTCTTTTTCATTGTGCTGTCTCTAGCTGCTGGCACAATTACATGCATGTAGTAGGTGCTCAGTAAAAATGGGCTGAATGAATGAGTAAGCAAGCTGGAGTCAAGACAGCTGGGTTCTTGTTGGGACTCGGCCAAATCCACTCTGTAACATCAAGAATCTCTCCTCATCTCAGTTTCCTTGCCTATGGAAATGGAGTTAATAATAGCACTTACCAATAGCTGGTTATATCGGTTAGCTATTGCCACCAATATGCTGTGTAACAAATAACCCCTAAACTCAGTGGCTTAAAACAACAATCATGCATTATCATTCACACATCTGTCAGTTGCATCTGAGGGGTCACCTGATCCAGGCTGGTGCTTGGCTGGTCAGCTCTGCTCCACCTGTGTCTCACCCTCTTGGATCAGCCAGCTAATCCAGGCAGGGTGTGTTTGCCACATACCATGGCAAAGGTGCAGAAAAGTACAAAGCCCCTTAAGGGACAGAACTAGCCCAGAATCACTTCCACTTCTCTTTTTGGCCAAAGCAATTCACATGGCCACACCCAAAGTCAAGGGGTAGAGAAATGCGCTCTATGCCTTTGGTGAGCAGAAGTGTCAAGTCACACAGCAAAGAGCATAGATGCAGGGAGGGGTGAAAAACAGAGCCCAAGTGTGCATTCCTCCACGCAGATGTGACCATCTTTGTTTATCTGTTTCTTTGCTCAGTGTCTGCTTCTCCACCGGAGCATAACTTCCTCCTATGTGTGGTTCCTTACCTGCTCTGCTCCTGGCGGTGGTGGTATCTCCAGCCCCTGGAACAGGGCCTGGGACAGCGGTGGTGTTCAGTAAACACTTGTCAAAAGAAGAGAAGCTGTCCCCAACCTCCCTACACTGTCACGAAGACTAAACCAGGTCAGGCACGCAAGCAACACTCTGGGAGTTACAGAAGCCCTCCCAGAGTCACGATTCTGACCCCACCTCCACCTTAAATCTCTGCAGGGGACAGGGGTGACCGTCCCATCTCCGGGACGGGGTCCAGAGCCAGGGGTCCAATTGTGGGTGGCGGCGTCACATCCACATCTTGGTCAGTCTGTGTCTCTCAGCCTGGCCCGGTGGTCCTGGAGAGGCCCCACGGTGCAGCTCAGACCCATTCTCTTGGATCGGGAAGTTCAGGTTCAACTCCATGCCGAGGACACAGATCTCTCTGGGGTAAGAAGGAAGTGCCCCGAAAGGCCCCAGGAGAGACAGCCCGCTGTGGCCGCTCGCTTGGCCCAGAGCCCCTGAGGCCACAGTGCCGTCTTGTGTGGTTTCCCGGGAGCCCTCCCTCCTGTCTGCTAGAAACAGCAGAGTCACGGACCCTCTGCCCCCTCCCTGTTTGCCCTTCCTGGGGGAGCTGCCCGCCCCTCACGTCCATCTGGCCCTCAGGGTCTCCATCCCTCCAGGTGGACTGGCCCCCCCGAGCCCTGCACACAGGAAACATCTCCGTTCTGCCCCCGCACTGCACACTTCAGCACAAAAACCTTCTCCAGGCCCAGCCCGAAAGAACCAAATGTTCCTCTATTATGCAAGCTCATTTCTCTCTTCCTGGCGGGCCCAAATTGCAATCTGCACCAGGGGAAGAGAAGGCGATGGAGGCCTGAATCGGGGAGCCGAACAGCTGTGGCAGGAAACCCTCCCCCGCAACCAAGGCTGCACCGTCACCGGCCCCCTCCGCTCCCCAGGCCCCAGCCGGACACATCAGCAGAGGGCCACTGTGTCAGTGCCTGTCACCAAGAACGAACCCAGCTGTCCTTGGGGTTTGCCCAGGACAGATAACCCCTGGCTATGTTCAGAAAGAGCAGAAAAGCATCACTCTTAGCAGTACCTCAGGGGTGGGGTCAAAGGCAGGATCCAAGGCAAGAACTTTGCATAAAACAACACATGGGTGTCATTTACTCTGTGCCAGGCTTGGCTCTAAACACCTTCTCATTTAATCTTCACACTCTCTGAATAGATGCCCGTATTATCCCCCTTTCCCAGAGGAGGAAACTGAGGCTCGGAGTGGGTGACTCAGCTGAGAAAACACAATTAGGAAGCAGCAGAGCTGGGATCCAAACCAGTCGGGCCCCAGGACAGAGCTTGTCCAATTAACTGCTACTCTGTCAAATGTGTGGATCAGTTTTTATGTCCCAAAGGGTTTCCCTGCTAGGCTAAAAGCCACACCACTTGTGAGCCAGCAAAACTACTTCTGGGTATACAGTTGACCCCTGAACAACACGGGTTTGAACTGCATGGGTCCACTTTTATGCAGATTTTTTTTAATATAAATGTACCGTGTATACTACAGGGTTGCACGGTCCAAGGCTGGTTGAATCCATGGACGCAGAACCTTGGATACAGACAGCTGACTACAAAGTTATACTCAGATTTTCAATTGGGAGTGGGGGTCCACACCCCTAACCTCCACATTGTTCAAGGATCAACCCTATACACAAAAGGATTGAAAGCAGAGTCTTGAAGATGTACTTGCACACCCGTGTTCATAGCAGCTTTATTCACAATAGCCAAAAGGTGGAAGCAACCCAGATTTCCATCAATGGATGAATGGATAAGCAAAATGTGGTCTATCCATACAATGGAATATTATTTAACCTTGAAAAAGGGAAGGAAATCCTGCCACACTACAACATAGATAAACCTTGAGGGCATTATCCTAAGTGAAATAAGCCAGTCCCCAAAAGACAAATTCTGCATGATTCCACTCATATGAGGTCCCTGGAGGAGTCAAATTCATAGAGACAGAAGGTAGAAGAGTGATTGCCAGGGCCTGAAGGAAGGGGATGGGGAGTTAGTGTTTAATGGGGACAGAGTTCCAGTTTTGCAAGATGAACAAATTCCTGCTTGCCCTCCTGCACCTCCGCCATCACCGTGGATCACATCCAGGTTAGCCTGCTGGTAGAGACACATGGAGCAGAGCGGAGCTCTCCCAGCAATCCACGCAGAGGCCACCCAAGATCAGCCAACAGCCAGCCGCCCCCAGACATGTGCATGAGCCCAGCTGAGACAGAAGAACCCCCAGCCAAGTCTAGCCCCAACTGTTGACCTGCAGACTCATGAGCCAAATAAATGCTTATTGTTTGAGGTCATCAATATTGGGGGCGATTTGTTACACAGCATCATTCTGCCAATAGATGACTGATACAAACTCACATAAAAGGCCTTCAACCCTTCAATCATTTATTCAGCTGCTCCAACACATAAGTTTTAAGCACCTACTCTGTATCCAGGACAGAACAGCTGGCAAGGCCCTCCTGGAGCCCACTGTTGAAAGGGGGAGACAGACTAAGATCCAAGTACGATGATGATGTGATTAAGTGAAGGTAATGACAATGTGATTAAGTGAAGGTCTTAAGTATAGGGGCTGTGGGAGAAGCACATGAGAAGGGCACATATCTCAGGCTTGGGAGGTCAGGGAAGGCTTCCTGGAAGAGCAGTTGTTGAACTGAAGGCCTGAAGAAGTGGGAGACGGCCAGGTGACGTTTGTGTGTAGGTAGAATCAGGGAAGGGTGTCCCAGGCAGAAGGAACAAGGGTAAAGGCCTTGGCCGGTTGGGTGGACAGAGCCTGGCTGCTTGGAAGGGTGGCAAGGACGTTGAGAAAGTTGTGCTGCAGCCATTTCTGAGCTGGGACTTTATCCTGAGGGCCCGGTGGGGGTGGCGGGGCGATTTCAACCGTATGCTGCATGATCAGATGTGCACTTGAGAAAGATCACTCGGGCAGCAGTGCGGAAGGGGTGTTAGCCGAGCACGCACTTAAGCCCAGCTGTGAAAGCTGCCTGGAGAGTCAGAGGTCCCTGTGCCAGAGTGCAGTGCGGACGGTGCCCGGATCACCAGGAGTCGCCAGTGTCTCCGCTGTCTCGGCTGCCCTTTCCCGGCCTGTCTCCCTCTGGGGTAGCGATGCAGAAACTGAGGTTGTCCCCGGGCACCGATGAGGAGGCAGAGAGGAGGCCTTCTGCCACAGGTCCGCCCTCTTCCCACCCAATCAGCAGGCCACCACCGGCTGCAGAAGACGCCCTGCCCAATCGGGAACCAGGACACCCCCCCACAGGCCACCTCCAGCGCATTGGTGGAGAGTGAATTTGCTGATTCTGGGCAGTGACAGGGCCAGAACCCTCCTGCCAACCCCATCCAAACGTGGCCACCTGGCCCTGCCCCCGGCGCCCCTGCCCCAGCTGGTCTCCCCCTGTATCCGCAAGACCCCGCATCCGTCAAACACGACCATCCGCTGGCATCCATCACTCCAGAGAAAAGAAATAAAGACGTTGCCGTAGCGTTGTCCCAGGATTAATGTCCCTGCTGTGAAAACAAACGTCGCGTCTTCCCGCCAACATTTATTTTTGATAAATGCTGTGACTTTGCCTTGACATTTCGGAAGCAGTGGGAAACCATTACCCAATGACAATGTTCTATTCCACTGACATTATCTCTTAATTATAATATGCAAGTAATGCTGAAAAAAAATGGCCCATAAATAGCTCGTTTGGAGTTGCTGCATTCTGTCCTGTCGGGGAAATGCTGAACGATTTCATTCAGCGCTTGCAAATGAGGGGAGACAAATGAATCTCTGGGGGCTCCGTGTGTGTCCTGCCTCTTCAATGACAAAGCTCGCAGGGTGGCGGGAGGTGGCAGGGAAGTGATGATTTCAGGGCATCTGCTGGACTTGCACCCCAACCCCGTCCCATCCATCCCCATCCCCAAATCGGAGCGCACTTCACCTTGATCACAATTAATAAGGCTTCAACTCCAGTCCTGCAAAACGGTTTGCTGTGAGCACAGAGGAGAAAGGTAGTGCTTTTTTTTTCCCCAGGAAATTAATTCCGTTCAGGGGCAAAGAGGTCGAGGGAAGAACGTCTGGAGGAAATCCCGTTTTGCAACTCCTCTGGGTCCTTAAGAGCCGAAGAAACATCTGCCAAAGTTCAGAGGGAACAGGGTTCTGGGAGGGGGTGCTTGGGGACAGGGCAAGCAGAGGCTTTGGAATGACGCAGGAAAGAAACCTGGACACCCCTCTGGAACTGGTGGACAGCGGAAAGGGGTCAACCAAAAGTCAGACTCATAAGATTAACATTTATGGGAACCTGACACTTTGGGAGCAAGAAGAGCCAAGTGAATTCACGCCTTGGAAGTCTCAGGGCTCCAAACACAAACCAATGAAAACTCAAACTCTCAACCAGCGGTTCTCAACCAGGGGTGGTTTTGCCCTCCCCCCGCAGGGGGGCATTTGGCACCGTCTGGAAACGGCTTTGGTTGTTACAACCAAGGGTTGGGCACTACTGGCTTCTAATGGGTGGAGACCAGGGATGCTGCTGAATGCTGCATCTAGTGGGCAGAGACCAGGGTTGCTGATGCCCAGGATGGCCCCACCACAAAGACCTGTCCAGTCCAAAGGTGGACAGTGACGGTTATGAGAGGGGAGGGGTTGGTGAGTTTGTTGGAGAAGACAAAGCGCCTGGATGGTGGTTGACAAGAATCTAGAAATAGCTGCCCACTTTGCGAAGAAAATGTACAAATGCGTAGCTTAAACATCCAGGGGGAGCCTCTAAAAGGATAGAATACAACCTATAGTTTCTAGATGGCGGGGAAAGGGGAGCATATGGAAGCCCATCCTGGGACTTCCCTGGCAGTCCGGTCGTTTAGACTCCGCGTTTCTACTGCAGGGAGCACGGGTTGGATCCCTGGTTGGGGAACTAAGATCCTGCGTGGTACGGCCAAAAAAAGAAAGAAAGAAAGCAGCCTATCCTGGAGTATAAATACGAAAACCAACCCTGTCTCAGTTGAGTTTCCTCATCTGCCCTTTGAGACTGTTATTATGTTTTCTCTTTATTTTACAGACCAGGAAACGGAGGTTCCCCAGGTGGGTATGCCCAGTCACAACAGCAGTCAGGGAGACGCAGGGGTCACGGGAAGAGGGTGGCCTGGGCTCAGATCCTGGCCACATCACTCGCCAGCTGGTCACGCTGGGTGAGCAACTCGACCTCTCAGGGCCTTTGTTTCCTCATCTGTAAAACGGGCTCATAAACCTGCCCCACGAGGTTGCCCCAGGAATGAGTTGAGATGGCCCTTATACATCAAGCAGGAAATAGAAGCCAGGTCCAGTGGTTTAGGAGATTTTAATCAAAGGAACCATGGACAGAGACGTGGGCAATGCTGGGCAGGGGTGGTGAGGCACCCAGGGGCCGGCACCAGTGGGGAGCTGTTGCCAGGGGAACAGGGGAAGGGGCTGGGGAAGGCATATCATGCAAGGAGGGGGGGGAGCGACCAAGCCAGGTTCTGGGAATTAGGACATGGACATCGTGACGGAGGGGACACACAATCATCATCATTACCGTTGGCTCCGTCCCACGCCCCCTCAATCTGGTTTGCTCCCCACTGTTCAATGCTGCTTCTCAAGAGAAAACCTGGAGCGTCGAGGGGTCGTTTTCAAGGTGGCAGCACAATGCAAATGAGGTGCTGCCCTGCTGCGGGTCCAGGCCCCGCTGGTGGGCTCCTCAGAACGTGTTCCCGCATCCTGGAGAGCCCCCTGCCAGCTTCTAGAAGTCTGTTCCAAGAGTTCAGGTTCAGTGCAAGGTTGCGGGCTCAGATGCCACCAGGGCACGTCAGCATTTATCGAGCGCAGCTGGCCTGGGCAGTGACATGGAGAATGTGTGTCCCTGCTCAGAGCAGCCATGACCCCAGGGGAGGGGGACGGGGACAGTTGCCAGAGAGGCATGAGGGCCCAGTGTGGCCAGACCCTTACTAGATTTTGCAAAAGTAGCTGAAATGCAGATTTTTCCATGAAGTCCCTTGATTTTTAAATATTGGCCACTAATTCAGGTCCCACCCCTCTTAAACACTGCGTAAGCCAAAGACAACAAGCCTATAGGCCACTGGTTTGCACCCTCTGGTCTGGTCCACGGCCATTCCTCTCCCCTGGGAGATGACCTCACACTGGCGTGGAGTTGCCCTAGAACTCACCTGCCCCGGGTCACGGCCAGAGACACAGCCATGGCGGCTCCCTGCCAATGGGCCCCAGCGAACATGCACCTGAAGCTCACTGACCCTTCACCTGTCCCCAGAGCTCTGAGCCAAATCATCTCCACAAAGACGCCCCAAGCCAGCTGGCCACCTGGCTAAGTCAGGTCACCTCCCTGAGCCTCGGTGCCCTCATCTGTATAATGGGCCTCTGTGGGGCGTCGTGATCGTGGAATGAGGGTGTCCAGCAGGGCCCGGCACACAGCAGTTCTCAGTCACCAGGGCAAAAATCATCGAAACCAAAAAGAACAATAAAAGATGGCCTTGGCTGGATTCTCTGGGAGAAGAGAAGGGGCCC
Source organism: Balaenoptera borealis (assembly GCF_965194805.1). Classification (NCBI taxonomy): domain Eukaryota; kingdom Metazoa; phylum Chordata; class Mammalia; order Artiodactyla; family Balaenopteridae; genus Balaenoptera; species Balaenoptera borealis. The sequence continues at coordinate 86,275,048 of NC_138875.1, forward strand.
CAAGACTGTCTTGTCTGTGTTTTCCTCTTGTTCCCAAGAATATCATGAGAGGTTAGCATAGGAACTGGGGGTAGAAGACCTGGGTTTGAATCCCAGCTGCCCTACTACCCTGCTGTGCAGCTTTTGCCAGCTCACTCAACCTCTCTGAGCCTTGGTTTCCTCACCTGTAATCTGGAATGAATTTCTCCTTGTAGGAGGAATTTGTAGGGATTGAATGGCATAAGATTAAGTAAGCACTAAGCACATGAAAAGGCACTTGAAATGTTAGTGTCCTCTCAGAAATTCCCCACGTCCTCTTTTCACCCACTTCCTGGTTTAGGTATCGAAGAGCTTGAACAAAAAGCTTTACACCTTTAGGTTTTCTGAGATGTACGGTGCCTTCCTCCCCAAGTTCACGCAGATGTGTCTTGTACCAGCTCTGTGTCTCCTGTTCCCCAGGCAGTGTCAATACTGGCCTCTGCCCAAGGCCTGGCTGTTACTGACGTCACCGTGGGCAGCCTCGGGTAACCTGACCACAACCTGCCTGCTTCCTCCTCCAAGGGGAGGGGCTCCCCAATCCCTGCTTGCCTGCATCTGTGGACTTTCCTTCAATCCACCTGGAGGAGACAGCCACCGGGTGGCTAGAGAGGAAACTCGGTGGGTTAGGGATTTGGGTCTCTTTTGTTCACTACTCTATCCCCCAGGGCCTGGCAAGGTATAGGCACTCAGTAAATATTTGCTGAGTGAACTATGAAGAATCTATCATTTATGGAGTCTTCGTTATGTACCAGATACTGTGCTAGGTCCCCTCAACGCTTTGTTTCATTGAATCCTTACTACGTTCCCGGGAGGTGGGTTGTATCAGTCAGGATGGTCTAGGTTATGGTGCAGTAACAAACAATCCCCCATATCTCAGTAGTTTAAAATAACAAAGGTTTATTTCTTGCTCACATTAGAGATGTCAACATGGGGCCATACTTTGTGGAGTCCTCATTCCGGGACCTGAGCTGATGGAGCACCCAAAATCTCAGACATTGCCTGTCACAAGGGCAGAGAGAAAAGGAGTTCTGAAGGTTCTCAACCCCACAATTAAATGCTGCAGCCCAAGAAGTGATACTCCACTCTCATCTCATTGGCCAGAATGAATCACATGATCCTACCCAGCCATGCAGGAGCCAGGAAGTACCTTCCTCCCGGGTGCCCAGAAGGTGAAAGTAAAAAGATTTGGTGTACAGACTACCAATGGCTACCACATTGGTATTTTCATTATCCTCATTTTTATAGATGAGGATATTGAAGCTCAGAGAGGTTAAGTGACTTGCCCAACATCACACAGCTAGTAAACAGCAGATCTGGGATCCAATACCCAGCTCTGTCTGATTCTAGAAACTAGTAACTCAGCAGTTACCATTTATAAACCCCAAAGTATGAGCTGTTGTACCCTGTTTGTACTTAAGATAAACACATGCTGGGAGTTCCCTGGTGGCCTAGTGGTTAGGGTTCTGGGCTTTCACTGCCGTGGCCCGGGTTCAGTCCCTGGTCAGGGAACTGAGATCCCACAAGCTGTGCAACACGGCCCCAAAAAAAAAAGGATTAAAATTCATTTCAGTGAATTCGTCTGATGCAAGACACCTACCTACACAACTCCAGAAAGGGGCGTATCACCGCGGTCACTTATACTTAAATTACACAACTAACAAGCAAAGGCAAATACTGCTCAAAAACAAATAGACTAAGTCCTGTTCAAGGCATGTTTGCTTCGGCCCACAGAGTATTTTATTTAATTGGAATATGTTGCCAATAATTAAAAATCAGGAGATTTCAGATTTTTAAAAACCATCTTCTCTTGAAGTTAAAAAAAAAAAAAAAAAAGGAAAGACCTGGCAGCAATAGCCTGCATTCCCATAAGGCAGTCGTCAGCATGACTGAAGACAAAGCTAGGTTCTCAGATGACAGAAAGGCAGCCTGGACTGGAGTCTGGAAGGAGGGGTGTCAATTAGCCCAGAACCCAAGACACAAAATGCTGCTCTCTTTAACTACAGATGTAACAGCCTCACTTTCACACTTTAACATAATTTCATTGAAGTCTTAGCAATAATGGTGTCAACTGTGTACCTTTAAAAATGTTGAAAATGTGCCACTTTGGGGAGGGAAAGCATCGGCCGTCCCCACGCATACCCACCAGCTGTCTAGCTAAGCTTTGGGCAGGTAAAACCTTCTCCCACTAGCTACCCTACCACTCAGAGACCAAACATCTGGGCTTCTGGGCATATTGACATTGCTGCCTTGCTCTGTGGGCTGAACTCGCCTCCACTGATCTACACACACCATTTAAAGAAGCTAGTTTTTTACAATAGGATATCCACCGGATGATTCAAGTGTGAGACTGCCCATGCCGTGGGCGACAGTGACATCTCCTGGTGATGTACAGTTTCACAGCTCGGCTCTACTAGACCTTGTAAATATTTAGATAAACTGCATCCTGAACATTCGTGTTTGTTCCAACAGTACTTTGTGACACGTTTGAAAGTCTTTTCAGGACTTCCCCGGTGGTCCAGTGGTTAAGACTTTGTGCTTCCACTGCAGGGGACATGGGTTCAATCCCTGGTACGGGAACTAAGATTCCCGCATACGCGGCCAAAAAAAATTTTTTTTTAATTTATTTATTTTTATTTATGGCTGTGTTGGGTCTTCATTTCTGTGCGAGGGCCTTCTCCAGTTGTGGCAAGCGGGGGCCCCTCTTCATCGCGGTGCGCGGGCCTCTCACTGTCGCGGCCTCTCTTGTTGCGGAGCACAGGCTCCAGACGCGCAGGCTCAGTAATTGTGGCTCACGGGCCCAGCTGCTCCGCGGCATGTGGGATCTTCCCAGACCAGGGCTCGAACCCGTGTCCCCTGCATTGGCAGGCAGACTCTCAACCACTGCGCCACCAGGGAAGCCCCCCCAAAAAAATTTTTTTAAATCATAAATAAAATAAAGTCTTTTCAAACTATTTTCATCTTGAAGTGCATAAAATGTCCTTCTGTGTGACCCCCATGAGGACCTGTGAAATCAAAGCAGTAGGAATTAGAGTGCCTGTTGGAAAGAAGAGGGCAGGGGTGCCGTGGGGGCCAAAGTGACTTGCCTGCAGGACACAGCATGTCCAGGCCTCTTCTGCAAACAGCTCTGGCTTCCAAACCCCACCACCCGCCTAATCTCTGGGGCTGATATCATGGGAGAAACCAGATCCTTCCCCCAGACAGCTGCTGCTGCCACAGCCAGAGACCATAGGGCTGAGTATACCATGAACAGGACCAGAGATCTTAGTGTCTCATCTGGGAGTTCCTGTCCCCTAAAATGGAAGAAATCTCAGCAGCCCAGGGAAGAGCAGATGACACACACAGACAGAAGATCCCAGAGACCAGAAGAATGTTCCACAGTCCTGAAAGCCTGCCACAGGCCGGGCCACCACGTGAATGCCTTCCACGCCGCAGTGTTCCAACCCATCTGCTGAGATGTTTTCCCAGGGGCGTGGAAGTCCCATTTTGTAACGGAAGTTGAGGAGGTGAGTGAGATCCAGTTTGCAGAAATGTGCATCGTGGCCAACGTTGCTCACACATCTGTCGCTTAAAGTCAAAAACAAACACCTCCATCTCGAAGGCCCCCCTTCTTGCTTAGCCGAGGACCTCTGGATGTTGCCAAGTTTGCAGCAGCTCAGGCTTCATGGCAAATGTGCCCAAAAAATCTGGAAACATTCAGACTCCAAGACACAGCCATTTGGCCTTCACCCTCCGGGAAGACACGCCAGACCTGGAACCCTCAGGAGCTGGCACCTGAGACAAGTCAGAGAAATGGCTCCCACCGAAGCAGTGGACCGTAGCCGTCCCTCTGGCAGAAGTCCTGGGTGGCTTCCTCCAGTCTCCCTGCCCTCCCTTTGGAGTTTTGTTGTGGGTATGAGAGAGCCAAGCGCTATATTTAGAAATGTTTATTCTTAATCCTCTCCTTCCCCTCCCATTCTCAACCTCTCTGGAATGAGCCTGGATGTCCCCTGCTGGAGGCTTTTCCGGAGGAGTCAGTTGCTGGGCACACGCTGGATGGAGCTGGGACTGAGTTTGGAGTAAATGAGTTTTTCAATCTCAGATGCTCCAGAATCAGGACCCGTCTGTACAGTTTGCTTGGAAATGACGTTCCTCGAAGCTGGTTTCCCCAGCGTGATTCCAGAAGGGGATACAAGAGAGTAGGAGTCTCCGGTGGCCAGCAACAGTCACGAGTCCTGGTTAACTGGACCACGAGGAGATGAAGACAGCAGCGGCTGAGCACACGTGCCTTGGACCTGCCTGCTGAGCTTCAAATCTGGACCCTGACACTTTCCAACCATAAGACCTTGGACGGGGACTTCCCTGGGGGTCCAGTGGCTAAGACTCCCAATGCAGGGGGCCCGGGTTTGATTCCCGGTCAGGGAACTAGATCCCACATGCCGCAACTAAGAGTTCGCATGCTGCAACTAAAGATCCCACAGGCCGCAACTAAGACCCAATGCAGCCAAATAAATAAATATTTTTAAAAACAAACAAACAAAAACTTGGGCCGTTTACGTTGCCCCTCTGTACCTGTTTCCTCATCTGTAAAAGGAGGACAGTGACGGTAATAGCGTTTACCTGGGTTGTGAGGGAAATGAGATGCGCTCGGACCAAGGATTTAAAACAGTGCACGGCACATAGGAGGCACTCAATAAATGTTACCAATGACCTGTTTTAGGAGAGGATGCCGGTCCGCCAGGGCCCAGATGACTGGGCCGAGATGGACCCGCATCTGAGATTTTGATGAGGAACAAGCCCAGCCCTGGGGGACCAGCCCCGCGGCCTGGGCCCTGCATTCACCGGGAGCCATTCTCCAGACCAGGTTGAATGTACTGTCCTTGAGCCCGGCCACCCAGACTGAAAGAATCGTAGTCATTTCCCATCAGCTGATCCTGCCCTCTGTGGACACTGCTAATTAATAACTTTATAGACCCTATTTTTCACATGGGAATGCTACACACATTGTTAAGTGTAGAGACTCTTTACATGTTCCATGGACGCATACAAGGAGCCCAGATTATGCAGCCCTGGTCTGTCAATTTTCCTTTTTCTTTCTTTCTTTTCTTTTTTTACTTTTAATATACCCAGAGCCTCAAAATATAGACGTGGCTCAGACGTGGCTCAGGCCCCCAGGCTGGCCAGACAGGCCCAAGGTGAGCCCAGGTCTTTGTACGCTGGACCAGGAGCTGCCCTTCGGAGGGCGAGCCCACAGCGCCCCCTGGTGACCAAAGCCTACATTTCCAGCATCTGGCGGCGCCCTGGGCGGGTTCTGAAGCCTGAATACAGGAGAGGGGTGAGGGGGGAAAGGAGGGAGGGGTGCGGAGCGGGGCAGCTGCACGTGGGCGGGCTCTGCACTCTCTCCTCCGGCAGCCACACCCCCCAACGCCACCACTCCCCCACCAGTCGTTCTTTTATTCCACAGAGACTTTGCACACACTCCTTCCAGCCAGGCTCTTGGGGATGCAGCCGGGAGCCCCACAGACCCAGCACCTGCCCTCAGGAGCTTACAGTCTGAGGAGGTGGGGGCAGAGCATAACCAAATGCTTACACACAAATAAAGATCAAAGCGCAAAGGGGCAGGGGGCCTTGAGAGTGAAAAGCAAAGGGATGCCGCCTCCCCTAAAGGGATCACTTAGGCAGCAAAAAGGACGGAGAAGCCAGGAAGGTGCCTCAGTTTCCCCACTTGTAAAACTGGCCTGGTTCTCCTGCCCCGCCATCTCACGGGTGCTCCGAGGGTCCCGTGGTAAGAGCAGGGGGCAAGAGAGACTTTGCAAACTGTAGAGCGCCTCCTGCCGAATGCCTCTGCATCCCGCCTGCCCGCCACCGCAATTCCCCACACAGCCAATCAGCGATCACGTTGCTGCCCAGCTTAAACCCTCCAATGGCTCCCATTGTACTAAAATCCAAACTACGGGGCCCTGCAGTGTTTAGCCCCTGCCTAGCTCTCCAACCTCGTCAGCCTCTCAGTTTACGACGTTCTAGGCACGCCCCACTCATTTCTGGTCTGCGTGTTGCTACCCCAGGGACTTTGCACGTGAAGCTCTCAGTTCGTAATGGGCTTTTTTCCTGATCCCTTCAAAATCCTTCGGGAATCAGCATAAATGGCCCTTCTCAGGGGACACTTCTCTCATCTAAGTAGCACCTCCCTCCCCCAAACACCTTCTCTCCTCACGGCACCTGTTTTCTTTCTTCGCTTGCAGCCATCACTCTCTGGAGTTATCTCACTTATTCATTTACTTGTTCACTGTCTCCTCCACCCGAAGATAAACCCACGAGGGCAGGGACCTCTCCTTCTTTCTCCACCACTGTATTTCTGAGGCAGATAACACTGGTGCTCTAACAAATCCAAATAGACACCTTTTGACTGTTTCTGCATCCCCCTGGTTTCCGGATACTTTCGCATTCAAAACCCAGTACCTGGGCTTCTCTGGTGGCGCAGTGGTTGAGAATCTGCCTACCAATGCAGGGGACACGGGTTCGAGCCCTCGTCTGGGAAGATCCCACATGCCGCAGAGCAACTAGGCCTGTGAGCCACAATTACTGAGCCTGTGCGTCTGGAACCTGTGCTCTGCAACAAGAGGGGCCACGATAATGAGAGGCCCACGCACCGCGATGAAGAGTGGCCCCCGCTTGCCACAACTAGAGAAAGCCCTCGCACAGAAACGAAGACCCAACACAGCCATAAATAAATAAATAAATAAAATTTAAAAACAAAAACCCAGTACCTGCTGGTCTTCCTCGGAAAACTGCCCTCTCTGTCTGCTGGAGCCATTTGCCCTCCTGGGACAGCTCTTGGCCAGGAATCTGTGTCAGCATCTCCAACCCAAGACAACTCCCAATATATACTCGAGAGTCTGACACATAGTGGGCACCCAGAAAACATTTGTTGAATGAATGAATGAATGGATGGATGGACGGATGGATGCGTCTACACAGCCCGCTGAGTTTGACTCCCTCTCAGTGCCCAGCCAGTGCCCAGCACCCAGTAGGTATCTAATACATGCTTGCTGGAGGCTCAGCATCTGAGCTCTTTCACAATAGTCCTGGACCCCGTAGAGAATGCTCACACAGCCATTTCTATTCCACCCTCACAAGGCTTCTTGGGGATTCACAGAGCAGCGATCTTCACTCCCATGGGCGGGAAACCCGAGGCTCAGAGAGGTTACAGATTGCTGCGAGGCTGTCCAGCCGCTGGCACCACTGGGTTAGCAGGCAGGTAGCCTGCCTCCAAGGCCAGAGCCCTTTCCTTTACATGCTAAGGAAGCGCGAATATCCCATGACCCTGGTTTTATTTTAGGAGTGTCACTCTTGCCCAAGGGACCCTTGGAGATCGTCAAGGTCCCTTTGAAAATCTGAAGAATATTAAGAAAACGTTTCCTAGAAAAAAAAAATGCTCAGACATAGGCATAAAATGAAATTTCTGGAGGTTGCAATTTCCGGAAGCCAGACTGTGACCCCAGGTAACACCCCACCAATTTAAGGAATTTAAGAGGTGATCTCAGCACCTCTGAGAACGCGGACCTCTGAACAACCTGTGTGCGCAGCTCGCCCCCCAGTGGCCGAGCCCGGAATTGCCGGGAATTGCCCAGAAGCCCAGAAACGCAGCCAGCAACGGGGAAGGATTTTCCCAGCAGCCCGCGAGAAAGGAACTTGATCCTCCAGGTGCGGGAAAGCCGCACAAGGATTTAAACAAGAGAATGAACCTGCTGATAGTTTACATTTCAGGAAGACCTCTCAGGCCGCTGCTTGGAGAACTGACCGCACAGGACACTTGTGGGAGCCAAGTGGGCCAGGCTGGCAGAGACCCCAGGGGCATCAGTCAGGACAGCTCTGGAACAGTTGGCTTGAATGCAGGGTCCCCAGTGCTGAATCCATCATGCGGGGCCTCTTTTGAACTCCACACTGACCCTGCCAGGCCGGTATTAGATTATTCCCCCCCTTTTTTTCAGACGAGAAAAGCCACCCAATAATTTTAGTCACAGTGTATAGCGAGCACTCGATAAATACTGGTGGAAAAAGTGACCATCTGAGTTAGCGAAGGAATAGAGAGTAACCATCTTAGTTAAGCAATTTTCCAGTTTCCCGTGCAATTGCAGGTACCAGGGATTACATTACAGGCCTTTGGGGTTTAGGGGGCTCCAGCAACTGGAGTTAGGACTTGTAGTATTCTAGAACATTCTAGTATCATCTAGGGTACAGACGCAGCAACCCAGGAATTCCAAGAGGGGGGAGAGCTGAGTGAGCAGAAGTGACCAGGGAGGCTTCCCGGAGGAGGGGGCATGGTTGGAATTGAGTCTTTGATGACGGCCAGGACTGAGCCAGACAGAGGAGGGGAACCTTCCACACACTTATTCCACAGGCAGAGTGGAAAGATGAGGGAGTGCAGGACACAATAGGCACAGTGCAGTGTTCTCAAATAGGGCAGGTCTGGTAGCACCTGGAGGAACATCTTTAAGCTTTAACAGTTAAGTATTTTTTTTTATATTTTTTCTTTTTTAATTGAGGTAAAGGATGTACAATATTATGTAAGTTTCAGGTGTACAACATAGTGGTTCACAAGTTTTAAAGGTTAAAGTCCATTTATAGTTGTTGTAAAATATTGGCTGTATTCCCTGTGCTGTATAGTATATCCTTATAGCTAATTTTTTTATACATAGTAGTTTGTACCTCTTAGTTCCCTACCCCTATCATGCCCCTCCCCGCTTCCCTGCCTCCACTGGTAACCACTAGTTTGTTCTCTACATCTGTGAGTCTGTTTCTTTTTTGTTATATTCACTAGTGGGTTTTTTTTTTAATATTTATTTACTTATTTGGCTGCACTGCGTCTTAGTTGCAGCATGTGGGCTCTTAGTTGTGGCATGCGGGATCTAGTTCCCTGACCAGGAATTGAACCCAGGCCCCCTGCATTGGGAGTGGGGAACCTTAACCATTGGACCACCAGGGAAGTCCCACTAGTTTGTTTCATTTTTTAGATTCCACATAGTTAAGTATTTATTTTCATGGATACTAGAAAAATATAACTTGCCTGTTGGACCCACAAGTTCAGATAAAACTGCTTTTTCAAAAGAAACAAACTTTTTACAGAAAATTTTTCTTTTAAAAGAAAGTTTAAGTAAAAAAGTGGATCAAATTGAAAAAAAATATTGTTAGCAGAGTCACATAGTGGGTGGGGTTGCGGTGTAAAGTGAGAGGGTAGGAATCAAGGCTCAGGGTCAAAGACACCCCTGAGAATTCCTGAGGCCACGAGGAGGCCTGATGCCATGTCCCTTAAGGTGGCCTCACAGCCTGTCCTTCCCGTGTGGGACCAGAGGGCAGTTTCCCTCTGAGCCCTGGATGAAGTCATTGGCTGGGTTTAGGGACCACAGTTGTACCAAAAAAAAAAACCCACAAATCAGCTTGAACCTTACCAAGATGTTCACAAGCAAGATGTTCACACAATGAGACATGTGGAGGGTAAATTCACCTCTTCCGTCTCATGTTCCCTTGGGACACACACACACACACACACACACACACACACACACACACACACACAGCAGAATGCTTTATGGAGATTGCCTCTTTTTTCTCTTTATGAGCAGGCAGGGTTGAATGCAAAAGTTGCAAGTGTCCGTGATGCGGCTTGGACACAGGGAAGTCAACAATCCTCTCAGTGGTCATCAGACTCAAGCTGGGGAACGCTTTTCACCTTCGGGTCTCCCCGGGATCAGGGCCAGGCGGCAGGCGCCCTTCCCCAGGCCCCTGACCCCGCAGCTGGCAGGTGCAGCTCTCCCCAGCCCTCCAGCCCCGACCTGAGGGACACTCCCAAACACTGGTTTCGAGAACTGATCTAAAGATTGAGTAATCTTTTTGCAGTTCTTTTGCAAGTCCGTGGTTTCCACTTTGCTGCCTTCTACAAATGTGAAGAAAGGTCAGATGGACATGTCAGCTGATAAATCAGTAAAAATACTTTTTGATGACAGATTGTCACCTGATTTTTGCCCATTACTCAGCAGTATAAGAATTGAGTGACTCTATCAGGATATTCCTTCCACTGCCAGCTATTTACTTATGTAAACAAGGCTTCTCTGCACTTATACTAAATAAGAATAGAATCGATGACAAAATTGGTCCCATCCTGGCAGTAACAGTCATTCATAGATACATAAATTAGTTGGGGGTGAAGAGGAAATCGCCATCTCATTAGGAGATGTATTTCCATGCAAATAAAAAACACAATGTGATACCACTACAAATGACAGTTTTTTAAAAACTGGAAGTACCAAGGTATCAGCCTGTACGCAGAGCAGGTGAAACGATCATACCTTGATGGTGGGAATGCAGAATGGTGCAGCTACTGTGAATATTGTCAAACACAGACCTATATCACGTGTCACCTTATGATCTAGCACTCTCACTCCTAGGTATTTTACTTAAGAGAAGTGAAAATTGAGAATTCCCTGGCGGTCCAGTGGTTAGGACTCGGCGCTTTTGCTGCCGTCGGCCCGGGTTCGATCCCTGGTCAGGGAACTAAGATCCCGCAAGCAAAAAAAAAAAAAAAAAGAAAAGAAAATTATATTCACACAAAAACCTGTACATTCATGTTTGTAGCAGCTTTATATTCGTAATCGTCAAAAACTGGAAACATTTGAAATGTCCTTCAACTCATGAATGCTTGGAAACCTGTGGTACGTGCCTACGATGGAATTCTACTCAACAATCAAAAGGGGGTCGGGGTAGTGGTCCACATGGATGCTGTGTTTTCTAAACAAGAACTGAATTCACACAGAATTTATATAAAATGTTAAATATACACAAGTTTAAATTTTAGGGACTTCCCTGGTGGCACAGTTGTTAAGAATCCGCCAGCCAACGCAGGGGACACGGGTTCGATCCCTGGTCCGGGAAGGTCCCACATGCCGCGGAGCAACTAAGCCCGTGCGCCACAACTACTGAGCCTGCGCTCTAGAGCCCATGCGCCACAACTACTGAAGCCCACATGCCACAACTACTGAAGCCCGCGCACCTAGAGCCCGTGCTCCGCAACAAGAGAAGCCACCGCAATGAGAAGCCCGCGCACCACAACGAAGAGTAGCCCCCGCTCGCCGCAACTAGAGAAAGCCCGCGCACAGCAACGAAGACCCAACACAACCAAAAATAAATAAATAAATACATAAATTTTAAAACAAGGGAAAGGCAGGTCTGCGGCCCAGTCCCTGAGAGGCACTCACGGCAGGAACCAGAAAGGAGCTACTGGCTAAGAAAAGAAGAGCCCGGGGCTTCCCAGGGAGTCCTCCTGTCCCCCCCCAAGACAGGCTGTCACAGACTCAATCAGTCACTTTTTAAAAAGGTTTATTATTTCAACTGTGAATTATTTTTAAAAGATGATAAAATTCATTTCTCTTCCAGTAGAAAAGAGACAGAGGTTTGCCCCGGAGACCAGGAGCCCCAGGCAGACGGGTCACCCGACCAGACACCCAGGCTGATGGGCCCGGGGCCTCTCCACCTCCGCCCCGGCACCGAACAGCTGAGGACCCTGGTGGGGGGCGGCTCGGGGCACAGCCTCCCGCCACCCCAGCCACGGGGCGGTCGGCTCAGTATACATGATGATGTCAGTTTAGGCTGGAGGGAAGGGGCCCAGACACCCAAATCCGGCGCCTGTGTAGACTTCAGGGAGATCACGATCCTGCAGGGGGTTAAGGATGTGGTCGGAGGCATCTCCGTTTTGAGGCCCAGATGGGTGTCCAGTGGCCACAGCTCTGGGTCCGGGCTGGGCGCTGAGCCACGGCCCGCTGCCCACCTGGCTGGGGCACAAGCAGTCTGCACTCCTGGGCTAGGTTTCGGGACAGTGGCCAGCCCCTCGGAGTAAAGGCCCTGTCCTGCCTGGGCGAGCCACCAGGCGGGGGCTGCAGTGTTTCGAGTCTGATGGAAAGGACCGCTGAGGAGAGGTGACCTGAGCCCTTAAGAGCCCAGGCTGGCTCACCCAAGGGAGGGGACCCCGTGCCCACAACACCTGTGGTCGGGCCTGTGGATCACTTGGAGAGAAGGTTCCGGAACAGTCCTTGTTGACGAACCTCTCCCCAAGTCCCCTCAGCAGCGGCTCCATCCCTGAGTGTCTGCACACACCTGTGCACACGCATGGACACGTGCTGGGGGGGTGTGCAGTGTGCGACAGGCATGTGGTAGCAGGAGGGGGGCGGCTCAGACTTTGGGATTAGTGGGCTGTCCGCTGAGAGAGTCCTGAAGAAGCGGGGTGTAGGGGCTGGAGAGCTGGTCTGGCTGAGTAGCCAGGCTGGGCTGGCTAGCGGCGTCTTTGGGACCCTGTGGAGAAAAGGGGAGGCGCTGCATCACTAAGCCCCGCCCACCAAGCCCCGCCCAGACCCCGGCCCCGCCCCTGTACATCCTCCACCAGCATGGAAACCCCCCTTGGAGCCCCCATCTGCAGCCCCCCCCCATCAAGCTCGAGATGAGAGAAGACTGGAGTGACCTACAGACTCCTGGGACTCCACTACAAAGGGTCTCCTCATCTCACAAAACACCATCTTGCCCTGCTCTCACCCATCTTAGAGATAAGGAAACTGAGACCCTAAGGGACTTGCCTAATACAGTGAGAAGGGCAGAGCAAGGAGTCCAGGGCTTATATAAGCAATACTGTTAACACAGAAAAGCTGGAAACCACCTAAATGTCCACTGATATCAGAATGCATTAAAAAGACAGAGTTACAAGATGGCAGTCAACCTACACAGTTGTCACAAAGAAAACTGAAGAGGGGAAATACAGCTGCGGAGTGATACATATAGTTTGACACCACGGAGGTAAGCTTTTTAAAAATTATCTACCGTTCATGGATACATATATACAGATTTAGAGGGGAAGAAACATGCAAACACCAAATTCCTAGCGATGGATGTCTCTGGGGGAGGGGGGAGGGGCAGTGGGACTTGGCGAGAGGGGCAAAGGACACACAGGGAAAAGGTGAAATACGACAAAATGTTAACAGGGTTGTTGAGTCTGGGTGAGAGGGAACTCAGAGAGTGCAATTCATCTAGTTTTACATTTTTAAGTTTCTCAATTTAAGGACAATTTTAAAGGTAGCCATGAAGACAAGAACTGGGGGCAACTTTTCATCCCCCCAAGCCCTCTGTCTTCCTTCCCCTCGAGGAATGGAGAGGTTTCCTGGCCCAGCAGCTGTGGTCGGAAAACCCCAGACGCCCCTACCCACTTGGGCCTTGCTCACAACCCCCAGGGGCCTGCTTCGCCGCGGGGTGGGGTAAATCAAACCCCACTCAGGGTGGGGAGGCGTGGAGGACTCCTGACTCCTTTCCTCCGGGACAGAGCTCAGGCTTCCCCGGACCGAGCCACATGCCAGCCAGGGGCGAGGAGGGGTGGGCGTGCGCCCTTGCCGACACACCCCCCGACACAGAGGCAGCATGGGACAGCGGGGGTCAGGGGGGGATTCTTAGCGATGTGGGCCCAGAGAGCCACGACTGGAGAAAGCCTCACTCAAAAGTGCAAAGGGGAAACTGCCTTCCCAAGAAAGACACATGTACAAACCCTCAAGGAACCAGAACCCGAGGCAGATTCCGCCCTCTCCTCCTGTTCCCTAACACTTCCGTTTAACTGAGGAATGAGGACTTGGAATTCATGAGAGAAAGATTCATGAGACGGCAAGAGAGATCCTGGAACATGTCCCTGAAGGGCCGCCCAGTACCATTGTCCAGGCTGTTCACTGCACAAGGGCACCCAGCCAAGTGGGTATAAACGGGTTGTACTCTGCCAAGCCCTCAGCCCTAAAGCAGGCCATGTCTGCACAGAGGGGCTGTCTTTTCTTATTCACGTAAAAACACCCTTCTGGGCTAGTGGAGGCCCCATGTCCTCCCTTTCCTGGAGCAAAGCAGCCCCTCAAGGCCAGCCCCATGCCCAGACGCAGGGCAAGGTATAGGACCTCCCCCAGGGACTCAGCACAGGCTGGAGGCCGAGCTGCAGGGACTCCAGGTCTCCAGGACCACTGGCCGCTTCCCAGGTGCCTGGCCCCCTAAAGCAGACCCGACAGGACACTCCAGGGCACTGCCTTCCCCAAGTACACGTGACTGGGGGTAGGAGTCTCATCCGGCCGAAGGCTGACCTGCCTTCCAGAGGACAGGGCAGCAGAATCTCTTTAATCAAAAACTTCCCTGATAACTTGACATTTGGATTCTGTTGGTAAAATCAAGAAGGGACTCCAGTTTTGGTTCTGTTTTATTTTTATTTTTGGGGGGGCGGGGAGCAGGACATCCTGGCTGTGTCCAGGGAGGTGCAGCCATGGGGCTGAGACCTCACAAACACCAGCTCTACCTGTGCTAAAAGCGAATAACCCCCAACTCTGTGCCTGAAGACCCCACCCCTGCACCGCGAGAACGCCAAGCAAGTTTCTGCAGAAGGGAATCGTGGCTGCAAGGGGGCAGGGGTGCCAATGGGGCCAAATTGTACACAGGAGGGCGTCCCAAGAGGAATTCTGGGAGAGAGGAAGGAAACAGGGGACTCGTCTCCAGCTAGGACACCCTGCCCCCCAAGCTCAGGAAGACACCCCCTTAACACTCAGCCCTGACGTGGTCGGGCTCTCTTATCCCCAGATCGGCAGGAGGAGCCCCCCAGAGCCTGGCTGGGGGACACAGCTCTCCCTCCCTCCTGCTCCTTGCAGGGCTGGCAGTACCTGCCAGCAAACACACCCACGCCCAGCGCCCATGTTCTATTTTATCTCCTCCTCCAGCCCTGGCAATCAAAGCAAACTGGAAGCAGCCAACTGGTCCCAAAAGAGTAGGGCTGTCACCTCATCCCCAGCCTGTGGCTCTCAAGAAAGCTATTTAAACCCGAGCAGGCCCAGCCCCAGAAGCTGGAGAGGGTGGCGCATTTTTCAGAAACCAAAATAACAGCTATAATCAGAGGTATAACCATAGAGCGACTCACCCCTGCCCAAACAAACCCCAACTGTAGGGCCCAGAGTTCGGCCTGTCACATCCCCTGGCGGGACTCGGCTCTCCTAAGACCTCAGACCTAAAGGAACACAGCCCAGGAGGTGAACCCCCAAAGGCACTAGCCTCCTTCTCCCGCAGGTAGGCTGCCAGATAAAGGAGCGCAGCCAGTTAAACGTGAGTTTCAGGTAAACAACAAACAGTTTTTCAGTATAAGCATGTCCTGATCATTTCATGGGACGCACTTAGGCTAAAAAGCATTCACTGTTTACCTGAAATTCACATTTAACTGAGCATCCGTTTGTTGTTGTTGTTTCTTGGGGTTGTTTGTTTGTTTTTGCTCAATCTGGCAACCATACCCTCAGACCGAGTCCTAGATCTACAGTTGGTGCCCAGGTGATGCCTAAATTCTTTTTTCTTGGCCAGTCATCCGGATTTATTTAAACTTATCTACATCAGATTCCTGTTGGGGGGGGGGGGGCATTAAAATACAGATTCCTGGGCCCCATCCATGATGCTATTCCAGGAGGTCTAGAAGGATGTCCGTGGATCTGCATTTTTAGCACACTTTCCCAGAAGAGTCTATATTGCACCAGAGGTTTGAGAAGCAGCTGAGACCTAAACCTCAATCCTGCCTTTCTAAGACAACCTTGCAAACAAGACACCAGCCCCCTAGCCACCCTCCATCGCCTGCCACGCTTGGGATCACTCAGAACGTAAGAAGACAGCAAAATATACAAATACGTATTTTCAATCTGTAGACACTCCAGGTGAAGTTCAGGCTGAAGAGATGTGTAAGATCCAAAGCGTTTCAAGCCGCCAGAGTTCTACTCACTATGGGAGGGGATGGGGGGGCGAGAGGCGTTACCTGGTACCCACCTACAGTCTTGCTTCTTGCAGTACAGTCCCCTTGGGAGCTGATGTCATCAGGGATTCAGAATAGGCCTGAATGGCCTCCTTATCCTTTGAGCCCTTTTTACTACTACTCCAAAATAAATAGCACTTCTCCTAGAAGATAACCAAGCTAATTTATAGTTGACGTTGCAGCCGAACACACACGGTTTTTACACGGTTCTCCGATTTTCAAAAAGCAGAGGGTGGGGTACAGAATCTTTAGAGTCCAACCACCATTAATGACTGGAGTTGGCTGAGATTTGGGGAGTGATGGTATCTTTCACCAAAGACAGAAATACGAGCATCTTCAGGAAACACGTTTGGTCAGACCGGCAAGCTGAGCTGAAAAGGGTTTGTCAGCCTGAAAATTTAGGCCGAATCAAGGAGGGGAGATGGGCCGTGCTGGGCAAGGTGGATTGGCCGAGACTCAGAGAGCTAAGCAAGTGGCGTTTTAAGAGTCTCATGCTTACTGACTGAGCTAGCAGGTGGCATTTTAAATCGACCAGAAACAGCGACATTTCTGTCTAAAAAAAAAATTTTTTCTTTCAAAAATGACTTGACAAGAAAAATGTCTCTGAAGAGAAATTAAAATACGTTGAGTTTAACGACATGCCATTCTTTTTTTGTTTTCTTTTTTTCCCCTATCAGGACAGATACATAAAAACACGTAAGGCCTAACCCCTGCTAAACCAAAAAATACGTAATGGGATAAATTTCAACGGCTGGGCCTCCAGCAAAACCTGCGGGGAGGGTGCCTCAACCATGGTCAGTAGAGACGATGATATTCTTACCGGACTTGGGGGACACAGATGGGGGATGTGAAGCAGGGAAGCTTTCACACTGTGCATCTTCCCCCTCCCCCTCCCCCCTAATGGTCCCCTAATGACGGACCATTAGGAGAGACAGAGGGCAGAGGCTGGCTGGTCCAGCCCCTCACCGGCTGCTCCCCTGGGCCTCACTCCTGGAAACCCACGGTGATGCTGGCCCCAGGGAGGCATCCACGGGTTGGGGGCTAGGGCTTCTGGCCCCTCTGTCCTCCCAGCGTAATTCATTCCAAAAACCCTAGGGAGTTCCCTTCTGCTCTGGCTGGGGCAGTGACAGAGGACCGGGCCCCCAACGTTCACCGGGGGCTCAAAACACCAGAGGCCCTGGTACCCTCACACCAGTGCCAACCTTTTCCCCCAAAGGATTGGGAATTTGGAAGGGAAATCAGGTTAAGGGTCTGAAAAGCCCAGGTTAAGAGCCTGGAAAGGTTTATCCTCGCCCCAGCAAACAAGCAAGCAAGTTAAGCAAGCAAGCGTGCGAGCTGCCTCCGAGAAAGAGGAAAAAGAGGAAAAGCTGTTTGCCAGAGCTAAAGCACGAAAGCAGGCGTTGCAGGTGGCCCGAGGGGCAGCGGGGGAGCTGGGCAGCCCCCGACCGAGGCGAGGCCTGTGGCTGCAGGACAACTCGGGGGGCAGGGGGCACCGGGGTGGGGGGAGGTTCTGGTTCATGGATTCAAAATGGCCCTTCAAGACTCCCTGCCACTGAGCCGTGTCCCCTGTCCACCAGGCAGCTGCCCACCCATCCCCGCTGCCCCGGGGGCCTTGCATCCACACGCCTTGTCACCATGTGACGTCAGTAACTTGCTGAAAGGCCCCTGGTCTCCAGACCTCACATCCTACTCATGTCTGTATCCCCAAAACTGTGCACAGTGACCCCCCCCCCCAATAAGCTGTGAAGGTGTCAGTGAATGCCATGAATGAATGAATGATGCCAAATCAAGAAGGTGTATTTGCTGGAACTTCCCTGGTGGTCCAGTGGTTAAGACTATGCACTTCCATTGCAGGGGGCCTGGGTTCGATTCCTATTTGGGGAACTAAGATCCTGCATGCCGCACAACGCGGCCAAACAAAAGGGGGGTATTTGTTGTCGCCCCCTCTTTTTCCTGCCTCGGAATGGTAGATACCCCAGGGCTGGCTCTTCAGGGCTCTTCTCCATCTGTGCTCCCTTCCCCAAATACCTGCTCCTATCCTGGTCCAAGCCACCATCCTCGCTCACCTGGGCCTCTTCACTGGTGCCCCTGCTTCCGCTCTCCCATCAGAAGACCAAGTGGCCACACGTTAACTGACCCAGTCACTCCTCTCCTTAAAAGCTTCCAACAGCTTCCCGTCACCCCCAGAATCAGTTCCAAGCTGCTCACCCTGCATTACAGGACCAGGCATGACCTACGTCGGCCTCTCAGACACCACCTCCTCCCCCCGCTGCCCCCATGCCCACTCCCCTCCA
This sequence comes from Balaenoptera borealis, assembly GCF_965194805.1. Classification (NCBI taxonomy): domain Eukaryota; kingdom Metazoa; phylum Chordata; class Mammalia; order Artiodactyla; family Balaenopteridae; genus Balaenoptera; species Balaenoptera borealis. The sequence goes on from NC_138875.1 coordinate 86,293,174, forward strand.
GCCACCCTGGCCCTGCGGGAGCCTCCAACACACCTCACCCATCCCTGCCTCAGGGCCTTTGCACTGGCCATTCCTCCACCTGGAGCACTCTTTCCCTGACTCTGTGCTGAGCATTCACTTCTAGGCTTAAATTCAACCTCTTCTGAGAAAGCTTTTCTGACATTATCTCTATAGTTGTCCCCAACCCCCTTGGATGCTGCGGTGTCCAGTTTGGTAGCTACATATGGCCGTTGAGGCTTTGAAAAGGGGCGAGTCCCAGTCAAAACCTGCTGTAAATGTAAAATACACACCAGATTCCAAGGACTTAACCCAAAAAACAATGTAAAAACTTTATATTTTTTATATTGATTACAGGTTGACATGGTCATATTGATATTTTGGATATATTTGGGTTAAATAAAAGATATGATTAAAATTAATTCCCTTTTACTTAAGGTGGCTATTAGAAAATTTAAATTTAAAATCACACACGTGGCTCATGTTGTATTTGTATCGGACAGCACTGCCCTAAGCCCATCACATTTTCTATCATCTTTATCATCGGTGAAATCATCTCTTCTGTTTATTTACTTGGTTTCCACCTGTCTTTCCAACTAGAATGCCAGTCCCCGCACCCCCCTTCCCCCGGAGTAGGAACTGCCTTGTTCACTGTTGTACGCCCTGTGCCTGCCAGAGTCTGAAAGCCAGCAGCTGCTGACTTGAAGAACAAACCGTTCAAGTACCAGGTCTCATGATCCAAAACCACCTGCAGCCCCTCCAAGGGAGGGTCCCCAGGCCTCGCAGAATAGGCAGAGAAGTGGTAACAGAATATGCAAGGGAAGCAAGGAGGCAGCAACAGCTTCCCAGCCCAGGCAGAGACCTAGGACTGCCGCCCGAGGTGGGCTGCAAGCTGAAGGTGTCCGTGGGCACAGCAGGAAGGGATGGCTGGGGGATCTGATCTGAGCCCCTCCTTCCCCCAAGCAGGCAAGCAAGGGGCCACTCGGCCCCGGCCATGCTCTGGCCACCACCTACTTGGCTCCGGATTTGGTAGACGATGGGGATGAGCAGCAGGACGCAGCCCAGGGCAAGGAGCACGTACTGGGCATAATGCAGCACCTTGGGCATCAACACCAGCTGGGTGTAGAACGTCTGAAGGGTCTCACCCTCCATTGCCCCGCTCTGGGGAAGAAGAAGGACAAACAAATGGACTGGTGCCACATACTGTGGGCCGAGGGTGCAGATGCCACCCCACACCACACCCCTCTGTCCCCCAACCCCTTCCCCATCTCAAGCCCACTGGCCAAAGCATGCGATGGATGGAGCCAGCCATGCCTCTGTTTCCTCTGGGGCCGCACAACAGGACTACATTTCCCAGACTCCCTTGCAGCTAGGCAGGCCCATGTGACCTGTTCTGGCCAATGGGATGGGGGCACAGCGATGCTACAACTTCCACGCCTGGCTCCCACGTGATTCTCTCCATCTCTTTCCCAATTTACTGAATGGAGACGGATTCTGAAGATCTCCAAGAGGGCAGGACCAGAAGATGGAAGGAGCCTGGATGTCCCTGAATGTCTGCGTGGAGCAGAGCTCCGCCTGCCCACCATCAGACTGTGATGTGAGTGGGAAGTGAACTTGACATTTGGAGGCTGTCTGTTCCAGCTGTTAGCTCACCCTGATTTAAAACGAGCTAAGCCAGAAGGAACCCTGAAAAGCTGGGAGAGAAGAAATTTCAATAAAAAGTTGACACCCTGAAAACCAACTTCCCTTCATCTCAGGAGAAGGGGCCACGTGCATTAACAAAATTATTTTATGCCCTGACCAGGGACTTTACAGTTTCATGCAGCTCCTGTGTTCCTCATCTCATGTGATACTTTCAACCCAGTGGGATAACTGACATAAAGTGCTTGGAGAGGGCAAAGTTTCTAACAGATTGTTCGGCATTACTCAATCCAGCTACCCCAGCCCAGCCTCCCCACCACACACAGCCTCCTGCCCCAAATGCCCACAGCAACTCCTCACTGAGGCATCAGACACCACGCCCTCCGGTGCCCAGTACCCAGGGAGAGGGAAGCAGCCTTACCTCTCCAAACCACATCAGTGGCAGGATCACCGGCTCGATCTTCCCAGTTTGTCTGGAAATAAGCGAGACCAAGCAAGTGAGAAGTTTTGTCGGGGTGTCTTAGATCAGACAGCTCTGGACCTGTGATCGGAAGCCCCAGGGTCAGGAGGGATTTGATGTTGCAGCAACTTGATCGGCATGGGCTTGAGGAATGGGCATCTCCTGACGGGGCGCAACCTGACAATCCAACAATATCCTTTTAAATGAAAAATTCTTACGTGGAGGGGCTGCCAGGGACCTAGCTGATATCCATCTGTTCTTTTTTAGAAACAGAATCCCAATTTTATTCAGGACAGCAATACGCCCAGCTAACAAACAACACGGTTTATGCTGATCACCTGCTTTCCTTTGGGGAGTCTGGAATCTGGGTCCATGCCAAGCAAAAGGTGCCTACGTGACCACCCCCCCCCAGTAAACACCCGGGGTGCTGAGTTTCTACTGCGCATCTCTGGTAGGGGACACTTCACACGTGTTGTCACAACTTGTCACTGGGGGAATGAAGCGTGTCCTGGTGTGACCCTCCTGGGAGAGGGCTCTAGAAGCCTGTGCCTGGTTTCCCCAGACTTCACCCTGTGAGCCTTTTCCCTTTGCCAATCATGTTTTGAATCCTTTCTCTGTAATAAATCACAGCCGTGAGTATAACTACATGCTGGGTCCTCTGAGTCTTCCCAGTGAATCATCAAACCTGAGAGTGGTCTTGGGGACCCCCGACACAGTCAGCTACTAGATAGCTGTGTGATCTTGGGCATGCTATTTACCCTCTCTGTTCCTCCTCTGTAAAACGGGGATTATAATGGAACTCCTCACAGGGCTCTAGTGAGGACGGAACGCGACACCAAGAAAAATACCCAGCATATAAAAAGTGCTCTAGGGGAGTTCCCTGGTGGCCTAGTGGTTAGGATTCTGGGCTTTCACTACTGTGGCCTGGGTTCAATCCCTGGTCAGGCAAATGAGATCCCACAAGCTGTGTGGCACAGCCAAAAAAAAAAAAAAAAAAAAAAAATATAGTGCTTGATGTTTATTATTGTTGTCTTGTCGTCAAATGCCAGCAAACAACTGGAGAAACAAACATTCTGTAACTTCACCATTCTCGGGTCTTCTTAAAGAAGGCACAGCTGGAGGGGAGCTGGCACTCTCTCAGGGGACAGGACCAGAGTCAGCACAAAAGGTCAAAATCCTCAGTCACAATTCTCAAAACGCGCTTATTCAGTAGAGTATTGTGCAGTGAAATGAATTTACACCGTATCACCTACAGAGGAGACAGACACGGAGAACGCTCTGGAAATACAATGGCACGTCCCCTTCACTTTAGCCTCTTTAATCTGAGTTTGTAAGAACTGATGTAAATTGAAGGCACAGAGTGTGCAACCCTGCTGCCTTTATCTTGTGAGCAAACAGCACAAAAGTTCCGCAGACAAGTCACAGCTAGACAGCTCTGCTTCCGGGCGGCGGCGGTGTCTCCGGACTTCTCCCACGTGGGTTCCTCAGCAGCCCCCGGGGGTGCTAACCAGCACTGCTGTTAGACCACCGCCCTCGAGACCACCATCCCAGCCCACAGGGGCAACCAGGCAGCTGTGCGGCCTCGGTTCCGAACAGATGGGAACACAGAGGCCCAGAGACATCAGGGTGGTGGTTCATGGCCACCAGCGGGCGGAATCCAGCCACCCAGACAGACTGCTGGCTTGAGCCGCATTTGTCAAAAATCTGCATGAACTCCCAACAGGTGAAACCGAGAGAGCGTGTGTTCAAATCCAGATTTTGAAAAATGCATTTGCAAATGCATAGGATGTGGGCCACACTGAGGGCATGGGCCCTGGTGCTGGACAGAGGCTGGCCCTCAGCCCCATCCCCACTGGGCTCCTCTTAGTCACCTGCAGGCCCTGCACATCCAAATGAGCAGACCAGGCACTGAGTGACGGCAGCCCCGTGGAGCTCAAGTCTGGGCAGCAGACGCCTAATGCACGCGTGGGGCCGTTTCACCAGCCACAAACGCTTCAGGAACAAACTCTCTGAGCAGCCTCAAAATGTAAAACTGAAAAGCTAGTGGGGGAGCGAGCATGGGCTGCACTGATGATCCTCCCCACGCCCAGACAGAGTGTTATTCCTTCCAGCTGAGAGGCGGCTTCCGAAGCCCGAACACATGCTCACATTCCTGCAGCCCAGGAATCTTTCTGGGGAAATTTCTTTTTAAATGAAACTATTTCAAATATGCTAAGAAGTACAGGGGACTTCCCTGGTGGTCCAGAGGTTAAGACTCCGCCGTGCTTCCAAGGCAGGGGACACGGGTTCGATCCCTGGTTGGGGAACTAAGATCCCGCAGGCCACACGGTGCGACCAAAAAGATTTTTTAAAAAAAAGAAGTACAGACCCTGACGTAACGACCAGTGTGCTCCCTCACCCAGCTCCATCCTAACTCGATGTTATAACAAGAGCTGGCAAGGATGTAGAGACGCTGGCACCTCCCACGCTGCTGGTGGGAATGTAAAATGTCGCAGCCGCCCTGGAAAAGTCTGGCAGCTCCTCAAACTCTTAAACATAGAGTCACCATATGACCCAGCAATTCTGCTGCAAGGTATCTACCCAAGAGAAAACATACATCCACACAGAAACTTATAAATATTCAAAGCGACACTATTCATAATGGCCGAAAAGTCGAAACAACCCAAGTGTCCATCAGCTGATGAATAAAAACACGGTCTTTCCACGCAATGGAATATTATTCAGCCATAAAATGGAATGAAGCAGTGACACCGGCCACCACATGGATGAACCTTGAAAACACCATGTTAAGTGAAAAAAGCCAGACACGTATTATATAATTCTATTCACATGATATGGCCAGAATAGGTAAATCCACAGGAACAGAAAGTAAATTAAGGGTTGCCTGGGGCTGGGGAAATGGGCAGTGACTGCTGAAGGGTGTGGGGTTTCTTTTGAGGGGGCGGATGGAAATGTTTCAAAATTGATTGGGGTGGTGCTGCCCAGCTCTGTGAATATCCTACAAATCACCGAACTGTGCATTTTTAAAGGGTGAGTTTTATACTGTGTGAATTAAATCTTGATATAAAGCTGTTACTGAAAACCAACTCAAAAAAAAAAAAAAGAAAACCAGTGCTTAAAGAATTCCTCCTGTCAAGTGAATGGTCTCACTTCAGAAGACTGTTTGCTAAGTTTCCATTTTCAAACACTTGGTTTTGGCAGGATTTAATTTTTGCTACTCTGTCGAACGGGAAACAGCTTGGATGGAAGAGTCTGGCTAATTTGGGGGACAAATGTCAAGAGAGAACAGGGCAGGGATGTCAGGATGCAGTTTGGGCTCGGCTGAGAGCTAAGACCCCCCCCCCTCAGGGGTTCAAGGGGCAGGGACCAGATTCCACGTCCCGAAGGACCATCTCTCTCCCCAGATGCCAGGTTCCCAAGGACATGGCCAGAGTCCCGAGTCCCTGATCTCTCAACAGCAAGGCAGCCCGGGGCTCCCAGACCCCACTCACCCGATGCCTTTCACAGACTTAATGTAGAGGCTCAGCTGCAGTTTCACAGAGCAGTTCATGGGGATTCCGGTGACCTGCAGCAACAAGAACAGTGAGGGGCCTGGCTTCCCTGGAGCCCCGGGGACCCCTTCAAACAGCCCTCTCCCTGGTCACGCTCAAGAGGGTGCGTATCCCAAATGAACTGCCCATCCGATGGGGCTTCCGCTACCCACTCAAAGCCCTGACAGGTAAACACATGTTCCCCAAATGGCTCTTATGTCCACAGCCTTGAGGGATCCCCTCTGGTGAGCCAGCCTCGCTCTGGATGGAAAAAAAACTAACCCTTTCCATCTGTTCTCTTGCACAATGCATCCCCCAGAGCAGAAGGCCGTTTCCCAGTCATCGCCCTTCCCTCCAGCCTCCAAATAAAATAAAATAGATTTGCATGTTAATAAAGTCACTATCTTCTCCATTCACCCCCCATTTCCTCCCCACCAGCGTCTCAAAGAGAAAGTCTGCAGGGAGCTTGCTCGGCCCCTAGTGCCTCGGCAATACACCTCCACCCAATCTCCATTTCAACAGAGCTGGCCTCAGGCTCGTGCCAAGGGCAGGCGACCGTATTTTACAGAGAGCCTAGTGATATTGTGCGTTCTTTACTTGGAGATTTTTTTTTTCTTTGGCGGTGCCGCACAGCTTGCGGGATCTTAGTCCCCCGACCAGGGATCGAACCCGCGCCCCCTGCTGTGGAAGCGCGGAGTCCTAACCACTGGGCCGCCAGAGAATTCCCTATTTAGAGAAATTTTTAATTTCCAGTTGGAGGTCATGATAGAAAGCTTCCTTTGTGCAGGATTTTTTTTTTTTAATGAGATCATTTTTTTTTTAAGTAGTAAGTCAATAACACAAAAAGTGACACACATATAGGACCAAAACCAGGAAGGTGCTTCCAGAATGATGTCAGGAAATGAGAGTGGAAAGGAACCTAGGTTTGAGGACAGACTGCTGCTGCTTAGCTGAGACTCTTCTCATCTGGAAAGTGGAGACAATTCTGCCCACCTCACAGGGTTTCTGCAAGGGCAAAATAAAGGATGCAAGACGGCCACACTCAGAGCCATGAATGCTGTGTTATCACATACACCAGCGGGAGAGGGCATTATCTTCCAATATAGCCTGGCATCCTGAGCTCTTTTGGACCCCAGGGGCACAGAGCAACTGGCCAAAGGCCATGCTCCCAGGACGGGGGAGAGTTTGAGCTTGAGAACCCGGTGGGACGGGAGTGAGATCACCCGTGTGCAAAAGAGCCAGCAGGCGTGAGGCTGCCCTGCTAGCAAGGTTGTCCCTGGCTGGTGTCTGGGATCCTGGATTTCAGGAGGGCTCCCACCTCTCCCTGACAGATAAGAGGGGCTCACTGTACCAGGACAGTTTGTACAAACAGTGTGGTTTATGCTGACACCCGATTTCCTTCCGGGAGTCCGGAATTTCGGTCTGTGCCAGGTAGACGGCGCCTATATGACCAGCCCCAGTAAGAACCCTGCGCACTGAGTCTCTACTGGGCGTCCCTGGTAGAGGACACCTCACATGGGGAATGAAGGGTGTCCTGTGTGACCCCCCCCCACCAGGAGAGGGCTCTGGGAGCCTGTGCCTGGCTCCCCCAGACTTCACCCCATGTGCCTTTCTCTTTGCTGACTGTGCCTTGTGTCCTTCACTGCAATACATCACAGCTGTGGGTACCACCATATGCTGGGTCCTGGGAGTCCTCCTAGCAAATCCTCCAACTTGGGGGTGATCTTGGAGACCCCGATACATCCTGCTTTCCAGACTCTACATTCTGGCGTCTCCACTCAGGCCACTTCCTTCTCCAGGCAATGTGTCTCCTTCCCTCCTTGGCTGTTCTTCCAGCTGCCGTCCAGTCACCTCTTCTTGGGCAAAGCCCCGCCTGTCCCCCACCACCCCGCAATCTCAGAACAGAAACTTGGACCCGTGAGCCCACGTCTGTCACCACACCCTCCCCCGGTTTCAGGAGCAGAAAAGAAGGCACCAGAGAAGCCGCTTCCAGCAGGCGTTCTGTTTTCCGGGCTAATGAGATCAGAAATCAGCAAACTGACCCCATGACCATCCTCCCCAAATTGACAACAAAATCCAAGGCCACTTCCTCTCCCCATCTGTCTCTGATCTGAAATGAGAAGTAGGAGAAGTCTACTTCTGCATCAGCTGATGGGCTGCTGCAAAACAGCTGTTTGCATCTCTCCAGCCTCCCAAACTTAACTGTTTCTTCCTCAATGTGGGGAAAAAAAGAAAATCCACGCAGCACAATGAAAGTCACCAGTGAGAACAGAGAAAAGATCTTGCTCTTGCTGGAATGCCCAGAAGCCAGCAGAGAGAGAGAAAGAGGTAGAGAGAGAGAGAGAGAGAGAAGCAGTGAAGTGAATGAACTAAAAGAGAAAGTGGAAAACCATTTGTTAGCTTTATAATAAAAGCCTTTTAAAAACTGGTTAAAAGTTTAAGACAGTATGGAAAAGCCTTAACACATCTAACAATAAAGAATGAATTTAACATAGAGCACGCAATAGATTCGTATTAATAAATTACTATCAACTTAATTCATTAATACCCACTTAATTAACTACATATTAATACAGGACAGAATGTAGTGGGCATTAAAACACCTGTTTGTACAGCCAATATTTTAAATAACTGTAAATGGAGTATACCCTTTAAAAATTGTGAATCACTACATTACACACCTGTCACTTGTATAATATTGTACGTCAACTATACTTCAATTTTTTAAAAAAGGCTACATACTCTATGGTTCCAACTATATGACATTCTGGAAAAGGCAAAACTATAGAGACGGTAAAAGATCAGTCACTGCCAAAGGTTGGATGGGAGTGAAGGTAGTAGGGGGATAAATGAGTAGAACACACGGGATTTTTAAGGCAGTGAAACCATTCTGTAGGAGACTGTAATGGTGGATACAGCTCATGATGCATTTGTCAAAACCCATAAACCTGAACAACACAGAATGAAGCCTAATGTAAGCTACGGACTACAGTTAATAATAATAATAATATTATTATTATTCATTCATGTCGATGATTATTAGTCGATCGATTATTAATAGTCGATGATTATTCATTCATCGACTGTGACAAATTTCGTGCCAGGCGAAAACGATGTCTGGGAGCTCTCTGTATTTTCTGCTCAGTTTTTCTGTAGGCCTAAAACTATTCTAAAAAACCAAAGCAAGGACTTCCCTAGCGGTGCAGTGGTTAAGAAGCAGCACTTCCACTGCAGGGGGTGCCGGTTCGATCCCTGGTCGGGGAACTAAGATCCCATATGCCTCATGGTGCAGCCAAACAAACAAAAATGAAAGTATATTAATTTTTTTAAAAACAGACATATGCCGTTGAGTATTCAGGTTTAGAGAAAAAGAAAATTTTAAAATAATAAAAATTTTTTAAATTAAAAAACAAAGAAGACCTATGTTTGAATTCAGCCTCTTCCCTTACGCTCAAGCACTAATACCTCAGTAAATCAAACCCATATTTACTGCGATGCTAGTACTTCTGTGGTAACTACTAGAATCCAAGCGATTAACAAGACAGAACAGACCTTTCCCTTATGGAGCCAAGAATCCCATTTACTAGCTGTAGCACTTAACCGATTTGGGCTACATTTTCCCCGTCTGTAAAATGGGAATAGCAATGCCCACCTCTCAGATTACTGTGACAATTAAATAAGTTGGTGTGGGTGGAAGAATCTAGAATTATGCCTGAAGCATAATGAGCATTCTAGAAATATCTGCTGAATGTGAAGGGTGTGCGGTCATAGCTGACTTCACTAGCCTGGATTTTTATTTATTTTATTTTATTTTATTTTGTTTATTTTTTTAATTTGGCCGAGCCGCACGGCTTGTGGGATTTTAGTTCCCCACGCAGGGATTGAACCCGCGCCCTCGGCAGTGAGAGCACGGAGTCCTAACCACTGGACCGCCAGGAAAGTCCCAGCCTAGATTTTTAGTGAAAAAAAAAAAAGAGAGAGAGAGAGAGCTAGAAGGTGGAGTGCTGGGGGCTGGGGATTGAGTCAGCGGCTAAGAAAATCTGAGGAGTACCAAGGAAAATGGCATGGAACAGCACCAGGTAGAAAAGCTTCCAAAAAGGCCTGTGGGGGAGACCACAAGTGTCCACTCAGGAAACAGAAACTCACAGAATTTATTTAATCAATGATAAAAAGCCACCGAGTCCAAATGGGCAAATTTCCAGTGAACGGAGGCACTAAGAAAAGAAGCAACTGGGTAAAAATCATGCCCACGGGAGGGCCACATGTACAGGTCTGATACCCTCCTGGTCCCTGTTTGTAGACAAAACAACACACAGGACAAATTCCCCAGAACCCAGTTTATCCACAAGATGTTCCAGGCTCTTGTCGGTACCTAAAGATCTTTATGGTATGTTGGCACAGACAGAGGGCTGCCTCTGGCTAATTTGCAGGCTGATAATTCCTAATTAATTTACTGTCTTATCATCCTTTTATAGAGACAATTCCCTTATAAAGGGATAAAGTCCTTGCACTATGAAGTCAGGGCAAACTTTGATAGCCTAGAAGCTATCACTGCCAAAGAAATCCAGGCCTCCCATCACCCCCACCCTGGAACAGCTTGGTGCCTAGTGGGGAGAGGAGAAATCCAAGTGTGCACCAAACAGAAATCCCCGTGCCCACCCACAGGCTGACAGGCAGGGGCTCACCGGGTGGACGTCCAGGAACAAGGAATGCTCTTCTGGGTTAGGGTGGAGGCCAGACACTGCCTCTGCCAGGACTGGGTCAGCGTTGTAGAAGTGAGGATGGGAGAGAAATAAGGGTGCGTCTAGAAGGCAGAGGGGCAGAGAGGGGATGTCAGACAAAGACAGCATGTGGGCACATCCAGAGACCTGCCCCTGTCACACCCTGAGCTGGGCAAGGGGGTGCGTAGGTGATGAAACACAGCCACTGCCTGCAGTGCACCCCCCCATGATGATGACAAGAGGCAAACAGCAATAGCTAGACAGAGAGGATTCATTCGGTCTGTAAATATTTACCAAGCGCCCAAGAGGCACCAGGAGCCGGAACCCACCCAGCAGGGGACAAGCTCGGTGCCATAGGAATGGTAAAATAGGAGCTGCTGCTTCTGGCAGGAGAGATCAAAGGAAGGAGAAGAAGCTGGCTCAAAGATGCCAGACAGAGAAGGTGAGGGAATGGCGTTCCAGGTGGAAGGGATGGCAGAAGCAGACGCAGGGAGGTGGGAAAACGCGCAGTGCCTGGAGGGGAATGATGGGAGTTGAGGATAGAAAGACTTGAACTTGGGTGAGAGGAGGGGCATCTGGATCGCCAAGCCAAGCAGCCCGGACTGTCTTCTGCAGGCAACATGGCAATGATCAGAGACGCTCAGGTGTGCACACCTGCAGCCAGGTCTCCCTAACGTCCACGGGAGGGGAGAAGACACACCTGTTTTGCTCCTTCTCTCCCAGCAGCTGGTCTGTGGGATGGACGCCAACGTGTGAGAACAGGGACTGACTTGGGTCCCCCTGGGTGGGAAATTCACACCCAGACACCCGAGGCTGAACCTCTCCATCAACTGACCAAGCAAGGCAAACAGCAATGCATCCTCGTGTGCTCAGGACAACATACAACAGGCCTGATGGACAATGGGTCAATGAGGAAAAGAATAAGCCTCTCTCAAAAACTGACGAGGATCAAGAACGGGCACATCATAGAGACAGAACGCAGACTGGTGGTGCCAGGGGCCGGGGCAGAGAGACGGGGAGTGAGTGTAAATGGGTATGGGGTCTCCTTTTGGGTTGATGAGAAGGTTTTGGAACTAGATTGTGGTGGTGGCTGCACAACGTTTTGAATGTATTAAATGTCACTGAATTGTGCACCTTAAAATGGCTAATTGCGGATTACGTGAACTTCACCTCGATACAAAAAAAAGAAAGAAAAAACACACAAAACTCACAAGGTTTTTTCTTCCCTAAAACCAGCAGCCCATCTGCTGCCAGCCAGGTGACCCGCATTCCTGTTTATGTGTGTCTGGCAACCTCAAATGTCTAGATTCTTTCTGCTTTTCTTAGCAAAGCCAAGCACTGGTTTGGAATAAAAGCTGGGATTTAACTGCTGTCTGACTTCATTTTTCCCAGAGTCCTTTTACACTCATTGCCTTAATGCTTCTCAACATTAATTTATTCATCCTAGTACCTCTTTGATGTGTTGCCATATCCAGATACCCCCTGCCCTGTTACATAATGGGCTTCTCTGAAGCAACTGCCATTGCTTTACATAAACAGCTGTATTTTAAAGGAGGAGCTTGCTATCTGAGGCATAACTGGCAAACACTTGCCAGAATTAGAAAATAAATATAGGAATAAATACAACGTGAACGAATGAATGTTGTAGATTCTAACCAGAGACCTACATGAGGCTTGGACCCTGAGGCTTGCTCTTTCTCTGTCAAAAAGAAAGACAGACGAGTGTTAGAAAGGTACTTTCTTCTGGAGGTGATCAGAAGGACAGAGAGAGAATGGAAAGCAGAAGACGTCTCTCACCAGGTAAGTCGATGTTATTTAAAGCTACCTCTTGGGACCTTTGAAGTCTTGGGCACCACCAGGGACAATGTTTCACAATTTGGAAAACCCTGTTTCCCATTCTCCCATCTCCACTGTGAAAGGAGGCCAACAGAGCAAACACAAGGACCCCCCACCCTCCCTCGGTAAGGGAAGCAGTCACCGAGCCAGGCCCTTGAAGGCGGAGAATCTCAAACAAGCCCCATCATGCCTCCAAGGCCGGGGGGTGGTGGGGTTAGGGGGAGACTGACATGGGCTGGACCAATTTGCCATCACCTTCCCTTGCTTCAGCTTGCTTGGTTTTTTAATAGCGTGCATGCATGTACGTGTTTCTTTCTATTTTATTTCCAAACAGACTGAGAGACAACACCCAAGTAATAAGTGATAATTAATTTATAGCTTTATGGCACATCTAACCAGACCTAATAATTGCCCAGGATCACCACAGATTAAGGGCCTCCACTGAGCAAGGACCCTACACAGCACAGAGGTTGGAGGAGAAAGAGTTCTCTGGGTCCAAGAACTTCTCAAGGCCCAGAAAGGGAAATGTGTGGGTATTTCTTATCTTCAGATAAAATGCCACAGAAATACAGACACAGGTGCACCCAAAGACATGTATGAGAATGCTCTTAGCAGCACTAGGGTAATGGTCAACAGGCAGAACCTCGTCAGATGCCCGTGAACAGCAAAAGAGCTAAGGAAATGGAGGTGTGGTCCCACCGTGGAATACTATACAGCAAGGAAGAGGGCACCCACAACAACAGGGATGGACCTCACCAATGCGAAAATGGGTGAAAGAGGACAGAAATAGAGAAAAAGGAACACATGCTTTATGATTCCGCTCACATAAACACCAAAGGCAAGCAAAGCTGTGCTGCCAGAAGCTAGGCCAGTCACTGGGAGGGTCACTCCTGTCCTCTTTCTCCATCACTTGGTGGAATTTCAAAGTGCACGTGTCAGTTGGGCATCTCTCTGTATATACGTCTCTTTCAACGTAAAGGAAAAATTTTTATTTGCATAACACATACATAATTCCCTTGCACTTTTGAAGTTCTTTTGGCACATGTGCTAAGATGAGGCAGTGCAATTTTCATCCCTAGCCCTTGGCAGTGGATGGATATGTAGTTTCTGCCTGTCCAGCACCCACTCTTTCTCCTGGAACCTACACCCCAATAAAGCCCCTCCCCTATTTTCAGCCTCCTGTCATGTGGGTGCTGGCCCCACCCACTGGAGCCAGGGGCTGAGCATGTGACACAGCCTGGCCAATCAGCATAGGCCACCCTTGGCCACTTACTGGTTCACAGCTGGTCATGTGATGCAAGCCAGCCCAATCAGAGCATACTCTGGAACTTTTGCTGGAGTGAAGAGGAGCCAGTTGTCCTCTTTCTGCAGGACCCAGAGCTGGGAGGAGGTGAGCCTGGAGGCTGGAGGGGAGAGCCTGCCTGGCAACAAACCAGTCTGGAGGAAAACTGAGCTGGCACATGGCGAAAGGCAGCTTCGGACAACAGCTGAGCTCTAGAGCTATGCCTAATGCAAAGGTAAACCAAGAAGTGCCCTCTTAGGCCTAATCAGGTTGGTGTAGCACCTGCCACTTGCCACGGCAACTGTGTAGCACACAGCCTACCAGGTCTCTGCACTGCCAGCTCACCTACAAGCAGAAATTCCCGTAAACACCAGTGAAGAAAGAATTAAGCAAACAGGGAACAATGGCAGGTGGGCCAGAAGAGGCCACGACAGAGGTGGGCACTTCCAGGCCCCAGCTCCAAACCCTTCACCCACGGAGCACCTCATTCTGCTTGAACTTGGGGAAACCGTCCAACCTGATGGCAGTCCTTCCTCCCAAACCTGCAGCAAACTACCCCTCCCAAATTCCCATCTCCAGCCGGAAATGTGGTTCCAACCCAACAGGCCCCAGAAGTCAAGACCTCGAAAGATAAGGAGTAGCTTCTTGTCCTACCAGCTAGGGTGTCACACCCTAGCCTTGAGTCTCACTTCCCTCAGTGCAAGATACACCCACACATCCATGTGTTCCCACACTGTGTAAGCACCCACTCCATACCGGGCCCAATTCTAGAAGCTAAGGACAGAGCCCTGCATACAGTATTTACAATCCAATACAGGAGACAGACGATAAGTAAAATAAAAGACACACTCAGTGATTTCAGGGAGTGATGAGAACCAGGAAGACAATCAAGGGTGAAATGACAGAGAGCAGCCGGGAGGTGGGGAAGAGGAGCAACTTTCGGATGGGAAATCAGAGAGCAGGCCTCCTTGAGGAGGTGGCATTTGAACAGACCAGGAGCGGGTAAGGGAATGATTCACACAGATCTACAGCAGCCTGGGGAACAGCTGATGCAAAGGCCCTGAGGTGGGACAAAACGAGATACATCCTGGAAACAGGGAGAAGGTGGCGGGGCTGAAGAATATCAGTGGGGAGAGTACGGAAAGAAATGACATTAGAGAGACTGGCAGAGGCCAGATCCTGACAGCACTGGGGCCTCTGTAGGGATTTTGCTCTACACGCACGGGGCGCTAGTAGACATTTCCAGCAAAGGATTGGGTGGCAATCCGAGTTTTTGAAAGGTCCCCTGGGCTGCTCGCGGGAACGATGTCCAACAGAACTTTCTACGATGATGAAAATGTTCTCTTTTTTCACTGTCCGTCCCACAGGGCAGTCACTAGGCACGTGTGGGTGGGGATCATCTGAAATGTGGCCAGTGCAAGGAACGCACTGCCTTTTTAATTTGCTTTCATTCAAACCAATTTCAATTTATCTTTTTTTTTGGGGGGGGCGCACTGTGCAGCATGCAGGATCTTAGTTCCCCGACCAGGGATCGAACCCGTGCCCCCTGCGGTGGAAGCACAGAGTCTTAACCACTGGCCCGCCAGGGCAGTCCCCGATTTCAATTTAAATAACCACACGAGGCCAGCGGTGACCGCACTGGACAGTCTGGGAAACGGATGGTACACAGGGCGGCCACAATGCAAGAGGAGGGCCAACTAAAGGGGCCTGGACCACGAGGCGGCGGGGCAATGGAAGAAAGCAAGGATGCAGGAGTTAATTTGGAGGCAGGGCGCACGGGGCTCGCTGGTGACCTGGATGAGGGTTGGGAGAGGGAAATCGAGCTGATGTCCAAGTGTCCAAATTGAGCATGTGAGGCGGGGCGTCTCGGGGACTGGCACACAGCTGGAAAACACTGACGATGTCAGAGGACAGTGTGCCAGCGCCAGGGGCCACATCCAAGCCCACAGCTGCACACTGCGGAACAAGATTTCACGGAACCGTTGGGCTGCTGCCAGCTTCCTTCCCTCCCCAGGTGGGGTGGAAGGTCCTCCCCACGAAGCCTCCCTCTCAAGCCACCTATCATGACCTGGGAGGCAGAACGATGACCTTCCCAAAGATGTCCGCATCCTCATCCCCGGGACCTGTGAATAAGTTAGGTTACACGACAAAGGGAATTAGGTCGCAGGAGGAACGAAGGCTGCTAATCAGCTAAAAATAGGGAGCAGTGGCCTAGATTACCCAGGTGGGCCTGATATAGTCTCCAGGGCGCTTAAAACTGGACAAGGGAAGCAGAAGAGCTTCAGAAAAGAGATGTGACCACAGGAGTGGGATCAAAGACTTGTGATGTTGCCGGTTTTGAAGACAGAGGGAGGGAACCCTGAGCGAGGAATTCTAGGGGCCTCTAGAAGCTGGGAAAGGCAAGAAAACGGGGTCTCCCCATCAATCTCCAGAAAGGAACGCAGCCTGCTGACACCAGGATCTTAGCCTGGAGAGGCCTGTGTCAGACTCCTGAACTACGGGACTGCTTAAGATCATTAACTTGTGCTGTTCTAGGCCACCAGGTTTGTGGGAATTTATTACGACAGCAACCGATATACCCAAAGCGTATTTTTTTTTTCAAGTTATCTTTCTGCTGCCCTCTTTATCTCCAGCCTAATGGGATTATCAAGAGTACAGAGGCCATGAAGTAAACAGACAAGCCCCTCATCACGCGCCACACCCTCCCGCCCTCCCACGGGGAATGACACATACTGAACCTGCAGGTGCTGACATTCTGAATTCCAGACTCCCGGCACGGGCAGAAGCCCTCATTGGGTGGGTAGACGGACCCGTTGGCAAATAAGGTGTTGGGAGCCACGAAGCGAAAGGTGGGGATGCCTTCGAACACCCCCTGCTCCTTGTAGATGAGCTTCATGGACCTGCGGGGACAAACGATGGAGGATGGCACCCCAGAAGGCGGTGGCTGGAAGTGGGTGGCCCGAGTTGAGCCACGCCCCACGGGCACGGCCACCCCCCCACCCCGCCCCGGGTCCCAGCAGCCGCCGTCTCTCGCCTGGCGAATTGCAGTGACCTCCCTTATGGGTCTCCCTGCCTCCCCCGCCTACGCCAATCCATTCTCCACAAGCAGACGGAGCTTTAAAACAAGGACAGAAGATATCGCGACCCCACTTAGAACTGCAATTGCTTCCAGTCTAATCTAGAATAAGATCTAATGTCCTCACCATGGCCCACGAGCTTGTAGAGGGTCCGGCCCCTGCCCACCTGTGCTGCACCCCACAGGTGGTATTCCTCCCACGTGCTCCATCCTGCCCCAGGGCCTTTGTATCTGCTGCTCCTGGTGCCTGGAATGTTCCTCTCATCCCCACGGTCAGACCTCAGTTCCTCACTCAGGTCGCGGTTCGGCTGTCAGCTCCGTAGGCAGCAGCCACGTGACCGACACCCTATTCCCTCTCCTTTCGCTCACCCTGCCGTATTTCTCAGAGGCACTTCTAACCTCGAACATGGGCTGTGGATCAGAACCACTCCGCCCGTGCTGTCCACGGGGGCCGCTCAGCACACGTGGCCTTAGAGCCCTTGAAACAGGGCCAGTCCAAGTTAGGATGCAGCTCTGCATGTCAAATGCACTCCACATTTCTGCGACTTGATACCCCCAAACAATGGAAAACCGCTCTTCAATATTTTACATTTGTTTACACATTGTGAAATGATACCATTCTGGATCTCCTGGGTCCAACAAAACATCATTACAATTAATTTCACCTATTTCTCGCTACTTCTCTTTAATGCGGCCACTAGAAAGTTTTAAACTGCAGATGGGACTTGAATTATATTTTTATTGGAGAGTGCTGGCCTAGACAATAGTATCACGTCAATGCTAAATTTCCTCATATTGGTGACATGATGTGGTTATGTAAGAAAATGTCGTTTTTAGAAAACACCCACTGAAGTATTTAGGCGTCCAATGTACTCTCAAAGGGTCCAGGAAAAATATACAGAAGGAGAGAGAGAGAAAGAGAGAAGTGTGGGATGAGGATAAAGCAGAAGGGGCCAAAGAGAAACAACGGGGAAACTGGGGAAGGCCAGGCGGAGAAAGTTGCACATTCTCGCAACTTTCCTCTAGGTTGAAATTCCTAACTTTAAGAAGTGAACACACGCAGAGCAAAAGCACCTCCGCTCTCTGACACTCCCCTGGGGTGCGTGGGCCTGAGTCCCCCGCCAGGACATGACTCCCAGGGAACAGAGACGGGGCCCATCTTGTCTCTGCAGGGACCCCAGTGTCTCGCACAGACAGGGCTCCATCAAGCTTTGCTGGGGAGGCAGGTGGGTCGGAGTTCACATCAGTGAGATCCCAAGCAAAGCGTTTTCCCAGAGTGGCCTGAACAGAGAAGCCGAGGACAGGGCAGCACCCAGAGAAGAGCTCTAGGAGCCACTGTCTCTTCTCACCCCTCGGCCGGGGCCACTGCAATTGTTCAGCCCCAAGCTGACCTCCGAGGCTGCTACTCTGGAGACTGAAGGGGCTTCAGGAAAGGCACCCAGATGTCACAGCATCCGACGGGAAATTAGGGCAGCCAGACAAACAGCACAGGGAGCCCATCGCTTGCCTTATTGCACGGTCCCCTGCAATCCTGCCCATTTCCTGCCCACCACGACCGAGCTCCAACAACCGCCAGCAGCCTCTCTCTGGGCCTTGCAAAAGCACCAGCAATTGGCGTTTGGCTCTTCATGGTGCAACCAAAGAGAATTCAAGATGGCGCCAAGGGCCGGTGGACACACAGAGAGCCAAGCGCTTTGCAAGTTCACGCCAAAAGCCACTTGATTCGGCTCTGAGCAGCCACAAAGCAGATTTCCCAGGAGGTCCGGAATGTCCCAGGTCAGGGTAATTACCGGCAGGCCTCGGGGCTGTAGAATTCCAGCGAGGATTCAGGAGTCATAAATGGTGCCCACATCTGCCCGGAAGTCCCATTAATCATGTTGCACTGATCGGAATGCCAGAAGTTGACCTGTGGGGACGCAAGGCCTCTTAAAGAAATGCTCTTGGGCATTTCCTGCCTAACTTGGAGCTGTGACTTCATGGGCCATGTGCCCTGGGAGATGTCACCAACCAATTGACAGCAGCCTGTCCCCTCGGAGAGACAGCCTGGTGCAAGGTGAGCAGGCTGTGTAGACAGATAGCCAGAGACACTGTCGACTGCAGCTCCCCACTCCCTAACCATGGATCCCTGAATGTGCAACTCTGCTGGGGACTCAGTTACTTCATCTGTAAAATGGACCTGTCACTCACATCTCCAAGAACCACAGTGAGCAGGGGACACTGACCTCCTCACCTCTCAGAGGGAAGGACACTTCCTGAAAACAGATCAAGTTAGAAAGTAGCCCAGTAAATAAAATATTTAAAATAATAATGGTGGCTACCAGATCTCAAAACAGTAGTTGCCTCTGGGGAGTGAGACCTGGACAGAAAAAAGAACAGACT
Organism: Balaenoptera borealis; assembly: GCF_965194805.1. Lineage (NCBI taxonomy): Eukaryota > Metazoa > Chordata > Mammalia > Artiodactyla > Balaenopteridae > Balaenoptera > Balaenoptera borealis. The sequence continues at coordinate 86,312,096 of NC_138875.1, forward strand.
TCTCACATTCTACCCCTCTGTCCTAGGAGAAGGTTTTTAAGCATGTGTACATTTATATATATATATATATATATATATATATATATATTTTTTTTTTTTTTTTTTTTTTTTTTTTTTTTTTGGCCGCATGTGGGATCTTAGTTCCCCGACCAGGGATCGAACCCAGGCCCCCTGAAGTGGAAGCACAGAGTCCTAACCACCGGCCCTCCAGGGAAGTCCCTGTACATTTTTATATTGAAAAAGCAAGCCAAAGAGAATTTCAGTAGCTCCCATTCGGAACGGTTATTATTGGTTGCAAATGGTAACCCTGCCACTCTGGGCACTGATGGGGAATAACCTGTCCTCCCCCCTCAGGTCTTTGCCACCATCACCCAGATGAGCGTTTGGAAGGTGTGAACACCACCACCGCACAATCATTCTCGTGCATGATAACAAAAGGCCACCAGGTAAAAAAAGCAAGTTGCAAAACAATGCACATAGGATGATTTCATTCTGCTCCAAGAGGGAAAAAAAAAAAAAAAAACGCACATGCAAATCGATACAAATAGACAGGAAGAATATACCCAACGCTGATAACTCTGGGTTTCCTCTGTGACTCAGGTGGGAGTGGGGCTGGGTGTGTGAAGTCGTACAAAGTGCAATTTATATCTATTATTTTATTTTTTCAGGCGAATGTCTTCCTGTGTTTCTAGCATAATTTTTTTTTCTACTCAATAATCTTTTACTGCAATGGATGGTTATATCATCAGTGTAATATTTTTGAAGCATTCTTGTAAGTGAAGCATCAAAGAAACAGTTCTGTTCCTAGCATACACGTAAATAATCAGTGTCTATGCCCCACACACACACCCGGAACAAAGAGCTAGGTTTTGGGTGGGGGGAGGTCCGTTTTTGTTTTTGTTTTTAGCCGCTCCTTGCGGCATGCGGAACTTCCCCGACCAGGGATTGAACCCGCGCCCCCTGCGGTGGAAGCCCGGAGTCTTAACCACTGGACCGCCAGGGAAGTCCTAGCTGAGCCTTAAACACAGGTAAAATCCCCAACTCTGAGAGCACCTCCCCTGCGGATGCAACCCCCTCCTGTTTTTGTTTTGTTTTCTTTTCTTAATTGGAGCCTAGTTGATTAACAATGTTGTGTTAGTTTCAGGTGTACAGCAAAGTGATTCCGTTATGCATATACGTGTATCTATTCTTTTTCAAACTCCTTTCCCATTTAGGTTATTACAGAATACTGAGCAGTGTTTCCTGTGCTATACAGTAGGTCCCTGTTGGTTATCTATTTTATATATAGCAGTGTGGACATGTCAATCCCAAGCCCCTGTTTTAAGAGGAAGAAGGTGCACGGGGTGGCCGGCCCTGGCAGCCCCTGCCATCCCTACCCGGCCCCTGTACAGGACGGCCGGCGCCTCTCGCCCTCACCTTGCTGACCCCGTTCCACTTGTCCACGAGATGGATCCTGCTGAAGTTTTTGACCCCCGTGAACACGGTGAAGAGCCCGGAATCGGAGTTGTTGAGCTGCAGACAACGGCAGAGAATGACACCTTTAAGCCCCAGGATGGAGGCAAAGGACCCGGGGACCAGTACGCAAGCCAGCCCGCTTAGTTACAGGCTGCTCCCTCCTCACCCGGAGGGCAGGGGCCTCGTTATGCTGTTCACCGTTGCATCCCCAGCACCTGGGGGTCAAGAGGAGGAGGACTTGGGGGCTTTCTAGGAGGGACCCTCCCCTGATGACAGCATCCGTCCTAGAAAGAGTCCCACCTTCCCTCCCAGACTCTAGGAGAGTCTGGTTCTCCTCCTAGGTGAATGGTAGGGTCACCCATTACTCCCCCCAAATGAAAATAAAGCATGGCCACGTGACCTCTTTGATCAGTGAAAACGATCAATGAGGAGAGAAGTGGTTTGTCACTTCCAGGTGGGAGCTTTAAGATCCAGTGCATGCAAATTTCTGTCGCTGCTACAGAAACCAGGGAAGTGTGTGTCCAGCTGGAGCCTCCCTCAGCCTGGGTCCCTGAGTGACAACGAAGAGCAGAGGCCCCCTGGCCACCCGCACTGGACACGGCATACAGGCAAGAGATAAACTTTTGTTGTTTTAAGCCACTGAGATTTGGGGGCTGCTAAACCTGGCGTATCCTGAAGCATACAGGCACACAGGACATGATGTTTATCAAGTACTTTCTAGACAGGAAGCACAGGCTTTGGCACTCTGAGGGTATTTCTTAGAAAAAGATTTCTAATTCAGAGCAAAAACATGCAAAGCGTACAAAGAAATGAGTGACTGCTGGGTAAAATCTAGAAAGCACCCTTTTACCTCCGAGGATGCCATACAATGTAAGGTGTAGCACCCATTAGGAACTCAATAGGGGTTGTTTAGTGGCCGAATAGCTACATCGATTACTGACTGGTTAGGCCAACAGGGCCCAAGTTCAAAGGCTGCTCTGGCTTCCTAATATCTGTGTGTTCTGTCACCTGTCCATTCGGAGCTTCATGAGCCCAAACTTTAGCCAATATAAGGGGCAGTAACAGGAGCCACTATGAAGAGGTATTGAGAATATTAAAAGAGCTAATGTGTAAAAACTGCTGAGCACAGTGTCTGAGAAATAATAAGAACTCAAAATGCTTTATTATTATTGTTATTATTATTAATAAATGTTCACCCAAAAGGATACTAACACAATAATTATAATAGACAAAGTGTATCAGAGACTGCTAGTTACTACCCAAAGCCCATTCTCCCCTTTCTCCTTCATAACAAAACCCAAACCTCACTCAGGGCATCAACACACTAGCTAAAAGGTAACATTTTCCAGCTTGCCTTGCAGCTAAGTGTAGCCACATGACTAAGTTCTGGGCAATGGAAAGCAAGTGGAAATTGGTTTTCTCCCTCCTGAAGAGGGAAACAGCTGGGACATGCTGTTTTGTCCTCAACTCCCCTGACTGCCCCTAAAACCCCCACCACTTCATCCTTCCTGCTGCTGCCTAGAATGTGGATGTGATAGCTGGTGCTCTAGCAGCCATCTTGGGCCATGTGGTAATCTTGAGTATGGAAACCATACCCTCAGGAGGACAAAGCAGAGTAGTAGAAGAATTCTAGATCGCTGAAGAGTGTGAAACCACCACAGGAACACTGAACAGTCACTGCTGGACTGTTATTTTGGGATTCCCACTATACATACTCAAAAATAAGTTTTAACATGTTACTCAATTGGTAATAACTTTCATTTGTTTACAAGTTTACAGTTTGCTTTGACAAGAATCATGTCACTTACCTTAAACTTGCCAACTTACCCACACACCCAGAACCTGTCATCCTAGTCAAAAATGTACTGAGCAGCTATCATGTGCCCAGAACAGAATCACGATTTCTCCCTCCCACTGCCCCAACACCAGATCAGTGCAGCCCCAAAAGGAGGTTGAGGCTGGAGCAACTCAGAGGGCTGGTTACAATTTGTGGTTGAGGGAGCCAAGGTCAGGGATCTGACTCTACATCAGATCATGACTCAGGATCCCAACCACTGACCCTACTAGGTTACCAGGGATCAAGATTAAGAAAAAGCAGGCAACTCAGAGCGATGCTATAGTTGACATTTGTGACCCACCTCCCCAGCAGCCATTCCCCTTTCTTTCAGCACCAGTCACATCATTTGAGCCTGGATCAAGCTGCACCTGAAACCACCCCTAGAGTTTTCAATTATATAAGCCAATGAATTCTCTATTTTGCTTAAGCCAGTTTGAGTTAGATTTTCTGTAATTTACAACCCACAGCTCCTGGGCCCCCAGCCAGCTCCAAAAGCGAGCTGGTAACCGGTTCCCAGGCTGTGTCAGTGGAGGACAAGACAGAGGTCCTGAACTTCCCACTGGGTTACACTTACCTCAGCAAATAACCCGAACTTGCCCTTGAAGGGGAACATGTTTGGGAAGTACTTATTGATGAGGTGGATGAGGGGGTCCTCATAGCCCCACATGATCTCGCTGACAGTGCGGTTCATGAAGGCACGTTCACCAAGGGTGCTGAACGCCAAGGTCATGATCAGCTTCAGGCTCATGGGCCCATTCTCCATCATCATTGCTGCACTCTGCAGAGCCAGGGGACACCACGGGTTAGAGGCCAGACACAGCTGGTCTGTCCTCCCTGAACTTCAAGCCAGGCTTCAAGGCACAGCCCATCTAGAGAAACGTTCAGGCCTAGAAGGGTCCCTGCAGTGGACATGCAGGGCATCTGGGTCATCCGGAACCATTCCCTGATCCTTCAGGAATAGGACCACCTGTGCTCTTGAGTTCAGGCTGAGTTAACTCCACCCCTAGCCCCACAGGCAGGCATGTGGCTTAGGCCTGGCCAATCAGAAACGTTCCTCTTGGGACTTCCCTGGTGGTCCAGTGGTTAAGAATCCGCCTTCCAATGCAGGGGACGCGGGTTCGATCCCTGGTTGGGGAACTAAGATCCCACATGCCGCAGGGCAACTAAGCCTATGCACTCTGAAGCCCACACACCACAACTAGAGAGAAGCCTGCGCGCTGCAACGAAAGATCCCACGTGCCGCAACCAAGACCCAGTGCAGCCAAATAAATAAATATTTTTAAAAAAAACAGTAAGAAAGAAACGTTCCTCTCTATGTGTATGTAGCCCAATCAGAGCCAACAAGCCACAAGGAGCCAGTCGGCTGGGACTGTGGGGTAGAGAGGGGAAGTGCCTGTGGCTGTGCTTGAACGTGGGGTGTGCAAGGCTGTAGCCACCCTGAGGGGCAGGTCGGCCAGAGCATGGAACCATCACAGATCCGGGCAACCTTGTTTGCACTCTGGATCAAGCCACATCTGAAACCAGACCAACTCCTGCCCTTTCAGTAACAAGAGCCCACATATGTCCTTTTTGCTTATGCCAATTTAGTATGGCATAAGCTTTTACTATGACCTTGTAACCAAAAGAATCTTCATGGAGACTCTACTCCACTTCCTTAGCAAACTCCCTCCCAAACTCCAAGACCCCAAGCACCTGTTCTACCCAATATTTGGGTGCTTAGAATTTAGGTGAATTTATTTTCTAATTTTTGCTTTCCTCTGGAGATACTGTCTTGGCACTTGGTTTATTTTTTAAAGGCACCTCATCCAAAAGCTAATCTCCACCTGTAGAAAAGGGAACAGAGCCAGCATTTCCTAAAACACAGAAGTCTGATTCCATGGGAACTCACAAGGGTCTCCTTAACATTATGATTTTTTAAAGGTAATAAATAGATGGCTTTTAAAAATCATAAAAGGATACAAAATAAAAGTCCCTCTCCAACCCCTGACCCTCCTCTTCCTATTCTTCTCCCCCAAGGCAACCCATTGCTCTGGGTTCTTGAGTATTCCTGCAGAGAGAATCTACACCAGAAGGCAGCAAACTATGGCCCGTGGGCCAAAGCCAGCCCACGGCCTGCTTTTGTACAGTCCGGGAGCTAAGAATGTTTTTTTACATTTTCAAATGGTTGAACGGAAAACAAAAGAAGACTACTCTGAAAAACATGAAAATTATATGAAACTCACATTTCCGTATCCATGAAACAGTTCCATTGGAATATAGCCACACCCACTCATTTATGTTTTTGTCTTGGGCTGCTTTTGTGTTATACTGGCAGAGTTGAACAGCTGCAACAGAGAACATCTAGACATCCAAGCCTAAAATATCTATCTGGCCTCTTACAGAAGAAGCCCACCCTGGTCTAGGCATGTAAAAGCGCTTGTGCGTAAGTGGGTGTGTGCGTGCAAGTATTTCTCCTTTAGAAATATTATAAGTAGGGGCCTCACGCATGTGTTCTGCACCTTGCTTTTCCCCGGTTAGATAGAACTAAGAGACTGTTCCATGACGCCCCCTGCGGCCCTGCCTCCTTTTGCTGGCTGTATACTAGCCCACTGCCCGCCCGCAGTAGATTATCACAACATAACTCCACATAACACACCCTTAGGTTGTTTCTAGATGTTTGCTCTGAAAACGTTGCTGAAATAAATATCCTTGAGAACAAACATCTTTGCCCACATGTATTATTCTGTCAAGAGGACAAATTCCTACCTATAAAATTTCTGAGGTCAAAGGCACGTGCAATTTATATTGAAAATCACTACCTTCCAACAGCTCATACCAGTTCCGTGCCTAACGACAGTATCTGTTTCCACACACGCTCCTAAGTCCTGGGCGTTATCACACAGTCTTTGCCAACCAGCTCGGTGGGAGAAAATGACTTCACTGCCAAAACATGCGTATCTCTGAGGGGGGCAGCTGCAAGGCTTTGGGCTGCATTTTCTGAGCTTCTGTCCTGTCCACCCAACAGACTGACCAGGTGCCTTCACGTCTGATCCTGAGCCCGGCCCAGGGCCAGGCCCAGAGCAAATGCCTGATGACCTTCAACTGGGTGGACAGAGGATTGAATGGAGGGCTGAGTGCCACAGAGGGCAGACTCATAGCCCAAACTTCGTAGGTTCAAAACCTTAATCAGCTACTCACTAGCTGAGCGACCTTAGGTAAGTCACCTAACCTCTCTGTTCTTCAGTTCTCCTCCTCTACAAATGGAGAAAATAATGGTACCTAACGATCATGGGATCGCTGACAAGTAAACAAGGTAACATGTGTACAGCCTTAAACACAAGTTCTAACACGCAGTGTTAGCAAGATGCTCAGCCAGCAGGCCTGAGAATGCGCTCTCTAGAAAGGCCTCCTGGCCAGGCTGGCCTTTGGCTGGTGTCTGAGATGCTGGCTTTAGGAGGGCTCCCACCACCCCCTAACTAAGAGGGGCTCACTGCGCCTGGACTGTACCAACGTGGTTTACGCGGACCACCTGCTTTCCTGGGATCTGGGTCCGTGCCAGGCAGAGGGCACCAACGTGACCAGCCCCCGATAAACACCCTGGACGCTGAGTCTCTAGTGGGCGCTCCTGGTGGAGGACACCCACCTGTGTTGTCACAAGTCACCGCTGAAGGAATGCAGCGTGTGCTGCGTGACTCCCCTGGGAGAGGGTTCTGGAAGCCTGCGTCTGGCCTCCACCCCACGCGCCCCTTCCCTCTGCTGATTCTGTTCTGTCTCCTTCCACTCTACCAAGCCATAGCCAAGAGCAAGACCGCATCTGCTGGGCCCTGTGAGCCCTCCTAGTGAGTCAGCGAACCTGGGGGTGGCCTTGGGGACCCCGACACTCATGGCAGGCAGCAAATCCAGCTACTACCATGACTCTCTCCTGCAGAGAACGGACGCCCTGCCCTTCACCTCCCCCTAAACACCACAGACGACGACACGGACCCCCATTCAGCACCGCCCCCCCGCCAGTACCTCCTTTTGGAGATTTTAGATTTGCAGAATTGAAAAGAGGAAGACCATGACTTTGGCCAATATCCCCAAACCAGAGCCCAGAATGCACCCAGGAAGCCCACCGGGCTTAATGTCACCGCAGGAGCCACAGGCTGTGCCCTCAAGGGACTGACCGGTACAGGGGGCAGACAGAGAGACAGAAGGGGCGCCTCACCAAGACCAGGATGTTGGGCATGACGATACTGTCGCTCTCCAGGCCGCGGGACTTGTCAGGCTGGAACTGGAAGCTGCGGTACTCGAGGAAGGACACCGTGTCGTTGTCATTGAAGGTGATGTTGCTCTTGTGTCTGAACTCCCTGTGGGCGGGGAAGCCGGTGGGTCAGCTGCCTGGGAGCCAGGGGCCCTCGGATGTCTGCACCGAGCTTGGCCGCCTCCCCCCCCATCTGTCCTCCCGCCGCCTGCCCACTGCGGGACACGGCACCAAAGCCTCTGTAACCAAATCCCAACATGCCCCCTCCCCCTGGCCAAGCCACCGCTGTCCCTCATCAGTCTCTTCCCGGGCTGCCCTGCTCCTCCGGGGTAGGCGGGGAGGATGGTGGATAGGAATATGCACTCTGAAGACAGAGGGTGGGGACTTGAATCCTGTCTCCACCATTTACTACCCCAGCCTCAGTTTTCCCACCTATAAAATGGGAGTAATGGGACTTCCCTGCCGGTCCAGGGGTTAAGACTCCGCACTTCCGTTGCAGGGGGCACGGGTTCAATCCCCGGTCGGGAACTAAGACCCCACATGCCGCAGGGCGAGGCCAAAAATAAAATAAAATAAAATGGGAGTAATAACAAAACCTACTTCATTAGGTCCCTACTTGTGAGGATTAAGTGAGTTAACGCACATCAAGCAATTAAAATGGTTGTCAGATGCATAGAAAACATTACAAATCAGCTGCAAGTTTCATTGCTGTTATGCTGTCATTATTCTCTCTTGTTCTGCAAACTGTTCTCCACAGAGCATCCAGAAGAATCTTTGGAAAGGGGAAATCAGATCACGTCATCCTCTCGCCCACTACCCTCCTTTGCACACAGGATAAAATCAAGCTCCTACTGTGGCCTCCGGGGTCCTCACCATCTGACCCCATCCCGTTCTCGGGCCTCCTCTCTCCCACTATCCCCCTCACTCCTAACACGCCAGCATTTACGCTGCTTGGTTTTACCTTACTTGTCCACTTGTTTATTCCCTCCCCGCTCCCCATCAGAATGTCAGCTCTGTGAGGCAGGGGCTTTTGTCTGCCTTTAACAGTGAACTGGGGGACTTCCCTGGGGGTCCAGCAGCTAAGACTCTGCACCCCCAACGCAGGGGGCTTGGGTTCAATCCCTGGTCAGGGAACTAGATCCCACACGCATGCCACAACTAAGAGTTTGCATGCCGCAACTAAGGAGCCTGCCTGCCGCAACTAAGACCTAGAGCAGCCAAATAAATAAATAAATATTTAAAAAAACAAAACAAAAACAGTGAGCTGGCACAGTGCCTGGCACACAGGAGGCACTCAATAAACGCTTACGGAATGAAGGAATAAATAGGAACTTTGGCAAACCAGACTCAGCTCTGACATAGAAGCCTTTCACGGGTGAGCTAAGCCAGGATCACAGTTTCCTGAGGGCACAACGGGCAGAACAAGAAATCGGGCCTCATATTCCAACAGGCCTCCCTGCCTCTTGGAAAACTGCTCAGGCCAATCCAACGAGCCCAGTAGCCACTGGAGATCTGCACCCTCCCAAAGAAAACGATCAAACGAAGAGGCTGCGGCAGCAGTGGTCAGAATGGAACGGAGCAGGACCCCAACAAATCCCTTCCATGTCCCCCATTTTTTGTTTGCAGGAAATAGGCTTCATTCAGCTTCCTTGACCTCCCCTGAGTTCCGAAGGGTAGATTCAAACAGTTGCTCATCAGGGGAGGGAGGGGATGCAGAAACAAAGGAGGAGCAGTCAGGAGACAATAGTGCCGCCTTGGGGCAGGGTCCTGGTTCCCCCTCGAGGGATACACAGAACACTATCTTTCAGTTCTTCTGTAGGAACTAAGGCCCCCACCCAGGTGGAGGATGGTAACTTCAGGCCGAGCACAAGATTCCTGGGACACCATCTTGTTACCTCACCACCAACCAATCAGAAGAAAGTCTGCACACAGTGGGAGGTGATGAAGACTCTGACCCCATCCCCAAATGATTTCCCTTGAAAAACTTCCATGCTCAAGCAGAATCTTTGGAATTGGTTTTTGGACATGAGTCTGCCTTCTCACCAGGTTGCTGGCCTCCTGAATAAAGCAACCTTTCCTTTCCAACCAACACTTGCCTTTTTTTTTTTTTTTTTTTTTTACTTTTTGGCCGCACCTCACGGCATGTAGGATCTTAGTTCCCCGACCAGGGGAACTGTGCCCCCTTCAGTGGAAGCTCGGAGTCTTAGCCACTGGACCGCCAGGGAAGGCCCAACACTTGCCTTCTGAGCGGCGAGCAGCTGAACTCAGGTAACAATAATATGTTAACAGCTCATGTTTATTGAGCACTTACTACATGCCAGGCACTGTGCTGGGCTTTCTGCTAACCATCTTATCCAATCCTCATAACCACCCACAGTGCGTACTGTCATCCCCATTTTACAGAGGGGGAAACTGAGGCACAGGGAAGGAAAGGCCTATGCCCACAGTCAGAGAGCTGTTGAGTGGCAAAGCCAGGCAGTCGCTCTCCAAGTCTCAAGCGCTAGAGCACCAGATTGGGAGAAGCAGAGTGACCGTGAACAAGCCCCACTACTGCGAGGAGCCTGCTTCCTCATCTGTAAAATGGGGTGATGACCTGAGTCCCAGCCCAGCCCCCTTCATCCTCACCTGTACACGTAGGGTCCGCGCTCCCGCACCTGCGGCCTCTGGCCTTGGAGGATGTCCCTGGGGTTGATGACATCGAAAAAGTAGACAGAGAGGTAGAAGGGGACGGGGATCTCCTTCCACATGTTGAAGGACAGGCTGCTGGGGTCGATGCGCACATTCTGTGGGGGATGAGACAAATAGGTCAGTTAGGAGGAGGGCCAGGGCGCCCGCCCACCTACCCACCCTACCACGCGGCTCCAAAACAGCTGCCCGGTGCCAGCCTGTGCTGCAGACTCCACAGGCACATCAGGGAAGGGGTTCCCTGGAGGGGGGTGCTCTGGGGGCAGGAGGAGGTGGGAATGCTGCTCTGGAGTTGACATAATTAATGTTAATAGGTAATATTATTTTTATGTGGTATTTTTTTTTTATAAATTTATTTTATTTTTTATTTATTTTATTTTTGGCTGCGTTGGGTCTTTGTTGCTGCGCGCAGGCTTTCGCTAGTTGCGGCGAGCGGGGGCTACTGTTGGTTGCGGTGCGCGGGCTTCTCATTGCGGTGGCTTCTCTTGTTGCCGAGCACAGGTTCTAGGCACGTGAGCTTCAGTAGTTGTGGCACATGGGCATAGTTGCTCCGCAGCTTGTGGGATCTTCCTAGACCAGAGATCAAACCCGTATCCCCTGCATTGGCAGGCGGATTCTTAACCACTGCACCACCAGGGAAGCCCCTATGTGTTATTTTAAAAATGTGTTTTCATAACGGCAGCCTGATTGGGGGACCAGGAGGTGGCCGCTGCTTGACCACAGCACTTGGCACCCGGTGGAAAGTGGGCTCTGTGTGCCAAATGCGTCATTCATTCATTCACTCATTCATTCAACACACATTTTTTAAAAACTTTAGTATAATTGATTTACAATGTTCAGGTGTACAGCAAAATATTCAATTTTACATATATATATATTCTTTTTCAGATTCTTTTCTATTATAGGTTATTATAAGATATTGAATATAGTTCCTCGTGCTATACAGTAGGTCCTTCTTGTTTACCTACTTTATATATAGTAGTGTGTATCTGTTAATCCCAAATTCCTAATTTAGCCCTCCCCACCCCATTTCCCCCTTTGGTGACCATAAGTTTGTTTTCTATGTCTGTCAACACACATTTATTGAGCACCTACTACATGTCAGGCCCTCTTCTAAGAGCTGGGGATAGGAGAGCGAACAAGACAGACCCAGATCTCCAATGTCGTGGGGCTCTTATTCCAGTAGGGGAAAGGTCTTCAATAATTAGGATAAAGTGCATGCTATGTGACAGGGCGTAGTGAAAACACAGCAGGGACAGGGAAGAAGACTGCAATTTTAAACAGAGGAGTCAGGCAGGTGAAATGTAAGGAAAAACAAAAGACCAAAACTAAACCAAAATTAAAAACTAAGGGCACTGAGGGGAACACGTGTATTTGGTGGTGGTGGGTAATTCCATGTAGAAGCCACAGCCCGTGCAAAGGCCCTGAGGCAGAGAGGAGTTGAGACAGAGCATTCAGGAACAGCAAGGAGGCCAGCATGGCCAGAGCAGAGCCTATGAGGGGGAGAGCAGAAGGAGATGAGAACAGAAGCAGTTTTCCACGAAAAGCCAGCAAGGCAGAAATTTATATAAACTATAAATCTCCAGATGTATAAAGCTTGGCCAAAACTTGATTTCCTTAAACGGCGGAAGATAACAGGTCTGAAGCTCACTCGGCGAGTCTGTCTGTCAGATACACTGGCCTCTAATCCCTGCTTCGCTCCTCAGCTCTGAGCTCCCTGTCCCAGTGACACAGGAGGTCCCCCAAGTGCCACCCAACCCCGACCCCGCCCAGCCTGACCCAGCCCATCAGATAGACGCTCGATATTGCAAAGCTAGATGTCTGGGCAGCTTGCGTCACCCTCACCCTTTCTTTGAACGTGGTTTTCCAGGACAAGGACAGCCACCCCCACTGTCCCCAAACAGACTGTCCCAGAACCAATGGGCAGCAGCCCCAGAGGAGGCAGAAGGCTGGAGCTGGAGGTCAGGCTCGGCCCCATGTCCCCAACTGGCAGGCTCTGGGAAGGAGCAGATTTGGAGGGAGTCTGACCCGAGGGCCCTTCGGGCAAGTTAGTCGGCCCTGAACCTCAGTTTTCCCATCTGTACAATGGGGCCAGTGACTCTGTAGCCTCAGCTGTGCCTCATTTAACCTACGTGGCATTTAAATGAAGAAAAGTTGAACTCATTGCCAAGAACAAAAAACTGGGAGATTTAACATAAAATCTGGACTTCAGGGTTCTCTTGAAAATATCAGGAGATCAGAGACTTGCCTTCAGGTGTAACAATCCTTTATTGATAAACACGTCTTCCTACCAGCTACGGGAGTCACAAGGATCATTTTTATAACCCGAGCATCCAGTACCTGCAAATAAAGGTGACTAGTAAACATGGTTCGTACAAAGCAACAAAAAAGGGTATTTCCCTGCTGGAGAGGGTGTGGAGAAAAGAGAACCCTCCTACACTGTTGGTGGGAATGTAAATTGGTGCAGCCACTATGGAGAACAGTATGGAGGTTCCTCAAAAAACTAAAAATAGATTACCATATGATCCAGCAATCCTACCCTTGGGCATGTATCCGGAGAAAACTCTAATTCGAAAAGATACGTGCACCCCAATGTTCACAGCAGCACTATTTACAATAGCCAGGTCATGGAAGCAACCTAAATGTCCATCGACAGATGAATGGATAAAGAAGATGTGGTACACATATACAGTGGAATATTACTCAGCCATAAAAAAGAATGAAATCATGCCATTTGCAGCAACATGGATGGACCTAGAGATGATCATACTAAGTGAAGTAAGTCAGACAGAGAAAGACAAATATCATACATATCACTTGTATGTGGAATCTAAAAAAAAATGATACAAATGAACTTATTTACAAAACAGAAACAGACTCACAGACACAGAAAACAAATTTACGGTTACCAAAGGGAAATTAGGAGGTTGGGATTAACATATGGACACTACTATATATAAATCACTTAGTTGTACACCTGAAACTAACACAACAGTGTAAATCAACTATACTCCAATATAAAACTAAAAAAAAAAAAAAAAAACGAGCATTTCCCAAGCGGGCCTGTGTGTCAGGTGCTTGTTCTAGACTCTTCGCTGCATTGTCACTTCCCTGACTAGCACCACGATCCTTCGAGGCAGCCACTATTATTATTATTATCATTATTATTACTGTTATTATTATTGGTTTCCTTTGTCAGTTTTAATGAAGACGTAAGTGAGGGAGTTCGGTGCGGGGTGCAGGAGGAGCCTGGGTTCAGTGTGACAGGTGACACCTGACCTCTTCTGTGCGAGGGAAAAGGCCACAAGACCCTGGTGGGGGCCGGCCCTGAGCGCTCCTCTCCCGAGTTTAAGGCAGGGAGGGGGAAGCCAGCATCCGGGCCTCCCAGCCCCCAGCTCTAGAGCTGCAGAGCCCAATGAGGGCACATCCCGGGCCGGCCAGGAGAAGGGGAGGAGGAACGGAGTGGCAGTCCCCGTGTACAGCTGTAGGGAGGGCCCGTCCCCGGCTCAGTCCTGACACATACAACCAAGAGGGCAATTCGGGTGAGCATGGAGGTGGGGGGGAGACATGGTGAACGGAAGGGGTCACCCCCCCAAAAACAAAGGCAGCAGCTGCAACTTCTCTCCGGGCCCCTGAGGTCCCCGGGGCTTGGGTTTTTCCAGCTCCTCCCATGTTTTGTGAGCTGCCAGAAATCCAGATGTTTCTATGGCATCTCCCAATTGTTTCAATGGCAGCAACTTGTTTTTCAAAATCAAACACACCCGGGAGGCAGATCGCACATCTTCAGGCCACGGCTGGACCGCCGGGATGCTCCTTTGCACCATATCCCGGAGGGGGTGACCTCTCCGTGTTAGGGCGGGGGCGGGACTGGGGCCCGCGAGGCTGGGTAGCTCTTCCCCTCCCCGCTGGCCCACAGCAGGTCCCACCCCAGAGGCCATTCCCCCGCTCCCTCCCACCAGCCACAGGCTTGGAGAGGGGAATTCAAACGTCAGCCTGGAGGCTGCTGGGGGGGTTGCAGGCGGGGGGCGGGGGCGGGGGGCGGTTGTCAGTCATGCAGGATGGAAATCCTCAAATTTTAACCCAAAGCAACCAAGATAGGCCCACAGGGAGGAGCGACAGAGGGGCGGTGCCATCATGCCCTCTCTCCATCCCCCATCCACAGAACAGATACACACGGGGCTAGTAGGTAGGGGGCCCGCCCGTCCTGGCTTCAGTCAGCGCACTCGGCCGGGAGAAAACGCGACATCAATCCAGTTTCCTACTTTTTACGTGTTTGGGATAAAACGTAACAGGGAAGAGCCAAATCTGACTACCTGTTGGATCTGTTTCTTTTACTTTAACCTTTGCTTCCTGTTGCTTTTGTTCACTAAAAGGATATTGTCTATACATAATGACCTGCCTCGGGGAACCCTGCTCCTCTGCCTGAATGTTAAACCGAAGTGCCTTTGTTCAGGGACGCATCCTGACCCTGTCCACCTGGGGACGGCTGCAAGAAAGAAGAAAGGAACACGTCCCCTCCCCGAGGCTGGCCATTCCAGGGGAGATTCGCAAAACTTATGGCCTTTGTACTGTACTTCCTCATCTCCTCCCCATCTCTGTGCTATAAAAGAAACTAGCATCCAAACCCTGATAAGATGGTTACTTTGAGACATTAGTCGGCTGTCTTCTCCGTCTGCTGGCTTTACGAATGAATGAATATACGAATGAATGAATAGTCGTATAGACAATGGACCTGACAACACGGGGAGGGGGAAGGGTAAACTGGGATGAAGTGAGAGAGTGGCATGGACATATATACACTACCAAATGTGAAACAGATATCTAGTGGGAAGCAGCCGCATAGCACAGGGAGATCAGCTCGGTGCTTTGTGACCACCTAGAGGGGTGGGATAGGGAGGGTGGGAGGGAGACGCAAGAGGTAGGGGATATGGGGATATACGTATACATATAGCTGATTCACCTCGTTATACAGCAGAATCTAACACAACATTTAAAGCAATTATACTCCAATAAAAATGTTTAAAAAAAAAAATTCGTATTCCCTGCCTCAACACCTCGTCTCCGATTTATTGGTCTGTCGTGTGGCGAGCAGAGCAAGCTTGGACTCGGTAGGAAAAACATATAACGTGAGATCTACCCTCTTAGCAAATATTTAAATATACAATGCAGTATTGCTAACTCTTATTCATCATGCATAACTACTGTTACTACTACTATTACTACTACTAATAATAATAACAAACATAAATAAAGAGGTTGGGAGGAAACTTTCGGAGGTGATGGACATCTTAACAGCACAGATCGTGGTGATGGTTTCACAGGTGTATACTTCTCTCCAAACTCATCGAGTTGCATAATTATATACATATAGCTTTTTAAAATGTCAATCATACCTCAATAAAGTGGTTTAAAATTTTTAAAAAGTTTCCAGTTCCTGCTTCCCTCCCCCAGCCCTGTTTCTTGGCAAAGGTACCTGGACCCGGAGAAGGCTTTTTGGGAATTCCGGAATCCCTCTGTGCTTTCCTAATCTCCTGGCCTGCCCACCCGGTTCAAGGATAAATCAGCACCAAACTGATGAGTCACCAGATGAAGCCATGTGTCTCTCCCTCCAACAGAAGGGGTTTTGGGGCTCTGGGGTCCCACCCGTGTTCATTGGGCAATCTCCTGTGACCCAGCTCTGCCTTCTGGGATAAGTCACTGATCCTCTCTGCACCTCAGTTTCCTCATCCATAAAATGGGTATAATGATAGCGTCCAAAATAAGTGGGTGTGTAGAGGTAAAGTGCTTAGAACAGGGTCCAGTAGAGCCTGGGGACCCAGAAGGTCAGCCATGCAGTTACCTGGCACGAAGTGACCAGCCTTTCCTCCTCCCCCTGTCACTGCCCCACCTCCAGTGGGGGTTGGACTTTGCACTGCCTGCGATCCACAGGATAACTTTGATCCACAGGACCAGAGGCATCAGAACCAGGCAGCTGATTAGATAACAGTGCACAGGCCAAGCTCAGGGCCTTTTGACTAACATCTGATTCTATCCCTGCCCCCTCCACTAAGGTCAAAGATCACAGCCCGAAAACAAAGACTGAGAGAGAAGGCCAAGGTGATCCCTCGTTGGACGCCACTCCCTTTTATCCAACCAGATTCTCCAGGCTCATTCTGGACAGTCAGGAGGGCTGCCTGGAAGAGAGGGCATGTGAGCTGGGGATTGAACAAAGGAGTTGGGCTTTGCCAGGAAAAGAAGATGGGGAGGGCGGTCCTGGCAGGGGCCAAGCCTCTGCAAAGGCTAGGAAGCCTTTAAGAGCATGACTTACCTAAATGTCCATCGATCACAAATATGTTTTTAAAACAAACATCCACAATGGATAAACCAACTGCTGTGCAACCACACAATAGAATAAATGCTCGGTAACAGAAAGGAACCAACTGCTGATAAACGCCACATGGATGAACCTCAAAAGCCTATGTTAGGGACTTCCCTGGCAGTCCAGTGGTTAAGACTCTGAGCTGCCAAGGCAGGGGGCACGGGTTCGATCCCTGGCTGGGGAACTAAGATCTCGCATGCCGCACGGCGAGGCCAAAAAAAAAAAAAAAAAAAAATTAGACAAAAAAGCCTATGTTAAACTGAAAAAGCCAGATACAAAAAACTACATACTATATGATTTCACTTATATGACATTGTGGAAAAGGGAAAACTCTAGGGACGGAAACCAGGTCAGTGGTTGCCAGGGGCTCGGGGGAGGGAGGAAGCTGACTGCAAAAGGAAATCAGGAAGCTATTTGGGGTGATGAAAATGTCCCATCCCTTGATTTTGGTTGCCAAACAGGTGAGATGTATACATTTGATAAAGCTCATCAAACTACACTTAAAAAGGATGAATGTTATGGATGAACCTTGAAAACACGACACTAAGATTTTCTGACAGTTTTATTGAGATCTGATTCAGGTACCACACAATTTATCCATTTAAAGCATACGACTCAACGGTTTCTAGTCTATTCTCAGAGTTGCGCAGCCATCACCACCATCTAATTTCAGAACATTTTCATCACCTAAAACAAAACCGCATTAGCACTCAATTCTCTGCCCCAGCCCCTGGCAACCACCAATCTACTTTCTGTCTCTATGGATTTGCCTTTTCTCAGATAAAGAGAATCATACAAGTCTTCAAATGTGTCCATAATTCTCTATTTCTTAAAAACAAGCAGAGACACTAAAGGCCACATATGTCTTCTTTCACTTAGCAAAATGTTATCGAGGTCTTGATCATTCATCCTTTTTATGTGTAGTTTGTTGAGATTTATCCAATGTATATACCTCACCAGTGTGGCAACTAAAATCAAGAGATGGGACATTTTCGTCAAGGCTTTTTTAAAAGGGTGTATATGAGCACATCTATGTTCACAGCAGCATTATCCACAATAGCCAATAGGTGGAAGCAACCCAAGTGTCCATCGATGGATGAGTGGATAAATGCAACGTGGTGTATCCAATGTTATTCAGCCTTAAAAAAGAAGGAAATTCTGACACAGGTTATATACCATGGATGAACTTTGAAAACATTACGAAGTGAAATAAGCCAGTCGCAAAAGGACACACACTGTATGATTCCATGTATGTGAAGTGTCTAGAATAAGCAAGGGAGTTCCCTGGTGGCCTAGTGGTTAGGATTCCGGGTTTTCACTGCTGTGGCCCAGGTTCAATTGCTGGTCGGGGAACTGAAATCCTGCAAGCTGCGCAGCGCGGCCAAAAAAAACAAGAAGAATAGGCAAATCCATAGGGACAGAAGGCGGCCTGGTGGTTGCCAGGGGAGCATGCGGAGTGACCCCTTAACAGGTATAGGGTTTCCTTTTGGGGTGATGAAGATGTTCTGGAACTAGACAGTGCTAATGGCTGCACAACATTGTGAATGCACTAAATACCACTCAATTGTACGCTTTTTAACGGTTTAAATGGTGAGCTTTATGTTAAGTGAATCTTACCACAATTTAAAAAAGGAAAAAGATTAGCTGCAAATTAAAACGAGATATTTCCCAAAAGATGGACACAAATTAAGTCACCTGAGAAAACCAAGTGCGGGTAAAGGTGTGGGGAAACGGAGGTGCCCCAGAACGTGAGCACGGCACGCCCCCATGACCCTGCGGTCCCCTGCTCTGCACACTGGCTCTCAGACACTGCTGGCCCCGCCCAGGACCACGACCTACATGCCTGGGGCGACTGAAACAAGCTTCAGGAAAGAACATCCACCTTTCCAATATGATGCCACTTAACACTCCCAACGGATTATTTGCTCCTCAGATATTCTCTCCCGGTCCATTCTGTTTTCACAGTGTTGGTCCCCACTGACCCCAGTCATCTCACATCCCCCTATCGGATCACAGCCCACAGCTGGACAACCCTGCCCTAGAGACAGTCCCACGTGCGTGCGAGAGGGCTGCAAAAGAATCGTCGAGGGACTTCCCCGGCAGTCCAGAGGTTAAGACTCCTAGCTTCTACTGCAGGGGGCACAGGTTCGATCCCTGGTCGGGGAACTAAGATCCTGCACGCCTCGCGGTGCAGCCAAAAAAAAAAAAGAATCGTCGAATCTCGAAAAGGAACAGACAGTTCAGCAGATTCTCAGCCAGAGATAAATCGGGCTTCTGCACACAACTGTATCAGGCAAAACAAAAGGACCGGGTCTACCTGGATAAGACTCAGAGAAAGAAACTTGAGTGAAAAAAAAGGCAAGCTGCAGAAGGGTAACAGTCACTATTGGCTCTTCACATGAATTTTTCAAACACACAAAATAATGTGGAACATTTTATTTCTTGAAAATGATATTAACCTAAAAGCTGCCAGCTCAGCATTGGTCTATAAGTCCCTCCATCTGGTCTGGCCCCTGTGGCCTCTCCAGGTCCCACATCCTACCATGTCCCTGTCACTCACTCAGCCCGTCCATGCTGGCCTCCTTGCTGTCCCTTGTATATGCAGGCACACTCCTGCCCCAGGGCCTTTGCATGGGCTGTTCCCTCTGCCCTCAATGTTTTTCCTGAGGTAGCAGCATGGCCAAATCTCTCGCCCCTCCTAATCTTTCCTCACATGCCCCCTTCTCAGGAAGACCCACCCCATCCACCTCCAAATTCCTGAACACCCCCCAACCTGCTCTGGTTTTTCCGTAGTCCTTGTCACCTTCCGGCATAATTATAATTAATTGTGTCTATTGTTCTTCATCTGTCTGCCCCGCTAGATCATAAACCCACCAGGACTGGATCCTCAGCTGTACCTCCAGGGCCTGGAACAGTGCTTGGCACTTAGCAGGTGCTCAGCAATGTGAGCTCAGGAACAAATAGAATCAAAGTAGAAACGTCTAGGGAGCGGTGATCTGCCTTCTCCTTTGTGTATGTTTTTAAAAGCTCATACTTGAGGGAATTTGGGGAGGCGGGCGTGCTTCGTGGCTTGCAGGATCTTAGGTCCCTGACCAGGGATCGAACCCGGGCCCACAGCAGTGAAAGTGCCGAGTCCTAACCACTGGACCGCCAGGGAATTCCCGAGATAATTTTTTTTTTTAAAATACACAGAGAGCATGGCCCATTTGGGGCGCAAGCAGCTCAGTGGACGTGTGATGGAACAAATGAAAATTTCATGTTTCAATTAAATAAATCTTAAAAATTACAATTTTAATAAAAATGTGAGCTGCAACGTCATAGGCCAGGCCACAGCCTCAGGACTGGGGTACACGGATGATGAGACTCGGACCACTATCCCATCCAAGGGTGGGTCCACCTCCAACGGACCCCATCTCCTTTCCAGGCCAGGCAGTGAGGACCCTGCCCGGGGAAGGGGCAGAGCAGAAGTCCTGAGGCCCGGAGGATGCGGGGTGAGGGACACCAGACCAGCCTTCTGCTTCACAGAGAGGCCAGCGGAAGGCAGGGGAGAGGCCCAGGCCTCACGTGGCTGTCTCTCCAGGGACCTCAGGCCAGCCAGGCAGGCCTCCTGCACACGCATGGGATGAGCTTGGAGTAGCGAAGCAGGCAGAGGCTGAGAGGGGCCCCATGTCCCTCCAGGGACCTCTACGCTCACCCTCAGGAGCCAGCAGCCAGAGCACGGGACCTCAGCTCACAGAGGCCAGAAAAAGCATCTCCTGTCGGGTCCCGAGGGCCAGGAAGTCCGCGACCCCGGTTAAACCGCCCACCAGGAAGCCTCCTCTCGCCCACCTCCCGAGCAGTAAAGCATCTGCGTTAGGCCCCTTGGGCCGCTGGAACAAAGTCACACACTGGGTGACTTAAATCATGCATCCTCTCCCAGTTCCGGAGGCCAGAAGTCCGAAATCAAGGTGTGGGCAGGGCCGTGCTCGTTCGGGAGGCTCCAGGGGAGGCACCTAGCTTGCTCGTCCAGTTCCTGGTGGTCTCAGGCATTCCTAGGCTCGTAGCCACATCCCTCCAACCTCTTCCTCTGTCATCACATCCCCCCTCTGCGTGTCCTCTTCTTATAAGGACGTTCTTGTTGGACTTAGGGCCCACCTGACCCTTACCTTAATCACATCTGCAAAGACCCTATTTCCCAATAAGGTCACATTCGCAGGTAACAGGGGTTAGGACTTGGACATACCGTTTTTTGGGGGGGGGGACCCTATTCAGCCCAACCCAGGGGCAAAAAGCCAGGGCAAAGCGAAGTGATCAGGGTGTCGCTTGAACCCACAAGTGGCCACTGCCCTCGCACAGCACTCTCCCTGCTCCCAGGATGGCCTTGACTGCCAAATCCAAAACCCCACTCTCCAGGTGCCACCTCCTCCACGAAGCCTTTGGGGAACTACCTACAATGAGCCTGCTCTGACCTAATTAGGACCCAGGTCATTCTGTGGACAGTCACCCACCTCGTGCTAGATGATATGTTCTGAATTTAAAGATGAACAAGACGGGGCCCCTGAGAAGCTGGTGGGAGGGTCGGTGGAGTTGGAGAATCCTATCCACCATCTGTAAAGCACTGCTCAGGTAGCAAAACACTTCCACCTACCTTACCTCATTAAATTCTCAAAGGCCCATTGAACAGACACAGACACTGAAGATGGAGGGCCAAATATCACCCCGATGCCACAGGTGCAGGAAGAGACCAAGCCACAGGTCCTGCATCAACATGCAGGCCAGTGTCCTCACATTTCTCTCCCACTGGGCTCAGAGCACACAGGACAGGAGTTTTGCAAGTTAATCATTAATTTTGACCTGGCCATTGAATTGCAAAACCCAATCCCTCCCCCCGTGATAACAGGAAACACACCTCTGACCAGATGAGCCAGGAGGCTGATTCACCTGTCTGAGGCCGGGTTCTGGGACAGGACCAGACCCTTCCCACTCCAATCAGTCACTTCCTACCCCCTGCATCCGAGGGCTCCAGAGATGTCCCCAGCCCCGTGGGGCCCATGAACGCAGGGAAGACTGCAGCATGGGCTGATTCAGTCTGGAATTTGGGAACGCCACACCCTTGGCTAATGTTCCAACTTCTTTTGATTTTAAAGGTAAGAAGAATAAAAGAAAAGGTTTTTTATATAAAACCCAAGCACGTTGCTGAAACAGCGGGGTGAGTTGCTTAAGCTAAGAAGTTGAGTCATGCTTGATTCCTCCATTTCTCTCCCACCCAAAAACCATCCATCAGGAAGTCTTGCTCTAAGATGCACCAAAAATCCATCCAACCACCCCAGCTCCTATCATCATTTGCTCCGACAGATGCAGTCACCTCTTCACTGGTTTTCTCACTTTTGCTTTTGTCCCTAGTCTATTCCCCGCATAGATCAGAGTTACCCTTTTAAAAGGTACATCTGATCATGGTACTCCCCATCTCAAACACCTCCCACGGCTCCCTACTTATCTTGGAATTAAATCCAAATCTCTGACAGTGATCTATGAGGTCTTGCACCATCTGGCTCCCTGCAGCTATACCAATCGTAGCTCCCTTTGCCGTCTACCTCGCTCACTCTGATCCAGCCACACTGGCCTCACTGTTCCTGAGCCCAAGTTCCAAGATTCTGCCACAGGGCCTTTGCACTGACTGTTTGCTCCTCCAAGGGCAATCTTCCCTCCGATGCCCACATAGGTGACCCCCTCATTTCTCAAGTCTGAAGTCACTTTTTCAACGAGACCTTCCCTCAACAATATTTACTGGTTTCCCACTGCATGTCAGGCTCTGTTCTAGGTCTGGGGACTCTAGCAGTGAATGAAATGGACAAAGAGACCACCCTTTCTAAAGTAGTCCTTCCCCCATCCCATTCTATCCATCACCTGTTTTGTCTTCCCAGCATTATCAACATCAGCAATTCCTACGTATTTATTGACAAGTCCCACTTCCTGCTGCCTGGACTGCAGACATGATGGACTAAGCTACAGCAGCCACCTTGGATCATGAGGCAGTCTTGAGAATGGAAGACAGGAAGCTCAATCCCCGTGACTTCACAGAGCCACCCCACCAGCCCTGGGCAGTGTAGTCACCAGAGAAAGGTCCATTAGACTCACAAGGAGATCCTACACCATACACCAAAAGGGCTAACGTGAAAAAGAGTGACCAAAAAAAAAAAAAGAAACCTATTGGGATAAATAAGGAGTATGTGATTAACAGTTATACACTACTATATATAAAATAAATAAGCTACAAGGATTTACTGTATAACACAGGAAACAACATTCAATATCTTGTAATAAACTATAATGGAAAATAATCTGAAAAAAATATACATATAATAATAATTAAATACATATATATAACAGAGGAAAAAAAGGATAAGAAAAAGACTGACAATACCAAATGTCAGTAAGAATGTGAAGCAACCAAGAATGTTCACACACTGCTGGTGGAAGTGTAATTCGGTACAATCGCCATAGAAAGCACTGTGGCATTATCTCCTAAAGCTAAATAATGCAAATGTCCACAAACAAGTGGATGGATGACAAATGGGGGCACCTTCATACAATGGGACGTCACCCAGCAAAGAAAGAGAGTGGACGCAGATGAACCGTACGAGCACAACGTGACGAGGAGATGCTCGACACCCAGGAGACTTGGCTGTATGAGTCCGTTTATGTGCCGTTCCAGGGAACGGGCAAAGCTAATCTCTGGTGACAGGGGTGGGCGTTGACAGAAAGGGGTGCAGGAGAGCCTTCTACAGGTGAGCGTGGCAAGTGTGCACACCCACGTAAAACTTCATCAACCTCCACACCTAAGGTTGTGCACTTTCCTGTACGGATGTTAAATTTAGATTTTTTTTTTTTTTTTTTTTTTTTTTGGCTGAACCACGCAGCTTGTGGGATCTTAGTACCCCAACTAGGGATCAAACCCGTGTCCCCTGCAGTGGAAGCACAGAGCTGTAACCACTGGACTGCCAGGGAATTCCCTAAATTTAGATTTTTTTTAAATGAAAAAGAAAATTAAAGTAAAAAATGTTAATATGGAGGTGAGTGCTTTTAAGCCATTTATCACTCCCTCAAGGGGCGCCTCAGCCCACAAAGGCTCAACAAGGGGGCTGCGTTCCATCAAATCTGACCTCTGAAGCTCTCCGCCTGCCCCCTGGAGAACAGCGAGGAGACCGCTGGGGGCACGGCGTTGGGGGGGGGGCCGGGAGCGCCCCCCTACAAGCAAGGAGACCCAGCCCTACGTCTGCAGCGAGCTGCTTCCTACCTCCTAACTTCCTGCCCTTCTCCACCTACCAGCAGGGGCCCGACACAGCTTCCTGTGCCTCGGTTTCCTCATCTGTAAAAAGGGATTGGAAACAGGACCCACCTCAACAGGGGCGTCATGTTGACATAACGGGATGAGCACGGCACTTGCCCTCTGTGCACTTCCTCCCCAGACCCAGAAACCACAGTCGAATCATGAGAGAAGAAACATCTGACAAATCCCAGTAGAAGGGCATCTGACAAAACCCCTGACCAGCGCTCTGCAAAATCGTCCAGGTCACCAAAACCAAGGACGGTCTAAGAAACGGGCACGGCCGAGAGGAGCCTAAGGAGATACAATGACTCAGTGTGACCTGGTGTCCCGGACGGGATCCTGCGACAGAAAAACGAGATGAAATAGAAATTAAGGAAATCCCAACAAAGTGCCGACTTTAGCTAACACTAATGTATCACCACTGGTTCATTCGCTGTAATAAATGGACCACACTAATTAAAGACGCTAACAATAGGGAAGGCCGGGTGTGAGGTACACTCTGTACTATCTCCTCCACTTTTCTGTAAATCTAAAACTGTTCTAAAATAGGAAGCTATTGAAACACAAAACAGGACCTATCTCACAGGGCCACCGTGAGGTTCAAATCAGTGCCTGGCCAAGGCACATCAGAGCTTGACGCAAAGGAAAAATGTGAGCCCCTAGATATATTTTTTTTCCAGAACATTAAAGTCGTTGAAAAAATATTGAAATGTTTAAAAGTAGATATATGAAAAGAATATGATTTTACATTTAAATATTTTACTTAAACGGGAACCAGAATTTGTTATAATTTTACTTCCCTGGCTTTAATGGAAGCAAATTCATTGCATTAGTTTCCTATTGCCACTGTAACAAATTATCAAAAACGTACCAGCTTAAAACATCACAAATTTAGTATCTTACAGTTTTGGAGGTCAGAAGTCCAAAATAGGTCTCACCCCAAAATAGGGCTAAAATCAAGGCGTCGGCAGGGCCCGTTCCTTCTGGAGGCTCTCGGGGAGAATCCAATTCCCTGCCTGCCTTTTCCAGCTTCTAGAATCCTCCCGCATTCCTTGGCTCGTGGCGCCCTTATCACTTCAACCTCTGCTTTCATCATCACACTCTTTCTGACCCCCCTGCCTCCCTCTTACCCTTATGATGACACTGGTCCCACCCAGATAATCCCGGACAATCTCCCCATCCCCCAAATCCTTAATTTAATCACACCTGCAAAGTCCGTTTTGTCACGTGGGGCAACACATTCACAGGTCCCGGGATCAGGATGTCTTTGGGGGGCCATCGTCCCGCCTCCTACACCCACTCAGAGATGCAGGGCTTCCTCCCATACAGCCCCTTCCACACCCAGGAGCACACAAATGCCGCGGCAGAGGGACATTTGTTCCTCATGTACCGCTTCCTTTCCAGAGCACCCCTGTCTGCAGCCAACAGGCAGGGCCCCGCCGGGGACACAGTGGACCAGGTCCCGCCGAGGGAAGCCCACTGTCCTGAAGTGCAGCCCCAGGCCCAGGATGCTCGGTCCGCCCCTCCTTGTTTGAATCCCCGCCCTTTATTTGCAGCCCGAGCTTCCTTAAAAGAAACACAGGGCTGAACACAGTCTGGGTGGGACTTCGTGCAAGTGCTGCAGTCTGGGCTGGGAGGGACTTCGTTCTCAAAACTTGGATCTGCAGAGAAGCCCCTTTTGGGCTGCAGACAGGCCCCTGCCTCCTCCCGAATTCTAAGACCAAAGGACAGTCTGGCTTCACGGTGACACAAGGGTGTCCCTCAGAACAGGAACGGAGACACCCCCCCAAGGAGCTCAGCCAGCTGCAGTGTCAGCTGGGAACACGGGGCAGGAGGGACTGAGGGGCCCTAGAAGGCCAGCCTCCCCTCTCCTGGGGCAACATCAGAACCAGGGGGGGGTCTCCCCAAAGCAGGCCTCCAAAAGCCAACAGGTTCCCACAGGACAGATTGGGGGTAGCAAAGGTCAGAGGACAGAGCGATTCGGGATTCTAGGGGGCCTCGGGAAGCTTCCTGGCTGGGCAGAGACCGATCGACCACTGAGCCGCACTTCCTCAGCCCCCCAAAAGGGACCCAACCGCAGGGGGTGGGGACGCAGGGCGCTTCTGAACAGCTGATCAGGTTCATCGTTTCAAAAACTCATCGCTCTTCCTTGGAATTCATTTTCACGGGATAACAGCATCGGGGCAACATCAGGGGCAGGGGGTCTTCTGCTTCATGTCATTGTTTACCATGCACTTGTTCAAGCAGTGCTTCTCAAAGCGTGGTCCCGGGACCAGCAACGCCAGCATCACCTGGGAACTTGATAGAAAAGCTGGTTCTCAGGCCCCGTCTCAGACCTGCCGACTCAGTAATGCTGGGGGAGGGGCCCAGACATCTGGGTTTTAACAAGCCCTCCAGGGTTTCTGCTGCAGGAGAACCACCGTGTTAGAGACTCAGACGAGCCGACGTCAGATACATGCTTCAGAATAACTCGGGGAAGGAGAAATGGATGCAGGTGGTGGTACACATGAAACCGGAGGGCACGGGACTCAGTGTCCATTAATGCAGGGGAGTGGCACAGGGCAATCATCCTGTTCTCGCTCTTTTTTTTTTTTTTTTTTTTGGCCACACCCCGCGGCATGTGGACCAGGGATCAAACCCGCACCCCCTGCAGTGGAAGCGCGGAATCTTAACCACTGGACCGCCAGGGAAGTCCCGTGTTCTCTCTCTTTTTTTCATGGACATTTGAAATTTTCATAACAAGTTTTTTTTAAACCACTTAAAGATTCGAACCCCTCCCCCACCCCCAAAGAAAATGACAGGTCTTCTGTCTTCCTGAAGCCAACTCCACAAACTGTCCGATTTAGCCAGTGGATGAGTTTTGGATCACATGGTATTTCAAAATATTTGAATTTGCTGACAACATCTTAAAAACGGCAGATAGGGCTTCCCTGCTGGCGCAGTGGTTAAGAATCCGCCTGCCAATGCAGGGGACACGGGTTCGAGCCCTGGTCTGGGAAGATCCCACATGCCGTGGAGCAACTAAGCCTGTGCGCCACAACTACTGAGCCTGCGCTCTAGAGCCCACGAGCCACAACTACTGAGCCCGCGTGCCACAACTACTGAAGCCCGCACGCCTAGAGCCCGAGCTCTGCGACAAGAGAAGCCACCGCAATGAGAAGCCCGCGCACCGCAACGAAGAGTAGCTCCCGCTCGCCACAACTAGAGAAAAGCCTGCACGCAGCACCAAAGACCCAACGCAGCCAAAAATAAATAAATAAATAAATAAATAAATAATTTTTAAAAATAAAAATAAAAATGGCAGATAAATTCTGGATTTCCGGCTTCTTCTGAAAAACCAGGAGATGTGCCAGCACTGGGCCTGCCTCCCCACATGGCCCAGCCTGCTGAGCTGAGTAGCAGCTGCTCCTGGTGTGGGATCTGCTCTCCAGGTTACCACAGGCCTCACTGCTCCCTATCCCCTCACACCAGGCGGCTTCACTCACTGGAGTTGCTGCATGGCCTTCACGGGTATCTGAGTTTGCAATCCCTGTCCTACAGTAACACAGGATGAGAACATGGTACTCATTCATTCATTCCGACCCTGCCTGAGCATCTAATATGCTCAAAGCTGGTCCTCAGTGCTATGGGGGGCAAAGTTGATCAGAGAGGAGCTGAGCAGGGATTGGAAAAATGACAGGTTACTCACAAATGACTCAGACACACAATAGGAAGAGCTCAGCTCATCAAGTGTATTTATTGGCAACCACTGGCCAGCACCAGAACATCGTTTAACACTGGCAGGACTGTCACTAGGTACAACCACTTTGGAATATTGTTGGGGCACTAGCTACT
This sequence comes from Balaenoptera borealis, assembly GCF_965194805.1. NCBI lineage: Eukaryota > Metazoa > Chordata > Mammalia > Artiodactyla > Balaenopteridae > Balaenoptera > Balaenoptera borealis. The sequence continues at coordinate 86,339,796 of NC_138875.1, forward strand.
AAAGCTAAAGTCCATGCCCTACATCCCAGTAATTCCATTCCTGGGTATTACCTAAGAGAAATGAAAACACATGTCCACACAAAGACTTGTACACAAATGTTCCCGGCAGCTTTACTCCTGGTAGCCTCAAACCAGAAACAACCTAAATATTAACCAGACATCACTGTATATTCACACAGCAGTGAGAAAGAACAGCCATGTGCAACGTGGGTGGATCTCACAAGCCTAATGTTGAGCAAAGAAGCCAGACCACAACAGTACCCGCTGGCTGATTCCATTTTGATAAAGTACAAAACCAGGTAAAACTAAGCTATGCTGGAAGAAGTCAGGGTAGCGGTCACCCTTGGAGCTGGGTAGCAACAGGGGGGAGTGCAAGGGGATTCTGGGGGTGCTGCTGATTACTTAGGGATGTTCAGTTGTGAAAGTTCTGCCTGCCCGACATGTACTAGGCTAACATTGACAATGATGCCAGCATTTACTGGGTGCCAGGCAATGTGCTAAATAAGCATTCGATGTGGCAGGCCCAAAGGCGACCTTTATCCCCTCCTCCCACTAAGTGAACCCTGACTTGCTTCTAGTATTGGGGAGAAAGCCCTAAATCTCAGAGAAAATGGGCCCAGACTGTAGTCCAGGCCCATGAGTCTGTTTAACCAATGAGAAGGAAAAGGAAGTCTGCTGGCAGCTTCTGAGAAAAAAGAAGATCCTCTTCCAATAAGAGAAAGAACTGAACAGAGCCCTCCCATTGCACCATCCCTCCTTCTGGCTTTGAATGATGTGTGTGACAGTGTGATGTCTGGCGCTGTGGCAGCCATCATGAGGCTATGAGGGCAAGGCTGAGAGACTTGCATAGACACTGACCCAGTCCCCTGACATCACTGAACAGCTGAATAAATCTGGAGACATCCACCACCTCCAGTCTCTCATGAAGCACAATAATAAACCTCTGTATTATACCAGCCACTTGGAAGCAGCTTTTCTGTTGCTTGCAGCCCAAAACATCCCATTCGATGCAATGCTTGCTTTCATCTAAATATGACAATTAGTCCGTGAGGTAGGTACCATTATTTGCTTTGCTTTGTTGATGAGGAAACTGAGGCACAGAGAGATTAAACTACTTACTTGCTCAAGGGCACAAACCCAGTAGTGACAGAGGGTCCTCAACTCCAGTCTGCCCCCAAAGCCTGAGCTCTAACATTCTACTGCTTCCATAAAGGCTCACCGCAGGTGTGGATAGGTAAGGGTCACGGGGAAGGGAGAAGACTGCTGGAAAGTGCACGCAGTTCCGATCCCAGGCTCCCAGGCAAATCAAGCACAATCTCACCCTCCACCCGTAAGCCGGGGCCTCATCTGGACCCACCAACTACACCACCATGATGGGAACTCCGGGCAGTCTACTTGTCTGTGCTCTTTAGGACGAACAGTCTCCCCCAGGGCTGACTTCTGCCCCACTTTCTCCACATAATTCAGGCAGAGGACAGCCCTTCCTTCAAACACCGCAATTTCACCCCAATAATAAAGCAGCCTGTTTGCACACAAGAAAGGGCTCAGCAAACTACGGCCTGCGGGCCACATCTGGCCTGTTTCTGTTCACCCCGGGAGCTAACAACGGTTTTACATTTTTACATGTTTGAAAAAAAAAAAAACAGAAGGCTACTAACTCAAGACACATGAAAGTTACATAAAATTCACATGTTGGTGTCCACAAATAAAGCTGTCGTGGCACTCAGCCAGCCCCCTCACAGATATATCGTCCACGCAGCTTCTGCACCACGGCTGCGGAGGTGAGAGGCTGAGACAGAACCTGTTTGGCCCGTAAAGCTGAGAATATTTACTATTTGTCCTTTACAGAGAGTGTGCCAACCCCTGTCCTCTGTCCCTTGGTCCCCTGACCGGCCACATGGAGACGTGAGTACCTCCCCTTCCTCCTTCGTGGCAGCACCGAGAATCAAGTGACAAGGACATGCACTGCTCTGAAGAAGGCACCCGGGTGTAAACGGGCCACAAGGACGCTTGCTAAATGAGCTTTCCGCCACTCACCTTGGCCCTGGTTCCAGAACGCGTGCGGAAGCTTGCCAAGGTCTTGTAAGATGGCGCAACGGTGGTTTGAGCCTGGAAGAATCAGAGGCTCAGGGCTGCCTCCTCCAAAAGCTCAATCTTTTGCAAGAGGCTCAGCGTGCTGTAATCACCCTGGCCAGGGGCTGGGCAATCCGGTCTACCACCTATGAACCCGAACCGGATCCTTGACGCCCGGATTGGCGGGGCAGGGGGAGGGGCGGTAGGGGGAACGGTACTGATCCCCCCCTCAGGTTAAACCCCATCATGACTTTTTTTTTTTCTTTTTTTTTATGGCTGGGCCACTCGGCACGCGGGATCTTAGCTCCCCGACCAGGGATCAAACCCACACCCCCTGCAGTGGAAGTGTGGAGTCCTAACCACTGGACCACCAGGGAATTTCCCCCATCACTTTTTAAAATTGTGGTCAAATACACATAACAGCACAGGTACCATCTTTACCATTGTTAAGCGTACAGTTCAGTGGCATTAAGTACATTCACATTGTCATGCAATCATCCCCACCATCCGTCTCCAGAAATTTTCATCTTCCCCAACTGAAACTCTATTCCCATTAAACACTAACTCCCCTCCCCCAGCCCCTGGCACCCACCCTCTATTCTCTGTCTCTATGAATTTGCCCCCCCCATAGGGACTTCATATAAGTAGAATCACACAATATTCTACTTCATATAAGCAGAATCACACAATATGTGTCTTTTTGTGACTGGCTTTTTTCACTTAGCATAATATCCTCAAAGTTCATCCATGTTATAGCCTGTGTCAGAATTTCTTTCCTTTTTAAGGCTGAATCACATCCCAGTGTATGGATGGACCATATTCTGTTCATCCATCCGTCTAGTGATGGCCACTTGGGTTGTTTCCACCTTTTGGCTGTTGTGAATAGTGCTGCGATGAACATGAGTGTGCAAATATCTCTTCAAGTCCCTGCTTTCAATTATTTTGGATATGTACCCAGAAGTAGAATTGCTGCATCCGATGGTAATTCTATGTTTCAATTTTTTGAGGAACTGCCAGACTTTCCCACAGCAGCTGCACCATTTATATGCCCTCCAACGCTGTACAAGGGTTCCAGTTTCTCCACAACCTGACTAATCACTGTCATTTTTTTATAGCAGCCAGCCTGGTGGGCACGGGGCGATGGTTCACTGCGGTTAGGATTTGCATTCCGCTAACCATGAGTGATGTGGGGCACTTCCTCGTGTGCCTGTTGGTCACTTGCATATCTTCTTCGGAGAAATCTCTATGAAGTCCTTGGCCCATTTTCTAATCGGGTCGGTTTCTGTTGTGAATGAGTTGTCCCACCAAGAATTTAGGACCAGATTTACGGCCCACACTTTTCATCTGCTCTTGACTGCCCTCCCGGATATTTCCATCTTAGAAAACAGCTCCACCAGCCACTGAGTCCCTCAAACAGAAGTTCAAGAGACTTACTTCTCTCCTCCCCTCCCATCCCAAGTCTAATCCATCGGCATACCTGGTTCACGCTCCCTACAAGAGGAATCTTGACTCTGTTCCCTCCTTCCAATTATACTGCCTCTGCCCTGGCCCGAGGCACCCACCGTCTTCCCTGCCTCCTCTCAACCCCCCAACACCGCCTCCCCGCCCCGCAGCAGCCAGAGGGCTCTGTAAGACACGCAGCAGATCATGTCCCGCCCCCCACTCAGAACCCTCCACTGGCATCTCAAGGAATTGAAACCCAAATCTCAACTCCTCCCCATGTCCTACAAGGCCCCGGCCTGCCTCTCCCCTCTCACCACCCACTTCTCCCCAAGCCCACCGGCCTGCTTATCACATTACAGTGATAAGTTGCTTATCACTCCAATGTGATAAGCCACTTCCCACCTCCGGGCCTTTGCACTTGCTGTGCCCTGTGCCTGACGTGCTGTTCCTACGCCCAACTCCTCATCAGCTCCAACAGCCCCTCCTCAGGGAGGCCCTCCTGACCACCCACCCAAAGGAGAAGGACCCGGCCTGGGGTGTCCAGGACTGCAGCTCCCATGCCTGGTACAATGGCCAGCACACAGTACGAGCTCAGAACACACGCGCTGAAGGCTGCTTACGTCCCAAACCACAGAGAGGAGTCAAAGATCACCCTCCCCACGCCTGCCCCCCGGGGTGGAAGGACTTCTGAAACCTCAGCGGGACGCTGCCCCAGCCCCCGGCCTTTCTCCCTCGCCCGCCAAGGACACAGATGGCCAGGACTGCTGACAGCTGTACCCCACTTATCTGGGCTCCCCGGCCACCCACAAGCTGCCGGAGCCCAAGGGAGCATGGAGGTGACGTCATTCTCCTGCAGGAGAGGACAGGGAGGGCCAGGCTGCCCCCCCAAGGACAGGCTCCCACCCAGGTCTGTGGCCACAGCCACCTCCACTCCCACCTCCCCAGGCCATGACGCTCCAGGCGCCTGACACACCCTTCGTTACCACCGCCCCACTATCCCCACCACCCATCCCCATCCCCACCATCACCATCCCCACCACCATCCCCACTGCTCTCACCAGGAGTGGGCAACACTCGAAGCACTTTGCTCCCTGAGTCCTCACAACGGCTCCATGCGGTGTATGCTAACATCACCCCACCTTACAGTTGGGGAAACTGAGGCTCGGGAAGATTAGGTCACTGCCCAAGTATGGCCAGTATTCTGAATCCTCAACTCTATATATACTGCCACATATATTAAAATAATAATTACAGTCAAAAATTATGTTTTTTAATTCTTTTCATTATTCCCTCATTTGAGCAGGTAGAAAGAACAGGTGTTGCTAGAGATGAGGAAACTAAGGCAGGAGGCTTACAGTGAGCCTAAGGCCAGAAGCTGCATCAGAACCCCGAGGGGCTCCCGACTCCCCGGTTTTCCTCTGTGATGAACACGTCCATCACCCAGGACCCTGGACGGCCTCCATGAACTAAGTCTGAATTTATTCCAAAAGAAGGTTGGTAATTAACAGCCACAAGGCCAGCCTGATGCAGTAGCACTCACTCACTTCCCATTTATCAACCCACTTATCCCTCGCAGCAACAGCCATGAGGCCAGGGCTATGATTATCCCCATTTTACAGATGAGGAAATCAAGGTCTGAAGGGGCCAAGTCACTTGCCCACGGCCAAGGAGCTGGGAAGCATCAACCTGGTGAGAACGAGGTCTGCCAAGGAACAGACCTCATCCAACGGGGGCAGCCCCCGGCCGACAGCTGCCACATAGAGTTTCCAAACTGTCAGGAGTGCCTCAAAATGTAGATTTGGATCTAAATCTGCCTGTCTTTAAATGCTGGCGACCGATATAATTTTTTTTAATACCAGCGTGGACCACACAAAACACCTCTCCAGCCAGGTCTGGGTCTGGGAGAGGCTGGGCTGTAACCTTGGGACAAAAGTGAGGGTTCCAGGTTCCGCTTCTACCACCAGCTGTGTGACCTCGGGCAGGTGCCTCAACCTCTCTGAGCCGCCATGACTCTAGCCAGAAAATAAGCATAACCACAGCTCGGAGAGGGTTATGAAGACAATGAACCTGTACCACATGCAGCTTGGTGTCTGGCACATACTAAGTTCTGCCCCAAAACCTGTGAATGTGACCTTATTTAGAAAAAGGGTCTTTGCAGATTTAATTAAGGATTTCAAAGTGAGATCATCCTGGATTATGCGGGTGGACCCTAAATCCAACGATGAGTGTCCTTAGAAGAGAATACACAGAGGCAGAAATTGGAGGGATGCGGCCACAAGCCAAGGAATGCCTGGAGCCACCGGGAGCAGAAGAGACAAGGTAGGATCCTCCCCTAGAGCCTTCAGTGGGAGCACGGCCAACACCTCGATTTCAGACTTCTGGCCTCCAGAACTGGGAGAGAATACATCTCTATTCAAAACCACCCATCGGTGATCACGTGTTACGGCAGCCCCAGGAAACATATGCTCCCTGAGAAAGCTCCAGAAGACACACAGGAGCCTCCAGCAGGAAGATTTTTTCTAGAATGGATCCCGACCTGCACCTTCCTTTGCCAGGTCCCAAGGAACAGGACTCCTTCCCACGCAGGCCCGTCATCACTGCTCCGGCAGTAACAGGGAAACAGCCCCGTCCTTTGCAGCGCTCCGTGTACGAAGCCCGCAGGGCATAGAGGCAGGCCCACAGGCCACAGGAGGGTGAGTTCTGGGCCAGTACAAAGGTCTCCAAGATCCACCCCTCAGTGCCAAACCCAAGGTGGAGAAAGGCATGCAGGATCCTCAAGGGTGGGCCTGGGACAGGAGGATATCCCGGTCCCTGTGGACACAAATAATGTTTTTCAGGAAGGAACTATTAACCCAAGTTGTCTTTGGAGCCAAGACCCACTGTGGGGAAAGGCAGTGGTGACTTTTCACATTGTGCCTTTTTTTTTTTTTCTTTTTTTGAGGTTGTAACTCTCTGCACGCTTTCAATCTTTTTTCATTGTACCCCTACTGTACTTTCCTTATTTTTGACGCCAGTGGGGGCTGTCTGGGCAAGAGCTGGCCCTGCCAAGCACATCCCATCCAGCTGCCATAAGTGACGCGACCATCCGAGGCTGCTCTACCTGAATTTTAATCCGTGGGAGCTGAGAAAATCAGCCCCAACTGCAAAAGAGGACATCGGCTTTTAGAAGAAAATCAAGTTCCCAGAGAACCCAAGAACTAGGACCTGGATTTGAACCCGGAGTTCTGCGGGTCTGCAGGTCGGGCAAACACTTGGTCGTGGGTCGAATGGCGTCCCCCAGAATTCATGCCCAGCTGGAACCTCAGAAGCTGACCTAATTTGGCAATGGTGTCTTTGGAGATGTGAACAAGTTACGGATCTCGAGATGATGTCATCCTTGATTTAGGGGGGGCCCTAAATCCAATGACAGGTGTCCTTATAAGAAGAGGCAAGGACACAGAGGGGACGGCCATGTGAGGACAAAGGCCTCGGAAAGTAATACACACATTACAGTTACACAGCAAGGAGGCCACAGGCCCGCCCTTAGCAGGAGGGGACCCCTAAGCTGGTTGCAGACAGCAGGGGGGTATGCGGGGTCGGCCACATTCCCTCCCCGTCCTGCACAAGGCTGACCTCTCCCTCTGAGCCTTTTCAGCTGAAGAGAGGCCCCTCACATCCTCTGTCCTCTCCCTGCAGCTGACCTCGGTCACCGGGGACCAAAGATTTCTGATTAAACCAAGTCCAAGTCCCGGGATCTATCCCTTGTTTGCTGTGTGCCCCCCCTCAAGCCCCTCAAACTCTCTGAGCCTCAGACCCCATCCCACCACTGACTTAGAAAAGGAAGAAGCCTCAAACACACAATTCAGAAGTACAAATCAAAACAACACCCATCACAACCACACATATTCTAGAATGCCAGACGGTATCGGGCGCTGGAGCAGATGTGGGAGGGAACGGCAACGGCCCTTATGGAAGGCACATTTGATGACACTGGCTCCCTGCCTCCCCCCTCCCGTGCCCTTCGACCTGGCAGCTCCACTCCCCGCACATCCCGAGGAAATTCTTGGGAACTTTAAGATGGAAGGTTCCAGGATGTTTGCTGTCTGGGGGGGCAGGAGTGGACGGAACCAGGTACTAGTCACGAAAGGAATAAACAAAACATGAGGAATGTAAACTCGGAAACCCAGGCAGTAGCAAGAAGCCATGGGCCAGATAAGAATACGGCACCATAGAAAGATTTCCAAGAGCGTGATAGGAGAAAAGTAGGGCTCAGAGCAGGAGTCAGGTACCGAGGGCAGAGGTCACCCTCTCCCCAGGCTCTGGCAGCCCAGGTGCTGCGCGTGGGGCCTGCTCGGCCATGCCCAGCTCAAAGCACTTACCACCTATTAGCCTGCTCAATCCTCACCTCAACCCTACGGGAAGGTGTGGTTTGTCCCATTTTACAGGAGCCTATCCAAACCCGAGACCCGAGGAACCTACCCCAGGTCACCCGCAGGCAAGTGGCAAAGCCAGGATTGGCCCCCATGCCCACCTGGCTCCGGAACTGAGCTCCAGCCCACTGTTCTGTGAGCAGACTCCTGGCACCACCTGTGGCACAAGGACACACGTGTCCTATTTAAAGACATACCACCCAGGGGATGGGTGCCAGGGCAAGGAGGGGTGAGACATGAGAGGGATAAGGGGAAGAAGAGGAAATAGAAGGAGACAAGGGAAAAGAGATAAACAGGCACGTGTATGCACACATCCACAGCTGCACTATTCACAATGACCAAAAGGTGGAAATAACCAAGTGTCCCTCAACTGATGGATGAGTAAACAGAATGAGGTCCATCCACACAGTGAAATATGATTCAGCCATAAAAAGGAGTAAAGCACTGACACAAGCTACAATCTGAAGAACCTTGAAAACGTGATGCTGAGTGAAAGAAGCCAGGCACAAAGGACCACACAGGGTAGGATTCCATTTATAGGAAATGTCCGGAACAGATACATCCACAGATACAGAAAGCAGACTAATGGCTGACAGGGAATAGGGGAGCTGGATGGAAGAAAAGATGGGGAGTGGGGTTTCACTTTGGGGTGACAGAAACATTTTAGAAGCAGAAAGAGGTGATGGTTCACACTGTGAATGTGCTAATTGCCACTGAATGGATCACTTTAAAATGATTAATTTTATGTTCTTTGAATTTCATCTCTATAAGTTATTAACTAAAAAACTTGTGGACTTCCCTGGCAGTCCAGTGGTTAAGACTTCACGCTTCCACCACAGGGGGCGCGGGTTTGATCCCTGGTCCGGGAACTAAGATCCTGCATGCCGCAGGGCAGCTAAGCTCGCGCACCACAACTACAGAGCCCACACGCCACAACTAGAGAAGCCTGTGCGCTGCAACGAAGACCCACTGCAGCCAAATAAATTAATTAATTAACTAATTAATTAAAAAAATATGGGGTGTGGTTTATTGCAACAACACGGATGGGTCTCACAAACATAATGGGAAGCAAGAACAACAAGACAAAACAAAAAAATACAGAGTATGTGCCTTATTAGGTCAGGGCTGGGCTGCTGTAACAAAACATCACAGACTGGGTGGCTTATAAACAACAGACATTTATTTCGTTCGGTCAGGAGGCTGGAAGTCTGAGATCAGGGTGCTGGCATGGTCAAATGAGGGCCCTCTTCTGGCTTGCAGACTTCTCGCTATGTCGTCACATGGTGGAAGGGGTGAGGGAGCTCTCCGGGGACTCTTTTACAAGGGCACTAATCCTATTCACAAGGGCTCCACCCTCATGACCTAATCACCTCCCAAAGGCCCCACCTCCTAACACCATCACTTTGGGCATTAGGATTTCAACGCATGAATTTTGAGGCATTCAGACCATAGAAATATGATTCCGTTCAAGTGAAGTTCAAAACCAGACAAAACTAAGCCCAGTGTTTAGGGATGCAGATGGGGTAACACAATAAAAAGCCAAGCAAGCTGGGAACAAGTCTCCTCTGCAGAGGCTTCTGGAGGGCAGATGAGGTTCTGCTTTTTCATCTGGGGATGATCACACTGGCGTTCGTTTTAGTTATTTATTTAATTGCGTGTGTCTTAGGCACTTTCCTTGAAGTGCATAAGATTTCACAATAAAAAGAAATCAAAGTTGAAAGTCCAAAGCAGGAGGCTGCAGCAGGTGGAATCTGGGGACCCTGGGAACAGGCAGTCAAAGGAAGTCCTGAGGCCTAGAGAGTCTTTCAAAGCTGCCAAGGGATTCCAGCTACAGCGGGCTCCTGGCCGAGTAAAGCCACAGTGACCTTCCTGTGCCAGCCAAGAGGCCAGATGGGGCCAGGGGGACCTGGCACAAGAATTTCTGTAAGCCTCAGAGGGACAGGCAGCGGAGATGAGAAGCCCCCACACCTGCCATCCCATCTCCACCAGACAGGCCCTGACACCCCAGGGCTGCAACGCCTTCCCAGCCCAGAGGATGCGGCGGCATCCGACCCAGCCCATGGCCCTCAAGTCCATGGCACTGGGAGACCAGGAGGGCTGGAGGGGAGGAGACAGGCTGGCCGAGGGCCGCTGGAAGGATCCACACGCCTGGGCATGAGGGCAAGGAATCAGAGCTGAGAAAATGAGGAAGCAGATGGAAGGACAGCTGAGCGAGGCAAGGCCTGATGGAATCACTGGCTTCTTCCAGTCCGAGGGGAGGTTCAAACTCGCCTGGGGGCGCAGGCCTGCTGCAGGATGGGGTCACCCAGCTGGGATGGGGGTGGGGTCCAGGCGCCCATCCCAACTCAGCCAGGAGAGCTCTACCCCCATCTGACTCACACAAGGAGGCTTTTGTGTAGGACTCTGTCGGAAGAAAACGTGCACTCACGAGGAAACAATTAGACAAATCCAAATTGAAAGGCATTCCACCAGAAAAACTGGTCTGGTCCCTTAATAAACGCCAGTGTTGTGAAGGACCCAGTAAAAAGAATATGGCTGGAGGACTGGTCTGGATTAAAGGAGGAGAAAGAAACAAGGCAGCTGGACACAGGACGTGATTTAAACAAAAAAAACTGCTCTAAAGGGTGCTCTTGGGTCAATAAGAGACTCTGAATGTAACCTGAGCATCAAAGAAGTAAATTATTACGAGCTTTCCTGAGGGTGACTGTGGTCTGTGGTTACAGAAAAAAATAGTCTTGTCCTTAAGACACGCACGCTGCAGTATTCTGGGGCGAGGTGTCCTGACGTCTGCAAGCAACTCTCACATGGTCTGGCAACGAGAGAGACAGACAGACAGACAGAGACCGAGAACGAAAATGCAGCAAATTGTAAACATTGGTGGAGCTCAGGAAACGGCTTACAGGAATTCGTTGCACTGTTCTTGCGATTTTTCCAAAATAAAATTTTTCAAACTGAAACATCGAGGTGGGAAAAGAACACTTTCGGCTGCTTTATGGATTATTTCACAAGTTTGAAACCTCCCTCCTGGGAATGGCTCGTACATCCACACCGTGGGATGTTCAGTCATCTAGATACCCAGTCAGAGCTACCCAAGCAACCGGGGAAAGTTTAGAGAAGAGACGCAGTGAGAAAAGCAAGATGCGGGAAAGTGGGCATAGTATGGTCCCGTTTCGGTAAAATGACAGACTAATCCTACTATAGGTGTGTGTATAAGGTTAAGATGATGAAACAGCAAACACTTATGTGACACTTGTCAAGCTGTTATTCTAAGTGCTTTACATGTGCCAACTCCTCCATCTTCATAAGAGCCCTGTACAGGAGATACTTCCATTAATGCCATTTTACAGAGGGGGAAATAAGGCACAGAGAGGTTAAGTTACTTGTCCAAAGACACACAGCTGGGAAGGGGCAGAACCAGGATTTGAACCCAGGCTGCCTGGCTCCAAAGTCTATGCTCTTGGGTCCACCTAAACTCCTGGACGCCAAAACCCTGGCCAAGGGCTAGAGAGTCATGCGGGTTTGAGAACCCATGCCTGACCTTGAGACGGTGACATGCCAACACTGCCTTCCAGCTCCCCATGTTCCAGTCTGCCTCATGCCTCTCACTCAGGTGGAAGGTTATCATGTGGGCACACAGGGCTCTCTCAGCACACAAAGGGATGCTCCCAGAGGCCCCGGGGGCCTGGCTGTCCAGGCAGGTTCCTCTCACACACAGCTCCTAGCTGTCCTGGGTGAAGAAGGGTGTGCCCCAGAGTTTGGGGCAAGGGCCAACAAGCTGGCAGCCGTTCATCCGGGGGACTGTTGATGACAGATGTGCTGGTTCACATTGCAGAACACACCTGCTGGCAACAGCGATTCCAGATCAACTCCTCTGCACCTGTACCTGGGCAGATTCCGATAAAGGTCAGAGTCTTTACTCATCCCTCCTCTGCGCCATCCCCTCCAGGGCACACCACTGGCGCCTCCCGCCCGGGGCAGACAAAGCCTGCACTTTGGCACACCCCAGCCCTGACACCTCTCCCAGTTTACAACAAACACCTCTTCCCAATCCTGCCAGGAGGTGGGTGCGGACAGGAATGCAGACAGGGGACCCTGGGGACTTTCTGCCTGAAGAATGCTAGCTAATGACTTGCTTTTACAACTACTTGGCTTCTTCCAAGCCCTGTTCCAGGGGCCCATCTGACTTCCACCTACTTCCCCCACCCACCTGAGACAGTCTTCCCTGCCAGTACTCACTGCTAATTTGCTCTGTGGCCTTACTTAAATCTTTGCTCCCTTTGGGTTCTGGTTTTCCCAGAGAAAAAATAAAAGATGGAACTGAGTAAAACCCAAGCTCCAGATCTAACAGTCTGAGTTTATGAAACCTTCCCTGATAAACACAATTAGCTGATAAGCTACCATCCCCTCCAGAAGTCTTGGGTCAAGCCAAAGAAAAGAATCTCTAATACTATAATAACAAGACGCAATGAGATGAAGTGAGGAAGCTACTCTGGGGAAAAGGGCACATCAATCATTTTTGCTGCCTGTCACCCTTTCCTCCTTCTGCTAACAGTGACCCCCCCCCCACCTTTTCCTTTAGGGCACCACCCCACCCCACCTCAGTCCCTCTGCTTTGGGGAAAAAAAGTCCTCCTTCTCCAGCTCCAAGAATGGGCACGTAATCCAAGCCTGACCAATCGGAGCAGTCCATTTCTCAAGCTACAGTGATTGGCTCAGGGATAAGCATGAGAGACAATCCCAGCCAATCAGAGCCCATAGGCATTCACACCACAACTTTTCCCAGCCACTGGGAAAATTCTCTAATTATCTTTGAAGGTCCCTCCATAAGGTTCCCTTTGGAGACCTCCGGGGAAATTCAAAGGAGCCAGTTTCTCCCCCATGTGGTACAGACGGCCATCTGAGCCCCAGATAAAGCTGCTGGCCAGTGATACGAAAGCACACATACAAAAAATGAATTTTTAACTCTTGGATTGCATTCAAGCTGGACCCACTATGGGACCCCACAGGAGGAAGAGCAGGGCTACAAGAAGCTCCCTCCCCACCCTCTCTGCACTCTCCAGGCCAACACTAACCGGGTCAACTTGTGGTTTATTGAGTGCAGGTAAAAGATTTTGCCTGGTTGAGCTGATGTGCGATCCTGTATGTACAAAGCAAGTACGTATCACCAGCAAGCTGGACCTGGGTCTCCCAACTCCAGCCTCACGAGGTTTCCACTCATAAGGACAGGAAACGCAAGTGGTTCCACTTTAAGGCTGAACTTGGGCTTAAATGCAGCAGGAGGGAAACACCGCCACACCCCCAGTCCAAGCCACCCAGCTGAGGCCAAGATGCCAGCATGAGGATCCCTTCTCCTTCCGAGAGGCAGAGCGAGGCAGCCCCAGACCAGCCTCCACGCCTCCCTTGGCCCCTTGGACAGGACAGATGCTCTTTCTTTACCCACCATCCCCAGATGGCCCCAATGACATCTTTGTAAACCTGTGTCCCTTCCTTCTGGCGACTCCACCTTCACGTTGGGACAGAGGAGGGGTCAATCAACACTCAGCCAGTAGAAACACCCAGTCACTGGAGTCAGAGAGACGTCTCTGGAATCCAGGCGGGGCTTGTTAAGACGCAGGCCCTGAATCCACGAACACGTCACGGGGAGCTGGCTCCCGGGTGCTTCTGGGGCCGGGCGCACAGATAGGAGGGGAAGCGCCAGTATTGGAAGCCAAGGAGTCTGGCTTCAAAAATCCATGCTTTTGAGGATCCCGATTGGAACCCTCTCACTGCCTCGACTCAACGTCCCACCCCAGCCAGGTCTCTGCCCTGGACCAGGGTCCCCAACCATGCAATACAGTCATGAACAAGAGAGACAAGGCCCCTGCCTCATGGAACCTCAAGCAAGTGAACAATATAATTCCAGAGCATGGTGACGGCTTGGAAGACAGTAACACGGAATGCTTATAACATAGATGGGGTGGGGTTCATGGGGGGAGGAGGGGGGTCTCTTCTTCAAGAGGTCACATTTGAGCTGAAACATAAGAGGAACCAAACATAAAAGCCAGGAGAAAGGAACAGTCTGTGCAAAGGTCCTGAGGCAGAAAAGAACACAGTGTATTGGAGGAAAAGAAAGGCCTGTGAGGCTGTAGCAGGGCGGAAGTGCAGGGAGTGGAGGTAAGTGGCTTACAGGCCACGGCGGGCAGACGGGTTTCAGACCAGACGCAAGAAGGTTTTCATCAGGGCTGTGAAATGATCCAATGTGCATTATCTTAAAGAGCATTCTAGCTGCGGCAGGGGAAATTGCCGAGAGGGTGGCAAGAATAGGAGCAGACAGGCAGGAGAGGAAGCTCCTGCAGCAGGTGAGAGGCGGAATGGCTGGATGTGGAGGGGGGGCCGTGCAGGGGGAGGGGCGCGGTCCCCAGGTGCCCGCACAGGACGACAACCTGACACTCATCACGAACCTCCCTGTGAAACCACCCTCGTCTTCTAAACATCCGTTCAGTAACTATTTGAGAACCTACCATTATGTGCTAGGTGTCGTTCCAAGTGCTTGGGACACAGCGATGAACAAAAACTAAGGTCCCTGCCCTCATGGGCCTGACATTCTCACAGGGAGAAACAGACAATAAATGATAAACAGGATGCACAGGTAAATTCGGTGGTATCTCAGCAGGTGACGGGACTACAGAAAAAAACAGCAGGGTAAGGAGGGTTTGGAGCACCAGGGAATGGGAAGGGAACTTGCAATATTAAAAAAGAGAGATCCATGGGCAAGTGAGATCTGAACAAAGCCTAAAGGAGGTGGGAGGGTGAATCACGCACATGTCACATCAGGGAAAGAGCTGTGGGCAGAGGGAAGAACTTAGTAAGGCAGATGTGCCAGTAAGTCTGAGGAACTGCCAGAAGGGCCATGTGCAAGGTCAAGGTGAAGGGGAGGACAGAAAGGGGTCAGGATCAGATGGAACAGGCCTCAAGGGACAACATAAGGGCTCACCTTGACTCGGAGGGGATGGGGCAGGTTCACTGCAGGGCTTTAAGCAGAGGAGGACGGTGCAATTTTCATAGGATTCCTTTGGCTGCTGTGCTGAAAAACCTGACCAGGGAGCAAAGGTGGGCGCAGGGATCCTGCAGGAATCCAGGTGAGAGCCGATGGCACCTTGGACCAGGGTAGTGGCCGTGGGTGTGGAGAGAAGTTGGATTCTGGTTATATTTTGAAGATGAAGCCATAAAATATCCTGATGGTTCAGTGTGGGAAGTGAGAGAGAGTCAAGGCTCACTCCAAGGCTTTCGGCCTGGGTAGCTGGAGAATGGACAAGCAACGGCCTGAGATGGGAATGTGGGTTTCACGGGGAGTGATGGGAAGTCAGGCGCTGGCTAGGGTAAGCGTGAGCTGCCTTTGACCACCCAGGTTGAGATATGGAGTTGGCCATTGGATGCTTGAGACTGGAGTTCAAGGGGAAAGGTCCGGGCCTGAGATATCAATTTGGTAGGTGCCAGGACAGAGATGGCATTTGACACGTGAGACTGGGTGAGCGCAGCCAGGAAAGGCCTGAGCCCTGGGACGTGCCAATGGCCGGCGGTCAGGGAGATAAGGAGACACCAGCATCTGAGTCCAAGAGCGGCTGAAGAGAGCACACATTAAAGCGTCTCAAGAGTCCTTCTAGAAAAATGGTACAGATGAACCGGTTTGCAGGGCAGAAATAGAGACACAGATGTAGAGCAAAAACTTATGGACACCAAGGGGGGAACGTGGCAGGGGGGCTGGGGGGGGGGTGGGATGAACTGGGAGATTGGGATTGACATGTATACACTGATATGCATAAAATGGATAACTGATAAGAACCTGCTGTATAAAAAAAAAAAAAAAAAAGAGTCCTTCTAGAAGCTTCCAGAAAAGGTGGAAGGAACTTCACCCAGAATGCCAGGAAGCAAGCGCAGGTCAGGCCACTCCTGTTCCTTCCTCCCCTCCCCCCCCCCCCAGCACGAAGCAATCGGGGAACAGGAGGAAACAGTGGGGCGGAGGTGGGGGAAGGAAGCAAGACAATGAAGCCAGCTGTGCCCTGGGCCATCAGGGGCCCGGACGTCTGGGTTTGGGGAGGTTCTGAGCAAAATGATCCTGAGCTTCAAATCAGAACCACCTATAACTCACCAGCTCCTGGGCCCTGGAAATCTCTAAAGCCGAGAATGAACTTTTTTGTGTTGTTTTTGTTTCTCTTTGCATTTCAGCTCTGGTGGCCACTCCCAGGGCCAGTGGAGGCCAAGGTCGCGTTTGACCAAGGGGGAGGGAGAGGAGGCACATAAAAGGACTTCACCTTTTGTCTTGCTTTTGTATTTCTGGCCGACTGCTACAGTCGAATTCTTTGCCCCATAAATGTGTTTATGAGGACGAGGCTGCTAGATCTCTGTGGCACAGAAGGGCCGGGGGTGTGGGAGGGAGGTGGGTGCTCAGGGTGGACTCCCCGTAACCGAATTCTCTAGTTCTAAGATTATGAGCCAGAAAAGAGCCTTGTGGCTGAAACCAGCCTTGGGGGCGGCTTATGACCCCAGGGGCCTCTCTGCTGCTGCCCAAGGGCATAGGATCACCCTTCTGGGCACCATGACCACCGGGAGGACCCACGGTCATTGATGGAGCAGACGTGCCTGTGCCGGGGCTCCGGCGGGACCAAACTGCCCAAGGGAAGCTCTTCAACAAACAAGTCCTCGACACCGACTCACTTCTGTCCCGTTTGCTGGAAGTCGAAGCCAGCACGGGATGATTCCAGGTAGCTGTCACCAAAGTTTAGCTAATCCCATGAGTCACGGAGCAGAGGCCCAGCCAGGATGAGTCACTCTCGGAAAGGATGGGGAACGTGTCCTGAAATGGGAAGAGCCAGGCGCACTGAACACAGCCCCGTGCCGGGCCTGGGACACATGGCCACATGTGTGTGCACACAACCCAACACACGCGGACACGTGTTAACACGTGTGTCCACATGTCCCCATGTGTAACTCTACGCTCAACAGGTGTCAACACACGTGTGTGAGCCCCCACAGAGACACATACATAACAGCACGTGTGAACCCGTGTGTGTCAGGCTACCGCACGCGGGCACACGTCATGTGTGTACACGTGTGTTCGTGCACATACACATGTATGCCATCACGGGGACACTGTGCTCCAAGCCGACACATGCTGACACGCAACACTTGTCTGTGTGTGCGTGCTTCGGCACATGGCCACACGCAGGCGTGCGTGGGCGCATGCCGACATCTGTTCCTGTGTCACCAGTCAGCGTGTGCAGCCGGCACACGTGTGCACACATCGACACATGTGCGCACACACATGAAACCAGAGGAGCAAATCCGTCAGCAGCAAAGAGGGAAACAAAAATAACCAACACTCGGGGAGACTAAAAATAGCCCGTATTTTCAGCTGTGGCTCTGGAGGGATAGGAAGCTCCCGGCAGGAAAGAGGAAGAAAAACACAGCAGAATCGGGGCACACCTGCGACCCCACTGCCCCCCGAGAAGGGAGCACCGCCCCCCCCATCCGCGGCCATGGGTCAAGTGCGCGGCCAGAGGGAGCCTGCTGTGGTCAGAGGCGGTCAGCCCGCGACGCCGTGACGCCCTCTGAGACGCAACCCTGGGGCTCTGTGGCGGCCCAGACGGACGGCAGGGCACAGAGCTGGCCGAGCAGACCCTCCAGGACAGGCGGGGTCACCCTGAGGGTCGCTGGGACCACGGGCCAGGGGGAGGCTGCCCTCCCCAGCTTCCCTTGGCATCTGCGATTCTAGAGCTGCCCGGGCCTAGCAGACAGCCCTGGAGGGAAGACGTCAGGACGTACCCTGTACTCGCAGTTTGGGGGAGGTGATTATCAGGAGAAAGGCCTGGGAAGGACCCCACTGCCCCACTGTCTGTGCAGGAAAAAGACAAGGAAAGGTGGACCCCAGCAGAGAACAGGGGAAGGGCCTGCCCTGCCCCCAAATGTCAAGTCGAGCTGCTCGGAAATACTGTACGGAGGGTGGGGAGGACGGGGTCCACAGGTGGCGGGCTCGCTGGAATCTTGTTTCCGCCCCTTCAGCTGTGTGACCTGGGGCAAGTGTCCTTCCGGCTCTGTGCTTCCATTTCCCTCAATAAAAGAGAGGCAGAGGGAGCTACTTAGATACTAAATGAAGCAGCTGAATACACGTAAAACACACAGGACAGTGTCTAGTGCGTAATCACGTCCACCGACTGTTATCTCTCCCCAACCCCTGCCTCTGAACTGATGGGCAAAGGAGATTTGCCAGAGGGCACGAAGCACGGGGGCAGGGCACAGTGTTCCTGAAGGCTCTCTGGGAGGCCCTCGTCAAGGGAGGAGGGGGCAAAACAGAGTCGGAGGCTGGGGGTGGTGGTGGGGAGAGGCTAAGGAAACAGCCCGACCTCAAAGTGCCCAGCGTCTGCCCGCCCCACCACCCTCGCGTGAGCCCAAGCGCTGACCTGGTCCCAGGGGCGCTGCAGGGCCAGCGGCAGGCCAGCCCGCGCCCCGCTCATGAGGCAGAGGGAGAATGCACAAATAAACATATAACATAAGGGGGTGACTTTTAGGGACATGAGGGGCGAACTGTGCAGGTATCTGGGGATGAGCCTTCCGGGCGGTGGAGAAAGCAAGCCAGAGTTTGGTGGGACCAGACTTGGTGGGTTCAAGGACTTCAAAGAGATAAGCGTGGCAGGTGAGCAGAGGAGCCAAGAGGGGGTGCAGTGAGACAGGGAAGGAGGGCTGCATCGTGGCGGGGGGACTTCAGGCCACTGAAATGACCTTGGTGTTCCCTCAGAGTGACACGGGAAACCTCAGTGGGTTGACAGCAGAGGGGGCACGTGATCTGGTTGTCTGTGGAGACCAGGGATGAGACTACTGCACTAGTCCAAGCAGTGGATGGAGGAGGGCAGAGCGGTGGAGACGTTGAGAAGGGGTCAGAATGCAGATATGCCTTTGAAGGGAAGCCGATAAGATTTGCTGATGGACCAGATACAGGGGTATCACAAAAAGCATGCAGTCAAGGATGACCCAAGGTTTTTGCCTCTACTCTTGGAGGGAACGAATGGAGATATCACTTATTGAGATGGGGACACAGATGGGAGAAGACTTTGGCAGCTGGAAAAATTCATGGATATAGCACCCAAGGCTGATTCCAACTAGCAAACATAAAAGACAGCAGAGGGGGACTCAGCTTCCCACCCCACCCCCGGCCGTGGAGAAGGCCACCAGGCCCATCATTGCACATGGTGGCCCAGCAAACGAACCCCTTCCCCTGTGGCCCAGCGGGGCCTTCCCTGGTGGACCAGAGACACCCAGTAACTTGGAAATACACGCCCAGGGACCTGGACTGCACTTCCTAATCCATGCAAACACACAGAGGGCCACGCATGCCAGGCTCTGTTCTAGGCTGTGGATATAAGAGCGCCCGTCCTCCTGGGCTTTGCCTCAGGATTTTTTTCACACACACACACATACACACACACACACACACACACACACACACACACCCCAGCAAGGTAACTTGGGCAAATTACTCTCTTAAACTTCTGTTTCCCTAACTGTAGTTGATGACAGTGAGATGTGTGTCCCAGAATTCTCCCAGGACTAAACGGGATGATCAACATTTACAAAGATGCCTAGCACACGATCACCCTCGATTATACTCCTGAGTGCATTCGGTCTGAACACCTCTTGTCCAACCCTACCCACTGGGGGAAAGGAGAAGAAATGAGTCTCATTCTCCCCCAAGGCCTCTCCCAGCGACCTCCATCTCCAGGGCCCCTCCACTGTGTGCCTCCTGCATTCTGCATCTAACTCATTTGGCCATTCTTTGGGGAAAGCTACGGATTCGTTACTAATTTTTAACTAAACACATAATACGTGAATACATTCTCCTTATTTACAAAGAAAAAGTATGAGCCTTACAGATAATGCATAAATATTCTCCCTGCCACACCCCCAGTTCCCTGAGAGTAACCACTTTTGTCAGTTTGGTACACACCCTTCCACACCTTTTTCTGTGCTTTTACATGCACTGATAGAAACCCAGTGAAAAGACAGAGTATTGTTTTGTGGAGTATTTTTGGGGTTTTTTTTTTTGTTTTTTTTAACACGAGTAGCCTCAAAGCTTTTTTTCAATTAGTAATGTGTTTTTTCTACTTTTCTGTGCCCAAACGTAAATATCTAGTTCCTTCTCTCTAACTTTTACCTAGAAATCCACTGGATGAAGGGCTCCTGCTTTACTTCCTATGCCCCTATTGAAATGTAGACCAGATTTGGCGGTCAGGATTCCTGCCCGAAACTGCCACGAGCTGTGTAAACCGGGTACATCCAGAGCAGTTTCACACACAGGTCACCGCCTTTGTACTTTATCATCTTGCCAGGAAACAAACTAAATCCAACCCCTGCCTCAGAGCTGAAGACACATGCCCTGGCTCAGAGGTGGAGTAACTGGCCTGAGGTCCCCAGCCAGCAAATGGCACAGCCAGGTCTGCAAACCCTGAGCTCTGGAAACTGACATCGGTTTCAAAACGAGCCACACCCCTATGCAACCCCATTAGTAACCTGAGAAATGTAAATCACACACATCAGATTAACCCCCCCCCCCAAAATTATAATAAGAAATCGGTAATCCCAATAATGGCAGAGATGTGGGGGAGTGACGAGTTTCATACTCTGTGGATGGGACTATAAATGCCCTCAGTCTTCAGAAGGGCCATTAGGCTGTGTCCAAATGCAAACTGGACATACCATCTGGACTAGAGGCTTCTCTTCTAGAAATGTACCCGGTGGAAGTGTTCATCCAGGTACACAGAGAGGTATGTATGAGAAAATTATCAGTCAACGGAGAAACAGGTAAGTAATTAAGTGTACAGCCATTCAAAGGAATACTATGCAGCAGTGAAAAGTGTGACCGATTTATATGTTTTTGTTTTTGTTTTTTTTTAAAGAAATTCACGTTCTTTTATTTATTTATTTATTTACTTATTTATTTATGGCTGTGTTGGGTCTTTGTTTCTGTGCGAGGGCTTTCTCTAGTTGCGGCAAGTGGGGACCACTCTTCATCGCGGTGCGCGGGCCTCTCACTGTCGCGGCCTCTCTTGTTGCGGAGCACATGCTCCAGACGCGCAGGCTCAGTAATTGTGGCTCACGGGCCCAGTTGCTCCGTGGCATGTGGGATCTTCCCAGACCAGGGCTCGAACCCGTGTCCCTTGCATTGGCAGGCAGATTCTCAACCACTGCGCCACCAGGGAAGCCCTATATGTTTTGACATGGAAAAATTCCCAAGCGGTATCTGTGAATTGAAAAGCAAACTGCAGGCTATTTAGACGTCGTTTAGTTCAATATATGTAAATATACATATATTAATGTGTCTAAATCCATGCTCCTGATGTGTACCTCCATAAAAATCTAAAAAGATACTCTCGGATGACGGTGTACTATCCCACGAGGGAAATAAAATGGGGGGAACCTTTTTTTCCCTCCACTTGAATTTTTTTTTTTTTTTTTACAAACAAGAATCCATGTATTTTCTATACACGGACTTCTTTAACCCCAAAGCATAAAAAAAAAAAGGTAGAAATCAAAGCACAAGCCCTCCCATTCAAGTTGTACGTGGACACGTGCAGCCAAAGAAAACACCAGCGGGCCATCCGTCCCTCTCCTAGCATCCCACCCACTCGGTCCCCTGAACACAGATGCTCTTCTTCCAAGGGAAGGCTCTTGGCCAGGGCTCAGCCTGAGCTGTCCAAGAAGAAACTGTCACAGGCTGGGGTCGCCTCCGTGCCTTCACACCACTCAGCCACAAACCAATCACCTTTAGGATATTCACGGAGGATGCTGGGTGGCTCTCACTCAAGTTTAAGCCCAGAAATCTTAGCTCCGGGACAACTGAGGACAGTGGCGCTTTCCTCTTTGGAAGCCCTGAGAAGGAGTGGGAAATTAGGTAGGGCATGTGGGTGTGCATGTACACACACACACACACACACACACACACACACACACACACACACACAGAGACATCCTTCATCTGATTGAGAGCCGTGAAAAGAAAACACCTGAATTAAGTCCAAGAAGGACAGGGCTGACAAGATTCTGCATCAGCTATAAATCCCACTCATCCCCACACCCCCAAAACAACAGGCTCTCTGCACGGGATCACGACGGGCTTGCCACGCTTACAGCACCCAAGTGATGGTCTCTCCAGGGCTCACACAGTACAGAAACCACAAATTTGGCGGGCGTTTACGGCCGGCTTTCACTGAGATAAAGCTCTCACAGCTACTTTGAAAAGCAAAACAGATACACCCGTTGGCCACCACGGGAGAGAAAGAAGTAGTTCTGCCGCTCTCAGGTTTCCCCAAGAAACTTTTTCCCGCCACTTCACAGGCAAGAAAAAAAAACCACTAAGAGGAACTCAGAGCTCAATGTCACCATACGCCAGGATCTCCTTGCAATCAGATTACAGGACTTAATGGGACAAGATTTGACGACAAAACAAAGGACACAGTGTGGCCAAGATGACTCAGACAACTGCTCACCCAGAGACCTCGAGAAAAACCAAACGTTGCTCCATCTTTAAAGCCAAAAAATGGCAGCCGGGTCCAAGCAGATGCAGCCTTCATTCATTCGCTCATTCATTCATCTCCCAAGCATCCCGCGCTGGGCATGGGGCACAGACACGAAATGGGGACAAGTCCCCATTCTCAAGAAACTCGCCTAAAGAAGCCGCTTAAGGGGAAAAGAGAAATCAGCTAGCAAGTGATGACAGACACCTCTTTCTGCCAGCTCTGCGTCTGGCTGGATCTTGGGCCAAGGTGAGCCTCAGTTTCCCCTCCCGGCCCTGCAGGTGCTGGCCTTGCCTTCAAAGAGCTGAATGCTTTTACCTCAAGTGTGATACTCTGCAATCTCCCTGTCCTTCAGTAACTCCAGGCTCATTCAAAAATGCCGCCAGACACCCAGGGCAGAGTCTGACGGTCTGAAGGCCAGCTGACAGCCTTAATTTGTCTCCCTGGTTGAAAGGGCAGTGGTGTATAAGGTTAGGATGGCAGGAAAGCTCTCAGGCTGTGGACTCCCCAAGGACCCTGCTTATGCAGCCTTGGGCTTATGCCTGCCTCTGTGTGGATCTGGGGAGAAAAGCGGCTTATCACTGCCAATCTGCATCAGGAAGGCAGCGTCCGGGAACGACAGAGCAGCTCATTCCGCCTCTGAGAAGGGGTTTGTATGGGGGAGGTTCTGGACAGCAGACACCGCTATCCTGAGCACCCACCGGCCTGGGCACCCGTGTGAGTCTCACATGCACGTGCATGGAGGGTTCCTGTCCTCCTGTGCTCACAGGAAACAAGCAAAGTGCAGCCCTAGTTTTACCACACACTGTCACAGGCTGCCGTAGAAGAGGCAAGAAGCATGTGAACCGGCTCCTGGGCTCCTCCAGGCAGTACCAGAAACGTGGCCGCACTCCAGCCCCGCCTCGGACCCCAGACCCTTAAGGTGAGGTCAGGCTCCCAGCTGGTCTCTAATTCAGGCTTCCCCAACCCGGGCCTGCGCCTCCAGCAAAAGCCCTGGATGCCCTCCTTGGCCCCCAAACTCAGCCTGCGTCCTGGGTCGGGGAGGTTCCTGGGAAGGTGGCCAGCTGCCCCTCCTCATGCCCTCTGGTCTCTCCGGTGCTCAGGGGCCCCGGCCCAGGACACCCGGCCCTCCTCGGCGCCCAGCGCCCTCCAGCCCCGGAGGGGACCGCGTGCACTGACCCCCGGCCGGGCCCCTCACCCACCTTGAGGACCTGCTGCTTGATGATCGAGGGCACCATCACGATCATGATAACGCCCAGCACGGCGCACAGCAGCCCGGCGAAGCCCAGCGCCGCGACCACCCGGCGCGCTCTAGAGCGGCTGCCCATGTCTGCGCGCCCCGGCGCCCGCGCGCTGCTCGCGGGGCTCCGCGCCTGTGGAGGGACCGAGGCGGGGACGGAGGTGACTGAGGCAGCGACTCCGCGGACGCGGGCCGCAGCAGCACGGCGGGCCCGGGACCGCAGCGCACGGAGGAGCGGCCCGGCAGGTGGCCAGCGGTTTTATGTGCCATCGCCCGGGCGGACCGCCCCCGGGACGCCCTGGGCACCAGGATCTGGGCGGGCGCCAGGATCTGGGCGGGCGCCAGCGGGCGGGGGAGGCGGGGCGGGGCCTAAGTTAGCAAGGGGCGTGTCCGGGGCGGGGCGCGGAGCAGATGGTCCGATTGGGGCGGGGCCACTGCCGCCGGCCCCAAGCTCTAGCTTCCGTTTCCGCGGGAGGGAGACGCGGAGGTCTCGTGGCCTGCGTGCAACGTTGGGCTTGCCTCCCCTCCACCTCCTAACCCTTCTCCCCTTCCTCGCTCCCAGCTGCTCCCCGCTCACCCCTTTCCCTGATCCCGCCTCCCCATCTTCTCCCCCCTCCTCCTCTGTCTCCTCCCCCTGCCTCTCCCTCCTCCCCCTGCCTCCCAGACCCTCCTCCTCCCCTCTTCTTCTCCCCTCCTCCCCTCCCACTTCCTGTGCCCTGACCGTCGTCACTGTTAGTATTTAGTAGGAATTGCCCAACTCTGGCAGGGACTCCAGAGCTCCCGCCCCCAGCTCTGCGACCTCCTCTCCCCCCACGGCGCCACACACACCTTCCCACGTGTGCGCACACACATGCTATTGCAGCCTCTCTCCCCGTAGAACAAGCCCAGCAGACTCCCGCCTCAGGACCTTGTACCCCTACGACTTGGAATTCTATCCCCCCCAGATATCTGCCCGGCTCCTTCCTTCACGACTGCTCCGCCACCTTATCAGAAAGGCTCTTCCCTGCCACCCTGTGTGAAATAAAATAGCGGCCAGTTCTCCCCTCACCCCTCACCCTTATCACCGGGCCACCATCTGGCCTGTTCCACGTTCATATGTTCTTGCGTTCTGACCGTCGCCAGGCGCTAGAATGCTACGGGCAGAAGCTTCGTCTCTTGACAAAGCTTGACCGCTGCCTGGCTGGGAACGCTTGCTCACAAGGAACATTTTAGAGTGAACCAGCGAGGAGCCTTCTAGGTGGGGTCCTTGTGCTAAGTGCCTGGCCCACGGCGACTCCATTCTACAGACAAGGAAACAGGCACGGAGGGTTAGGTCAACAAACCCAAGTCCCTGCTTTCTAACGAACAGGGAGACAGACGATTGGCAAGTGAACAGATGAACGATGGATTGCAGATAAGTGCTCCAAGAAAATGAAACCTGGGCGCGTGCTCCGCTGCAGCCCTCCGCCCCACCTGGACTTCTTGACCCCTGATGTAGACCAGTCCCCTCAGTCTCTAGTTGGGGCCACGCAGGGATAGGAGGGCAGTGTCCCCAGCACCTGGGTAAGGCAGGCCGGTCCCTGAGGGCTCAGAATGAGGCCTTCTGAAACTCTTCTTCAACCCTGGAAGGAAGCAGCCTTCTCCCAGGCCCACACTTAAGCAACACAGCCTGGCCTGAGTCAGTATTTATCAGAGCCTTGCCTGGCATCGTGTTCCCCTTGGGAGACCCGACATTGTCCAGGGTAACGGGAGCAGGGACCCAACCCCTGACCTAGATCAAGATGGCTGGGGCAAAGGTGGCTAGATCAGGCGGCTGTGGTGTCAGATGAGGACAGGTTCCAAGAAGTCCATGCTGCAGGATTTCCTACCCTAGAGTCCTGGGGAAAGTGGCTTGGCCCGTTCTGTGCCTCAGTTTGTTCACCTGTCAAATGGGGATACTAAGAGACTCTCTCCAAGGGCTATTGCGAGGATTAAATGAGTTGGGAAGATGTGACAGTGCGTAGAACAGTGCCCCAAGGTGAGAGCACCATGAAGCTAGCTGTTCTTGTTGCTGCCCCGAGGTCCTAACTGACCTGGCTTCTGCTCACCTTTCTGCCCCCATCTCCCAACCTCTCCCCCTTGTTCTCTCTACCCCAGGCTTCTGGGCCTTCTTTCTGTTCCTTAAACAGCCCCAGCTTTTTCCAGCCACAGGGTCTTTGCACGTGCTGTTCCATCTGCCTAGAATACACTTCCCCAGACCTGCCGCCTTCTCCTCCTGCAGGTCTCACTTCAAAGCCTGCTCCTTAGAGAGGCCTTCCCTGTGTAATCCGTCCAAAATGAAAGTCCCAACCCACCAGTCACTCTCTATCAAATCACCCCATTTTATCTAAAATTGTCTTATTCGTTTATCTGTTTACTTCTTTCTCCCCCCAGCCCCCAAGAGAGAGAAGCCGGTCTGTTTTTGCGAATGGATGTATCCCCAGCACCTGGAACAATGCCTGGCAACTAGTACATACTCGATAAAGGCTTGAAATAATTCATCTTTAATTAATCAACTCATTCATTAATTAATATAATTTCACTGAATTCCTTAAGGCCTTCAGCGGCCATCAGCTGTGGGGATTGTTTTATGTTTGCTGACTTTTGTAGTTCTTGGGAATTAACTAATTAACTAAAATCTGGGGTCTGTGCTCGCCCTGACGCCACCCCCTTCTTTGATACCCAGCTTCCCTCGGCAAGGACTGGCTCGCCTTGACCATCTCACCCAATCTAACTTTCAAGTCTTCAAGGTCCAAATGTACGTGATGCTTACCCAAGAGAGCCCCCAAGGCCACGGCAAGAGTGTTCTCATGTCACGCCACACTGTCACTTGACAAGAGAGAAAGCAGAGATGAAAGGATGTCTGAGACACGTGACCAGCCGTGACCTCGCTGTGGGGAGTCACATCCACTGGGGGAGTAGGGGGCGGTGACCTAAGAAGCCAGAGAAAAGACTTCGTCATGTTTCAGAGGGAGGCTTTGCCAGGACGAGGCAAGACAGTGATGCAGAAGGAAAAGAAAGATTAATGATAGTAAAATATTATCAACGTGCATGTCAGAGAGATCCTGTAAACGCCAAGTCAGATGACGTTCCTCCTCAGCTCTAAACCCTCCCACGATCGAAAGACAGTTAGTGGGAGTGTTGGCAAGGAGGTGGAGAAATTGGGACCCTCATACACTGCTGGTGGGGTTGTAAAATGGCACAGCCACTGTGGAGAACAGTCTGGAAACAGCTCCTCGAAAGACTAAACACAGAGTTGCCATAAGTCCCTGCAGTTCCCCTCCTGGGTATACGTGAGAGAAATGAAAACTGTGTCCGCAGCACAAAAATGTATACACGACAGCACTCTTCACGGTAGCCGAAAGGTGGAAGCAACCCAAATATCCCCCACTGAAACATGGATAAATAAAACATGGAATATCCCACAATGGAATGTTATTTAATATTAAAAAATGAAGTACTGATCCATGCTGCAACACGGATGACTTTGAAAACGTTACCCTAAGTGAAAGAGGCAGTTACAAAAGACCACATACAGGATGATTCCATTTCCATGAAATGTCCAGAACAGGCAAATCCATAGAGACAGAAAACAGGTTAGTGTTTGCCTAGGCTGGGGGTCAGAAAGAATCAGGAGTGACTGCTAAGGGCTCTTTTTGGGGTGACGGAATGTTCTAAGATCGATTGTGGGGATGGTTGTACAGCTCTGTGAATAGACTAAAACCCATTGAATTGTACATTTTACATGAGTGGGTTGTATGCTATATGAAGTATAGCATATTTCCTGTGGTTCCCACCTCACTCAGAGTAAAAGCCCAAGTCCTCACCACAGCCCACTCTGTGAGCTCTGTGGGTCACCCTCATCTCCCTGACCTCGCGTCCCCCTCTCCCCCAGCCCACTGTGCTCCACCTCCTGGCTGTTCCTCAAACCTGCTGCCTTGCCCCTGCCTCAGGGCCTTTGCACTTACTGGTCCCTCTGCTGGACCACTCTTCTCTCAAACCTCCATGTGGTCACCTTCCCTTCCTTCAAGTCCTTCTTTATATGTCATCTTCTCAGCAAAGACTTCCTTCCTATCAACCTTCTCAAATTACAACCACACCCACAATCCCCCCATCTCCCTGCCCTGCTTTATTTTTCTCCATTATGCTTACCACCATCCAACTCTACATTATTCCTGTATTTGCTTGTTTTATTGGTTCTCTTCCTCCTCTGGAATGAAAAAGTCTCCACAAGGGCAGGAATCTGTCTATTTTGTTCATTGCTGTATCCCCCAACTCCTAGAACAGTGTCTGGAACACGGTAGGTCCTTAATCAATAGGCATTGATAAACAACAGCTATAAGAGCCCAATGGTTAAGAACCTGCAGCCAGGTTACATAGCTGTGTGGCCTTGGGCCAGTTGCTTAACCTCTCTGTACCCTGGCTTCTTCCTTATCTGTGCAGTAGAGAGAATCTCAACAGTGCCCACCTCCTGGCATAGTCATGGGATTAAATGAGCTAATCCTGGTTACACACTTATCGAGGTGCCATCCTTACATGGGATCATTACTGAGTGCAGGCTGCCATACGTGGTCCGCCCCACCTCAGCCCAGGAAGAATTATTATTACCACCTGGAGCAATGCATGAGAGGTATTGCGTGGAAGCTGAATGGCTCGATTCAGAAGAGTCGTAGCTGGTTAGTGGCAGAGCGGGGATGGAACCAAGTCACTTGGCTCCAGAGCCCAGACATGAATCATTACTCTCTTTGCTGAAGAAAAAGTGGAGAGAGGGAAAAGAGGAAGTAGTTGGGGAGAGTGAGAGAAAGCACAGGGAAAAAAGAAAAAGCCAACGAGGAAGAGGAAGCAATCGCGTTTGGCCACATCTGCCACCTAGGTCGCCACTGGGTGAAGACAGACCCAGAACTCACATTCTCTGCTTTTATTCATGCAGCCGATATTGACCTACTATATGCCAGGCACTCTGCTAGGTGCTGGGGACCCAGCAGTGAACCTACAAAGCCTTGCTGATCTTCTATTCCAGCAGACAAGCAAGATCAATAAATGGTAAACATAATCATTGGTAAATTTTATAACATGCCAGGGCTGCGCTGCCCTATACAGTAGCCACTGACCACACACGGCGACAAGACACTCGAAATGATGTTCACGTGAAAGCTGCTGTGTCCTACACATGCCAGGTTTCAAGGACTTACTGTGAAATAAAGATCATAAAATATCTCAATATTTTTATGTTGATTACACGTTGAAATGACAACGTTGGGATATGTTGGGCTAATTAAAAATATACTATTGAGATTAATTTCTCCTGTTTCTTTTTACTTTTTAAAATGCAGCTACTGGAATTCCCTGGTGGTCCAGTGGTTAGGACTCCACACTTTCACTGCCGAGGATGCGGGTTCGATCCCTGGTTGGGGAACTAAGATACCACAAGCCAAAAAATAAATAAAATGCTGCTGCTAAAATTTTTTTTTAATTGCACATGTGGCTCCCATTGCATTTCTGTTGGACTGGGCTGTGTTAGAGGATGATATATGATTTAGCAGGAAAAATAAGAGAACAGGGTAAGTGCCCCCAGTGGGCAGGGTTGCAATTTAAATGGGGTGGTTGCGGGAGGGCCTCTGTGAGAGGATGACATTTGAGCAAAGACTTAAAGTAAGTGCAGGAACGAGCCACGTAGATATCTGGGGAAGGTCTTTCCAGGCCCAGGCAACAAGTCAGTGCAAAGGTCCTGAGGCAGGAGTGTGCCTGGATAGATGTTCATTAGGATGCTATACTATCTCATTGAAGCAAATGACTTCTTAGGAGCTGTTTTTCTTCAGTAGGTGAAAATGACTCTTGCAATTTTTTTTTTTACAATCCTCTTTTTTTTTTTTGGCCGTGCCAGGCGGCTTGCTTGCAGGATCCTAGTTCCCCAACCAAGGATTGAACCCATGCCCCCTGCAGTGGAAGCACGGAGTCCTAACCACTGGACTGCCAGGGAATTCCCAGGACACTGTTTTAGAATTTAGGAAAGTAGATTTTATTTGACACAGAGTACAATAGGGCTGCAGGAAGAGCAAACTGAAAAGACAAAGCAGGAGAGACACAGTTCTATTGAACAATTAAGTAACAGGAGGGCAAGTCATTAAACGAAGAACAAAACAGTT
The DNA here is from genome assembly GCF_965194805.1 of Balaenoptera borealis. NCBI lineage: Eukaryota > Metazoa > Chordata > Mammalia > Artiodactyla > Balaenopteridae > Balaenoptera > Balaenoptera borealis. The sequence continues at coordinate 86,369,646 of NC_138875.1, forward strand.
GAGCTTGATCAAAGAATGCTCTTTTTTCTAATGCCCACACTTGTGGAATTCCCGCTCTCTGTCGTCCAGCGGACACACCTACTGTGTTTTGAGGCAGCAGGAGATGCAGGGGAAGTGCTTAAACTCCCCCATGCAACGGCACATCTTCAGAAATAGCAGACACCTGGTTAGCTTGACATTCTATGCAAAGATTCATAACGTGGTTCCTGCAGATGGCACAGTGACCAACCACACTATCCCAGGCTCAGAGGGCTACCACATTCCCCCCTTTTCACGTCAAAGCGCTTCCTGCCTGCAGTGATGCTGGTGCCACCCCAGGTATCCACATCCATCACCGCCGCCAATTTGGAAACACACAGACCCTTGCAGCTGTGTGAATATTAATATTAGTGGAGGTCTCCAGAGTCTCACCACCACCACCACACCCCCTAGGAGACTCAGCCAAGCCCCTACAAAACGCTGACTTCCTGCAGAATCATCCACCACCTTGGGAGTCTCCAGACGTCTTCCTTCGTTAAAAGCTGCCAGTTGAACTTCACCTTTGCCCCCGCCTCTCAGGACTTGAGACATGTATGTCTCTCTGGCAAGAGCTAAGTCTCCAACACAAAACCACCTTCCAGATCAAAGGTGTAAGTGTGTGGGAGGGTTCAGCTGGCAACCAGGAGCTAATAACTCTGCTCTGGGTCTGCCGGATCACAGGAGAAAAGCCTCTGCCTGCTCCCACAGCCCAGACGGCTGGAGACGTGAGGATGGTTCCACTCCCAGGACCCAGGAGGCTCCTCTGAGGTCGCCTGGCCCTGCCGGACCTGCAGGGATGAACATCCACCCATCCATTCACAGAGCAGATATTCACCCAGCACCCACTCTGTGCCAGGCCTACTGTGTGCTAGGGGCAGGGGATAGAATAGCGAACAAGACAGACAGGTCCCCTCTGTCCTGGCCTCACATTTTAGCAGGGGAGAGAGATTTTAAAACAAAACAAAACACACCTAAGCAAATAAATAAGAATTTTCTATGATGCTAAAGTGCCAATGAGAGAAACAGATGAGGTAACACCACAGAGAAATGAGGGGGTGGAGGGGTGAGACCAGAAGGGGGAGACCGGGGAGGACATTCTGGCAAAATACCCAGTAAGTGCAAAGGCCCTGTGGCAAGGAGATGTCCCATCTGTTCAAGGAACAGATAAGCAGAGACGGCGGCATGAAGGGAAGGCCCCTCAGATAGCATGACCGCCCAGTTTATATCTCTTGTCCCAGTATGATTATAGCTAGCACCCTCCCCCTTTTACCCTCAAAGTTTGTGCAATAAATTAATTGTTAGGTTTTTCTTAGGCCATGGTAAAGAATTCCAATTTTAGCCGTGGAAATCTCATAGCAGAAGAGTAACCTAAATCAGAGTGATCTGATTTAGGTTTTAAAATACCTTTCAGGGACTTCCCTGGCAGTCCAGTGGTTGGGACTCTGCGCTTTCACTGCCGGGGCCCAGGTTCAATCCCTAGTCGGGGAACTAGGATCCCACAAGCTGCGCGGCACGGCCAAAAAATAAAAACTAAAAAAAATATATGGGACTTCTCTGGCGGTCCAGTGGTTAAGACCCCACGCTTCCACTGCAGGGGGCGCAGGTTCGAGCCCTGGTCGGGGAACTAAGATCCCACGTGCTGCGCGGTGCGACCAAAGAAACAAATCTTTCAATGATTGCTAATTTTGAAGGGGTGATAACTGTTACGTGAAGCATTTTCGAGGTACGTACTGCAGGATGTAGGGGAGAAAGGCCATCGTGACTGAGAGTAGCTTCAAACTAATTCACTAGGGGCTTCCCTGGTGGCGCAGTGGTTGAGAGTCTGCCTGCCGATGCAGGGGACACGGGTTCGAGCCCTGGTCTGGGAAGATCCCACATGCCGCGGAGCAACTAGGCCCGTGAGCCACAACTACTGAGCCTGCGCGTCTGGAGCGTGTGCTCCGCAACAAGAGAGGCGGCGATAGTGAGAGGCCCGCGCACCGTGATGAAGAGTGGCCCCCGCGCGCCACAACTGGAGAAAGCCCACGCACAGAAACGAAGGCCCAACACAGCCATAAATTAATTAATTAATTAATTTTAAAAATAATAATAATTCACTAAAAGAGAAAGTGAAAAGGATGGATGAAGCAGCTGTAACAAAAAAACTTGATAGGTGTTGAATCTGAAAAATGGGTCCATGGAGGTTCATGGTACGATTTTCTCTACTTTTGTGTCTGTTCCTACTATAGACTGAATGTTTGTGCCTCCCACACACACACACAGCACGCACACAAAAAATTCATATGTTAAATCTTAACCCGCAGCGTGATGGTATTTGGAGATGGGGGGGGTCTCTGGGTGGCGATTAGGTCATGAGGTTGGAGCCATTTTGAATGAAATTCGTGCTCGTATAAAGGAAACCCCAGAGAGCTCCCTCACCCCTTCAGCCACATGAGAATACAGGGAACCTATAACCATCTATGAACCAGGAAGTGGGCTGTCACCAGACACAGAATCTGCCAGCCCCTTGGTGTTGGACTTTGAGCCTCCAGAACCATGAGAAAAAAAAATATCTGTTGTTTATAAGCCACCCAATCTGCGGTATTCTGTTACAGCAGACACAGCAAACTAAGACAATTTCCCTTTTTTTTTTTTTAAAGAATAAAAATACATCTCCCTGACTGCTGCTTGAGGGTCAAGAGTAAAAAGTGTGGCTCAGCTAGGATGAGAATGAGGTGGCCCTGAGCAGCCTGGGTTGGAGTGACTTGGGTTGGGGAAGCCAGCGAGACCTGGACGGATGGAAGGTGTATTTGGGACGGATGGATCGGGGGTGAGGGGTAAAGGCAGGGAAGAAATCTGTGTCATATCAGGAAGGGCTCAGTCATTCAACACATATTCATTGAGCATCTACCCTGTGCCAGACACAGTGCTGCTCTGGGGGATCCAGTGGTGGGCTAAGCAGCCATGGTCCCAGCCGTCTTGGAGCTCACAGTACTGAAGGAGAGACTGACAATAAATAATCACAGAGGTCTAGAATTACAAACTGCACAACAAAGGAAAAAGAGAGAGTTCTCGCAGAGCTTGAGAGTGGAAAGTCCTATGCCAGGATACTGTCCTGTCCCTCAAGAACCACCTTCTGCTTCTCCATCTTGATGTCTTCCCTAAGAAGGTGGCCCTCAGAAACCAGGTAAGCAGCCTCCCATGTCCTCTGGTTTCTAGCTGGCTCTGGCCACTGGGAGGTAGGAGATCTGAAGAAGTTGAGTGAGGGGAAATGAGATGTTCTCCAGCCTCCTCCGGTGGTGTGTTCTTAGTAAAGATACCGTTCATCCTCCTTTGCTACTCCTCTTATTGAGAATACATTTTCCTTTCCTCAGAATCTGGGCTGACACTGTGACCTCTGTCAACCACAGGTTGACTGTGGCAGAAGTGAACCTGGGTAGCCTCCAAGAGTGGACCTTAATCCATCAGCAGCTCTGCTTTCACCTCCTAAAACACTCCTTCCTGAACTCAGCCGCCATGTTGTGAGGAAGCCCAAGCAGCTGTGTGGAGAAGCCATGTGAGTGAGGACCATGCCCTCAGCCACCAGCCCAGCTGAGCTCCCAGCTGGCAGCCAGCATCTGTGGACCTGCCAGGTATCCTGGCATTCCAGAACTATTCAAGCCAGAAGATGATAAGAAATACTAAATTTTTGTTGTTTTAAGTCACTACCTTTGGGGGTGTTTTTTTTTAGCAGCAACAGATTACAGAAACGCTCAGGCTGGCCACGACCCTTTCCAAGTAAGGCAGCCCCTCTCCTTCCAGGTTCCAAGGTCATTCCCTCCCCTCCAACCTTCAGCCCTAGGAGTGAGAACAGCTTCACGACTCCTTTTGTTTTCCTCACACATTTAAAACAGTCCCTGTATTAAACCCTCTTCAAAATCTCCCAGTTTTAGTGCACTGTCCCCTTCCTGCTTGAATCCTGACAGATATGAGAACTGATTCTGTGGTGAAAAAGGAATTAATTAGAGAAGAGGAAGAGAATCCTAGAGACAGCGTTCTGGGGCAAAAGCCTGGAGGTAAGAAAGAATAGTCATTAAAAACAGCAAGTCTGGAGCCAGATAATCCAGGTTCAAATCTCGGCTCACATGTGGGCATGATACTTCTCTGGACTTCAATTGCCCCATCTGTAAAATGGGGCTAATAATACCTATTTCAGAGGGCTGTGGTGTGAATCAAGTGAGCTCCTATCTGTGAAGCCCTTAGAACCTTAGCGTGTTTATTTAATAAAACAAACAAACTGGAAGATCTCAGGTTGGTAGAGGGGAGAGGTGAGAACGTGAGATGTGAGGTCAAAAAGTAAGCAAAGGTGGGACTTCCCTGGTGGTCCAGTGGTTAAGACTCCTGGCTTCCACTGCAGGGGGGCGCGGGTTCAATCCCTGGTCAGGGAACTAAGATCCCATATGCCGTGCGGTGAGGCGCCCCAAAAGAAGCAGAGGTGAGGCCCTCCTTGTCCACCATATGTCAAATCAGAAAGCCTTCACTGGCTGGCCCAGATGGGGTCAGGTCCCTCAATCATTCATTCATTCATTCCACAAACCATGGCATGCACTGGGCCCTGCTGTGAAGATAGGCAAGGTCTTTGCCCTCGTGGTGCTTTCATAGCAGTGGAGGGGACAGACATAAGCAATCAGGCTGGGTAAAATTAGAGTGCCATGAAAATAAAACAGGAAGACGTCATAAGGAGAGTTACTTGAGATGGGCCGGCCAGGGGAGGCCTCTCTGAGGAGGTGGCATCGGAGCCAGACTTTGAGGGAGAACATGGGGACCTGTGAAAAGTGCTTAGAGCAGTGAGCACAGCACGTGCCAAGGTCCTGGGGTGAGCATAGGCTAAACACATCAGAAGATCCACAAGACGCTAGGGAGGCTGCATCTCAGGGAGTGGCAGGGGGAGAAGTGGGGGACCTGGACCAGCGCCAGAGCTGCAGGGCCTTGTGGGCCCCAGGGAGGGGTCTGGGCTTTATGCCTGGGCAACGGAAAGCCAGTGCAGGATTTAAGCAGGAAGTAACTCTATCCTATTTGCTTTGAAAAAGGTTCACTCTGTGACCTCTGTAATACACCCTCCCTGAAGCAGATTCCTTTCCCTGGGAGCATTTTTCTCAGGCGCAGGTGGCATTATAGACTCAGTGGTGTGAGAATAATATCTTTGGCCCCACTGGTCTGGGACCTGTGTGAGACCATGTCCCCCTTGCTCACAGGAAACTCTCAGTAAACACAGTTAAGCAAAGAACCCTGTGAGTGAGCATACTATGGTCCCTCTCGGCACCACCCCATCTCTGTCCAGACGGGAGTTTCTGCTGCTGGCAGCCGTGTGCAGAATGCTGTTGCCATCCATTTCTTGCCAAAGAATATTTTTGGAACCTGCTTGGACCTGGGTTTCAGCCACCCCCGGCACACACCTCAACCCGGTGCCCAGAGACAGTGTCCCCACGCAGGAAAGAAAACGGCAACTTTGCTGGGCTTCCCTAGTGGCACAGTGGTTAAGAGTCTGCCTGCCAATGCAGGGGACACGGGTTCGAGCCCTTGTCTGGGAAGATCCCACATGCCGCGGAGCAGCTGGGCCCGTGAGCCACAATTGCTGAGCCTGCGCGTCTGGAGCCTGTGCTCCGCAACAAGAGAGGCCGCAATAGCGAGAGGCCCGCGCACCGCGATGAAGAGTGGCCCCCGCTTGCCACAACTGGAGAAAGCCCTCGCACAGAAACGAAGACCCAACACAGCCATAAATAAAATAAATTAAAAAAAAAAAAAAAAAAAAAACGGCAACTTTGCTGTTCTACAGTCGAGTGAATTTTTTAAAAGGGCAAAGGCCTTTTCTATCCTAAAGGATTCTTTGTACCAACGTTGGCCTCAACAACACTCCTGCCTGGCGGCACAGCGGCCGTCCTCTTGCTCTGATGCTGTGGGATGTGTCCCCAGGCGTCGGCAGGCCCCAGGCAGACGAGGTGGGTGTTGTAAAGGAAGGGGCCGTGACAGGAGCTGCAGTTTTCTGGGCAGGAGAGAAAAATGTTCTGGCAGGAAAAACAGCAAAACAGATGGGGACCTGCTGCAGACAGAGCTGTTTAGTTAGACTGAAGCACGAACACTTGGCTTTCATTGAAAAAAGCCAGTGTACAGCAGGCCACACACGGTGAGAGTGGTTCTCTTGAGTTAGGAAGGGAAGCCTGAAAAACTCCGCTCAGGTTTCAACAAACCAGCGCTAGTACACTTTGGACCTGAAAACAAAAGCCCTAAGAAATTGAGAAAAAGAGAGAGAAAAAGTTGGACTGTGGGGCTTTTGTGTGCTTTTAGATACTTCCCTGAAGGCTGCTGGCATAATCATGCCACCTTCACATTCCACATTTCAGTTCCTTGAACAAAGTTCACTCCCACCCCAGGGCCTTTGCACCTGCTGTGCCCTCTGCCTGGAATCCTTCCCCTGCCCCTCTTCACCTAGTTGGCTCTTCATTCAGTTCTCTGCTCAAACGTCACCTTCCCAGAGAAGCCGCACCCTCCCTCGCTCTCCAGCAAACCACTCTATTTACCTTCTTGAACGTTGTCTGAAATTATTCTGTTGGTTTATTCGTGGACTTGCTTTTGTGTCTGTCTCCACCCGCTGGAATGCAGCTCTACGACAGCAGGGACCTCTCTCATGCTCTCCAGTACCCAGAACCATCCTGACACACAGAAGACACTCAGTGAACATTCACTGCATAAGTAAATCAATAAAGCTGTTGACTGTGGCTGCTCGCTACTTGCCAGAGGGTTTCACATCTGCAGCCATTGAAATGCTTTTGGCTGAAAGTACTAGAAAGCACCAACCTGAGCCGTTTAACAATGAAGACATTTATTATTTCCACAAAAGGGGGAAGTCCTGAGATGGAGCAGCTTTGGGGTTCTCAGTTTCCGTGGTCAAGGATGGACATCATTGAGCACCCACGTTCTTTCTGTCTTCCTGCCCCAGCATCTGCTGCAACGCAAGACGGCAGCCATCAACCCGGAAGTCCCCCAGCACACCACCCCCGTGTCTTATTGGCCAGAATTTGGTCACGTGTCCACTTCTCAGCCAATCATAGTGAGGGAATGGTGTCAACCTCAAACTTAGCTGACCTTTAGAATCCTGGGGGGCTTCAAAGTCAGAGCTCATGCCCCATCCTCGGAGATTTTCGGTGTCCGGGGTCCAGGACTGGGGTTGGTGTTTTTAACTCCCCCTGTGACCCCCACGTGCAACGGGGGCTCAGAGCCATTCATCTCGGGCTGTGGTTCTCCGTTCTGAGAGATGGGAACAGGATCGAAATGCAGATTCTTGGTCCTTACCCCAGACCTGCTGAATCAGACACTCTAGGGTGAGGCCCAGTGATCTGTGTCTTCACAAGCCCTCCAGGGGATCAGAACTCCTGGGGACTGCGAGAAGGGAGGAGAAGAATCTTCCAGAAGAACAAATGCTTTGAATGCAGCCTGTGGTTGGGAGGGAGGGACTCCCACGCTGACGGGTCCCCCAGCTCCTCTACCCGGAGACAGGCCCATGGTCTCCCATTCCATCCTTTCCTTTGAGGCCGCTGAGATCTGCAGCAGCTTCAGAGGTCCCCGGGCTCTGTGACCTTGATTTTGATTTTGGCCCTCAAGTGTGGCCTGAATTGAAGTCAGTGCAATCAGCTGGGGGCTCCATGGGCGACGGGCATCTTCTCTTCCAGCTCCTCTCTCCCCAGACCTACCCCGCGGGAAAGGGAGACAGGTTCTCAGGCGGGAAGGAGTTTATTTCAGCAAGGTGTTTACCGGTCCTGAGATACTGGAATCAAGTTCCTGAAACTCTACCCTAAGGAACTCATTCAGAGAGGAGCAAGACACCAGTGTCAGTCCAGGCTTTGTTATTGATGTAACAGCATTTGAGTCATTTTTCCTCTTCGTTCTGTTTTCTCTCCCTCCTACCCCCAGCTAACCATTAAGATTTCTCTTGTCTTGATATTTCTCAAATCCTTTTATTTCTCTCCATCTGTAGTGGGTAGAATTGTGTCCCCCAAAAAAGATATGTTCAAGTCTTAACCCCCAGGACCTGTGAGTGTGACCTTATTTGGAAATAGGGTCTTTGCGGATGTGATCAAGTGAAGATGAAGTCATCCGGGATTGGGGTGGGCCCTAAATCCAGTGACTAGTGTCCTTATAAGAGGAGGGGACACAGGGGAGGCTGGAGTAATGGGTCTACAAGCCAAGGAACGCCGGCCGCCACCAGAACTGGAAAAAGCAAGGAAGGTTCCTCCGGTAGAGGCTTTGGAGAGCACCCGATACCTTGATTTCCAAGTTCTGGCCCTCAGAGCTCTGAGAAATACATTTCTGCTGTTTGAAGCCGCCCAGTTTGTGGTACTTTGTTATGGCAGCCCTAGCAAATGAATGCACCATTTCCACCGCCTTGGTTAGATCCGTGGTTCTCACACCTGAGGCACTTCAGAATCACCTGGTGGGATGGGGGTAGGGGGGACCCAAAGAGCTGCCCACCCCCAACCAGGGGGCCTGATTCAGTAGGTCTGGATGGGCTTATAATTTTGCATTTCTAGCGAGTTCCCAGGAGACACTGATGCTGCTATTTTGGAGACCACACTTTAAGAATCACTGAAACACCATCATCCTGCCTGGTCGACAGACCCATCCCTCCAACTGGCCTAAACTGTCTTCTCCATCCTCCACCCGCAGGCAGGCAGAGCCTCTTAAAACTCACCTTGGAAACTGTCTGTCCCAGATTTAAAACCTCCAGAAGGGGCTTTCCTGGTGGCGCAGTGGTTGAGAGTCTGCCTGCCAACGCAGGGGACACGGGTTCGGGCCCTGGTCCGGGAAGATCCCACATGCCGCGGAGCCACTAAGCCCGTGAGCCGCAACTACTGAAGCCTGCGCGCGCCAAGAGCCCGTGCTCCGCAACAAGAGAAGCCACCGCAATGAGAAGCCCGCGCACCGCAAGGAAGAGTAGCCCCCGCTCGCCACAACTAGAGAAAGCCCGCGTGCAGCAACGAAGACCCAATGCAGCCCAAAATAAAAATAATAAATAAATAAAATAAAATTAAAAAAAAAAAAAAAAAGGCGTCTCACCAGTCATCTTGGATTAGGGGCCCGCCCTATTCCAATATGACTTCATCTTCACTAATCTGCAATGACCCTATTTCCAAACAAGGTCACGTTCTGAGGGGATTAGGGCTTCTGTGTACCTTTTTGGAGGACACAGTTCAACCATAACAGATATTGATCATAATAAGAGCTGACATTAGGATTTCCCTGGTGGTCCAGTGGGTAAGACTCCACATTCCCAACGCAGGGGGCCCAGGTTCAATCCCTGGTCTGGGAACTAGATCCCGCATGCATGCCGCAACTAAGAAGTCCGCATGCCGCAACTAAGAAGTCTGCATGCCGCAACTAAGAAGTCCACATGGTGCGATGAAGATCCCACGTGCCGCAACTAAGACCTGGCACAGCCAAAATAAATAAATAAATAAATATTTTTAAAAAATAATAGCTGACATTTAGGGACTCTGAACTGTGCCGGGCACTGTTCTGAATGCTTTATATCTTTGCTCACTGAATCCTCACGCTGACCCTCTGAAGTCAGAACCCGTAATATCCCTACTTTCCAGATGAGGAAACTGAGGCACAGAGCAGTGAAGTGACCTGTCCAAGGTCACACAACCAGACAGTGACCAAGCCTGAATCTGAACCCAGGTCTTCAGATTTCAGAGCCTAAGAGCTACAAAATTCAAGAGAAACAGAAAGGCCTAGTTGATGAAGTCAGGCCCCTCCCTCGCCTGTCCCGCAGCCGCCTGTTCCACTTGTACAATTCTGAAACGATTTTGTATTTAATATTTTTTAAATGCATCCAAGTGGCCAGCATGAGAAGATCATCAGAAAGCTGTTAGAGGACTTCCCTGGTGGTCCAGTGGTTAAAACTCCGGGCTTCCACTGTAGCGGGCACGGGTTCAATCCCTGGTCGGAGAAGTTCCTCATGCCATGAGGTGAGGCCAAAAAAATAAACAAGCAAGCAAGCAAGCTGTTAGACTTGCTTTACCCACTTTACTGCTGAGCCATGTGGTTATTTTGAATCACTTCTTTGGGAGAGGGCACCATAATTTTTTTCAGAGTTGAAAACCTCCAAAAGCTCCACTGCAGACTCCGACAGCAGAGGTCTGCCCAGCAGGCATTCCTCGGGCCCTCCTCCCCAGCTCACAGAGCCCTGACTGTGCTTGGCCAGCAGAGTTTGCAAAGCCCTCCTCAGGCCTAGGACCTGGCATCCTTATGATATTATATGTTATCGTTATAATGCCAAGATAAAAACAACAGAAGTTGTTTTTTTTTTGTATTGGAGTATAGTTAATTAACAATGTTGTGTTAGTTTCAGGTGTACAGCAAAGTGATTCAGTTATACATATACATGTATCTATTCTTTTTCAAATTCTTTTCCCATTTAGGTTATTACAGAGTATTGAGTAGAGTTCCCTGTGCTATACAGTAGATCCTTGTTGGTTATCTATTTTAAATATAGCAGTGTGCATATGTCAATCCCAAACTTCCAATTTATCCCTCCCTGCTAAAAACAACGGAAGTTTTAAAACACACACACAGTTTGCATCTCTCTCTATATTTGTGTGTATATATGAAAAAACAAGGCAATGTTGAAGACAGATTTTGGAGGATGGTGAGGAAAAATAGGGTGGGGGGACCATACAAAGTCAGATCTCAGTCATTGCCAAAGTCTTGGTTTTTATTTTGGATGATGGATTACTTTAAAATAACAAGGGGAATTCCCTGGCGGTCCACTGGTTAGGACTCTGCGCTTCCACTGCAGGGGGCACAGGTTCAAGCCCTGGTGGGAGAACTAAGATCCTGCATGCTGTGCGGTATGGCCCCAAATTTTTTTTTTTCGTTAACCAATTAACATTTTTCCCCTGCCCCCTTTTTGGCCGCATCACATGATATGCAGGGTCTTAGTTCCCCAGCCAGGGATCGAACCGGGGCCCCCCACAGTAGAAGGGCAGAGTCTTAACCACTGGATCACCAGAGAAGTCCCTTAACTTCCTCTTAAAAAAAACAATGTTAGGGCTTCCCTGGTGGCGCAGTGGTTGAGAATCTGCCTGCCAATACAGGGGACACGGGTTTGAGCCCTGGTCTGGGAAGATCCCACATGCCGCGGAGCAGCTAGGCCCGTGAGCCACAACTACTGAGCCTGCGCGTCTGGAGCCTGTGCTCCGCAACAAGAGAGGCCGTGATAATGAGAGGCCCCCGCTTGCCGCAACTAGAGAGAGCCCTCGCGCAGAAACGAAGACCCAACACAGCCAAAAATAAATTTAAAAAAACAAAAAAAAACAAAACGGTGTGCTCCTATTAAAAATAATAATTTTATTGAGTCACACACCATAAAGTTCAGCCTTTGAAGGCGTACGAGTCCGTGGGTTTTAGTACATTCATAATGTTGTACAACTCTCACCACCATCTAATTCCAGAACATTTTTATCTCCCCCAAAAGAAACCCCATACTCTTTAAAAAAGTCACTCCCTGCTCCCCCTCCCCCAGCCCCTGACAACCACTAATCTGCTTTCTGTCTCTGTGGATTTGCTTATTCGCACAGTTCATATAGATGGAATCCAACTGTTAAAAAGAACATAAGCAGGACTTGAATGGACCAAATGATGAGATTGTGGTGTGAACCACGGATTACAGTTCATTCAATTCTGTGCTCTGACAGCCAATGGGAAAAGCCAGAATCTGGGTCCTTGTGGCGATGTTCAGGTACTAAATTAACCCCTACTGGAGCAGCCCCATTTCTGGCTTCTTGTTATGCAATGTAACAAAGGTCTCTCTTGTTCGAGTCGCTTTTGATTGGATTTTTCCTTACTTACCACCCAGAGCCCTCAAAGTGATATGACCCAGGAACCCACACCCCTACGGTGCTACTCCTTCCAGCCACGAGCCTTTGCACATGCTGTTCCCTCTGCCTGGAAAGACTCTCCAACCAGCTGTGGCTTCCCCGTCCTTTTGACTTCAGCCTCTGTTTAAAAGTTACCAGAAAGTCTTATTTTAGGGGCTTATTGGAGGCCCTGTCTACATCTTGCTGGGTGGGCCCATCAGCATTCACGCAGGACACATGCGTTGTAGAGGAGGGGGTTCTGCCCCAGAGGTCCAAGGAGGAGAAAGATCCTGGCGGGGCAACCACCAGTGCCACCTGCATTTCCATGGGATTGAACACCCAGCCCTGAGCCCGCTGGATCCAAAGTATGCACCTTTTTCATTTTGAAAAGCTTTTCCAAGCCAGTCTCCAAAAAGAGTATCACCATTTATACTCCCAGTGACAGTATACACAAGAACCTTTTCTGTATCCTCAACAGTTGGGTATTATCAAACTCTTCATTTTTGCACACTGGAGAGGTGAAAAATTACTAATTGCTTGGCTCTGCACTTCTTTTCATTATAAATGAGGCCGAACATTTTTTCATATAGTTATCAGCCATTTGTGAACTTCACATTGACCTCCTGTGATCATTTCTTCTACTGGCTTGTTTGTTAGCACTCGCTCTTTGTATATGAAGGACACGAATTCTTTGCCTAACATCAGAGTTACAAATATATTTTCCAAGTCAGCTTTGCCTTCAATATTTTGCAAAAGATGAAATTTTATTTTCTCGTGATCAGATTTACTTTTTCTATGAATTCTTAGTTTTGTGTTATATTCAGAAAAGTCTCCCAAACCAAGAATTTTTTAAAAATCTACATTCTCTTCCAGTGATTTGTAGGTGTTTCTATTTTTATATCTCTGCTCTATTTGGAATTAATTTGTTTTCAGCTATGGAGTAAGAAAGGAATCCAGTTATGCCAATCCAATGTATTACAAGTCCTTTCTCCATTGAATGAAGTCACCATCTTTAACAAGCCAGTTTCTTTATATACTTTCATCTCTCTGGATTTTTCTCTCATGACAATGCTCAATCCAGCCATTCCTTCTCTAGGGCCAACTGTATCTAATACTCCACCTTTATAATTCATTATAATATTTGGTAAAGCAAATCTCCCCTCTCTAGTCTCCATTTCCAGAATTTTCCTGACAATTCTCATGTATTCACTTTTTTCTGTGTACTTCAGCACCATTTTCTCAAAGTCCCCCATAATTTCCTGTTGGTTATTTAACTGAGATTGCATTGATTTCTGGCTATATTTAGGGAACTCTGACATCATTCCAAAATGGATTCTTCTTCTCTAAGAACAAAGATCATCTCGCCACTCATCCAAGCTTCCTTTTATATTTAATAGTAGAATTTTAACACCTTTTATATTTATATCCTCCACATTCCTTGAGAAGTTTGCTGCTAAATATTTCATCATTATGGTTGCTATTGTAAATTGGATCTTTTCTTCCATGATAAGTGAAGTTGTATATTTATAGCCAAGTCCAAAGATTGATTCAGCGGGTGTGGATTGAAACTCCAAGAATTCTGCATTGTTAATCCACAATCCAGCCCATCATGACACTCACTGGTGTCTGAGAACCTTTTTCATTCAACACTAAGAATCTCAGATTGGAGAAGAATCTTAGGCCAAGGCAGCAGATTTGCTTCTTCCTGTGCTACGTTTCACATCCTTTGCAATTTCTGAAAAGTAAGAACTGAAATTAGAGTTTTGCCCAGCACAGAACTGAGAAGAGGAAATGTGTTCTTATTTAAGTGAAACAAAACACAAACTCTTAGAGTCCCGTGAAATAACAACTCAGACTCTGCTCAGAGCAAATGCTTTCTCCTTTAAGAAATCACCTTCCAAGGCAAGAGCAAACCTCCATAAACCGAGTGAAAGGAGGCTCCAGAAGCATGTGGGAAAGTGCTCTTTTCCAGCATGTGGCCCGTGTTCATCCAGGATGTAGGGTCTTTGCAAATCACCCACTCCAACTGTCCTATGTTACAAATGAGGGTTATGAGGTCCTGAGAGACCTGTTCCAGAGGATCCAAGGTCTACCTCGTAGTTCATTTTGCATAAATACAAACTGTGCACAATTTCTATGGAAACTTTACATCACAAATCCTCAAAGAAAACCTCTGGAAAGCTGCACAAGAAACCAGTAACAGAGGTTATCTCTGTGGAAGGCAGTCAGAGCAGAGGGAGACATTTTTTCCCCCACCAAAACCCTTTCATGCTTGTGGTAGCTTTAAAACATGCCTGCAAATTCTTTGACATTTATCCATGTAAAGGTGAAGCCTGTTATGCACCAAAGGACACAGTCAACAGAGCGAAAAGGCAACCTACAGAATGGCAGAAAATATTTGCAAATCATATATCTACTAAGGGGTTAATCCAGAATATATAAAGAGCTCTTACAACTCCACAACCCCAAAATCAAATAACCCGATTTAAAAATGGACAAAGAACCTGAATAGAAATTTCTACAAAGATGTTATACAAATAGCTAACCAGCATATGAAAAGATTCTCAACATCACTGATCATCAGAGAAATGCAAATCAAAACCACAGTGAGATATCACCTTACACACATTAGGATGACTACTATCAAAACAAAATGAACACACAAACAAAACAGAAAATAACAAGTGTTGGGAAGGATGTGAAGAAATTGGAACCTTTGGGCACTGTTGGTGGGAATGTAAAATGGTGCAGCCATTATGGAAAACAGTATGGCAATTCCTCAAAAAATTAAAATAGAACTACCATATGATCTACCAATTCCATCTCTGAGTATATACCCGAAAGAATTCAGAGCAGGATCTCAAAGAGATATTTGCACATCCATGCAAATAGCAGCATTATTTATGACAGCCAAGAGGTCGAAGCAATCCAAGAGTCCACTGATGGATGGATAAACAAAATGTAGTATACACATACAATGGAATATTATTCAGCCTTAAAAATTAGGAAGGAAATCCGGTCACATGGTACAACATGGATGAACCTTGACGAGATTATGCTAAGTGATATAAGCCAGTCACAAAAAAGACAAATACTGTATGATTTCACTTATATGAGGTACCCAGAGTAGTAAAACTCATAGAGACAGAAAGTAGAATTCTGGTTGCCAGAGGCTGGGTGGAGTGGGGTGGGAAGTTGTTATTCAGTGACTTTTAGTTTTGCAAGATGCAGAAGTTCTGGGCATCTGTTGTACAATGATGTGCATATAGTTAACACTACTGAACTGCATACTTAAAAATGGTTAAGATGGTACATTATATGTTATGTGTTTTTTAACCACATTGAGGGGGGGGAGAAAGCAAAAACCAGAACAAAAAGGTAGAAACTAATTCTCTTCCCCTTGAATGTTTAGGCAGCTGTCTCGCTGCTCTGCCACACACTTACCCTGCCCGCGAGGGTCAGAGCTGGCTCACTGGCACCCTGTCCCCATTCAAGCCCAAGGGCAGAGGAAAAGTGAGTGGAGGACAACCAGATTCCTTTTTAATAACATGACCTTGAAGTTGTACCTTCTAGCTGTACTTGCTTCTAATGCACAGAAGGTGGCAGAAGTGATGCAGTGTTCGTCTGGCTCTCAAGGGCTGCTGGCTCTTGGAAACCAGCCGCCATGCTGGGAGGAACCTCTGACCACATGAAGTTGCTCTGTGTAGAGTTCTGGCAAGAGCCCCCACTGAGGTCCCAGCCAAAACCAGCTCCCGATGCCAAACGAGTGAGGGAGGAAGCCTCCCTGACTCCTCCAGCCATTTCTGACCCCAAGCACATGAGAGATCCCTGCAGCGACCACCTTGCTGAGCCCACTCACCCCAGAACCCTGGGAGATCAGCATAATAGATCATAGTGGTTTTCCACCGCTAAGTTCGGAATGGTTTATGAAGCAGCAATAGATAATCAAAGCAATACAGTTGAATTTTTTTTAATTGTGTATATGTATTTTTTTAATTTTAAAAAGATATGGGACTTCCCTGGTGACGCAGTGGTTAAGAATTTGCCTGCCAATGCAGGAAACACGGGTTCGAGCCCTGGTCTGGGAAGATCCCACATGCTGCAGAGCAACTAAGCCCGTGCGCCACAACCACTGAGCCTGCGCTCTAGAGCCCGCGAGCCACGACTACTGAGCCCGCGCGCCTACAGCCCATGCTCTGCAACAAGAGAAGCCACCGCAATGAGAAGTCCGCGCACTGCAACGAAGAGCAGCCCCCACTCGCTGCTCGCGCAACTAGAGAAAGCCTGTGCACAGCAGTGAAGACCCAACGCAGCCAAATAAATAAATAAGTAAATAAATAAATTTATAATTTTAAAAAGATAATCAAAGCCTTATTGCTGCTTTTAAAGTCTAAAGATTTGCATAAAGTCTAAAAAGATTCTACATCACAGTTTTTTTTTGCCCATGTACCCTAAAGAACTACTTTCAGAATTTTTTCCTGATTGTGGAATATTTTAAACATTCATGAGAGGATAGGGAATAACATATTCAGCATCCGGCTCTATTGAACCTTAATATTATGACATATTTGGTGCGCTTGTTTTTTAAAAATACTTTTTAAACATTTTAAATTGTGATTTTAAAAAGACACATAAGAGGGCTTCCCTTGTGGCTCAGTGGTTAAGAATCCGCCTGCCAATGCAAGGGACACGGGTTTGAGCCCTGGTCTGGGAAGATCCCACATGCCGCGGAGTAACTAAGCCTGTGCGCCACAACTACTGAACCCGCGTGCCACAACTACTGAAGCCCACGCACCTAGAGCCCGTGCTCCGCAACAAGAGAAACCCGTGCACTGCAATGAAGAGTAGCCCCCGCTCACCACAACTAGAGAAAGCACGCGCGCAGCAGCAAAGACCCAATGCAGCCAAAGATAAATAAATACATTTTTTTAAAATAAAGAAATAAAAAAATAAAAAGACACATAACTGGGAACTCCCTGGCAGTCCAGTTTAAGACTCTGTGCTTCCACTGCAGGGGGCGCAGGTTCAATCCCTAACAGAAGAAGTTCCCAAATGGGAGCTTCTGTGACTATTTTCTGTTTCTCCACCTATTTCCTAAACACTTTTCCATGTGTGCACTGTTTTTCTTTAATCATTTTAACCATCTTCCAAGTGTACAGTTCAGTGGCATTAAGTACATTCACATTGTTGTGCCACCATCACCACCATCCATCTCCAGAACTTTTCCATCTTCCCCAACTGAAACTCTGTCCCACTTAAACAACAACTCCCCATCTCCCTCCCCCAGCCCCTGGCAGCAACCCCCATTCTACTTTCTCTCTCCATGAATTTGACTTCTCTAGGGACCTCATATAACTGAAATCCTATGTTATTTGCCCTTTTGTGACTGGCTGACCTCACTTAGCATAATGTCCTCAAGATCATCCATGTTGCAGCCTGTGTCAGAATTCCCTTCCTTTTCATGGCTGAATAATATCCTAATGTATAGATACACCACATTTTGTTTATCCGTTCATCCGTTGATAGACGTTTGGATTCTTTCCACTTTTTTGGCTATGGAATAGTGCTGTTCCAAACATGGGTGTACCAAAATTATCTTTAAATGTTACACAGTTTAAAAGTCAACAGTCCTGTGTATCTGCCACTGCAGATTTGCATTCCGAGAGCAAAAAGTCAATTACTCATGAGGAAAAGGACTAGGTGACAGCCCCTTACCTGTGCAGTTAAATGAACAATCTGTACCTGATAATGGAGTCTCTTATGAGAAACATCATACTTTTCTTTTAAGTGACAGCCGGGCCCTTTTATAATTTGTTGTAGCTTTGGGCGTTCCATATCCAATTCTACCCTTCCTTCTGAATCCACCATAGCTAATAATTAGCAGCACACAGTTCAACACCAGTGACGGGTGAGGCAATCAATATAAACAGTAGACGCTGCCCTGAAGGACAAAGTCCCCAACTAAGATACAAAGAACTTGGAGAAATGCTTTTCATATTGAAAGTGCTTTTGTCGGTGAAATAATGAATGAGGTTAGGGGAAACTTAAAATAATTTTCAAATTAAAACTATTGTAAGATACCATTATTCACCTAGCGGACAAGCAAAGATCAAAGTTTGAGAAGCCCCAGTGCTGGCCAGGGTGTGGGGAAACAGGGGCTGTTGATTATTGTTGGCAGAGTGTAAATTTGTGTAACCTCTTTGGAGGGGGACTTGGCAAAGTCTGTCTAAATTTAAAAAGCATGTGCCCTTTGACCCACAAGTTCCCTTGAGAAGCGTATCTATCAGATATACATGCACACATGGGCAAAGATCTATGTGTAAGAATAGCCATATAGGGAATTCCCTGGCAGTCCAGTGGTTGGGACTCTGCACTCTCACTGCCGAGGGCCTAGGTTCAATCCCTGGTCGGGGAGCTAAGATCCCACAAACCGCGCAGTGAAGCCAAAACAAAACAAAACAAAACAAAACCTTATTAAAAAAAAAAAAAGAAAACCTTATTAAAAAAAAGAATAGTCATAATCTTGTTCCACTGATTATAGTAGAAAAATATTGGAAGCAACGTGAATAGCCAACAGTAGAAGGATGCTTAACTAAGTGATGGTCCACCTACACCAGCACCATCCAACAGAACTTTCTGCCATGATGGAAACATGTCCACTAGTCACATGTTTCTACTAAACTTTTTTTTTTTTAATTTTGGCCTCGCCACACAGCTTGCCAGATCTTAGTTCCCCGACCAGGGATTGAACCCAGGCCACAGCAATGAAAGGGCCGAATCCTAACCACCAGACCACCAGGGAATTCCCCCACTACTAGACTCTTAACATGTGGCCAGTGCAATGGATGAACACATTTTATTTAATTTTAATTAATTTAAATGTAAATAGCCATGTGTGGTTAGCTTCTTGGAATCGAGCTATGAACTTCTAACAACTTGGCCTTGTCTTTCTTTTATCCACGCCAATGAGTCATCCCTGAGACTTCCCTGAAGCCGTTCATCCTGCCGCTCCTAAACGTGCGACACGACAGACCATTCTTGAGGCCCTGGGCTTGCTGTGATGGCTCTACCACCCAGCCCAGCAAGAAGATAAAAGGCTTCTTCTTGGAATCGGAGCCCGAATCAGACGCTTTGGGTTCCAAGCACCGAGAGCTGCAGTCCAAGCAATAAAACAGAAAAAAACCCAATTTTCGTGGTGCTTCCATGGGGATCTGAGAGCACAGTGGTGAAGACCGTGGAGCTGGGCAATCCCACTCTTGGATATATAACCGGAAAAAACAAAAACACTAATTCAAAAAGATACATGCACTCCAGTGTTCCTAGCAGCCTTGTTTACAATGGCCAAGATATGGAGGCAACCTGAGTGTCCATCCACAGATGAATGGATAAAGAAGATGTGGTACATGTATACAATGGAATACTACTCAGCCATAAAAAAAGAACAAAATGTTGCCATTTGCAGCAACATGGATGGACTTGGAAGTCATTATGCTAAGTGAAATAAGTCAGATAGAAAAAGGCAAATACTGTATGATATCCCTTAAATGTGGAATCTAAAAAATACAGCAAACTAGTGAATATCATAAAAAAGAAGCCCACTCACAGATACAGAGAACAAACTAGTGGTTATCAGTAGGGAGGGGGTGGGAGGTACAAACTACTGGATGTAAGGTAGGCTCAAGGATGTACTGTACAATGCAGGGAATAGAGCCAATACTTTGTAATAACTGTAAATGGGAGGTAACCTTTAAAATTGTATTAAAAAATTAAAAATACAAAAAAATAAATAAAAATCTATACAAATATATATTCTATAACATTAAAAAAAAAAAAAAAGAGTGTGGAACTGGGGCCAGACTGCCTGGTGCCTTCCCTGTACCTCTCTGTGCCTCAGTTTCTGCATCAATAAAATCTGGACGTTCACCGTGCCTTGGTCTCAGAGTCGTTAAGAAGTTTTGGATTGGGACTTCCCTGGCGGCCCAGTGGTTAAGACTCTGAGCTTCCAGTGCAAGGGGCACAGGTTTGATCCCTGGTCGGGGAACTAAGATCCCACATGCCAGGCAGAGCAGCCAAAAAAATTTTTTTAAAAAAAAGGACAACGAAGAAGTTTCGCATTGAAGTGAGTGTCGTGCATGACGAGGACGGAGTTATCAGTACGCTAACAGGTAGGGGAACTAACAGCGGACAAATATCCAACCAGTCAGAAAATTCCAGATACTGAGAAGCGCTATGAAGGACCTAGGAGTGGATCATGGGATGAGACTAGTTGAGAGCCAGTGGACTAGTTTAAAATGGTGGTCATGGAAGGGAGGTTGGAGTTGAGACCTGAGAGAGGAGGTGGGTCCTCTGATGGGAAGATCTAGGGGAGGGCATTTCAGGCAGAGGTGAGTGCAAAGGCCCTGAAGCAGGAAAAGCCTCGGGCTGTTCCTAAGCCGTAAAGAAAACTGTGCAGCTAAGGGAGAATGAATAGGGGCAGAACAGCAGCAATGAGGCCAAGAGATAGGATGGCTGGTCTTTGGGGACTTTTAAGCAGGGGAGGGCTTCTTGTTTTCAATAACCAACTGGGATGGCAAACCAGCAAGCAGGAAGACCCGGACACGAGGGCCGGCGGTCCATGTGCTGACACACTGTCACCTTCTGGGGGTCCCCTGGGCCTCATCCCCCTCCCCATGCCCTTCACACCCTCTTGATTGTTGTATTTGCCCAAAGAGAGAGTCAGAAATGAGGAATGAGGGACATAGGCTCAAGCCATCAGCTTTCTGGAAATCTGCACATCCCACACTACTGGGAGGAGGGTGGATCATCCAGGGCCCAAGTGGGAGCAGAGACCAGTTGGGGGGTTAAGATGAAAGAAATCGGTGCCTCGGATCAGGGTGTTGGCCTGGAGAAAGAGCCACAAGAGTCTGGCTATGTTTTAGAGGCTAAGTGGATGGGATTTGCTGATGAATTGGACTGCATGGGTGAAAGAAAGAGAGGTAAAGGCTTTGTCTGGAACAGGAAGACACGGAGGAGATGTTAGCTGAGACGGAAAGATGAAGGGACAGACAGGCGGAGTGCAAATTGGGAGACAATAAATGTGTTCTATTATATATATTTTTCAAAATGGCACACACATATGAGGAAACGATCAGACAAATCCAGAATGGGAGACATTTGTTAAATCGGCTGGCCTGGTTCTTCAAAGTCAGTGTCCTAGGAAATACAAAAGGCATAGGGTTGTTCCAGATTAAGAGAAAGAGAGGGTGTGGGGAATTCCCTGGCAGTCTAGTGGTTAGGACTTTGCCTCTCACTGCTGAGGTCCTGGGTTCAATCCCTGGTCAGGGAAGTAAGATCCCACAGGCCACGGTGAACGGCCAAAAAACAAGAGAGACAGAGGAGGGGTGTTGTGTGAAGGGAGAGAAGGTTAGCTCTCCCCTGGACTAGGATAGAAGAGGCCCTCAGGCCTGACAACAGAGATACGGTTAAAGTACGGCCACCTACCCACGGTTTCTCAAAGTCGTGTGCCTGAGGTACACTGGTGGGGAATTCAGTGCCACATCTGCCCTGACCCCTGAGACCTGCCCTCTAGGTCTGTCTCCAAAAAAGGTTGGTGATGACATCGCCAAGGCAACCAGTGACTGGAGGCATCTGAGGATGACAGTGAAACTGACCATTCAGAACCAACAGGCTCAGACTGAGGCGGTACGTTTTGCCTCTGCGCTGATCATCAAAGTCCTCAAGGAAAGGCCAAGAGACGGAAAGAAGCAGAAAAACATTAAGCCCAGTGGGAGTATCACTTTGACAAGATTGTCAACATTGCCCGACAGATGCAGCACCGGTCTTTGGTTAGAGAATTCTCTTGGAACCATCAAGAGACCCTGAGGACTGCCCGGTCTGTGAGGTGTTGTGCTGATGGCCACCACCATCACGACATGAAAGATGACATCAACAGTGGTGCCATGCAATGCCCAGTTAGTTAAAAACTAGAAAGGGAAGTGTTTCAATAAAGGAGAACGTAAATAAGGAATCATTTCACAACCAAACCAAAAAAAAAAAAAAAAGAGAGAGAGAAACATAAAGGATATATAATAACCAATGCAAAGCATGAAACTTTACTGGATCCTGGATCAAAAAATAAATCAGCTATACTGACATTCTTGGGATGATTTATTCCAAAAACTTTCAAAATTCTCTTTTGGCAGGGAAACATTTGAAAAAAAAATGTCTAATCTGTTTTCAATTTCTTTTTAAATGAAAGAAAAGAACAGGGCCATTTTAAGACCAATGTAGGCCCTAGACATTTTTACTTTGGATGCCACAGCCAAATATAAAGCATTTCATATTATATCTTGCATTAAAAAGTACCCCCATTTAAATACAATTCCCTATGTCAGCATTGAAGTCTGTGCCAGTTTATGTGTTACCTTTTGAAGATTCTAAAATATTTAAATTCAATCTTGTAATTTTCATATATTGGATACAATGTATTTTTTACAATCTCAAGCATTTCCGGGGGTTGGGGGGGGGACCTTTGAAAACTCTAGTGAAGCCCATCAGGTTGGACTATGCCAGGGGAATGACCAATAGGGAGGAGGGGGCAGGGAGTTGTGACCCAGTGTCTGTGTGGGCCAGTGTGGAGGAGTCAGCATTTCCTTTAAAGCCCATATGACCCACCTGTTCTGCATTGTGTGTGACCACATCTAGGAAGTCCACTTATCAGTTTCCCTTCCCTGATATTTTTGGGGGTTTCTGAGGAATGCTTCCACTTTCCACAAATCTGTGCTGATAGTTCCTTGTTGCTCAGCCAGCCTCCTGCCTCAGGAAATTCTGCCAGTGACCTCTTGCCATCCTATACACGCCTTCTCTGGGCTGCGATATAACCTCTCTGTGCTGTCCCAGGAACCCAGGTTTTTCCTTACTGCAGCCAAGGCTATAGGCTTTTTTTTAAAAGTCAGACATAGGGGAAAGGTGGTATTTTAGAAAGAGGGAGCAGCTGGAGTGAAACAAGGAAGTAGAAAATGTTAGGGAGCATATGGGGAAAAAGAAAGTGGTCAGCAGATAAGAGAAGCAGGGAGAAGGGCATTTTGAGGGGTTAGATCTGATGAGATACTGTAAGAAACAGAGAATCTACGTTGAATAATAGCTACATTCGATGCTATGGCGTCATTCCAGCTGGAATGGAAAAGGAGATGGCTTGGGGCTTCCCTGGTGGCGCAGCGGTTAAGAATCCACCTGCCAATGCAATCGAACCAGGGATGGGTTCCCTGGTCCGGGAAGATCCCACATGCCGCGGAGCAACTAAGCCCGTGCGTCACAACTACTGAGCCTGTGCTCTAGAGCCCGCGACCCACAACTACTGAGCCCGCGAGCCACAACTACTGAAGCCCGTGCGCCTAGAGCCTGTGCTCCACAACAAGAGAAGCCACCGCAATGAGAAGCCTGCACACCTCAATGAAGAGTAGCCCCGCTCGCAGCAACTAGAGAAAAACCTGCATGCAGCAACGAAGACCCAACGCAGCCAAAAAATAAATTAAAAAAAAAATAAAAAAATAAAAAAAAGTGGGCTTCCCTGGTGGCGCAGTGGTTGAGAATCTGCCTGCCAATGCAGGGAACACGGGTTCCAGCCCTGGTCTGGGAAGTTCCCACATGCCACGGAGCAACTGGGCCCGTGAGCCACAATTACTGAGCCTGCGCATCTGGAGCCTGTGCCCCGCAACAAGAGAGGCCGCGATGGTGAGAGGCCCGCGCACCGCGATGAAGAGTGGCCCCCGCTTGCCGCAACTAGAGAAAGCCCTCGCACAGAAACGAAGACTCAACACAGTCATAAATAAATAAATAAATAAATAAAAGAATGTGAATTTCTTTAAAAAATAAAAAATAAAAAAATAAAAAATAAAAAAAAAAAAGAGATGGCTTCAAGACTGGCAGAAACAGGATAAAGTAAAAGGCATTTGGGAGGACAGTAAATTAACTTTTACTAATAAGTAAACAGCCCACTGTGAGAAATAGAAAAGTAAAAGCACATATTGCCTAGTCAACCACACCGCTTGGGGGCGCTGCAGGCTTTATGACTAAACCAAAGTCTGTTCCAGTAGCTCCCTCTTCCGGCAGAGATAGCACTGCACACTAAGGCTGACATCCTTGAGTTAAAAAGCGCTTGCCAATCTCTAAACAGCATACCTCTCTGAGGACCATATTTATAATAACTTGACGAGGACTTCGTTGTGCTTTCAGACAAAACATAAAAAGGAACACTAAACAAGTATGAGCCACGCATTTTTCTTCTGGTTTACTCAAGATTCACACAATCACATCTATGTAAATGAATCCTTACATAGTATTAACTCAAGTGTGAAACTAAACTTTGGGGTGCTTTAAGATCATTCAACGAAACTGAGCAAGTCTAGCATCTCTGTTCTTTAAATAGACTCAGAATCCCTTGATGATAGAAACGCTTCTCATTCATCACTATATCACTATTTTTCCTGTCATGCTTGTATTTGTTGGGTGAAGGGTCCTGTAAATGTTCACTAGGGATTGTGTTGCTCTCGTGGTCTTTATTCTTGAGAAAATTACATGAAAGGTATTTTTCCTTTATACAGAATGAAAGGATATTAGAACTCTGTCAAAACTATAAAAGACAAAGTGAAAAAGCATGGTGCAGGACAGACTGCAAGCCAGTATGCTACCTTTTGCATAAAGGGGAATTAATAATTAGTAGTTGCTTGTACATGCATAGAGAAACTCTGAAAGCACATACTGGGGGAGGTGGAGAACCAAGTGGCTGGGAGACAAAATTGAAGACTTTTCATTATATACGGTTTTAAACTTTTTATATGTCTGAAACACATTAAAGTATCATCTACTCAAAAAAATAAAAGTAGGAAAATATGAGACAGTAACAAACACAGTAATCATTATTTATAAAAGTGTTTTAAGGCTGATTTTTAAAATTATCCCCAAGAACCTTATTAAATAGAAATCTTGTATTTTTGTTATCCTTTCAAAATATTAGTATATGATAGATACGTGTATAAGGATGTAGTCACAGGTCATCTATACAATGAAATACTAGAGTATTAAAAAGAATGATGGAGATCTTGATATGCTGGCATGGAAAGATGTCCATAATTACCTAGTTTTTTTAAAAAAAGCTGAGAAACACTATGTTGTGAATGGTCCTATTTGTATTTATGTATACAACTATATGTATTTACTACAGGAGGAAAGCCCAAAGGAATACCAAACTTTAAAATTAGTTATCACTGGAAAGGAATATGGTTAACTACTTAGGAACTTAGGTGGGCTACCTTTGACTTTATAAAACACAATGTATGTATACATTGTAATTAGAAACAGTAATAGGCAAGTAATACTCATTTTCCTGGGAGTAAGCTTATGTGGAACTTTCACTTCATCATTGATTTTAATGTTTGTACTATATCTTATGCATATTTTAGTATTTAATATATTTATATATATTTTGTACCATCACTGATTTTAATGTTTGTAATTGTTTTTCAAATCTTTTCTAGTGTTTACACCTGTAATTAGCAATTCCTTTCGTTAAACTTGACAGGAAGGAGCCACGTGTTCCTCAGCAAGTTCTCCATTGAGCATCCCCACCCCTAGGACGCCCCCAGAGCTTTATGCTCTAATGCCAAGATCCTTCCGCGTGTCACACACATGGTCCCCCCCATGAGCTGACCCAGCCCCACGTTCTGAAGCATCACTAGCCACTGACCGTCTCACACTTGAAGACAAAGCACTCATCACTAACACGGCCTTAGGAACCTTGCAAAACCTGTCCTGCAGAGCCATCATTTTCAAGACGCTATTGAGGTTTTTCTCATATGCTATGACCACTTATTTTTAATGAGCAATAAAATTACTTACACAAGAACTATTCAGTGACTGGACATGGTTACAGGTGCTGGTGGAGTTCCAGGGATTTTTGTAGTGTTGCTTCTCGACCTGTATGTTCATTTGCATGGGTGAATCATGGAAATCCAGTGAACTATGCATGTTCTCGTGTCAATAAAGTGAAAACCCACAGTAAGTAACGGATTTGCCTAAGACAAACTTCTCAAATGGCATTTCCTAGTTGTGATTCCCTAAAGCGAGGACTTAAGCCTGTTGACTTCAGGTATTTTAGGACTGGCAGTAATACAAAATTTCCTCTGCATCAGAAGTTACACATGCATACCCTAAAAGTGGAAGAGTGGAAGGGAGAAGCTGGCGGGTGTGATGCTCTTCGGAGAGAAAAATCCCTTATTTCGAGTCCTTCAAATAAGCCTCTGACTTCAGGGGTACCTACCAACCAGTGCCAGCTCCTTATATTAAACCAACTTCCCTGCAACTTTCACCTTTGGCTCTAGTTATGACATACAAAGATACTTACCAGTAGCATTTGATTGGGTAAATGTCACTACTATAAAAGACCCAAGAGCCAACTGCTTCACCCACCAATTTAGCTATATACAAATCTTTCATCTAGTCACATAAAATTAAGGAATCTTGACAATCTTATCTTAGCAAAAATGATGACAATAGCTTTCTCTAACTACTAACTCCTACTAAACTTTCTAGCATAACGCCTAATGAGACTTTAGTAAAAATTAAACTGCCACATCCTAGAGAACAAACATATGGACACCAAGAGGGGAAAGTGGCAGGGGGGGGTGGTGGTGTGATGAATTGGGAGATTGGGATTGACACAGATACACTAATATGCATAAAATAGATAGTAAGAACCTGCTGTATAAAAAATAAAATTCAAAAAAACCAGTCACATCCTTTTTAAAAAGAAACATCTAGTCAAACGACTTTCTATGCAGCTCAATGTGAACTTAAACAGAGCTATGTACTAAAACTGATTTTTCTGTAGGTTCCCTTCTACCACTCCTGCCCTCTAATAGCTCCTCCCTGCTGGTATTCCAGAAACTCTCCCACTCTCAGGGACCACACCCAAACTCAGTATTTTTAAAGTCAGTAGTTTTACATCTACATCTAAGCGTCCACATGGAAAATTCTAACTGCAACCTCCAACTTGTCTGGTTTTTATTTATACTCACCCACTACAGTTCCATATTAAGGCCACCTTTTACTGACATTTCTTATCTCCAGGTTACCACAGAATCATCTGGTAGACCGAAACATTGATCCCTCACACCCCACCCCTAATTAAAAATCTTCTGGAAACACTTATTAAAAATAAATAAATTACACTATTTGAGAATGCCAACAACTTTATTGAAAGAAAAGTGCAACGAAATTTGTCGAAAGCTTAAAAGGGAGAACTTAGACACCTCCCCTCAAGCGCAGGACCAGGTGCAGAGTGGACTCTTTCTGGATGTTGTAGTCAGACAGGGTGCGCCCATCTTCCAGCTGTTTCCCGGCAAAGATCAACCTCTGCTGGTCTGGGGGGATGCCCTCCTTGTCTTGGATCTTCGCCTTGACGTTCTCGATGGTGTCACTGGGCTCCACCTCCAGGGTGATGGTCTTACCGGTCAAGGTCTTCACGAAGATCTGCATCCCACCTCTGAGGCGGAGGACCAGGTGCAGAGTGGACTCTTTCTGGATGTTGTAGTCAGACAGGGTGCGCCCATCTTCCAGCTGTTTCCCGGCAAAGATCAACCTCTGCTGGTCTGGGGGGATGCCCTCCTTGTCTTGGATCTTCGCCTTGACGTTCTCGATGGTGTCACTGGGCTCCACCTCCAGGGTGATGGTCTTACCGGTCAAGGTCTTCACGAAGATCTGCATCCCACCTCTGAGGCGGAGGACCAGGTGCAGAGTGGACTCTTTCTGGATGTTGTAGTCAGATAGGGTGCGCCCATCTTCCAGCTGTTTCCCGGCAAAGATCAACCTCTGCTGGTCTGGGGGGATGCCCTCCTTGTCTTGGATCTTCGCCTTGACGTTCTCGATGGTGTCACTGGGCTCCACCTCCAGGGTGATGGTCTTACCGGTCAAGGTCTTCACGAAGATCTGCATCCCACCTCTGAGGCGGAGGACCAGGTGCAGAGTGGACTCTTTCTGGATGTTGTAGTCAGACAGGGTGCGCCCATCTTCCAGCTGTTTCCCGGCAAAGATCAACCTCTGCTGGTCTGGGGGGATGCCCTCCTTGTCTTGGATCTTCGCCTTGACGTTCTCGATGGTGTCACTGGGCTCCACCTCCAGGGTGATGGTCTTACCGGTCAAGGTCTTCACGAAGATCTGCA
Source organism: Balaenoptera borealis (assembly GCF_965194805.1). Taxonomy (NCBI): domain Eukaryota; kingdom Metazoa; phylum Chordata; class Mammalia; order Artiodactyla; family Balaenopteridae; genus Balaenoptera; species Balaenoptera borealis. Next base: position 86,397,733 of record NC_138875.1, read on the forward strand.
TCCCACCTCTGAGGCGGAGGACCAGGTGCAGAGTGGACTCTTTCTGGATGTTGTAGTCAGACAGGGTGCGCCCATCTTCCAGCTGTTTCCCGGCAAAGATCAACCTCTGCTGGTCTGGGGGGATGCCCTCCTTGTCTTGGATCTTCGCCTTGACGTTCTCGATGGTGTCACTGGGCTCCACCTCCAGGGTGATGGTCTTACCGGTCAAGGTCTTCACGAAGATCTGCATCCCACCTCTGAGGCGGAGGACCAGGTGCAGAGTGGACTCTTTCTGGATGTTGTAGTCAGATAGGGTGCGCCCATCTTCCAGCTGTTTCCCGGCAAAGATCAACCTCTGCTGGTCTGGGGGGATGCCCTCCTTGTCTTGGATCTTCGCCTTGACGTTCTCGATGGTGTCACTGGGCTCCACCTCCAGGGTGATGGTCTTACCGGTCAAGGTCTTCACGAAGATCTGCATCCCACCTCTGAGGCGGAGGACCAGGTGCAGAGTGGACTCTTTCTGGATGTTGTAGTCAGACAGGGTGCGCCCATCTTCCAGCTGTTTCCCGGCAAAGATCAACCTCTGCTGGTCTGGGGGGATGCCCTCCTTGTCTTGGATCTTCGCCTTGACGTTCTCGATGGTGTCACTGGGCTCCACCTCCAGGGTGATGGTCTTACCGGTCAAGGTCTTCACGAAGATCTGCATCCCACCTCTGAGGCGGAGGACCAGGTGCAGAGTGGACTCTTTCTGGATGTTGTAGTCAGACAGGGTGCGCCCATCTTCCAGCTGTTTCCCGGCAAAGATCAACCTCTGCTGGTCTGGGGGGATGCCCTCCTTGTCTTGGATCTTCGCCTTGACGTTCTCGATGGTGTCACTGGGCTCCACCTCCAGGGTGATGGTCTTACCGGTCAAGGTCTTCACGAAGATCTGCATCCCACCTCTGAGGCGCAGGACCAGGTGCAGAGTGGACTCTTTCTGGATGTTGTAGTCAGACAGGGTGCGCCCATCTTCCAGCTGTTTCCCGGCAAAGATCAACCTCTGCTGGTCTGGGGGGATGCCCTCTTTTTCTTGGATCTTCCCCTTGACGTTCTCGATGGTGTCACTGGGCTCCACCTCCAGGGTGATGGTCTTACCGGTCAAGGTTTTCACGAAGATCTGCATCCCACCTCTGAGGCGGAGGACCAGGTGCAGAGTGGACTCTTTCTGGATGTTGTAGTCAGACAGGGTGCGCCCATCTTCCAGCTGTTTCCCGGCAAAGATCAACCTCTGCTGGTCTGGGGGGATGCCCTCTTTTTCTTGGATCTTCCCCTTGACGTTCTCGATGGTGTCACTGGGCTCCACCTCCAGGGTGATGGTCTTACCGGTCAAGGTTTTCACGAAGATCTGCATTGTCTGTTGGAACAAAAAAAAATAACACACAAAAAAAACCCCCAGCGTTTAACAGGTAATTCAGAGGTCAACACATACCTAATGCTACAAAGATATGCGTCACTATGTACTAGCCAAATGACTAACCTGCCCAAAAACTCGAAAGCTTGACAAATAAGATCAAAACCAACGTTTCATGCACTTACGAAAGAAAAGCAGGGAAACCTGACCCAAGTCAATGCGCGGGCCTCACTTACCCTCCCCCCTCACTGGCTGTGTGTCCCCTGCCAACAGGGCAGCGACCACCCCACGCCCAAACCTTGTGCTCCGAGACGAGAAAAACTCTCCCTCCACACATCCCGGCAGGCGGCCCCACCCTCGCTTATGAGCCCACAGAAGGGATGACGTCTCGTAACCGCGGGGGCGATCGGGTCCCCTCCCCCATCGCGCGTGCACGACGGCTCCGTGGCATCGGCAGTTAACGTCCCCTTACTGGGACGGGAAACCGAGTTCTCGCTCGAGTCAAACCGGGCCCTAATGTTCGATTCCCTCACACACTGCCCAACCCCGTTCCCCAAAAAGCTGGGCCCCGCCGCCATGGAGGCCTCACGGGCCTCTCGCGTTTCCCTTCCAGCCGCAGTCCCCTACCCCGTCCCCCATCTTCCCTCTTCCACCTCACAGCCCGCTGCGAGTCCGGCTTCTCCCTCCGAGAGACGGGGAACGGCCGCCATTTTGCCGCGTTCCTCCCCCCTCAGGATCACCCTGCTGCTAGCGGGCCCCGGGTGACTGAAGGCCTCGGCTGCCCCCTCTGCCGCAGCGGGCAAGTCGACCCCCCCGCGCCCCCCGCGGCCGCGAGACCCCCGGGACCCCTACTCACCAAGTGGTGGTGGCGACAGCGAACACAGAAGAACCGCAACTCAGTTCTCAGCCTTCACGAAACTGCCTGCTCACCGCCTCCCCGGCGCTTCCTTATATAGTTACAGGTAGCGCCGCTCCGATGGATCCCTCCGCAGAAACGCCGAGAAGGGACTACTTTTCGCAGCCCTCCTGCCCTCTGAAGAGAAACCCCAGACTCGACTAATTCCACTCATAAAATGCTCTCCTGTGAAGACTGGAGCTTTGGGGCCGAATCTGGCGCGGAGCGGGCCGCCGTCCCGAGAGGCCGGGCGGAGGGATCAGCCCGCTCGTTGAGCGCTGCGTCCGCGGACTTGCCCGGGGCTCGACTTGAGGGGAGGGAGAATGGGGAGCGGGCGGCGTGAAAACCCGGCGTGGAGTCGTCCAGGCGTCCGGAGCGGGCTGTCTCCGCCGCCCGACCTCGATGCCCCCTCCCCCCGGCCCGGGCGGGCCCCGCCGTTCCCGAGACCCGCCCTAGGCGGACAGGCGTCCGGCCGAGCGCCTCACGCCGAGTCGGGATCCCGCTCCCCCAGCGCACACCCCGCCCTGCCCTTCCCCCCCGCGAATAAAGAGGGGTGTTTATTGTGAGTCTCATTAGATAATGGTAGTGTTTCTGTTGCCCTGAACTTCCCCCTCATCCTCAGCCCGTCGCGAGGCCTCTCTGGGGGGTCCAGCCCCCAAACTTGTGGCGGCCGCGCCCATCCCCCACCGGGCGGGCACCGGGACAAGACGAATGACTCGACAAATCCCGGGGCCGCGGCCTCAAGCCCGCCTCAGACGGGTCGTCAGGAGCCTCGGGAATTCCTCAGAACACAGGAGTGAAAACTAAGTTTCCAAGGGAGAAATGCCTATGGCAGGTCTACATTGAGTTTTGAAAAGAATAGCAGAAATTCCACACAGCTGTGTAAAACTCTTTGCCCTGGACTTGAAAGGTGACAGAACTTTCCAGATTGCTCTTCAGCCTTCCTGGTTTGTGCTTGATTATCAACAGGGAGGCGTTGGAATTTGAATTCTGTTGACATTTAGCTGAGCTCAGAAATCAGAAATCAAACCTATTTAAGCCCGAGATTTTAAGAAGATACTTATTGAATCTTAAGTTCTGTTTATTCCTGGGGAAAAAAAATTAATATCCCAAATATAAAATTTAATTCTCTAGGCAGATTCCCTTTGGGTAAAAGAAGAGAAAAAGATCGTCAGTTAGATCTTTTTCCTTTTTTTATGACAATCTATTTTATGATCTCTATGTCATTTCTCCAGCAGATTTTTAAAGTATTTTGAAATATATGAACATGATGCCAACAGATTTTTTTGAAGTTTACAGTGGAAAATCTTTCTAATGCCTTCAGTTACCCAGCCACCGTTCTTTCTGGACTCTTCTAGAAATATTCCCTATTTGTACAAATGAGGGGAGGGTGTTTTTAATTTTTACCCTTAAAGGCTTCAAATATATATATATAGAAAAAGGGGCAACTGACTAAAACATGTTCTGCCATTAGGAAAAGACTACATTGCTGCTTGAAATTATGAACATTATATTACTTAAACATTATACTTAAAACGTGAATCAGAACAAAACTGCTATATATTTTCTTTGGTAACCTGTGTATGTACTTATGAAGACGGTCTGAGCAATTTTCAAAATAGACTTTAACCTCTTATCATTTTTAACATTTTTCAGAATGAATTTATTACTGGGCAATTAAAATGAATAACAAAAATAAAATGTCATTTTTCAGGTTAGCAGGAGACCCCAGTTGACAGGGAGAGAGTAAAGAGACAAAGTTGGTGATTAAATATTATAGTTAATCCCACTAGGGGATTGTAAGTAGAGAAAAAAGTATGTAAGTTTAGGGGTCTTTCACTCAAGAAAGCAGGTTTACATAACCACAAAACCAGCAGGCTTGCTTAGCAAAAAAACCCCATGCAACAGAAGCATGAGACATGCCCCGAAACAACGCTGGAAGGAGACCCACATCCTGCCCAGTGAGCTCAGTAACTTAATGATTCCCAGGACACATTCCTCTGGGCATACTAAAAACAAACATATAAGGAAAGGGTGACATTATACTGAAACCTGAGATGATTTACCATTTTTAATATGTTACCACCTTTTAGCTCATTTCCACTGTGCCATGACAGTCCTGACTTGACGATGGAGGGACAAGAAAACTCCCCTCCCTGACATGGAGGAGGAACTGATGATGGAAGCTTAACATCTACTCAAGAATGAGGCAGGGCAGAAGTTGAGACACAGATGTAGAGAACAAACGTATGGACACCAAGGGGGGAAAACCGCGGTGGGGATGTATACACTGATATGTATAAAATTGATGACTGATTTAAAAACAAAAAAACAAAAAAACTTAATAAAAAAAAAAGAATGAGGAAGAAGGTGGTCTTTCCACCTCCCCACTTTTTGTTGGATTCTAAAACTGTAGCCCACTAAGTTCTCGGGGAGCAGCCCCCTCTCGCCCACCCGCTTGGAAGGCTCACACGCGTCCTATTCTAATAAATCATTCCTTATCTATCACTTTGCCTCTCGCTGAATTCTTTCTGCGCTGAGACATAAAGAACTGGAAGCTCCTCAAAGCCTCCCACCCCGAGACGGAGACGCATTTCTGCCAGTTTCACAGTGACTTCCAATACAGATCTCCGTGAAGGTTATTTCTAACTTTTTGGAAAGGGGGTTTAAAGGAACAGAACAGCAAGGCTCTTTATAAAGTTTTTTTCTTTTTTTCTCCCTAAATTTCAGAAAGAAGTTTTCAGAGGAACAAAAAGCTGAGGTTCTTTCTCAGGTGACCAGACCTGGCTTCAAACCACACCCTGTTTGCTTTTGGCTGTTCCTTTCCTGCAAGCCTTGTGATTCCTGTTGTTTCAAGCCTGAGTCACAAGCTTTGTGACATAGTTTTCTTCATGGTCCAAAAGGTACAGAGAAAAACAGGCCTGATTTCAGAGGCAAGGGAGGAAAAGAAGGAGAAAGAGGGGGAGAGGAGGGAGAAGAGAGGCTCAAAGGGTGGGGAATGGGCCCAGGGTTATCTTCAAAGAGAAAACAACATTCTTATGAGCTGAGAACACTGTGTTGCCTCTGGCAGAAAAATTCTCTGCACCACCCCTGCGGTCCCTAACTTAAGTCTAACTGTGGGTTCAGTTGAAGCAAATAGTAATAAACATTTGTCCAAGGGCACTGAGGTGAGGGGGAGGGGAGGGAAAAATGACCTCCCCAAAGACAGGTGGCTGCTGTTTATTTGGAGCAGTGGTTCTCAACCACGAGTGATTTGGCCCATCGGTGGACATTTGGCCATGTCTGGAGACTTTTTTTTTTTTTTTTGGCCCCCTCTCCGCTCTCGGGATCTTAGTTCCCTGACCAGGGATTGAACCCAGGCCACAGCAGTGAAAGCACCGAGTCGTAACCACTGGACTGCCAGGGAATTCCCAGGAGACATTTTTGGTTGTCATACTGTGGTATTGGGGGTGAGGGGTGCCACTAGCATCTAGTGATAAAGGCCAGGGCTGCTGCTAAACATCCTTCAATGGACGGTCCCCCATAATACAGAATTACCCGGTCCCCAATGTCAGTAATCCATTGGGTTGATAAACCCTGCTGTACAGAGGATTTTTGTTGCTGTTGTTCCAACTGCTTTTCTATTTGCTGAGAAGGGCTCCCAAAGTCTAAATGTCCCACTTGGATTCAGGAATCGGGTATCAAATCACGCTCCTAAAATCCCCTGACCTAGAATGCAATGTGCTAGAACGTGCCAGAAGCCGCTTGAGTCACTGGATCCATTTTCAGCTCCTTCATCCACTGACCCATCTTTTGCAGGCGCCCCAGAAGGGATTGCTTCAGAGCTGGCACCAATGGAAGAGTGACAGAGACCCAGCAACAAGGCGGGATTGGTGGGCAGGCGTGAGCACGTGATGAGCTGAGCTCACAAAGGGCCTGGGTGTTGAGCTGCAGGGGGCTGGACTGGTGCCTGCTGGTCCGGCCGGCCTTTCCTCCTTCCCCCAAAGGACTCAGCTCCCCTGAAGGTCACACAACCTTGTATGGGGCTTAACTCAGCATCATGAGACTGTTCGCACAACGACCAGCAAACATTTTCCTCCCAAGGGAAAGGGTGAAATCGGAGAGCTGGATGGGAAAGGTTTGCCTAGTGTTGTCATCAGTTACATAACCATAAAAGGAAGTCAAGGGAATCTGCGGCTTGGGGGGGGGGGGAAGAAGAAGAAGAAGAAGCCCTAGAGGCTCTGTTCCTTTTCCTGCTTACATTTGTGTATTTGCATTGTGTGGCAGAAAACAAACTGCTCTGGCTTCAAAATAACCCATTTCATCCCCCACCAGTCAGAAAATCAGACCGAAGCTCCAGTCTCCAGTTTTGCCTAGTATAGGAACGTTAAGGAGTTAGTTAACTTACCGGGTCTTTGTTTTGTGTTTTAATTTGTTGTCTTTAAATTGTGGCAAAATACACACAAAATATATCATCCCAACCATTTTTTAGTGTACAGTTCAGTAGTGTTAAGTATATTGTAGGGGAGGAAAAATAATTTTCCTTTTACCCTTCTGAGTTCTTAGCTGAGATGCCTGTAATGAAAGACAGATTAACAAGAGGAACAAAACAAAACAAAGCACAATAATTTATTAACATGCACACGTCTTGAATATATGGGAGATACCCCGGAGGGAAAATGTGTCACTCAAAGATGTGACTTTAGAATTTAGGCTTAAATACCATCTTAACAGGGAAAGTCCCCTTAAGGGAGAGTAAATGATTTTTACTGGGAGAATAGAAGACTGGATAGAGATATGATAGCTTGTGACACAGTTTGGTATCAACTTTTAGTCTCTCCTGTGTCAAAAGCCAATCTTCCCTGCTTGGTGAAACTCCTGGGGAGGGGATCTAGGACCATGGAGTTCCTTTTGAAGGATCTGTCTTTGGGCGGAGAAGGGGAGTTCAGTGAAAGCCTCGCTTTGCATTTGCTGTTTTTCAAGCGCGATAGCTCAAAATAACGTCAGGGGCATGTTCTGCTATCTTTCAACTTTCACCCTGTTGTGCAGCCATCACCGCCATCCGTCTCCACTCTTCATCTTGCAAGACTGAAACTCTGTACCCATTAGACACTAACCCTTCACCCCCAGCCCTTAGCAACCATCATTCTTTCTGTTTCTATGAATTTGACTAGTTTTTTTATTTTAGATCTTAGACCAGGATCGAACCTGGGTCCCCCTGCAGTGGGAACGCGGAGGCTTAACCACTAGACTGCCGGGAAGTCGCAAGACTGTGACTACCTTTGGTACCTCATATAATGGACTTTGATTTTTTTAATTGTAAAATCAAATCTAATCATTGGGAAACATTTTTTTCAAAGATTTATGACATCTTTTCTAGAAAGCTCCATTTCCCAGCATACCTTGTTCTTTTTTCCTTATGGTGTTTTTTTTCCTTGTCATTGTGCTATTAGAAATATTTAAGCATAAGATACAAAGTAAAACAGAAGCGTATGATTCGTTTCATGTGAGGCCTGATAACTTTAGAGATAACCTCAACGTTTTGTTCTCTTAAAACCTTGTTGACATTTAGGGAGAAATAACCTTCACGGAAGTTCATTACAAAAAGAAGCTGTCACCAGTACTCCACTCCCCAACTGGGTGAGTCATTTCATGAATTTGTTTCATCGCAAAAAACGAAGGCTGTACAGAGTCAGATCCCTCCAGCTCTAAGATGAGATGTTTTAATGATTTAAAACATGAGGGCAAATCAAATGAGAGACAGGATTTGATGGATGAGGAATTCGTTATTTCTGCAGACGAAGAACCACCGAACCCAGAGTGCAACAGGACCCCTTCTTTTAAGAAAATAGCTTTTATTTTTAATGATAAAGTACAGTGTATAAACATAGGTTTAAACAGTATGTGCGCCACAGCCATTCATGCGTTCAGACGTGGCCTGTCGCCGAGGAAGCAGGAAGCACAATCCCGCCTGCTGTGTCTGCTGGTTTCCTTTTGGGTGGCTCCCTCTGAAAATGGCTCCATTTTCAGAGGGAGTTATTGAGAGCACAAATAAAGGGCAAGGGCCCGCACAGACGCTCAGCCCTTTGAACGACGTCCACGCTTGCCGTCTGATGGCCGGGAATGAGTCACCAGGCCTCCAGGCCTTTTACTGCAGTCACAATGCCAGGAAGCATAGGGTAAATTCCCTAAATGATCATTCTCACTTTTGCCGTGGTTTCAGTCATCATGTCAGGTTTTGCCTTTACATGTTTCTTGGAACTGCTTCCCTTTGCCTCTTCTAACAAAATTACATTTGGAGTGTTAGGGACTTCAGGAAGGGCAGATCCCACCTATTGTGAAAATCCCACTTCCAAGTAGTGACCGGAGGAGTAATACCTGTTATAATCATGTACATGGTGTTTGTATGATGAACAGGGGCAGAAATTTGGGGAAAAAAAAAAAAAAAAAATCAGAAAAGGTGTATTGGAGATGCCGGGGATCGAACCCGGGGCCTCATACATGCAAAGCATGCGCTCTACCGCTGAGCTACATCCCCCGCCCCTTTCGTTCTGCTTTCTGAAATTCTCTGCTATAGTCTATTCTTTAGATTTTTTTTTTCCCCTAAATTAAAATGTTGTATACTTAAATGGGTGTTAAAGTTTAAAGCAAATCAAAATAAATCGTTTTATGTTTCCCAACTAGACCCGTCCTTCATAGCTCTGCCGCTGAAATTCCAGCTGATACCGGAACCAAGGAGCAAAGGGAGACAGACCTATTCTTGAATGTTGCTCCTCACAGACAGAAAAGAAGGAACAGAAAATAAAAGAGTTTCTTTCCAATAAATAAGGACATTGCCCCCATTGCACCTCCACCCAGAAATCTCCGGTTTCCTGGTCTTTAAAACCATGCCAACCTTTGGTGACTGTGAGGTTTGCAGACCTATTATTTTTCTTTTTCTTTTTCTCCAACAAGAACTCTGAATATTGGGACTTCCCTGGTGGCGCAGTGGTTAAAAATCCGCCTGCTAATGCAGGGGATATGGGTTTGAGCCCTGGCCCGGGAAAATCCCACAGGCTGCGGAGCAACTAAACCCGTGCACCACAACTACTGAGCCTGTGCTCTAGAGCCCGCGAGCCACAACTACTGAGCCTGCAAGCCGCAACTACTGAAGCCTGAGCGCCTAGACCCCGAGCTCCTCAACAAGAGAAGCCACCGCAGTGAGAAGCCCGTGCACCGCAATGAAGACCCAATGCAGACAAAAAAAAAAAAAAAAGAGCTCTGAATGTTAACATGAACCCTCAGCGGAAAAGAATCTGAAAAAGAATATATACATATATACACTTGAAACTAACACAACACTTCAATTAAAAAAAGATATATTCAAAAAAAAAAAAACAGAGCAAACTAAAAAAAAACAGATCCACCCCCACTAAAACGCTGAGGAAGGAAGGAATCTCTTTGTGATAGCTCACTGAAAAGAGCCATTCCTTAGCTGTCAATTAGCACCTCTTTTCCAGAGTGCTCTCCAAGGGGAGAGAAGTCACAGTGCGTATGGAGTGTCCTTCAAGTCATCACGGTGCCACTCACTGGTTCGGTGAGAGACAAGGAGAACACTGAAAAGTGAGGCTACGCCTCTTTCCACCAGCACCTGAGATTTCCTGGCAAGAAATAGAGTCACTTTACTATGATGTGGAGAATGCACCCAAAAATACACTGCCACCTCAGTCCTTAACTAATCATCTCCCTTACAACCTGCCAGTACCTGAAACCCTTCATAGTAAAGTCCCAAATGAGCTGGTGCCCGGGACACTGGACCCAGCAGCTGTGATTTCATTACCTCACCTCTCTGGGCCTCATCTGTGAAATGGAGATTTGAATAGTAACTGCTTCACAGGGTGATTGTGACCATTGAATGAGTTACACAGAGAAGGTGTAGAACAGTGCCTGGTATGAGGCCCGTGTTCTGAAATGCCAGTTCTCATTGTTAAAAATGCTGTTATTATATGAACTCCAGTGAAGGGCTACTACTTCTCATATTCACCCCATGTGTGAACTGACGCTTTGCTGATACTGTTTTGGTGAAACAGGAAAAGAGCAGGAGGGCGATGGGGTGAGTTGCGGAATGGGGCTCCGTTGAAAGCCATCCTCTGTCCTTATTGTTGTAGCTCAAGAGGGCGGCCATGAGAGCGACCTTAGCCACAGAACGGAAGAAGGATGGCAACATAGGTGGTGGTATTTTGGACGTGGTTCGGGAGCGAGCTGAGGGGATGTAGTCAGTTCAGCAGGTGCCCCGATTGTTCTGCTCCAAACAAACCCGATTATGTTTGCTTTCTGTGTAAAACTGAGAATCAAATCCATGCTCCTAACTCTGGCCTTTAAGGCCCTCGGTGATCTGGCCTCTGTTGACCACCCCCTAACGTCCCTCCCTTACTCCCCTGCTCCTCTCTACGGGCACTCTAGCCACACCTGCCTCCTAGCTGTTCCTCAGGCGACCAGGCTGCCATGCACCTCAGGGCCTTTGCACTTGCCATTCCCGCTGTCTGGAAAGCTGTTCCCCAGATCTCCTCATGATTGGCTTCTTTTCATTGCCGGGGTCCTCAGAAAGGCCTTCCTGGCCACCTCTCTAAAGGGACCTGTGGGGCCGTCCCTGGTGGTCCAGTGATTAAGACTCTGCCCTTCTACTGCAGGGGCTGCGGGTTTGATCCCTGGTCGGGGAAATAGATCCTGCATGCTGCACGGTGTGGCCAAGATTTTTTTTTTTTAATTAAAAAAAAATTTTTTTTCAAATGAAGGGACCTGTGAATCCCATGCATTCGCTATCGCATCACTTCGATTTGTTTTGTTTTTCTCCATAGCATTTATCACTCTCAGAACCTGTGTTTATACAATTTGCTTATTGCCTGTGTCCATGCCTTGGTCCTAAGCTCAGTAGGGCAGAGCCTTGCCTGTTTTGTTTCCTGCTCTATCCCCTGAGCCTTGAACAGTGCCTGGCACATAATAAGTACTCAGTAAATATTTATGGAATTAATGTGAAAACAAATACATGAACAGACAAATAAATGAATGAAGACTAGGAGCTCGGGAAGGATGATAGTCATATTCAGGAAGCTGAGTCTGCAACTGAAGTAAAACCAAAAAAACGGTCCTGTTTAGACTCACCTTACCTCCCGTCTCAAATCCATAGACATTTTCTGAGGGCTAACCTCTGGGCCGGCGCAAGACATGAGAAGATGAAATATTTGCAGCAGAATGAACATTTCCTGGACTTAGGAGTTGACAGTTTTATTCTGGGAGATCATTATATAAACCAAACACTTGACAGCGGTGCTGTGGCATGCAGAAAATGGAAAATTCCACTTCAACGTAAGAACTTTGTCTTTTTCTTTCTTGTAACAATGTGATGTGAGGACGCTCGTCCGTGACTGCGACCAAGCGGATGATAGACAACCGCCGGTGCAAATCTCGCTTACCTGCCAGGTTGCTTCTTTCAAAGAGTAAGGAATTTTTATGAAAGTTATTTGTTTGGAAGAGAAATGAAAATATACTGAAGCTCGAAAAGAGGCCGCCTCCCCGTCGGGGAATCGAACCCCGGTCTCCCGCGTGACAGGCGGGGATACTCACCACTATACTAACGAGGACTAGCTGTATGATTGTGCCTTCGGCTCTGCCCTTAAAGGTACATTCAGCGTTCCCTAACTAGTCACGTGTTCCAAAAGGTTAGATATTTCATCTTTTCCTACAAAGCAAAAGAAGGAAAAATCCCACTTTATTTAATTCCATCTTAAAGAGTACTTTTCCTCCCTGGTCCATGATTTAGCCGTGAGGGTTCAGAGAGCAAAAATTAATAAACAGCAAAAATTAACCAACAGACATCTAACAGAGGTTAAGTGTCTATGAAGTGAAAGAAACGGAGTTAGGGAACTCCTGGTCTTGTCGGATTTTTCCAGTTGGGGAGTTGTGAGGCGGTTCCCATACCCTCTGGCTTCCCTTCGATACTGCTCAGAAATGTTTTAAACAAAGAAAATGAAACCCCTTTATTCATTTGAAAGAATCATTTTGTCTTTTTTGTTTTCCCCCGACACATGGAAAGAAAAGTTGTGCTGCCGAAACCCGGGATCGAACCAGGGACCTTTAGATCTTCAGTCTAACGCTCTCCCAACTGAGCTATTTCGGCTGCTGCCACCTCTAGCCTGCGCTTCTCTCCTCCTCGTCGTCTAATGGCCCTGGGTCCTCGACCTGGGGATCCGCTGCTGAGGAACCAGGGTCGGCGGGAACGCATGCCTGCCAGGCTCGCCCCGCACCCGCCCCTTCTCGTCCTTCAAAGCCACCGCCTCCGAGAAGCCTTCCCTGATCATGCCTCCCTACGCGACCCCAGCCCTTTATTGTTTACTGTTAGCTTAGGTATTGTTTTCCTTGTCCATTATCTGTCCCCCCGGCTAGAATGACAGACCCACGACGGGCAGGGAACTCATCAGCCTCTGTCACTGCTGTATCGCTTAAGGCCGACAGCAGTGCCTGGCACTTAATAGGTGCTTAAAAATATTTGCTGAATTAAGGAAAGAACGAATATTACCTGGCTCAGAGCTCCGCTTTCTCAGGCTCCCTTCTCTGCTCAACTGAACAAGGTTTCCCCTTGGGTGCAGCTCCCCAAGCAGCCCAAGGCATGGCAGGGAGGCTGACCACGCCAAGGCATGTGGGAGGCCATATGGGCTTTCCTTGGGGCAGTGACTCAGATCCGGCCTCCAAGCATGGCCATCCCACCTGTGGCAGCTGCTTGGCTTCAAGGCACGAAGAAATCAACAGGTTGGCATCCAGGTTCGGCTCTCTCTGCTTCCCTGCCCTTTGGGAGACGGGTGGCTGGGGAGTGTTGTCTGGGACAGGATGAACAAGTGTGGACGTCCTTCATGATGTGAAGTCATTTAATAAGTGTTTGCTAAGCACCTAATGACCCTGTAACCCAGTCACAAATACAGTAACAAAATAGTTCGTCATAATAGGAATGCTAAGAAGCAAATTAAATGGTAGTGATGGGATGGAACACCTGGGATGGGGGCAGTAAGAGAAGGAGAGAGTGCTGAGAAGACTTGGAGAATGAAGACCCCGCTGGGGGAAGAGCCTCTGGAACAGAGGCAACAGCTGATGCAAAGGCCCTGAGGCTGAAACAGAGTCCGGGGAGTTATATGAATGGAAAGAAAGTCAGCGTGGAAGAGGTGAAGAGGTTGAGGGGACAGAAGATGGAGGCAAGGACAAAGAGGTGGGCAGAGGCCAGATCTTGCCAGCCTTGAAAGCCACGGTGAATGCTTTGTACTTTCTTTTGTGTTGGAAAGCTGCTGGGGAGTGAGGGATATGATTTACCTCTTAAAGTCTCCCTTGACTGTTGTATGGAGAATGGACAGGAGGGGCTCAAGTGGCAGCAAGGAGACCAGTGAGGTGCTGACAGCTCAAAATAAACAGTACACCAAAACGGGATGTTCTAAATTCCTTCAGGAGCAAGGGGATACAGCGGGGAACCCTACTGCTGCTTTTCACGAACGCGTAGTAGTTCTTGAAAAACTAAGTGTACCAATTTGATAAAAATCGAGTAAGGAAGAAATGAAGGAAGGAAGGGAAGGAGAGCGAAAAAAAAAATAAAATTCAAACAGTCCAGAAAACTACCAAACGGAAAGGCAGAGTCACTCCCACCTTATCCCAGTCCTTCTCCCCAGAAGTAACCAGGGTCTAGACCAGACTGATTCACGTGACCTCGGACAAGTTACTGGATCCACGCTCTGTGCCTGCATTTCATCTGTCTGATGGGATAAAATCGCCCCTACTAGGCTTATTGTGAGGATTAAATGGGTGCACACCTGTAAAGCGCTTACGAATACTGCCTGGTGCATGATGGGAGCTATATAACGTTCGCTCTAGTTGTTGCTGTAATCCGATCAGAAAGATAAACACGAATATACTCACTATGTATATTTATTCTTACATAGAAGGGAGCCTATAGTGCTCATGGCTGAGTATGCAGTCTTTTCCACTATCTTCTTGAGGAAATGGACATCTTCCGAAAACCAAATATGCACGGTTCCACGCATATCTGTCTGTCATAGTCATGTCATTTTGGAGAAGCCCCAAATGTCTTTTTGTGTGTGTGTTGGAGTGAGTTAAAACAATCACACAGCCTCCCCGTCGGGGAATCGAACCCCGGTCTCCCGCGTGACAGGCGGGGATACTCGCCACTATACTAACGAGGATGAGCTATGCTATGTCGTCTCCCGCCACACCCATAAAGAAACACCAGTCTCCGGCTGCCGCACCCGTCTACTCCGGACACTGGTCTCCACGGGCACAGGGCCGGGCGCCCCTGGTTGGTGGGCTTCCTGGGACGGGAAAGACTTACTTGCGTCTCTGAAGGCGCTGAGCCTCCAGAACGGAAAAAACATGAAGGAGCGAAGTCGCTACTTCCTATATCCTCACTTCGAGGAATCATTTTCGTGGGTCTGGGGATGTAGCTCAGTGGTAGAGCGCATGCTTTGCATGTATGAGGCCCCGGGTTCAATCCCCGGCATCTCCACGTTTTCACCTACAATTATTTTTTTCCCACTCTGGATCACAGTCACACGACCAGAAGGCAAAGCAGGGAAGGGGACCCAAATCCCCCCCATCAGCTGGCTTAAGAAGGGAGCTCCGTTGGAGAGGGCGGCGCTAGTCAAACGCCCTTGGTCTCAATCACAGATGCCCGCGTCCCCTCCCCTGGAGATTGGGATTCAGGTCAGCAGTGGGCTGCGTTTTTAAACAGACACCCCTAGTGATTCATGTCATCAAGCAGTTCGAAAACACTGGATTTCTAAGGAGGGTTTTGCAACTGGCCACTCATTCCGTGACTCCTGAGCGCCTAGTGCCAAGAGATGTGGACACATTGAGCGCCTACTGTGTGCTCAGCTAGTGTCAAGTACCCTTGTATCCCCGGATACCACAGGCAAGGTTTCTCAGCCCTCCTGTCCTCAGTATTCCAGTGTAGGAAACTAGCAATAAGCAAGTAGCAATGAGCTTCATGAATACGGTAATTGTGATGAGATGGAGACTAAAGGGGGAGGACGTGGAGGCTTCCGTAGATAAAGTGTCAGGGGGGCGGGCCTGTCTGCAGAAAGAGGAAATGGCAGGTGCAAAGGCCCTGAGGTTGAAGGGGGGTAGGGGGAGGAATCTGCATTGAAGGGACAGAAAAAAGCCCTGTGCAAGTTTAATGAATGAGGGAAGGAGAGGGTTGAATCTTTCGAGACACTGGAAGGCCTGTTGCAGGGGAAGGACATGATTTACTCAGGTTTTAAAACAGCTCCCTCTGGCTGTCATGTGGAGTCCACCATGGGCGGGCAGGGCGGACATGAGACCCGCCAGGAAGCCACTGCCATGGCCCAAGCGGGAGCTGCTGGAGGCTTGCTGGAAGCGGAGGTGGGGACGGCACAGCAGTGGAAGTGGGGAACACGAGGGCGTTCTGGACAAACCCCGGAGGTGACTAACAGACCTTGCAGATGGCTTAAGCGCGGGGGAAGTGGGGTAGGGGAGACCGCCTAGTTTGGGGGAACGGTAGGGTTAGTAGCTAGGCTGTGGAGAAAGTGAATAGTTTTGGAATATTAAACACGTATCTCTGTTGTTCTGTCTTACGTATGTATTTGTATTACAGAATTTGTGTTTATTTTTTAATTTTCTGGCTGTGCTGCGCGGCTTGCAGGATCTTAGTTCCCCAACCAGGGATCGAACCCGTGCCCCCTGCAGTGGACCACCAGGGAATTACTGAATCTATGCGTTTATATGAACACAAACTGATTCAGGAAAAATACCTAAGTAAAAGTGAGAAAAAGTATCAACCTCTACAGGCTCACTGTGCCACGGGATTACCACTAACACATTCACGAGCATCCATCCAAACTAGTTTCCACGTATGTGTGTGTGTGCGCACGTGCAGGATGTCCCCAGACCACCCCCACGTTCAGAGGTTGGCCCAAAGAACTCAGTAGACGCGATACACACCTGCTGTCACAGTTAAGGTTTATTACAGCAACGTAGCCAGGGGGGAGCTGACGCCGGGGAGGGGACGCCCACTCCACAGGAGCCGGCGGGAGCCTTGGGGGACCTCGCTGGCTGTGGGCAGGGCGCACCACACCCGCAGGGAACAGGGCGCGGAAGAAGGGCCCGTGGTCGCCTCCACCCTCCAGCCAGCCCTGCTGCTCTACAAGGGACTAATGTCGCCCACAGAGCACGTTTAAAGCAGGACCAGCATGGGAGATAAAACCATGACCCACCCTGTAATAAAGAGTTACAAAAGTCACCCCGCGTGGGATTGCCCAGGGCGGCAGCAAGCTGTGCCCAGAATCGAGCCAAGATGACCAAGGGTGTCCAGGGGCTCCACCTGCCTCCTGGGCGCAGTCTGGGGTCAGAGTGACCATGGCGGACACCGGCCACCGCCAGCCCCCTGGGTCCACAGGCCAGTCCTCGGCCCCGCAGGCCGGCACCGGGTCAGCGGTCAGGAGTGGGCGGCCAGGCTTTCTCGACGTTGGCGTGCACGGCCTGCGGGAACCACTCGCAGTACTCGGCCAGCAGGTCTGCAGGGGTGGGAGGGAGGACGGTCAGAGCGGCTCTGTGCCCACCCGCCCGCCCGCCGCAGGGCAGACCCTCCCGCTAACCCTGGGCTCCCTCGGTGGCCCCATCCTGTCCCCCCGCAATGCCCTCGCCATGGGGCACCCTCCCCGGTCAGACTCACATTTGGGGTTTTTCCTCCAAGCAGCCAGCAAGGCGTCTCGGCAGTCGGCTTTCTCAGCAACAAGGGCTCTCAGGAGGTTCTCTGTCCTGGGCTGCAGCCTGCGGGCGGGATGCAGGACGTGGGGCGTCACGAAGCCCGCACGCTGGCACCACTGCCAGGCCTGCCCAGGAACTGCAGGAAGCCCCCTCCCCTCCATCAGGCTGGGGGTGCTGGCTGGACGGAAGGATCCAGACTCCATCACCTCCCACCACTTGCCTCCGACCCGCCCACCCAGGCTGCTCCCGCACGTGGCGCTCGTCCCATCTGGAACCTTCCTCCAGACTCTTGCTCGGCTCGCAGCCCTGCCTCCCCTGATCCCGCTCAGTCGGGCAGAAAACGCCTCCCCTCCACATCCTGCTTTGACCCTTCGTAGCTGTGCCATCCCTGCCCCTTGTACCAGCTGTTCTGTTTGGGGACAGCCTCCCTGCCCTGGAACATGCCACGGGACAGGGTCCCAGCTCGACCCTAACACGAGAAGGCGCCCGGCACAGAGCGGATGCTCAGGACCAAGGGCTGGCTGGAGGACGTGGCTGGCAGGGGCTCCTGGACCCACAGCCTCACCCCGAGTCCTCGGGAGTGCCACGAGAGAAGAGACTCCTGCCATTTTAAGGCCCTCAGTGGGTGGGGATCTGTTATGGCGGCCCCAGGGCACTAGTCTCAGCTCCCTCCACCACCACCTAACGAGCCGACGCTCCCGGGAAAGACTACCTGGCCCACGTCTTCAGCATGGTGCTGGGGCTGGACAGCAAACAGCCCTTGTACGAGGCCAGCTTGTGGAAGACCTGGGGACAGACCACAGGATGGGGTGAGATCTGGGGCTCACGTCCCACCCGAGGTGCCAAGGAAGGGGCCGAGGGAGCTGTGCCGCCTACCTGCCCCTCCAGCAGAACCCGGGCAAAGTGCTTGTAGCAGTCAAGGCCTTCCGGAAAATCCACCTGGACTGCGGGGAGCGGCCAGCCGACGCGACCTGGGGCGCGCGAGCCGGTGAGCAGGGGCCACGATGGAGGCCCACGCCACCCTCCCCCGCCAGTGCCCTCCCCGCCTGCCAAGGGGGCCCGCAGCCTGGGATGAGAGCGCAGGACACACACACGGCCCAGGGCACGCGGGAGGCGGGACCACGTGTCCAGTGGAGCCCAAGGCCGCCGGGAAGTCACCCCGACTCACAGAACACGCTGGCCCGGTGACACAGCATCCGCCCCTTCTCGGGGCAGTAGGCGGGGGGCGGCTCCTCAAGGGGCTTGTCAAACTGGCAGTAAGAAGGCAGCAGGACCGGGATCCACTGCACCTCCACAGTCGAGACGCCTGGGGCCGGGAAAGAAGGGATGGGGGCTCGGCGAGGGGCTCACGGGTTCTCCCCTCAAGGGTCCAGCGACACGGCTCACCAGAGCCACGCGGGTCGGGCGAGGGGCTGGCCAGCTGCGCTACCTTTCATGTACATCTTGGTGGTCTCCACAATTTCCTGGTAGACCACAAACTCAGGGAGCTCCCTGAAGAGCACGGAACTGGGGTGGATGAAGACTGGGTCGTCGAGGAGGGGGGTCTGCGAGAGAGACGGGGGGTGGGCGTGAGTCTGGGGGATGCATGAGCGCCAGGTGAGGCTGACGCCCTGAATCCAGTTACACCCTCAGCCAGGAAAGCAGGAGAGCGTCCGTCAACCGATGAAGGGCTACCCTGGCGGGGTGTGTCCGCCGACGGAGCGTGTACCCTGCCGTGAGAGGTACTGACACGGGCTGCAGTGTGACCTGCCAAAAAGCGCAGCACTGAGCGAAGGAAGCCAGTGCAAGAGGCCACGCAGTGTAGGATCCCATTCGTGTGAAACGCGTAGAATAGCAAATCCGTAGAGACAGAAAACAGATTCACAGGGTGGGGAGACTCAGAGAGCGTCCAACCTTGTAGGCGTTCTTCCACTTGTCATCCAGCAGGTCCTCACTCTGGACCCTGCGGGCCAGGTGGTCACCCAGGCCAGCCGTCACAATCTGCCGCAGGTAGGTCACCTGGCTCTCGGAAGGCGGCTGCATCTTGGGGTCCACAAAGAGCCCGGCCTCAGGGCACATGGCGTTGACTGGGGGGAGATCCAGGCGTGAGGAAGGCGAGGCGGGGGCTGGCTCCGCCCGGCCTTCTGGAAGGCCCCAGGCCGCTCAGCTCGGAGCTCTGGCCTCAGCGACCTGCGTACCTCGGCCCCCGTCCACCGAGGATGCCCACCCACACCCACGTCTGCCTCGTCCTTGGGACCAAACCCCAATTCCCTTGCGGGCGGCGGACCGTGCTGCCGCGAGAGCTCGCACTTGACTCCCTGTCGGCCTTGGCGCAGGGAGCACGCCCAGCCAGGAGACATGACACACGAGTCACGCTCTCTGAGCAGGACAAGTGTGGAGACCACCTCTCCCCTCGAGGGCCCTGCGCTGCTGAGCCCAGGCGCGAGACGCAGGGCGAGGCCTCCTTCTTCTGCATGAGAAGGATCTGAAGCTCTGGAACACTTCGCAGGTGGGGAGAAAGGAGGTGGGGCTTTGGGCCCTGCTGCTTGGGGCGGGAGGAGGCGGCAGGGAAAAAACGAGAAGAGCAGGACGGGGGAGGCAGGTGGGAAGAGCGGGCTTGCGGATCTTAGCTCCCCGACCGGGGACCAAACCCATGGCCCTACGGTGGAAGTACGGGGTCCTAACCACTGGACTGCCAGGGAAGTCCAGGGCTTTCTGTTCTGAGGTTTGCAATGTAAATCTGTCTTCCCTACAAAACCTTCAGTGAAACCTATGCTGTTTAACTTAAAAAGAGAGAGAAGAGGAAAGAAACAGGAAGAAAGCAGAACACTGGGACAGGATGCGGAAGACCTGCCACCCACGCCCAGCCCTAATGTGACTTCCAACAGGTCCGGTCCCCACCGCTCAGACCAACAGGAGCGGAAAGCAGGGGCTGAACCGCCAGCTGCTCCCCGACTCCAACAAGAAGGGCCCCTCCCACTGCTGGAGAAACAAACCAGGGCCGGACCCTACTCGGGAGCAGGGACCCCTGCATGAGGCTGCTGGGCAGGAGGTGCGGCCAGCAGCTGGTCCAGGCCAGAGCCGGGACAAAGGGTGATGAAAGGGATGTCACCAAGGAAAGGATGAGACGGACAGACAGCCTCACGGGACAGCGTGCACATGTCACTGCCCTGCTCGTGTGCGTGTCCTCGAAGGACCACAAAAGTGGCAAGCACTAAAATAGATTTTAGCGAATAGGTGAATTTGCAAATGTGGAATCTGTGAATAACGGAGATCGACTGTACGTGGGTGACGTCGCTCAAAAGCAACTTTAAACGTCAACAGGGTCAAGTTCTCTACTGGGTGTAGGGCCATACCCGCAGCGGTCAGCTGGCCCCTCAGGCGCCGGATCTCCATCATGGCCCTATACCGCAGCCCGTTGGCCTCGCAGAACTGGGGAGAGCAGCCCGCGTACTCGCAGGCTCCCACGGCGCCTGTGGATGGGGGGGGGGGTCACTCATTCTCGCTGCCGCGTCCCACCCCGCGTGACCTCCCCACCAGCCACACTCCACGCCACGCAGGGCACTCACCCAGCAGCACCATGAGGTCCCCGAGTTTCAGAGAGGCTCCCTGCCCCGCCCAGATCCTCTTCATTTGGGCTACCCGGGCCCGCTTGCCCTTTAGCCTGGCGAGCTCCTCGTCGCTGGCGGCTGGCCTGCGAACACACACACCACTCAGGCTGTTGCCCTGGCCGCACATGGCTGCAGAGGCAGGGAACACGCCAGTTACTCAGGGTGGGCCCAGAAAATGCCTGGTGGGGTCATTGATCAACATGCCCATGATCGTGGGAATCCCCTGGTGGTCCAATGGTTAGGACTCTTGCGCTTCCACTGCAGGGAGCATGGGTTTGATCCCTGGTCAGGGAACTAAGAGTCCACAAGGTACACGACGCGGCCAAAGACAAATACAAAAACAAAAACAAAAACCAGAGATCTGTAGAGATCAGAAGACTGCCAGGCGCAGGGCGGGCGAGGGTCTCGCACAAGACCACTCAACAAGTCAGTGATGCCCCAGGAGGCCAGGCTCCACACCATCGCTCAGCCGAAGGCAGGCGGCCCCCGAACGCCCAGCCCCCGGCCCCCACCTGTCCAGCTCCTCAAACAGCTCCCGGACAGTCATGGCGGCCACGATGGTGATGGCGTACGGCAGGCAGCCGTGTTGCCTGCTCAGCGCCAGCATCCTGGCGTAGCGCGGCGCCACGGGGAACGTGGCCATGGTCCTGCCCAGCTCAGTGATGGGGCAGCTCCACCGGGACCTCTGCAGCTGCTTCACCCTGGAGGATGGAGGTCTGTGATGGGTGCGGGGAAGGCCTCACGAGAAGCCTTCCGCACCAAGAGGCCTGGTGCTCGGTCAGCTCGGGAGAGGGGAGGGGCAGAGAACGGGGCGGGACCTGGGTTCCCCACTTCCCCCGAGCTCCTGCCCTACCTTTCTGTTTTTGGGGGCGCCTGCAGGGCACCCAGTGCAATCAGCAGCTCCTCGGCGGCGATGAGGGCCTCCACGGAGGGGGGCGTCGGGAAGGGGAAGTTGATGACCTGGGACACAGGGAGACATGGCAGGAGACAGGTGAATGCGGAGGAGGAAGCAGGGGACCGGAGGAGGGAGCAAGGCCAGGCCTGGCAGGAGGACGGGGCTCCTACCGCCTGCCCTCCGAGCACCACTCACGCTCAGAACATGGGACACGGGGGCCTGGACACACGCAAAGTCCACGTGCCGGGGGAACGCCAAAGGCCCTCTTCCTTCATTCATTCACATCACCCACTCACTCAAAAGCATGTACTGAGCACCTCGTGTGCGCCAGAGGCTGTTCTTGGCGATGGAGACAGAGAAAAACAAGACAAGGATTCAGCCTCCACTGAGCTTTCATTCAGCCAGAAGGGGCCGCAGACGACCAGTGAGTACACACGAGAATAAACGTCATCACAGGAGAAAATGCGCCCAGACAGTGAGATGATCAGGGGACAGGGAGTGACCGGGGTCGGGGATGGTGGCACCTTACAGTGACCAACTCAAAACAAGCGTTCAAATAAATATCTGTACATAAATGTTCACAGCACCCCTAGGCATGGCAGCCAAAAGGTGGGAACAACCCAAATATCCATCGATAGATGGATAAACGGGGGTCCATCCATACGATGGAATGTGACTCAGCCATAAAAAGGAATGAAATTCTGACACATGCTACAGTGTGGGCGAACCTTTAAAACACAACGCTGCCAAGTTCAGCCGTGGATTATCCAAACAACAGAAATATAAAACAGGTATCGATTTATAATATTTGCTGAAATAAACTGACTGATTCAAACTGTCAGCTAGGTTCTTTGACACTGAAAATAAAATACCAAACATAACTAATGTAAAAACTTTCAGCAATGAAACGCATGATCCTCTCTTTTATATTATCTTACTGTGTATTGAACTGATAAATGAAGTTTACATTGGCTAAAAAAAAAAAAAACAAACCATGATGCTGAGTGAAAGAAGCCAGACAAAAAAGGACAAATATCATATGATTCCATTTTTATGAAACGTCCAAAATGTAAAATCCATAGGGACAGCAAGAAAGCAGCCTCGTGGCTGTCAGGGGCTTGGGGGAAGGGAGGGCTGGGAGAGACTGCTGAGGGGGGTGGTTCTCTCTGCCCGCACCAGCCCTCCCAGAGCAGGGCAGAGGCGGGCACCCCTGGACACACTCAGTGGGTGCAGCACTGGGGAGGTGGGGGGCCCACAAGAAACCGCCAGGGGGCTGGGCAAGCACCACAGGGCTCAGCTCCTAGGGCTTGCTGGGCCGCAGGGAATGAGGAACAGCCCCCGAGGGGCTGGGGTCACCCTTGCCCACCAGACTGGACACAGGTACCCTGGCAGATCAGTGGGGTGATGGCAGGGCTAGGGCTGCAACTGACCTTTTCAATGTTGAGAGCTTTCATCTGAAGGGTCAAGTCTTCGACAGGCCTCCGGGTGATTTCAGGAGGGGGGAACTTCTCAAAGTCACCGAAAACCGCAGATGAATAGAGTCTAAGCAGAAGGAAGCACCAGAGACTAAGAAATGTTAAGTAAAAAAGGAAGAAACTCAGCCAAACTACCTGGCATTGAATCTTGACTCCACCACTTACTAGGCAAGGTGTTTACCCTCTTCCTGCCTCACTTTCCTCACCTGTGAAACGGGCGAACATAGCAGCTGCCCCGTTGGGATTAGTGAAGATATTTCAGGTATCTTCACATAGAGTGCTTAGAACTGCCTGGCACACGGCACTCAGGACGTTTTAACTACTTTATTGCTTAGGAGTTTTCTTGGCATAGTTTCTCAATTTTCTTTTCTTTTGTAATGTAAAGCAACGTTGAAAAGAACAGCATACAGCTACTGAAAACAAACAAATAAAACCCAGCACACAGGGACTCCCCTGGTGGTCCAGTGGTAAAGAATCTGCCTTCCAATGCAGGGGACGTGTGTTCGATCCCTGGTCGGGGAAGATCCCACATGCCGCGGAGCAACTAAGCCTGCACGCCACAACTACTGAGCTCGTGCACCTCAACGAGAGAGCCCGCGTTCCGCAAACTACAGAGCCCACGCGCCCTGGAGCCCGCAGCAACTAGAGAGAAGCCCACATGCCTCACTGAAGATCCCGCACACCGCAGCTAAGACCCAACACAGCCAAAAAAAAAAAAAAATCCAGCACACAGACTGGGAGGAAATATTTGCCAGTGATGCCTCTGACAAGGGTCCAACACGAGGATTATACAAAGAACACTTACAACTCACCCATCAAAAGACAAACAACCTGACTGAAAAATAAATGATAGGGACTTCCCTGGTGGCGCAGTGGGTAAGACTCTGTGCTCCCAACGCAGGGGGCCCAGGTTCGATCCCTGGTCAGGGAACTAGATCCCACATGCATGCTGCAACTGAGTTCGCATGCCACAACTAAGGAGACGGCAAGCCACAACTAAGGAGCCCGCGAGCCGCAACTAAGACCTGGCACAACCAAGTAAGTAAATAAACTAAAATAACAAACACTATAAAAAGAAAAAAAGAAATGATAGATCTGAATAGACATCCCTCCAGAGAACAGGTACAAATGACCCGTAAGCACGTGAAAAGATGCTCAACGTCATTAGAGAAATGCAAACCAAGACCACTGTGAGATACCACCTCGTACTTCCATTTTTATAAAGTAGAAAAGAGCAAGCGTTGGTGAGATGTGGAGAAATTAGAACCTTCACACACCGCTGGTGAGAATGTATAGATAAAATGGAGAAGCCGCCGTGGAAAACCATCTGGTCGTTCCTCCAAACGTGAAACACAGAGTCATCGTACAACCCAGCAATTCTACTCCTCGGTATACACCCGAGAGGCATGGGGACAGACGTTCAAATACGTGTGCATGAATGTTCACAGCAGCACTATTCACAGTGGACAAAATGTGGACGCAACCCAAGAGTATCAACAGATGAACGGACAGTGAGATACGGTCCCTCCACGCAATAGCACGTCACTCAGCCATTACAAGGAAATGAAGCACTGACACAGGCAACAGTGTGGATGAACCTTGAAAACGTGATGCTGAGTGAAAGAAGCCAGACACAGAAGGTCACATACTGTCCGATTCCATTTACAGAAAATGTCCAGAATGAGCACGTCCGTAGAGACAGGAAGTAGAGGAGTGGTTGCCGGGCGCTGGTGGGTTGGGAGTGGTAGGGAGATGCAGGGAGAAACTGATTAATGGGTACAACTGATACATGCGGTCTCTTTTGGGGTGAAGAGAACGTTTAAAAATTAATAGTGGTGATGGCTGCACAACATTGAAAATATACTAAAACCCACAGAATTGCACACTTTAAATGGTGAGTTTTATGGTATGTGAACTTTACCTCAAAAAGGTGTTAATAAAACCAAACAAAAATCGAGCTGCTAATAAACACAGGGCCTGACGTCAGTAACAGAATAAAGAAATAACACCAAGTGCCTGAAAGCCAACAGAAAAGGGGGTGTGAAGGACGGATGCCAGCAGGACACGGGACCCCCCTTTCCTCGTCCGTGGGGGGGTGACCACTGCACAGTGGCCCCAACGTCACTGGAGGGGCCCCTGGGAGCCCCACCTGTAGCAGTGGCCGGGCTCCGTGCGGCCCGCGCGTCCTGCCCGCTGATCGGCCGAGGCCTGGGAGACCCAGGTGACGCGGAAGGAGGACACGCCGGTGACACGGTCGTAGTGCCGCGTCTTGACCTTCCCACAGTCCACCACGTACTTGATGCCTGGGATGGTGAGGGACGTCTCGGCCACGTTGGTGGCCACAACACACAGCCGTGTCCCCTCTGGGGGAGGTTGGAAGACCTAGGATGGGGGGACAGGAGCAACAAGAAAACTGACCTTTGTCCCAGCAGAGTCAGGGAAGAATTCGTGGGTCAGAGGTCAGGTGGGGCAGGACCTGGAGGTGACTCTCCTCGCCTCGGGCCACCGCTCCCAAACTGAATGAGGGAGTGTTCCCGTCCTCCAAGTAGGAGATCCCAATACCCTCTCAAAAGCCTGGGGTGCCGATCGGACAGCTGATGGGGAGGGCGACCCGGGCCGGACCTGCTCCCACCTCAACGCCTGTGGGTGCCCCCCACCGGACATCCATCCCAGGCCCCGCACGGTTACCTGCGCCTGCTTCTCCGGGGCCAGCAGAGAGTAGAGAGGCAGCACGTGGAGGGGAAGCGAGGCGTCGGGCTGCCCACCTGCAGGGGAGGCAGAGGCCTGCTGCACCCCGCTCCCCTGCTGCCCAGCGCCCCTGCCCGCTCGGCCAGAGAGGCCCCCCTGCAGCCCCGCTGCCAGGGCTCAACCCTGGGCACCGGCAGAGAGGGTCGGCAAAGCCAGCCACGCTGCAGTCTCTCCTCCTCGGAAGAGTCCCAGGCCCTGTGTGGAGACCCCTAAGGGCTTGATTCTGCCCCCCCCCCCAAACCCCCAAGGCCTGCGTTCACCCAGCAAAGCCAAGCCCGGGAGTGGCGCCCCCATTACAACCGGCACAACAGAGACCTGAGGGCCTCCTCTGTGTCAGGCGGTTTCAGGAGCTCAGGAGACAGCAGGGGGCAGAGCAAGCAGGAACCCCAGCTCCCCTGGGGCTCGCTGCTGGAGAGGGCCCATCGCTCGACCCAAGCCCAAGCCCACGCGGTGGGAGCAGAGGCCCCGGCGGGTCCCACCTCCGTCCGGCCCGTCGTCCCCTAAGTCCAGGTCCAGGTCGGAGCCCAGGGCCTCCTCGTCCTCCTCGTCCATTTCCGCGTCCCTGTCCTCGTCACCTTCGCCCGCTGGCAACACCGAGTAATTGTCCAAACTGATCTGGGGCAGCGTCTACGGTCAACAAGACATCAGCACCGCGGGCTGCGAGGGACCCTGCGTGGAGGCTGGCGTTGCGAGCAGAGCCCGCGGCCACGTGACCCTGGGCAGGTCACTCAACCCCGTCCTGCCTCAGTGTCCTCATCTAAGAGTTGGGGACGATCATGGGACTTCTCGAAGGGCTGCCGTGAGGACACTATGAGCTAACACACGTGCAGCCCTGAGACCACTGCCTGGCACCCTGTAAAAGCAGAAGTGACGTTGTGCAGACGCCCTGGGGAAAATGCCCCCCACGCCCGGCCGGCCCGTCCCCCCAGCTCTTCAGCAAGCACAAGGGGTCCCTTTCCCTTGTCCGACCCTCCCTGGGCATCTGTGCAGGCCCTGCTCAGGGCTCGGGGCTGGGCCTTCCAGAAGCTTCCTCCAGGCCCCCAGTACAGGGAGCCTGGAATGTTTTAAGTCGCAGCCCACCCTGCAGCCTCCGGAGCAGCACCAGTCAACCCCTCCCTCCACGGCAGGAAGGTTCTAGACCCCTGCTGCCCAACAAGGCCACCAACAGCCCCAGGTGGCCACTGGGCACCTGAAAGGTGTCTAACACGACTGAGGAGCTGAATGTTAATTTTATTTGGCTTTAATTGAATTTACACCTGTGCAGCCACACGGGGCTAGCGGCCACCACATGGACCAGGCGGCTGCAGAGCCTGAGCTGCCCCCTCCAGCCTCTACGCACCGTGGCCTTGGCCTTCCTCGCCCGAGCCTGCGACTTCTTAAACCTCCGCGTTTCTTCTACCGAATCTTTCTGATCGTCCTTTTCTGGGAAAAGATGAGCAAGTTAGGGAGAAAGCCATCTTGTGGCTGGTGCCAGGTCATCAGGGTCCAGGGTAAGGTCACTGCATCGATCACCATTCACTGGGGGGACGGGAGGGCGGGCAAAGGGCTGGCTCTTTCGGGGGAGGCTCCG
This sequence comes from Balaenoptera borealis, assembly GCF_965194805.1. NCBI lineage: Eukaryota > Metazoa > Chordata > Mammalia > Artiodactyla > Balaenopteridae > Balaenoptera > Balaenoptera borealis. The sequence goes on from NC_138875.1 coordinate 86,425,011, forward strand.
AAGCCCAGGCTGACCGCCCCCAGCCTCTTGGGGGAGGGGCTTCAGCTTGGGGTTACCTGGAGGCCTGTGCCTGGCGACCGGGAAGGCTCTCCTCAGCCTGCGGCACAGCGCATGCACCTCTGCCTGCCCCGTCAGGAACACCAGGATGCCGCCTGCGGGGAGAACCAGCCCCACCGTGACCCGCTCGTTCACGCAGCAGACGCTGCCTTGGCCATGACCGTGTGCCAGGCCTTGATCTGAGAGCTGGGGCGCAAGGAAGTGCTGATCAAACCAGGGCTGCAGAGGTCCAAACGAGCAACGGGCAGCTGCCCACACACCGAGGGCGCTGGGACGAGGAGCTAAACAGTTATTGTGGGAGCCGGCATCCCATCCCCCGGTGTGAGCCCAAAAGATGGGGAAAGCAGCTCTGCTCCGGGGAAGTGGGAGCAACCCAAGTGTCCATCACCTGGTGAAGGGAACTAACGGAGCACGTGCCACGGGGATATGGTGAGAACTGTGAGGGGGTCAGGAGTGAGGCTCAGGTGGGACACACCTGTTCACCTGCCCTGTGTCTGTGGGGACAAAAGGCACCCTCCACCCCCTCACCCCCTACCCAGTTAGTCCCTGAAGCCTCGCAATCCTTGGGGCAGAACATGGCAGGGCAGGTGCTGTGAGCGCTCTGGGACCAGTGAGGACACTGAGGCACAGCGAGGCCAAGTGACCACCTGAGCCCCGCTGCCTGCACCCCCGGGTCTGGAAGGGGAGGACCGGCCTCCTCCTGGCCAGGGCCTCACCTGCGGGCAGCGTGCGGTGGATCTTGCAGACCTTCCGGAAGCACTCCCCACTGCAGTCTTCCAGCGGCGTCCGCTTGTTAAAATGCACGGTCACCGGGAACTGCCGGGACTCAACCTACGAGGACGCCCAGGGAAGCACGGGGTCGGGGGTCGGGGGTCAGGGGTGACCTGAGCCCAGGCCCAGGCCCTCCCCTTCCCTGAACTCTGTGACCACGAAGGTCTCCGTTTGGTGCTACGATCCCATCCATCTCCCCCGCAGCAGGCGTCCTGCGCTCTGTCGCAGTTGACAGAGGGGCCCGGCCTCCCCCGGCGTTCTGAGACCCCGGCCTGGGCGGTACCTTGATGACCGGGGGCGGCTGGGCGAAGAGCCGCTGGTTCTGGGTGAAGTCCTCCACCCGCAGCGTGGCCGACATGATGAGCAGCTTCAGCGGCAAGTGCCTCTGGGGGACGACAGACCCGGGGACCCACAGCCGCCGGGGGCCAGGAACACTGACGGGGAGGCGGGCCTTGGGGGAGACCTGCCCTGCCCTCCCGGCCTCCCTCCAGCCCCACCCCGCCCCAATCCTCAGTGGCTTGTTAAAGGAGCCCTTAAGATCCCCCCGAGGGGACGTCCCTGGTGGCACAGTGGTTAAGAATCTGCCTGCCAATGTTGGGGACATGGGTTCGAGCCCTGGTCCTGGAAGATCCCACATGCTGCGGAGCAACTAAGCCTGTGCGCCACAACTACTGAGCCTGCACTCTAGAGCCCACGAGCTACAACTACTGAGCCCGCGCACCACAGCTACTGAAGCCCACACACCTAGAGCCCATGCTCCGCAACAAGAGAAGCCACCGCGATGAGAAGCCTGCACACCGCAATGAAGAGTAGCCCTGCTCGCCGCAGCTAGAGAAACCCCGCGCACAGCAAAGAAGACCCAACACAGCCAAAAATAAACAAAATGGGACCTGGCAGCTCTGCTCCTGGGCACAGACCCAAGCGCAAGGAAACAAGTCCACACGGAGACCCGGACACAGACATTCACGAGAGCCAAAACGCGGAAAGAGCCCAACTGTCCTCCAACAGATGAATGGATATATGAAACGTGGTCCCTCCACACATGATGATTCAGCCATAAAAAGGAATGAAGCACTGACACAGGCTACAATGGAGATGAACTTTCAAAATGTGCTACGTGAAAGAAGCCAATCACAAAAGGCCACATGTTGTGTCATTTCATTTACATGAAATATCCAGAATAGATAAATCCATAGAGACAGAAAGTACACTGATGGATGCCTTGAGATGGGGGGAGTGTAGGAGGATGCGGGTGACAGCTAAAGGGTACAGGATTTCTTTTCAGGGTGATAAAAATATTTTAAAGTTGATCATCGTGATGATATAACAACTCTGAATATGCTAAAAAAACACTGAATTGTACACTGTAAGTGCATCCATTACGTAAAATAAAGTCACAAACCGCCCCCCCCAGATATCAGGCCAACACCTGCCCCAGGGCCTTTGCACCAGCTGTTCTCAATACTCAGAATCTCCTCCCACCGGCACCCCTCCTCACTCCCTCACTTCCTCCAGCCCCCCACTCAAAGGTCACCCTCTGAGTCTTCTCTCACTACCAACCCTCCACCTTCTGCCTGGTACTGCCCCCTCTCCCCGGCTTTGTCCGTCACCAGCTCACAGGCTTTCTGAGTTTGCTTATCGTCAGTTGCCCTCATGAAAATGGAAACCCCAGAAAGGCAGGAACCTCTCTCCTGTTCACTGCGATGTGCTCGGTGCCTGGCACACAGCACACACAGACCTGATGTCTATCTGACAAAGGTTCTGCACTTCTAAGAACTGGGCGTGGCAGAGTGTCAACCTGTCGCGGGACTGGCGGGGGCCAGAACAGGACTGCTCCACAGAGCTCCCACCCAGGGCAGCATCCCTCTGACCTCCGCCTCTGCCTGATCCGGGGTGGCGGAGATGCAGGCAGAGGCGGACCCCAGGCCGGGCGCAGGGCAAGCATCTCAGAGCACGCGGAGCACAAGGGCTTGGCTGGGTGGCCCCACCAGCGCTGCGGGTTCCAAAGACCTGGCTGGCGCCTTAAAGCCGGCTGCAGCGGGGCCTGGCCCACCACGGTCTCCTTGCTTGAGCCTCTTGCTCTGGACAGAGGGAAGGGTCACAGCGGATGAGGCTGGACCCAGGGCAGGGACCCAGAGGGGGTCACAGTGGATGAGGCTGGACCCAGGGGGGGTCTGTTTACACCAAGACCCGCAGCCCAGCACCGGGCCTGGGGGGTCCTGTCCCAGGAGACCCTCTCACGGCAGCAGCCCGGGTGTGGACGTGGCCGGGGCTTCGGGGCTCCCCGGCGCCCTCACCTACCTTCGCCCGCAGACACGCTATGCGGGATAGGAGGCCGACGAGGATGTCGGTGTACACGCTCCTCTCGTGCGCTTCGTCAATGATCACCACCTTGTACTTCGGCAGCAGGAAGTCCTGCGGGGAGGTCCGGGGATGAGGCCAGCCAGCCGGGCCTGAGCCCCCCAGGGTCACCGTGCACCCAGAGTGCCTGCTCAAGGAGCCCCTGTGGTAGCCGGCACAGGTCCGGAAGCTCTCGGCCTGCGGGGTGTCCTGGCCTATGACCCCGGGCGAGTTGCTTCTCCTCCCAGGCCTCTTTCTTATTCTGTCAAATGGGACAACGGGACCCATCTCATGGGGTCACGGTGAAGTTTCGATGACAATTACTGTCTGTAAAGTACATAGTACGGGGCCCGGGCCCTGGCAGAGAAATCGCTAGAGAAAAGGCAGCTACGATCTATTAGAGCTGAGCTACCAAATGCAGATGGCCGTGGGGCGGGGAGGGCAGGCAGGAAACAGGAACAAGGGGATGCTGGGTGGGGACCAGGGGCAAGAGCTCAGCACATGCCATACAGAAAGGGGCCATTGGACGCCACAACACACTCACAACCACCGTCCCAGGTGGCCTCAAGGCAGAGGCAGGTGTCACCTCTTCCCTCCCCCGTGACCCCTGCCCGGGGGGTGTCATACAGCCCAAGAGAAGCAGTGTGCATTTGGCTAACACTCAGTCTGTGAACCAAACCACAATGAAAATACAAGTTCACGTTTAATGAGCACTTACGAGGTGGTGTGCTAAGGTGCTTTCGTGCGTCACACGATTTTTGTTTCAAAGCAATTAGGAGGAAGGTACCAGCTTGCAGATTGAGAAACCAAGGATCACAGAGGTTAAGTAAGTTAACTTGCACAAGGTCACACAGCGGCACGGTGGTAAACGCAGTGCTTTGCCAACACTCACTGCTCACATTTCAAGTGACATCCTAGCCCCCCACCCCCATGCTTACCAGCCTTGCTTTGTGATACCAGATGAGCAACCAACCTTCTGGATTTCCTTGAGCAAGACGCCGTCGGTCATGAACTTGATTCTGGTCTCTTCGGTCACGTTTCCCTCATATCGGATCTGATAGGAGACGACCCTGTGGGCACAGGCTACGGCTCGGTCCCCCAGAGCTGCAGCTGCCTGGGGCTGCAGCCGTGCGGCCACTCCAAGGTGGGCAGAGGAGCAGGCCTGGCCCCGCTGGGCAGGCGGCCGAGGGTAGGGCCCACCGGCTCCCCAAGCAAGGCCCGGACACCGGCCCGCCCCGCCTCCCTCTCCAGGAGCTGTCACGGGCAAGTGAAGAGCATGTCAATCAAACACACACACAGACCCTGCTGGAGCCCGATTTGAACAACCAACTGTAAAAGCTGTTTAGGAGACAACCCGGGAGATGGGAACACGGACCGGAGCACACTCAGGAGTTATGATACACTCTTTAGTGATAGTGATGGTATTGCAGTTATGTTTTCAGAGTCCTTATCTTAAAAAAAAAAACAAAAAAAAAATACAGGGACTTCCCTGGTGGTCCAGTGGTTAGGACTCTGCGCTTCCACTGCAGGGGGCACGGGCTTGATCCCTGGTCAGGGAGCTAAGATTCCTCAAGCCTCGGGGCGCGGCCAAAATAACAAACAACCCAAAAAACCCCCCGACTCATGATCTTTCAGACCCGCACAGTGAAATATTGAGGCTGAGATGATGTGAGATCTGAGACTTGCTCCAAACTGGGTCTCGGGTACATGGGGGCTCATCATACTAGTCTTTCCACTTTTGTATACGCTTGAAGATTTCACACTAAAAAGCTGAAGAGAATGAAAGAAAGGGGCAGCTTTGTATGTACTGTAGTTTTCAAGATACGCATTGAAATGGCACAAGAAAGATACAGAAGGGCGTGAACAGTATGAACCATTCACACCAGACAGCGAGAAATACAGAGACGCACAGAACTGCCTGCCTGTGCACAGAACTGTCTAGAAGGATCCACAGGAAATGTGCAGTGGTGGCTGCCACGGGGGAGGGGAGCCGGGGGCGCCTCGCCCACCTAAGATGCGAACAGAACAAGGCTCCCAGTTTGCGTGCTGGGCCCAGCGGGGGCAGGGTTCTGTCCCCAGAGCCAGGACGGGCCTGACCCATGGCAGGTCCTGCTCGGTAAACATCTGATGACAGCGTGGACGGCGGGCACTCTGCCTCGATACGATTCTGTGCTTTCTTTTTTCTTTCTCCTCGGCCGCGTGGCGCAGCTTGTGGGATCTTTGCTCCCTGAGCAGGGATCAAACCCGGGCCCTCGGCAGTGGAAGCGCGGAGCCCTAACCACTGGACCGCCGGGGTACCCCCTACAGTTCCGTGCTTTCCGAGCCTCAGACCCCACTGGACACGCCATCCCTTCCAGCCTGAACTGGATGGTCTGGGCTGAGACCCAGGCGTCTGCGCTATAAACACGGCACCGAGTCATCCTCAGGCCAGGGCTATGCTGTGTTCAAACTGCTTTCCGAGGCAAGTCCTGCAGACTTACTGCCGGAGAGGATTTTCCTTTTGGAAACTTGAGTTGTAAATTAACCCGGCCACGCTGCCCGCCTCCTGCCTGCCTTTGGCCACCTGCTGCTCTGCTCTGCCCTCAAGGCCCTGTAAGGGCCACTCTGTCCCCTCACTAAGGGCCTGGCTGGCTCGTCCCTGCTTCACGGCGCCCCTGGCAGGAAGGTCCTACCGTCGGCATGTAGGGACCGCCCTGTGCTTAGATGCAGACGTGGCGCCCCCTCCCGGCGCCCCCCGGGGGAACGAGGGCCTGCGCCGTGGCTCAGATCTGGCGGGGCCAGAGGGCCACCCCCAACCCTCCCACAGGAGGCAGAGCCCTCACCGCGGCGACAGATTCATCTCCTTGGCCACTCGCTGGGACATGGCCACGGCGGCCACTCGGCGGGGCTCCGTGACGCCAATGATGCTGTTGTCACTGGGGGAGGAGAACACAAGGCATCAGCAGGGCTCCGCCCCACCCGTCTGCCCCAAAGTCACACGCGGCTCCAGACGCGGCCCTCACTGGGGGCGACGGGCCACGGGCGCCCGGCCAGGCACCGCAGCATCACTGAACAGCAGCGAAAGGGAACGGCCCACAGGGCAGTCTACAGGAGACGCTCCGATCGTCACGGGGCGAAGGGGTAACCGTCCGGGTTAGCCGCAAACAAGAACGAGGCCTAGGTGGACCTGAGCCCGCAGCCGGGGGGCCTGTCCAACCCAGCCGAGCACGCGCGCCTCCACAGAACCGACCCAGGGCACGGGTGGTGGATTCTGGGCAGGAAAGAGTTGACCCAGCAGGCCCGAGGCTGCTCTCCCTACAAAGCTCTGCTTCCAGGGCAGCCCCTGGTTGGTGTCTGGGATCCTGGATTTCAGGAGGGCTCCCGCCTCTCCCTGACGGACAAGAGGGGCTCACTGCACCTGAACTGTCTGTACAAACAAGGTGGCTCATGCTGACACCTGCTTTCCTTTGGGGAGTCTAGAACTGGGTAGGTACCAGGCAGAGGGCGCCTGTGTGACCAGCCCCCAGTACGAACCCTGGGCGCTGAGCCTCTACTGGGCGTCCCTGTTTGATGACACCTCACATGGGCAATGAAGCGTGTCCTGTGTGACCCCCGCCCTGGGAGAGGGCTCTGGGGGCCTGTGCCTGGTTCCCCCAGACTTCACCCCGTGAGCCTTTCCCTTTGCTGGCTGTGCTTTGTGTCCTTCACTGTAACATATCACAGCCATGAGTACAACTACATGCTGGGTCCTGGGAGTGTTCCCAGCAAATTGCTGAACCCGGGGGTGGTGTTGGGGACCCTGACACACACGGGTCAGAAGGGCCATCCCTCCCACCAGGGACCAACCTAAACGTTTTACACAAATTCAGTCATTTCATCTACATAACAACCCCATGAAGTAGGTGCAGTGATGAACCCCATGTCACAGCTGAGGAAACTGAGGCCCAGAGAGGTTAAGGAGCTTGCCCCAAGTCACACAGCATGTCAACGGCAGAGCCGGAATTAGATCCCCAGGAGCCCGTGCTCCTAACAACTTCCGGGGACCACGTCTCACTGTCACCTGAGGGACCTGCGGGGGACCCCGTGGCCAGCCCCCACCTGCTGTAGCCTGCTTCGTAGAGAAACTGGGGCACCTGGGTGGTCTTCCCGCTGCCGGTCTCGCCGCACACGATGACAACGGGGTGCTCGGCCACTGCCTCCATGATCACTTGTTCTTCAGAGAGAATCGGGAGCTTCAGCCGCTCTTCCTGGCGAGAGAGGGGAAGTCAGCGCTCACGGAATGGGGGTGGCGGGTTGTCGTCCCCTGCAGAAGGGCGGAGGGGATGGGGGGCTTTGCTCAAAGCAAGACTACGTAGGGTGACGTGGTTGCTATAAAGGCAGCAGCCGGCATCCAGCCAAGGGGAACAGGTGCGCCCGCTGGAGGATGGAAGCCCTGACGGCTGGGGAGGGGCAGAGACATGGGCTGGGTCCTCGGGGACAGCGTGGTCCAGGGAAGCCCCTCTGGGCACAAGGAACTCTTCCCTGCTGCTGGTGGGAGCCTACACTTACGGCACAATCACTTCGGCAAACAACCGGGGGCTAATTTTACCAAAATCGAGAATGTGAGATACAGCGATTCCTCTCCTAGGTGCTCACACGTGGGTGCGCGTGCACACACACATACACACGCTCACACAAGTATTACACAGTGAGGGAGAAGTTTCGTGAACTCCTGCTTGCCCTTATTATGTGTGAAGCATGCGAGCACGCTAATTTTAAAAATTCTGTTCTCTATCTCTATTCCATTCCATTGTTTTTTTTTTTTTTTTAAAAAGGTGCTGGCCATCTCATGACCCCACAATGGCTGTGACTTCCAGTTTGTAAACGCTGCCCTCCCCCAAATTTTTGTACCTGTGCCTTTGAGAAAAAGGCAAGAATGTTTAAATCAGCAGTGAAGATGGTAGCAAAAAGCTAAAACAACCCAAATGTCCAGCCAGAGAAGGGTACTTAAACGGTGCTCTATTCACGCAACGTAATGCTCTGTAGCAGTGAAAAAAAAAAAACCCAAACGGACCTCGGTGACACACATCTACACGGATAAATAGATCTCAGGAACACAAGGCCGACTAACAAATAAGCAGAGTGCTGAAAAATATATATGATGTGAGGCCGCTTATAAAAACAGGCAAACCTAGGCTTAAAAACATGCACATGGAAAAACCAGAGAAAGGCAGGGGATGAACCCCAGGGGGCACCAGGGACACTGGATGGCGGAGCCCGGGTTCCTGAATGACCGTGTGCAGCAGAATCTCACGCCCGGACTTGCAGCGGACGGCACTGGGCTCTGACATCACCTACGAGGAAACCTTCGTGGCATGAAGCCAGTGGAACTTCAGGGTCTGTCAGAGCGGTCAGCTCACCCTAACTGCTTATACATGAGCGAACAAACGTACCTGTGACTGAAATCACCTCATTTCCACAATCCAATATGCGGTTTTAAACAGCTGCTCTAAGACCCAGGAACCCTCTGCCTCAGGCCTTTGCTCATGCACTTCTCGGTGTGGGACGGCCCCCTTGTTCTCATCTGGCCCCTGAGCTCTCGACCCGGATGCTTTCCCTGATGAGGCCAGGCCCTCCTGTGCTCCCCCCTCATGGTACCCGATCTTCCCCTCTGTGGCTCCTGTCCCATGTGTGGTCGACCTCGGTCTCCCCTGCTGGACCGAGAGCTCTGAGACGCAGATCGTTCCGCTTCCTGTGCTGGCCCACAGCACGCGCTCCGTGGAAACGTGTGGATGGAACCACCACCGCGATGGGCCAGACCCTGCGGCATCACCAGCCTCACGGCTCCCCAAGTGCGTTCCATGAGCCTCGGGCTTCACCTCCCTGAATCTTGTCATGACAACCCAGTGAGACCCTCATTTTACCAGACAAGAATACGAATTGTAGAGAGGCGGAGGCCCTGTGAGTAGACGGGTACCCCCATGCTACAGACGAAAACGAGGCCCAGAATGAGCTGGAAGGTGGGGGAACCAGCACTCCGTTCCAGGTCAACGGACTCCAGAGCCCAAGCTCTTGTCCCAGTGAGCGGATGCCTGGACCAGGACCTGCAGTCAGAGGCTGAAGGTGACGGCGACCAGACGATGATAAAGGCAGCGGACACCCATCTCAGCAGCCCCGACCACGTGCCGGGCACCCGCTCGTCAGCCCTACAACAACCCTACAAGGTGGGTACAGCTATCCCCCTTTTCCAGGCAAGGAAACCGAGGCACAGAAGGCCATGCAACCCGCTCAGATCCTGGGAGGCCCTCTCTCTGCACCCTCAGCCCCCTCACAGCACTGACCTGAGCACCTAAGCTCTTAATCAAACACCAGAGAGGCCAACCTGCATTTCGGGGGAGCGGTTCACGGGGATGAAGACGGCGGGCTTTGCTGGGGGCCTGGCCAGGGCAGAGGCTGCCGCAGGAGGAGCTGACGGAGGGGCAGGAGTCTCGGCCAGACCGCTGGGCACTGGGCTCTGGCCCCTGGCCCCGGGCGGAGCTGGTGGCAGATGCGCTGGGGCCGACCCTGCACCGGCCTCCGCCGGCTCGTCCGCTGGGGCCTCCTCGGGTCCAGACTCCGCTGAGGACTCAGACTCCTCCTCTTCTGCCTCCTGGTAGTGGCGCTTCCGGTGGGCCCCGCTGAGGCTGCTGATCTTCTCCAGACCCTGGGCTGCCACGTCGTCGGGCTTCCTGCCGGGAGAGCCAGAAGTCAGACCCTAGGACGGGCCAGTCAACCTGAGGCAGCTCTGGGTTGCTGCAGGCTCCTCAGAGGCCAGGACGCAAAGGCCATGCCCCTTCCTGCTGCAGGGCCTTTGCACCCGCTGTCCATGCTCCCTGAAGACAACTGCTCCCTTACTTGATTCCAAGGACGCCTCTCAGGAAGACCTTCCCTTACCGTGTAGCCTCAGTCACCTCCCCCGCCCGCCTCCATCCTCTTCTACCTGCTCTTTTCTGCTTAGCGCTCAGCAGCACTAAATACATATGTGTTCACGGGGTCACTGCCCATCTCCCCACCATTAAAATGTGAGCTTCTCAAGGGAAGAAAGTTAATTTTTGTGCACTGCTCTATTCCTAGGGCCCACAGGAGAGCCTGAGATGCAGTTTGCACTTGATAAGCAGTCGTTAAATGCACAAGGCTTAACAGGCCAGGACTGGAAATGAGCAGAGAGGGCCAAGTGTGAGAGCAGTGGGCAGGGGCCTGGGCTGGGGGGAGCACACGGGCCCCATCTAACGCCAGCTGCTCTGTGGGAAGGCCAGCTGGTGCGGCCACATCATCCAACTGGTCAAGGCCAGGGGGGACCCTGGATTTTAATGTGAAATCTCCTAATTCTTAAATGTTGACTGTTGAATAGTGTCTCCCCAAAATTCATGGCCACCCAGATGCTCAGAATGTGACCTTATTTGGAACCAGGGTCTTCAGGATGTCATTAAGATGAGGTCATACTAGATTAGGATGGGCCCTAAATCCAAATGACTGGTGTCCTTCCTTATAAGAAAACAGAGACCCAGGGGACTTCCTTGGTGGTCCAGTGGTTAAGACCCCGTGCTCCCAATGCAGGGGGCACGGGTTCAATCTCTGGTCGGGGAACTAGGATCCCGCATGCTGCGTGGCCAGAAAAGAAAAAGAAAAAAGAAAACAGAGACCCAGACACAGACAGAAGGCCATGGAAGACACACAGAGGATGCCACGCGACGACGAGGCAGAGACTGAAGTGACGTGTTTCCCAGCCGCGGAGCGCCCAGGATGGCTGGCCCCACCAGACGCTGGGCAGAGGCTGGAACAGACGCTCTGGCCTCCCGCAGGACCCAGCCCCGCCAACACCTTGACTTTGGGCTTCTGGTGGCCAGAACCACAAGAACAAATTCCTCTTGTTTCAAGGTCCCCAGTTTGTGGTGACCTGTTACCGCAGCCCTAGGAGACGCATCCGTGTGCAGAAGATCCAAATGCCTAATGACGCTACGTGAACCAAACAAAACCCGCTCGTGGGCTAAATCAAATCCTTGACCTCCTTGATGACAACTTCTAGACTACTCGTCCCTGCAAAAGCTGGAAGGACCTGTAACGCAGGGCTCGGCGTTACAGGAGGACACCAGCATCCTGGAGTAAGAACTCTGCCGTCCTGTGCAGTGTAGGATATTTCGCATTATCTGAGGCCTCCACCCATTTGAGGCATTTTAGCACACGGGTCACTGCAAACGTATTTTCCCATAGCCCCAGAAGACGCCATGACCCTTGACCCCCCCGGGAGCCCTGGCGGGAAGGGCGGGCTTCAGGGAGGAGGCAGCCGACTCACTCTTTGGCGCGGTACATGCGGCCCCCGGTGCCCAGTCTGGACGTGGTGTAAAACAGCCTCATTTCAGCCTCCGAAACCCGGACTTCGCTCAATTTCTGGAGCATCTCCGCTCGCTGGGGAAGGAAATGTGTGTGTTACACATCTGGCATCACGATCCTCTCTGCAGAAGGGGAGCTGAGACTCTAGATGAAATTCCAGCATCACTAACACCTACAGTCTTTTTTTTTTTTTTTTAAAACATCTTTATTGAAGTATAATTGTTTCACAATGGTGTTAGTTTCTGCTTTATAACAAAGTGAATCAGCTACACATATACACACGTTCCCATATCTCCTCCCTCCCGCATCTCCCTCCCTCCCACCCTCCCCATCCCACCCCCCCAGGCGGTCACAAAGCACCGAGCTGATCTCCCTGTGCTATGTGGCTGCTTCCCACTAGCTAGCTATTTTACATTTGGTAGTGTATATATGTCCATGACACTCTCTCACCCTGTCACATCTCACCCCTCCCCCTCCCCATATCCTCAAGTCCATTCTTTAGTAGGTCTGTGTCTTTATTCCCATCTTGCCACTAGGTTCTTCATGACCTTTTTTTTTTTTTTTCCTTAGATTCCATATATATGTGTTAGCATACTGTATTTGTTTTTCTCTTTCTGACTTACTTCACTCTGTATGACAGACTCTAACTCCATCCACCTCATTACAAATACCTCCATTTCATTTCTTTTTATGGCTGAGTAATATTCCATTGTATATATGTGCCACATCTTCTTTATCCATTCATCCGATGATGGACACTTAGGTTGCTTCCATGTCCTGGCTATTGTAAATAGAGCTGCAATGAACATTTTGGTACATGACTCTTTTTGAATTGTGGTTTTCTCAGGGTATATGCCCAGTAGTGGGATTGCTGGGTCGTATGGTAGTTCTATTTTTAGTTTTTTAAGGAACCTCCATACTGTTCTCCATAGTGGCTGTATCAATTTACATTCCCACCAACAGTGCAAGAGGGTTCCCTTTTCTCCACACCCTCTCCAGCATTTATTGTTTGTAGATTTTTTGATGATGGCCATTCTGACCGGTGTGAGATGATACCTCATTGTAGTTTTGATTTGCATTTCTCTAATGATTAATGACGTTGAGCATTCTTTCATGTGTCTGTTGGCCATCTGTAACACCTACAGTCTTTTTTAATCCGAAGGTCGAACTGCAATTACCGTCCTTCACAGAGTTCTTAACGCCGAAAGACGCGTGAGCTTAGGGTGGCTTTTCGCCCCCCTTACGGAGACTGGGGTTGGATAAACAAGGCTCTCTTTGCACCATGGTGTGTCGTAAGGGAAGACCAGCGACTACCCAGATGCCCATCAATGGGAGATGGAATAAATAAAGTAGGGCCCATTTGTATAATGCAAGACTTCCCGGCAGTTAGTACAGGGAGGAACAGCTGTGTGTGTGCGACAGGAAGTGGTCCCCACTCTGCCTTGAATAAAGCAGTGAGCGGGGGCGGGTCCAGTTGGTTCCTTTCCCCTGGGTGAGCAATTCATGAGTGTTTGTCTTGTTATTCTTGAAGTTACTCAGATATTTTATATCTGCTTTTATACGTGTATATGTATATATATGTATACACACACCCACATATTTCATAATCGATAAAAAACAACGTACAGAACAGCAAGAAAAGATGCTCACAGGATTTAAATAGGACACACTCACAGGACGGTGAGCCTCCCCTGCCTGAAGGGCTCCAGGGACCACGCGTCAGAGCTGCTAACGGGAGGCCTGTGTGTCCCCTGGTGAACACAGCACGCCGTGTGGTCACCTTGCCAGAAAGACTAGCGAGAGAGAATCTCCTGAAGCCTCTAGATCAGGGTTTCCCGGTCTTCACGCTGCTGGCATTTGGGGTCAGATAATTTTTTGATGTTATGAGCACCGCAGGCTGCTTAATACCATCCCAGACCTCTACCCCCCAGATGCCAGCAGCGTCCCCCAAATCGTCACAGCCCCAAATATGTCCAGACTTGGCCAAGTGTTCCCGGGGATGGGGGGGGGGCAAAACTGTCCCAGTGGAGAGTCACTGCCCCAGACCCAAATACCAATTTATAGGGAATTCGGAGGGTGGAAGAACATGTTTATATCAGAGATGAAAAGTTTTTCATCCAGACCGTGGGAAAGTCTCTGAGACAGACAAACCAATCTCTCCAACAAATATAAGGGGGAAAGACAAGAGATGCGGGTGGAGAGCATCTATGAAACAATTAGAAATTGGACTATTTACTGGATATCTAATGGTATTTTGAAAACATTTAGACATGCTAATGGCACTGTGGTAATTTGAAATGGTCCTTATTTTAGAGATGCAAACTGAAATATTCAGGGATATGTATATGGGTTGAATGGTGGCCCTCTGAAAAGATATATCCATGTCCCAGAATGGGATCTTATTCAGAAAAAGGGCCTTTTTAAGTTAAGGGTAATTAGCTTAAGGATCTCAAGATGAAATCCTGAATTATCCAGGTGAGTCCTAAATTCAAAGACAAGTGTCCTTGGGACTTCCCTGGTGGTCCAGTGGTTAAGACCCTGCGCTTCCACTGCAGGCGGCACAGGTTCCATCCCTGGTCGGGAACTAAGATCCTGCATGCCACATGGTGCAGCCAAAACATTTTTTAAAAAAAAGAAAAAGAAAAAGACAAGTGTCCTTATCAGAGATACACAGAGGAGGGACACACAGGGGAGCAGGCCACATAAAGACAGAGGCAGAGACTGGAGCAATGTGGCCATGAGCCGAGGAAACCTGGAGCCACAGGAGCTGGAAGAGGCCAGGTAAGACCGTCCCCTGGAAACTTCAGAAGGGGCACGGCCCTGCTGACACCTCGATTTCAGACTTCTGGCTTCCAGATCAGTGAGAGAACACATCTCCATTGTTGTACGCCACCCAGTTTGTGGTCACTTGTCAAGGCAGCCACAGAAACTAGTACAGATTGACGCTGCCTGGGCTCTGACCCAGGGGGTGGGAAAGTGACCGGCCGTGGAGATGACCAAGGTTGACCACGAGCCTGACAACTGCTGGAGCTGGTGACAGGTACACTGGAGCCCATGACACTATTGTCTCTACCTTTATATATGTTTGAATTTCTCATTACAAAATTTTCTCCTTAAAAACATATTAAGCAAAAAAGGTTAAAATTCTCCAGAATGAAGTTAAAAAATAAACAACAAAATGAATGAGGGGGGAAAATAAAAAGTGAGCACGTTGATCGACCAACTCCTGGTTCAACAAACATGTGGCCTCCACAAAGCTGGACCCATACCAGACTGACAGACACCCAAGTAGCACGTCCCCCAAGGACTGGAAAGGTTCTGGATCTGTGTGTCCCATACGGGGCACTAGTCACACGCGGCTATTTGCATTTAAGTTAATTAAAACCAAATCACATTAAAAATCCAATTCCTCGGCCACACTGGCCATATCTCAAGTGCTCAACAGCCACGTGTGGCTGGTGACCACTGTACTGGACACTGCAGACACAGAACTTGCCTCTCCTTCCGGAAAGTTCTACCCGACAGTCCAGCCACAGGGATCACGTCGGGGGTCACAGACACCCCGACCCATCCCTCGCCGCGCAGACAGAGCGTGCATACCTGGCGCTTCTTCTCCTTCTGGTCTAAGATTCTCTGCAGCATCTTCCGCTCTTTCTTGGTCAGGGGCTTCTTCTCCTTCTTGGACAGGGGAGGGGCTTTGGTCTTCTTCTTCTTCTTGCCGGGCAGGACGAGCGCGTTGCTTGCATCGACTCCTTTCAACGTGCCCTTATCTGAAAAGACACGCTCGCCTGACCCACAGCCCTGGAGGACGGAGAGCGCGGACGCCCGCGAGTCCCAAGATGCTGTGTTAACGCCGTTTCCTCCGGGCTGACCCTCCTGCCCACAGTGACAGCCACCCGAGCACCCGCATAGGAACGGGGGCGCAGGCCCGTCACACCTTCATCCCACCGGTCCACCCAGCACCCGCCCCGGGTCAGCCGTCCTCGCGTTGCGGGGACGGGGATGGGGGCACAGCAAGGAGGGAACAGGCTGCAACAGTGCCTCCCTCCCAGCGGCGCCCTGCGTTCAGCGGGACTGTGGGATCAAAACCATCTTTACAGTGACTCTGAAAGACGCGCTCTCACGCGTGTACAGTGGACTGAGTGCGTCACGTCTATTTTTAAATGGTGGAGTTTGGGACTTCCCTGGCGGTCCAGTGGTTAGGACTCCGCGTTTCCACCGCCAGGGGCACGGGTTCAATCTCTGGTCGGGGAACTAAGATCCCGAAAGCCGCGTGGCGTGGCCGAAAAAAAAAAAAAAAAAGTCGGAGTTTGAAAGTATACGTTTCAGACCAAAATCCAGCTCCCTTATCACTCTTCAACTCAAACCTATGGCAGCACCATGGGGAGGAGGGGGCTTGGGGAGCACCTATTTCTGCCTCACACCCAACGCTGGAGTCCCCGTACGGGCGGTGTCTGACTTTTATTAACTGCTCAGGCTTTGTACATCTTTATGACATTACCAAGTGTAGGAGAGGTGGTGCGCTCCTCAGTAAGAAGAACGAGACTACTTCAGGCAACGCAAGCCGTCCATTCTGCAGGTCTCAGACAGAATTAACAGCAGGGGGAGAAAAAGAAAAGAGTGTACAGCAGCGTTTTCCAAAGGCTCCAAATCGTGTGACGTGGTGACAGCTAAAGGAGTGTGTGCTTGTACGCGCTTGTGTCTCAAAATCTCTCGGTTTTAATTTCTAGTACGGTAAATATCGACAGACACGACCCACACTAACAAAAGCACTCTGGGGTCCTCAATTTTTAGGAATGTGAAAGGGTTCTTGGTGCAAAAAATTTGAGAACCACTGTGCTATGGAAAAAAAGGGGGTGGGGGAGATGTGCTAAAAATAAAAATAAGAGAAAGGGTGATGATATTGGATCGGGGAAAGCTCTTTGAAGAAGGTAACCTGCTTTATAGTCTTGTAAGATCCCTCTGGCCCCTGAGAAAGGTGGCGATAGACAGAGATGCCTTGTTCTGGGGTGAGAAACAACTTTCCCCAAATCTTTGAGTCTAAGAGACCTCGGGTCCCTCTGCTCTCACCCAACTGTCAGTCCAGGGGTCTTCTGCCCTCTTAGAGGTGCCATCTCACTTCCTGAGCTGTCACTGCTGTTACAATGGATGACGCCCATCACAGGACAACGGCACATCTCTACAGCTTGTCTTTACTTTTCAAAGCATTCTCGTTTCAGTCACAAACATATTCTCCCAAAATACCACCTCCATGACTCTGAGATCAGGTAGGATGACTGTTACTGCTGGACCCATTTGACAGCTGAGAACACTGAGGCACAGAGATGCCAGGCGATTTGCTTCAACTCCCAGCCTATCCCTGCAACTTCCGAGGAGGGAATTCGGACTCCAGATTCCCACTCTGACAATCTTTCCTATAACCTCACTGCCTTCCGGGTCCAAGAGGAGAGTGTGGAAGAAGAGGCCGATTAGTGGGTCGAGGGAAGCAGGCTTCCCCAGCGGCCCCGGCTCTCTCTCCCTCCCTCCACCTCCTGAATCTAGACTCACTCTTCCCTAACACCTAAATCTGCTTGGACCGCAGGGATGCTATACAAGCAGCTGGATGAGTCCAACTTTGAAATGTGTTCAGTCTCAGGGGCCTGCAAGACAGCTGAACCCACTCAATCACTTCAGCCCAACTCTCCCCCGAAACTGGACCCATCATGGTCGCCGATGGCCTCCCCAGTGTTACATCCACGGTCCTTTCTCTCCCTGCCTGATCCCACAGCCACATCTGACACAGACGGCGGGTCTTCCTCTTGGTCCCCGGACAACCACACTCTCCCAGGGTTCTCCTCCCACCTCACTGGACCGGACTCATTGCCTCAGCGAGCCAGTCTGGTCTTCAGACTTCAAATAAATATCATCTATATACAGATGATTCCAAACTGCTATCTCCCCTGGACTTGCTTCTCTCAAGCGTCCGATTCAGCAGCTGCCTGCTGACCCTTCTACTTGGATATCTGACAGGCCCCCCAAACCACTCATATCCAAAGCCAAGCTGCTGGCCTCCCCGCAAGCTGCCCATGCCTGCTTTCTCCAGCCTCCAGCCGCACGCCTGGGATTCGTTCTTGACATGTCCTTTGTTCTTGCGCACAGCCAGAACAAAGCTCCATCTTCCAAATACATCTTGAATCCAACCACCTCTCACCACCTCTACTGCTGCCTCCCTGGTCCAAGCATCAACTCCTGCCAGAGTCAATGTACTCAGCAGCCTCCTATCAGATCGCCCAGATTCTCTGCCCTCTACTGCTTTTCCTCAACACAGCAAAGTGATGCTGTTAAAACCTAAGCCCTGGGCTTCCCTGGTGGTGCAGTGGTTGAGAATCTGCCTGCCAATGCAGGGGACACAGGTTCGAGCCCTGGTCCGGGAAGATCTTCCACGTGCCGCGGAGCAACTAAGCCCGTGCGCCACAACTACTGAGCCTGTGCTCTAGAGCCCGCGAGCCACAACTACTGAGCCCACGTGCTGCAACTACTGAAGCCTGCATGCCTAGAGCCCATGCTTTGCAACAAGCGAAGCCACCACAATGAGAAGCCCACGCACCACAACGAAGAGTAGCCCCCACTCGCAGCAACTAGAGAAAGCCCGTTTGCAGCAACGAAGACCCCACGCAGCCAAAACTAAATAACTAAAATAAATTTATTAAAAAACAAAAACAAAAGAAACCTAAGCCCACCCTGTGTCCCTCCTCTGCTCTCAACTCTGCAGGGCCACCATCCTCACCATGACCCACCAGGCCCTACAAGATCCTGACCCCATTTTAAGTTTCATCTCCACTCAGCCATTCTGACTGCCTTCAGGTCTTAAAAAAGGATTCAATGCTTTCTCAGTGGGGCCTTCCCCGCCCCCCGACCCCACCATGAAACACTGCAACCTGCCCAAACCTCTTGTGCTTTATCTCTTTTGTATGAATGTATGCAAAACGTCTTATGTACTTTGCATTTATCTTTGCTTGTCTCTTCCCAGAAGCATCTGAACTCTGCATGGCAGGGATTTTTTCCCTTAATCTCCTCTTCTGTTACTCTCCTAGAATAGTGCCTGGCACATGGTAGCCATTCCTAACAAAACGGAGAAGTCTGGGCAGAAATGTTAAGCAGCCTGGAGCTAAGCAGACAGGTCTGGGCTGAAAAATACAAACTTAGGGGTCGCTTGTAGGGAGGTTATAATCGAAGCCATCAGAATGGATGGAATTACCTTGTAATTCCTTGCCCAAACTCCCCCTATAGCTATACTAGGGCTGGACCCCACTGGAAAGAAACTCCAGGTATTGTCCCAAATTCAGTTAAAACGAAACTGTCACTATTCCCCCTTCCTTTGTATCATCTTGGGGAGGGGAGGTGCTGTCTCTCCGGGTCTCCCGCCCGAGTAGCGGAGGCAGGGCATAGTCCGGAAGCCCTTCGGCCCCCATTGGCCAGCCCTGGCCCCGAGGCCCTGGTTGGTCCCTCCCCCGAATCCCAGACCTCGTCCGGAGGCGCCTTACTTACCCTCCAGTTCCAGCCGCACAGGGGGCGGCTCGGGAGGGCCCTTCGAGGGGCCGGGGGCCGCCTGCTGACGTCCCTTGATGTTGTACCTCCGGCGCAGCTTCCCCATGGCGCCCGGCTCCTGTTCTGCTCCCGGAGGTCCTACGACCAGCGCACTATGAAGCCCAACCCACGTGGGCTCCCATCAAGCGTTCCGGCCGGAAAATTTCCGGGTTGCGCTCTCGCGAGAGCTGAAACTAACGGAGCACCTGGGGGCGGGGCTGGAGGCGGCGCCACGCTGAAAGCCAGGGCCGGCCGGCGGCGGAGGCGGGACCAAGTTAGAGGAGGGGGCGGGGCTACGGAGGGATCAGTTTAAGCCCAGGGCTGTTCTCACAGAGGTGTGGTATGAGTCTCTAAATACTAATATTGATTTGGCTATTTGGGAATGGGAGTGTTCTGTCACTTTAAAAAATATAACCCTGCCCCAATACAATCTTCTTCCCTCTCTTTTTTGCTTATCTGCATTTTCTGATATTCCTACAAGAAACAGTTGTGTAATAAAACGGCCCTAAATATTTCCATTACAGTGACAGGTAGAACTAAAAGAAGGCATCTATTAGACAACTTTGAATTCTCATGACCACATCCCATTGTCTGTAGCGCACTGGGAAATAATGTATTTTCTGAATCCTGTAATTATCTTGCGACTAGGACATCTATATTGTCTCCTTTTTTCTGTTAAAAGCATTAATTGGTTAAGGGCAAACATTTAAATTATATCACAAAAAAAGTGAAGGCACTAGGCGTTATTTTAGAATTTTAGAAAGGATAAAGTTATTTTTAAGACTTATTTAAAGTTACTGCCCCAGGGCTTCCCTGGTGGCGCAGTGGTTGAGAATCTGCCTGCCAATGCAGGAGACACAGGTTCTGAGCCCTGGTCCGGGAAGATCCCACATGCTGCGGAGCAACTAAGCCCGTGAGCCACAATTACTGAGCCAGCGCGTCTGGAGCCTGTGCTCTGCAACAAGAGAGGCCGCGATGGTGAGAGGCCCGCGCACCGCGATGAAGAGTGGCCCCCGCTTGCCACAACTAGAGAAAGCCCTCGCACAGAAACGAAGACCCAACACAGCCAAAAAATAAATAAATTTAAAGTTACTGCCCCAGGAAAAACATTTGAATAACCCAGAACAAGATCTGGCTGCAGAGCAGGTAAGCAATAAATTGTTGTTGATTGGAATGAATGAATGAATGAAGAGTGTGATTAATGTGGATAAGCTCCCCTCTTCCCCCGAAAAGCAAAAGCAAAAACAAACCCCCCTTTTGTTGTGGTCATCCATTTACAATGCTTGCTGTCAGTTTATTTATCTCTTGTAAAAATAAAATACAGTGTGTGTGTGTGAAAAAAAAAAAACCCACAAACACACAGGTGGTGCGTGAGAGGATTTAGATGGTATACATATGAACATGCTTTTAATTAATTAAAAAGGATTTGGGGGAAAAAGTTATAATGAGCAAATCAAACCTGTGTTTTCATGGGTTTTATTGCTTAGGATGATAGTGATCTACAGTTTCTTCTTTAAATATGTTTATTTAAGTAAATAAAAAGTGTGTTCATCTTCAAATTATTAGGTAGGTAATAGAACATTCTCTTATATTTTCTTCTAAAATATTATATACCAAAGTATTATCTCCAGAAGTTATAAAGAACATTCTATAAAGCAAAAGGAGAAAAGGCAAATACACAACAGCATGGATCTCATTAATATAATGTTGAAAAGAAGCCAATCACAAAAGATCATACTTTATGATCCAATTCACATAAAGTTCAAAAACAGGCAAAATGAATCCCCTAAATTTTGGAGAGGGCATAATGAATGGGAGAGGGCAAAGGGAGCCTTTTTGCAAAGCTGGTAATGTTCCTTTTCTCAACCTGGGTGCTGGTCACCTTGTGTGTCGTTTAAATTCATGGAGAGGCACCTTATGATTTGTGTATTTTTCTGTTTGTATACTATACTTCAATATAAAAAAAATTTACTTAAAAAAAAAGAAGAAATATAAGGCCAGTGAATATATGAAAACCTCACCAGGAATCTAGAAAAATGTAAGTTCAAAAAGAGGCAATTTTTCACTCTTTGGGTTGACAAAAGTTAAGTTTTATTTTCCTGGTTGTCTCAAAAAATGTCTGGTTAGACATGGTTTGTTTGATTTAGGATGCAAACAAGGCCCTTGCGTTGTATTTGGTTATAATAGCTCTTAAGTCTTTTAAAACCAATAAATCTCCCCTGCCTTCATTTTTTATGTCATTTACTTATTGAGGAAACTGGGTCGTTAATCCTGTTGAATGCTCCACATTCTGGCTTTAGCTGATTGCTTCTGCTGCTTCTAATTTTTTTCCTCCATCCCCCATATTTCCTGTAAACCGTTGGTTAGATGTGGAGGCCACATCAAGTTACGGTCCAAAGTGTTTGGCAAGAATCCATCATAGGTGGCGCTGGTACTTCTGTCACTAAGACTGGCGGGTCCAGGTCCTGACCACCTGGCCCCTCCTTTTTTAAGTTCCCCACCGACCTGCCACCTTTTGGATTTAATGTCTTGATGATCGTGGCCTGGACCCGTCATTTCATTAAGGAGTGCAAACGGATTTTCTAATTTCTAATTTTCTAATCTCTTTCACTCCCTCCTCATTTACTAGCGGGACTTTCCTAAAAAGAACTTTCGGTCCTTGACTATTTTGTGACTCTGAAATAGAGTTCTCTGAAGAAGGGCAGGAGGGATGCTTAATGCTTTTCTTTTAAACATTTCAGAATGAATGAATAAGCTCGTGCCCATGCCATCGGCAACGGTGGCCAATTTTGGGGTGTCATTAGAAATTCAGCGACATATAAAATGTATACAGTTCATATTTTCCAATCAATTGCAGTCAATGTCCTTGCTGGGGCTGCTTCCACTTTTACAAGCTTGGGTTGCTTTTTATAGAAAAGTTAAAACTAAAAACTATTTTTAAAAAAAGAAAAGGTTAAAGCCCCACCAGGTCAGGGAAGACTTCCGGGGGGTGGGGGCGGGGAGATCATCAACTTCACAGCCGCCTCTCGCGCTCCCGCCAGGTCGCCAGCGGGTCCCGCGTCCGGGGGCGGAGCGCGGCGTGGGCAGGGCCTTCGAGCCTTTGCGCGCGGGGCGGGGCAGGTGGCGCGGCGGCGGCGGCGGCGGCGGCGCGGTCAGAGGTGCGGCGCTCGGCTACCGAGCGCGCCAACGGGGGTCTCCGCCGGAGCCGCGGCGTCCCACCGTGCGGCTCTCACCCTTCTCACGGACCCCGCATCCCACCGGCCCCAGGATGGGCGCGCGCGCTTCGGGCGGACCCCGGACCCAGACTGGGTTCCTGCTGCTGTTGCTGCTGCTCGGGCTGCTGGCCCCGGGCGTGCAAGGGGCGCGGGGCCGCGGCGGCACCGAGAAGAACAGCTACCGCCGCACGGTCAACACCTTCTCGCAGAGCGTCAGCAGCCTGTTCGGCGAGGACAACGTGCGCGCCGCTCAGAAGGTGGGCGCCGCGCCGCGCCCGCGCCCGCGGTCACCTTGCCGCAGCCGCCGCGCACCTGGCGCCCGGGGCCCGCCTGGGCCGTGCGCGGCCTCCGGGGCTGCAGGCCGGCCGGGGCGCGGGAAGAGGGGGGCCCGGGTCTGGGGCGGGGGAGCCGGGCCTGAGCCCCGGGGCCTTCCGCCTGCGGCCCAGGCCCTGCCCAGCCAGCGTCGGGTCTGGGGGCCGGTTCCGGCGCAGGGCCTCGGGGCGCCCTCTGTGCCATGCGGTACTTCTCCTTGGACCTTGGCCCCGGGGGTGCGCGGCCCGGGCCTCCGCTGGGCGGCGCTGACGCCGCCGCGCCTCTCATTCATTCATTCAACACGTTTGAATGAGCGCCTACTGTGAGCCAGGCACCGTGGCGGCTGCCCGGGGGTGGGGGAGGGGCGGGGGGGCGCCCTGCCCGCCAGCGCCCGCGCCCTCTCCGCACGCTGCTGCGCTCTCCCCAGCAACCCCGAATTTCCTGTAGCCTTGCACCCGACCCGCTTCCCCTGAGCACCTGAGGCCCTCCTTCTTCTGCTTTGAAGATATTTCGGCTTTTTACTTTTTATTTTTTTACTTATTTTTTAAGAATGGGAGTAATGCAGTCTGCTCTGTTGCTTTGGCAACCTGGCACCGTAACAACCCTTTTAAGCACCTACTGTGTGCTGGGCCTTTCGCTTGGAGCGTTTTGTTTGCTTTGGACCTATTGAGAAGCCTCAGACCCCTGAGGATGGTGTTGAGCGCCCCGGAGAAGCGCAGGGAGTTCTTTCTCCCTGCTCTGCCCTCGGTAGCCGGGTGACCCATTCGGGGTAAAAGTCCACCGAGAAAGGGGAAGTGAATAGGCGGACAGTTACCTGTGGTCTGGCGGTTCCTTGAGTACAGCCCTTACTGTTCGTCCTCTTAATTCCTTTGCTCTGCGCCAGTCCTGGGGTTTTGGAGCGGAGGGAAGTTGGGGTTTAAGTTCCAGCTCTTACTGGATGGCTTTGGGCAAGTGGCTTCCCTTTTTTGAGCCTCCGTTTCTTTATTCCTTAAATGGGGCTAATGATAATATCCTCTTGGTTATGAGTTTGTAATTATGAATCGTTGGTACGTTCTTGGCCCAGAGTAATGGCGGAATCAGTGTGAGCTACCGTTGTTAGTTATATCGTGGCCAAGGCGCAAATCAACATTGCGTAGCCCCGCTGAAAGGGCTTTCAGGGTTTAAAAAAAGTTTTCTGGTGCTTGAGGTGGAGGGGAAGGAAAAGAACATTAAAGCCCAAATCAGATTGGCTGGATATTCTGATGGGATGAGATGAAATACAAGTTAATCTGTTGGGAAAACTAACTTCTGACCACCATCTCCTATGGGTGTTCTGAGCCCCCGTAGAGGGTGTGGGTTCTGGCGGCATCTCTTTGTAGGTGGCCACGGAGGGAGAAAACAAAAACACCAGAGTGCGGAAAGGTGGCCATCCAGTCTGCCTGAGTGTAAAGGGTGAATCTTCACCTCCCTCCTGCCATGTGCCTGAGCCATTTGAAGGCAGAAATCATTTCTTTTACAGCAAAAAGAAGTCTTGACTTTTTTTGAGGAGAATAAGCACACGTAACCCATGTCTTGGCCGACGGTCCTATCTGAGAATATAAGGTCCACGGACGTGAAATACAAAATAGATACTTAAGAGTTTAAATGTGGGTTGGTGCCAATAAGACAGCTGTATTCTGGCAAAGAATCCGAGAATCTCGAGGTCAGAACTGCAGTTTTGTGGTAAATGAAGTTTTGTGCCTTCAATTGAGATGACAATAATACTAATTTGTTATTTGTTTAGGATGCACCTTTTTTCCTTTTTTTTTGGCCAAGCGGCACGCAGGATCTTAGTTCCCCGACCAGGGATCGACCAGGGATTGTACCTGAGCCCCCTGCAGTGGAAACACAGAGTCTTAACCACTGGACCGCCAGGGAAGTCCCCAAATGCGCCTTTTTAAAGAAGATCTAATTGGTTTTATTCAGCAATTCATGAACTGGGCAGCATCCCTTCTAGCAAATAAGTGGTCCATGTTCTAAGTCCTTTTATAGGTAGAGTAACTCACTTAATCCTTAGAACAGGCCTATGAGGTAGGTACTGTTAATGTTTCTATTTTACACATAGGGAAACTGAGGCACAGAGTGGTGAAGAGCCAGGATTTGAACCCAGGCACAGTGGGTCTGGGGTCCACACTGGTACCCTCACCGGTCTTCCGGCCTCATGACCCTTCCTGATTCCCCTAATCATTGTGACATCTAGAATGAGGCTGCCCTGATATTTCCTGCCAAGTGTAGCCTAGACCGGCCAGGCCTGGGGGAGATTGTTTTGTTAATCTTAATTAAAAGAAAACTGGATCTGCTAGCGACCGTAGTTTTCAGCCAGTCAGACCTGCTTAATGGGTTGTGAAGTTTGAGGGCATTTAATGAAACACTCCATGTTCTATCTAGGACTTGTCTAAAATTAACCCCTGACCTTCTTCTGGTTTGGAGCATGGGCCTTGCTCTCCAACAGACATGGGTTCGAATCCCAGCTCTGCGTCTCACTAGCTCTGTGACCTTGGGCCGGTTGCTTGACCTCTGTGTGTCTCATTTGTGCAAAGGAGGTAAATTGGAGGGTTGAATGTGATTAGTCAGGTTGTACAATACCAGGCACTTAATAAGCATTTAGTAAATGGTAGAAGATATTTATATAAGAAGGATTTGCCTGGTGTAATTTAGTGTAAGGCAGTACGGTCATTCAACCTACTTCTGGTGGTCAGTGTTTTGTTAGTTTCCTGTCTTTTGCCACTTGAATCCTGGCTGCAGTCAAGGCCCTTCTATATAAATTTTTTGGAGTGCACTTAGACAAGTTCATCTGTAAATTGTTAGAAATGTAATTGCTGAGCCAAAGGATCTGTGCGTTTTAAAATTTTTAATTGAAATATAATTGGTGCACTTTTCTGTATAAGTTATACAGCATAATGAATTGTCACACACCAAACCCGCCCATGTGACCAGCATGTAGATCTAGAAATGGATGGTCGCAATCCCCCTGCCCCAAGACAACCCCTCTCCTGACTCTGACAGCATAAATTAGTTTTGATTGCCGTGTCCTTTATCCACAGTTCCAGTTCATATACTTTTTTAGTACTGAGAGACATTACTGAATTGTTTTCCAGTTGTACTCCCATCATACGTGCGAGGGCTGCTTCCCAAACCCTCTCCAACGAAGTGTCAGTAAACTTTTTGGTTTTATTATTTTACTGTGAGATAGATGGTCTTTTCACTTTTCCAGAATCCATTGGCGTCTTCTTTTCTGGGAACTGCTTTTTGTTTTCCTTTGCCATTATTGAACTGTTGGTCTTTTTTTTTTTTTTTAAGAGGCTTACATTCTTTTCTTTTTTTTTTTTTTAATTTATTTATTTATTTTTGGCTGTGTTGGGTCTTCGTTTCTGTGTGAGGGCTTCTCTAGTTGCGGCAAGCGGGGACCACTCTTCATCGCGGTGTGCGGGCCTCTCACTATCACGGCCTCTCTTGTTGCGGAGCACAGGCTCCAGACACACAGGCTCAGTAGTTATGGCTCACGGGCCCAGTTGCTCCGCGGCACGTGGGATCTTCCCAGACCAGGGCTTGAACCCGTGTCCCCTGCATTGGCAGGCGGATTCTCAACCACTGCACCACCAAGGAAGCCCCGAGGCTTACATTCTTTTGCTTTGTAAGAAAAATATTTTGAGCAGAGTAACTTTGACACTTTCCAGTCTATTTTTTTCCCCACCAACATTTTAACAGCTTTATTGAGCTGTAATCGACATAGACTGCATATATTTAAAGTGGGACAAAAGTGTACACGTTGGTAAATTTTGACGTATGGATATACCCCTGAAAACATCACCACAATCAAAATAATATTTCCTTTTTATTTTGAAAAGCTGAAAGAATTGAATAAGGGACAACTAGAAACTCCACCTGGGTTCACCATTTTCCCCCCCCAAACTGTTTCTTTTTCACTACAAGCACACACATACGCACACTTTTTTTGAAAGTAAATTGCAGACATCGTGACACTTTCTCCTACAAAACCATAATACCATGGCCCCTCCACCCCAAAACTTAAATTTAGTACAATAATATTTTGTAATATACAGCCCATATTTGCATTTCCTTTATAGCTTTTTAAAAAAAATCCAGCACCCAATCAACGATTGCTCATCGCATTTGGTTTTCATGTCTCTTTAGTCCCCTTTAGTCTGTCAAAGTCCCTTCACCCATTTGGGGGTAAGGGGGGCTTTTATGACTGACATTTATGTCTTTTTTTTTTTTAGTAGCTTTATTGAGCTGTAATTCAGATACTATACAATTCATTCATTGAAAGTTCAGTGATTTTTATTATATTCACAGGGTTGTGCAACCATCACCACAGTCAATTCTAGAACGTTTTCATCCCCCCTCCAAAGAAACCCTATATTCATTAGCAGTCACCCCACCTCCCCCAGCCCCTGACAACCCATCATCTTCTTTGTCTTTATGGACTTGCCTATTCTGCGCATTTCCTATAAATGGAATCATACAGTGTGGTCTTTTGCATCTGGCTTCTTTCTCACTCAGCGTCATGTTTTTAAGGTTCATCCCTTTTGTAGCCTGTGTCAGTATTTCATACCTTCTTATGGCTTTTTATTTATCCATTTATCAGTTGATGGTCATTTGGGTTGTTCCCACTTTTCGGCTTCTGTGAATAGTGCTGCTCTGAACATTCATGTGCAAGTTTTTATGTGAGTGTATGTCTTCTGTATTTCGGAGTATGTACCTAGGAGTGGAATTGCTGGGTCATATGGCAGCTCTCACATTTCAAGGGACCTCTGTACAGCTGTACCATTTTACGTTCCCACTAGCAGTGTATGAGGATTCCTTTCTCCCCATCCTCGCCAACACATGTTCTTGTCTTCCCCCCACCCCTTGGATACATTGTATTTAATTTATTTTTTAATTGAAATATAGTTGATTTGCAATATTATATTAGTTTCAGGTGTACAACATAGTGATTCAGTATGTTTTTGGACTATACTTCATTTATAGTTATTTTAGAATACTGGCTGTATTCCCTGTGCTGTACAGTATATCCTTGTAACTTATGTATTTTATACACAGTAGTTCGTACCTCTTAAACCTCTACCCCTATCTTGCCCCTCCCCCTTCCCTCTCCCCACTGGTGACCACTAGTTTGTTCTCTGTATCTGTGAGTCTGCTTCTTTTTTGTTATATTCACTGTTGTATTTTTTAGATTCCACATATAACAGTTATCACACAGTATTTGTCTTTCCTTCTTTCTTTCTTTTTAACTTTTTAGCCGCCCGGCGTGCAGGATCTTAGTTCCTGGACCAGGGATCGAACTTGCACCCCCTGCAGTGGAAGCACGGAGTCTTTTTTTTTTTTTTTATAATTAATTTTGATTGGAGTATAGTTGCTTTACAATGTTGTGTTAGCTTCTACTGCACAGCAAAATGAATCAGCCATACATATACACATAGCCCCTCCATTTAGGACACTACAGGGCATTAAGTAGAGTTCCCTGTGCTATACAGTATGTTCCCATCAGTTGTCTGTTTTGTAGATAGTATCAGTAGTGTATATGTGTCAATCCCAGTTCCTCCCACCCCACCCCTTTCCCCCTTGGTATCCATACATTTGTTCTCTACATCTACGTCTCTATTTCTGCTTGGCAGGAAGCGCGGAGTCTCAACCACTGGCCCTCCAGGAAAGCCCCAGTTTTTGTCTTTCTCTGTCTGACTTATTTCACTAAGCGTAGTACGCTCCAGGTCCATCCAAGCTGTTGCAAATGGCAAAATTTCATTCTTCTTTATGGCCGAGTAGTATTCCGGGGCATGTGTGTGTGGGTGGTGTGTGTCCGTGAACCACATCTTTCTCCATTCATCTGTTGATAGTTGTCTCTTTTAGTGTAGCCACTTTAGTGGGGCTGACATGGTATCTCGGTGGGGTTGGGACAGGCCAGTTGACTTTTGAATTGTCGCCTGATGCATCTTACCTGATTGCACCCTCAGGGTTAGACTGAGGAATTACAATTCCAGCAGGAATTCTAGGTGAGGGTCTTGTGTCCTTGCTGGGGCAGCACATCAGGGCACAGGGTGTCGCCTTGTCCCATGACTTTGATCTTCAGTTGAGGCCTTCCATCCTGGAGGTGCCTTTTCCCCTTTGTAATTCATTCGTGCAGGTGGTCTGCACGTGTGTTCCAGCACCTTCAGTTCACGTAACCTTTGTCTCTCATTGTGTTCCTCAGATGCTTGGGCAACCTCTGAACTGCAGAAACTCGCCCCTTCTCTACCTTGCTCATGAAGACACATGTGCCCTTACAGCCTGATTTCCTGGGAGCCAGTTTGCACGTGCCTGGGGAGGATAGGGTTGAGGAGAGCTTAGGATGCGGGACGTCCTCCAGATTTAGGAGGAGGGTGATGAAAGCCTGAGCTGGAGTAATCGTGTTTTCTCCCATAGCCACGGCCACGGCCGCAGGCCTCCTGAGTTGGTTCACCTGAATCTCCCTCGTTTTAACTTTTCATCCTGAAAATTGTCCAACAGACACAAAGGGGGAAAGAAATGTATAATGAACCCCTGTACCCATCACTCAGTTTTGCCATTTTTGTTACATTGCTCTCCCCATCGAAAACGTTTTTGAAGCCTGGCATAGTATTTTAAAGCTAATCCAAGACATAATGGTTTACTTTTGAATACTTCGGTCTGCGTCTTTAACAGGTGAACATTTTGCAAAGATCGTAGCCATAGTACCATCGTCGCAGCTCATGACAATTCTTTTTTTTTTTTTAATTAATTTATTTTTAAAAATTATTTATTTATTTATTTATTGGCTGCATTGGGTCTTCGTTGCTGTGCGGATTTTTCTCTAGTTGCGGCGAGCGGGGGCTACTCTTCGTTGCGGTGCGCGGGCTTCTCATTGCGGTGGCTTCTCTTGTTGCGGGGCACGGGCTCTAGGCCTGCGGGCTTCAGTAGTTGTGGCTCGCAAGGTCTAGAGCGCAGACTCAGTAGTTGTGGCACACAGGCTTAGTTGCTCCGTGGCATGTGGGAACTTCCGGGACCAGGGCTCAAACCCGTGTTCCCTGCTTTGGCAGGCGGATTCTTAACCACTGCGCCACCAGGGAAGCCCTGACAATTCTTTAATAACCAACCCAAGTCCATTTTCCAATTTCCCTGATCGACTCAAAACGTCTTTACGCAAAACTGCTTTGTTTGAATTGGGATCCAAACAAAGTCTACACTTGCATTTCACTGATATGTCTTTTAAGTCTCTCTCTCTTTCTCTCTTCATTTTTATTTATTTATTTTTTTGGCCTTGCTGCGCACATGTGGGATCTTAGTTCCCTAGTTCCCCAACCAGGGATTGAGCCTGGGCTTCTGCAGTGAAAGCGCAGAATCCTAACCACTAGGCCACCACGGAACTCCCAAGTTTTGTTTTGTTTTAATTTTATTAAATTTTTTATTTATTATTAAAATTTTTATTGAGGTATACTTGATGTACAATATTATACAAATTGTACAATATCATATAAATTTCAGGGGTACAACATAGTGATTCACAATTCTTACAGGTTATACTCCACTGATAGTTATTATAAGATATTGGCCATATTTTGTAGGTTGTAGAAAACATACAACCTGTGCCGTAGGTTCAGCTTTTCACCTGATTTCTGTGAACTGCTTCAGGCTCTGGGCTCCGCTGAACCCCCATCTTAGTCTGCAGGGCTACCATGAGGAAGGACCACAGCCTGGGCAGCTCACACAGAAATGTATCGTCTGGCAGTTCTGGAGGCTGGAAACCTGAGATCGAGGTGCTGGCAGGGTTGGTTTCTCCTGAGGCCTCTCTCCTTGGCTGGCAGATGGCCGGCTTCTCCCTGTGGTCCTCACGTGGTCTTTCCTCTGTGTGTGTCTATGTCCCCATCCTTCTTGTAGGGCCACCAGTCCTGTTGGATCAGGGTCCCTCATATTGATCCCATTTCACCCTCGCTGAGATTTGGAGGAACACAGTGCAGCCCGCAGCACCCCCTGAGGGCTCCTGTGTCTTCCCACAGACAAGGGAGCCAAGGAGTCACATTGCCCAAGGGGAAACCACAGTGAGTGGTGCCAGGCCCCCGGGGCAGAGAGCGAGTGTGGTTCCCACCTCTCAGTCCAAAAGGCCCACGATGGGTCTGTCCCTGCAACACCCTCTCCTGCCCCGGCCGGTCCCCAGGGTGGGCCTGACTTTCCTCTGAGCAAGGCCAGACCCTGGTTGGGCCTGTGGGTTTCTGAGCACCTGCTTGAAGACGTTTGTTAGGTGGGAAGGGGATGGCTCCGTTTGGAGAGAGGGCCGGACCTCCGTCCTTGCTGGGAGCGCTGGGTTGCCACCCAGCAAATCCTCGGGTCTGACACAAGCAACCTAAGCAGCTCCCACGTCCTGAGGCCTTTACAGGTTCTTATGGCTGTCTCATCTTAGTCCCATTTTACAGCTGAGAAAGTGGAGGCACAGAGAGGGTCACAGCAGCAGCAGCTGTTGTCTCTTCCTCCCCAAATAAGTACTTCTTCACACCCTTTCTAGGAGAGCTGGTGCCCTTGAAAAGCCTGGTAGCTTTTGGTGTGGAGCTCTTTCCTCTTTCCTCCACTTGAACAAAACGTACAAGTTGCTACCTATTGGCAAACGTGTACAAATCACGCGTACTTTAAAGAATTACGACAGGAGAAACAAAACGCAGTAGATCCCTGACAGGGAATGCTCTTTGGCAAGAAAGAGGAATTAAGTACCGATTCATGCTGCGACGCGGGTGAACCTTGACGATGTTATTTTGAGTGCAAGGAGCCAGGCACAAAAGGTCACGGATTGCCTGATTCCACTGGTATGGAAAGTCCAGGAAAGGCAAATCCATGGAGATGGAAAGGAGATTAGTGGTTGCCTAGGTTGGGGGGTGGGAGGCAATGGGGAGTGACGACTGCTGTTGGGGACAAGACTCCTTTTGGGGTGATGAAAATGTTCTAACGTTAGATTATGGGGAATTTCTAAAAAAAAGCTGTGAATCGTGCCTTTTAAAAACGGGAACTTTATGGTATGTTTGTAAGTGATATGTCAGTAAATCTCTAACCAAAAAAGAATTATAACTAAAGCAACACCAGTGTGCCTTCTCTCCAGGTGATGATACAGTCTCCGAAGTCCCCTCACCCACCCACGCCTACCAAAGAGAGGGAACGTGACCCTCTCTTCTCTCAGACACACATGCTTCCTCCTTTTTTTTTTTTTTTTTACGTCAACCCTTCCATTATTTTTTTTTTACTCTTCCAGTTTAAAAAAAACTTTTTTTAGATAGGAGTACAGTTGATTTACAATGTTATGTTAGTACCCTTCCAGTTTTTAAATAGCAGCTTATTGAGGTATAATTCACATACCATACATTTCATCCATTTAAAATATATCCTTCATATATAATTTTCGTATCTTCACAGGGTTGTGTAACCATCACCACAGTCAACAGTGGAACATTTTCATCTGCTCAAAGAGAAATCCTTTAGCTATCAACCTCTCTCCCTAACCCCTAGCAACTGCTAATTTACTTTCTGTCTCTATGGATTTGCCTATTCTGGATATTTCCTATACGTGGAATCACAATTTAGGGTCTTTTGCATCTGGCTTCTTGTCCTTAGGGTAAGGTTTTCAAGTTTCATCCTTGTCGAAGCATGTGTCAGTACGTCATTCGTTTTTATGGCCGAATAATATCCCATTGTGTGGATATGCCAGGCTTATTCATTCATCAGCTGATGGCCACGTGGTCTTTAAATCTACAAATCCCTTTGGTGCTTGCAGCTAGGAAATTTAAGGCTAAAAGGATGATGTCCTCGCAGAAGGGTCTTGGGGCCAAAGCTTCTGTTAGAAGATCGGGGACTTCCCTGGTGGTCCAGTGGGTAAGACTCCGCGCTCCCAATGGAGGGGGCCTGGGTTCAATCCCTGGTCAGGGAGCTAGATCCCGCACGCATGCCGCAACTAAAGAGTCTGCATGCCTCAACTAAGACCCAGTGCAGCCTAAATAAATAAATAAATAATAAAATTTTAAAAAAAAATCGGATGTCAGTAGACATTTGGAACCTCTGTTGGGTGCGTCAAAGCATTTCACACAAATCTCATTTAACACTCACAACAGCCAGCTGCGATGGGTACTATTAATAACTCCACTTGTCAGCTGGAGCCCTGGTATATAGCACACATATAATCTACCCATGGCCACCCAGCAAATAAGGGGCAGACCTGGGACTTGAACCCAGGCGGTTAAGCTCCCAACCCCGCATGCTCTTAGCCAAGTGACAGCAGTAGCGCGGAGGTTACTGGCATCCTTTGCTCTCCTGGCCACTGATGCAACACTACTCCTCTTTCCTCTGTCCTGGAGGATGGCTCCAACCAGGGTATCCAATTTTAAATGCTGTAACCAATTCACTTCGAGGCATTTAACCTCTACACGTGAGCCTTGCAACACTCTGGTCCCCCTGGGAAGCTGGGAATAACCTAGGTGCCCATCCATAGGGGATTGGGTAAGCAGCTGCAGGTGTGCCATCTTTGCAAAGAATGAGGCCGCTCTGTCCTGCCTGCAGTTGAATAATCAAGGCAGAGTGTTCCATGAGAAACACGGCAGGACTGTACACATATGCTGCCGTTTATGGGGGAAATATTTGTGCCATTCTTCACCCGGTGCATCTAAGAGAGGATCCGCAAGCGAGTGGTAACAGCGGAGCCACCGGAAGGGGGTTTGGGTTGCGGGGAGTGAGACTTTATACCATGAGGGTAGAATATCACTTTTTTTTTAATTTGGCCGCACCGCACGGCATGTGGGATGTTAGTCCACTGACCAGGGATCGAACCCGGGCCCTCAGCAGTGAAAGCGCCGAGTCCTGACCACTGGACCGCCAGGGAAGTCCGAGAATATCACTTATTTTTTAAAAAAATAGAGCAAAATGGGACTTCCCTGGTGGTCCAGTGGTTAAGAATCCGTCTTGCAATGCAGGGGACTCCGGTTCGATCCCACAGGCCGTGGGGGCAACTAAGCCCGGGCACCACAGCGAAAGATCCCACGTGTCGCAACTAAGACCCAACGCAGCCAGAAAGATAAATATTTTTTTAAAATACAGTGAAATGAAGCTGCAGCTCATGTTCATCCTCGGAGAGCTTCAGTAGCCCCGGGTCCTTAAAGCCGGGATGGACGTGGGTCTCTACTGTTTGCACACGCTAGGGAGATGCTGATGGGACTCGAGTGTGAGAACCACAGTTCTCGCCCTTCAGAGTTGCTCCCACGCAGCAGCGTCCAGGCCTCTGGGTGAAATAGGTTGGTTGCAGCGCCTCCCACTGTTTGAAAATGAGAAATCAGGCAGAGTCTTTGACAAAAGAGTCGGCCTAGAAGGGCTCCGGGAGGAATCGGAGGTGGAGTGAGCAGCTTTGCAGAGAGCTCCCGGCTCCCCCGATGCATTCCTCCCCCCGTAGGAGGGAGATTTGTCTGGATTCGCTTGGTTCTTGGCACCTGGACAGTTAGTCCCGAGCTCCGTCAGTCCCCTGGGCTACTCGGCCAGTCCTGGGACGGCCTTCGTCATCGGCCGGCTGTGTTTTCTCGTCCAAGTGTAAGCTTGGCCGGACTAGGCAGGAGGGAGCTTTGGCCGGGTCGGTAATGATCTCTTTCTCGTTTCTGCAGTTCCTGACGAGGCTGACCGAGAGGTTCGTGCTGGGAGTGGACATGTTTGTGGAAACCCTGTGGAAAGTCTGGGCGGAGCTCTTGGACGTCCTTGGACTTGACGGTAGGTGTGGGGGGCATTCATTTGAAGGCACTGTTTCATTCTGGTGCTTGTCAAATTATGGGAGTGGTACCCAGGGCGGGTGGCACAAGAGAAAACGAGGGGGGCAGTGAGGATGTGAGAGAACCTTTTTTATTGTCATCGTTGCGTGCATAAATAGCTGAGATTACCAGATGCTATTTAGGACAAGGTGCAGGTGGGCAGTGCCAACTTGTCTGCCCCCAGGCAAACCTCGGGGACTGGAGGTGGAGTCTCTAGGTTGTTGGGGTCCGTAACCAACTACTCCAGTTACTTAGAAAGGGATTTAGTACAGGGAATGCGGCACTCACATAGTCATCACAAGGGCTGAAGGAGCGATGTGTGACCCCCCAGGGGGTTGCTGCCCTGGGCCAGGAATTGGAAGGCAGCTGCTGCAACCCTTTGAATTCAAGCTCACAGCCCTGGTCCAGGCTGCTGCCTGTCTCCAGGAAGCCTGCAGCAGTCTGTGTCGGGGTCCCCTAGACCATCCCCAGGTTCCGTGCATCTCCAGGAGGACTCCCAGGACCCAGCATGTGGTCGTACTCACAGCTGTGGTGTATTACAGTGAAGGACACAAAGCACAGTCAACAAAGGGAAAAGGCTCAC
This sequence comes from Balaenoptera borealis, assembly GCF_965194805.1. Taxonomy (NCBI): domain Eukaryota; kingdom Metazoa; phylum Chordata; class Mammalia; order Artiodactyla; family Balaenopteridae; genus Balaenoptera; species Balaenoptera borealis. The sequence continues at coordinate 86,459,978 of NC_138875.1, forward strand.
GGGGTGAAGTCTGGGGGAACCAGGCACAGGCCCCCAGAGCCCTCTCCCAGGGGGGTCACTCAGGACACCCTTTATTCCCCGAGTGAGGTGTCCTGTACCAGGGACGCCCAATAGAGGCTCAGCCTCTAGGGTGTTTATTGGCGGCTGCTCATGTAGGCGCCCTCTGCCTGTACTTTCCAAATTCCCGACTCCCCGAAGGAAAGCAGGTGTCAGCGTGAACCACACTGACTGTAAAAACCTCCAAGCCAGGGAGCCCCTGTTCTTGGGGAGAGGAGGGAGCCCTCACTGCAATGTATGTGCAATTCACTCAGCTCTCCAGGACTCTGACCACGTGCCCCCAAGTTGAACTCAATTCTAACCCTATCTCCTTGGAGGTAGCATCTGATCCCACAGGTCAAGGGCTCAGTCCCACAATCGGCCCCACTTCAGACACCAGTCACAGATCCGGGTTGTCACCCATGCTTCTGACAGACTAGTATAGATCAGAGGTTCCCACGACCCCTCCGCACCATGGGTTCAATTAATTTGCTAGAGCTGCTTGCAGAACTTAGGAAACCTGTTTACTCACTCACTAGATTACTGGTTTATTATGAAAGGATATAACTCAGGAACAGCCAGGTGAAGGAGATGCATGGTTGGTGGGCAGGGAGCGTCCACGTTCTGAGTTCTCTTGTCTCATTGGCTATTGGTGATGGATTCAACCTTCAGCCCCTCCTGGAGGTTAGAGGGCCCAACCCTCTAATCATCTGGTTGGTTCCCCTGGCAACCACCCTACATCCTGAGAGGCTTTCCAGAATCACCTGATTAACAAGCGCAGGTGTGGGTGAAAGGGGCTATGAATTATCAAGACACTTGTATTGCACTTGTCACTTAGGAAATTCCAAGGGTCTTAGGAGTCTATGCCAGAAATGGGGATGGACACCAAATACATGTTTCTTATTATGCATCACAACCTCACACTCCAGAAATCCAAGTTCCTGGATGCCAGCCAAGGGCCCACCTTGCCAGCAGGTGTTTCTAAAGAGTGGCCTCAGGCCTGCTGGGTGAACTCTTCCCTGCACAGCTCCTAACTAGGGTCCCTTCTCAACAAATCAGCCAGAGCAATTTTTTTTATTACTACTTTTGTAGTAGTGATTTAAAAACAAAAACAAAACAAAGAAGTCAGGTCAAGTCACTCTCCTTAAAGCTGCCCAGTGACTTCTTGCTGCACTTGGAATCAACCAGGTTCCCACCCAGGACACTGCGAGCAGCAGGGATGTGCCCAGCCCCCCCCACCCCGTTCTGGGACACGCTGGGGTCTTTGACACTTTCCAGTCCCTCCAGGTGTTCCCTGCTGGGGGTGATCCTCCCGGGCCTATGCCTACTCCCATCTTCCCCATGCTTGGGTCTCTGGTATGTGACACCTCCTTCAAGAGGCCCCTCCTGACTACCCTGTGGGAGGAACCTTGTCCGCAGTTCTCACCCTCAGCTGTAACATCTCCCTCCCGTGTGTGTGTGTTATGCATCTCCCTTCTGAGATCCCGTGAGTGGGGTCTTGCCCACCTCCTCCAGGCTGCAGCCTCGGCCCTGGCTCTGCCCTGGCACAAAGGGGCCCATCGTTAATATGAATTGGAGGCCTGGGCTTCCCTGGTAGTGCAGTGGTTAAGAATCTGCCTGCCGGGACTTCCCTGGTGGCACAGTGGTTAAGAATCTGCCTGCCAATGCAGGGGACACGGGTTCGAGCCCTGGTCCAGGAAGGTCCCACATGCTGCGGAGCAGCTAAGCCCGTGCGCCACAACTGCTGAGCCTGCGCTCTAGAGCCCGTGAGCCACAACTACTGAGCCCACGTGCCACAACTACTGAAGCCCACACACCTGGAGCCCATGCTCCACAACAAGAGAAGCCACCGCAATGAGAAACCCGCGCACCACGACAAAGAGTAGCCCCCGCTCGCCACAACTAGAGAGAGCCTGTGCGCAGCAACGAAGACTTAATGCAACCAAAAATAAATAAATAAAAATAAAATTAAAAAAAAAAAAAGAATCTGCCTGCCAATGCAGGGGACACAGGTTCGAGCCCTGGTCCGGGAGGATCCCACATGCCGCGGAGCAACTAAGCCCGTGCACCACAACTACTGAGCCTGCGCTCTAGAGCCCGTGAGCCACAACTACTGAGCCTGAGTGCCACAACTACTGAAGCCCACACGCCTAGAGCCCATGCTCTGCAACAAGAGAAGCCACCGCAATGAGAAGCCCGCGCACCGCAACAAAGAGTAGCCCCCGCTCGCCACAACTAGAGAAAGCCTGGGTGCAGCAACAAAGACCCAGTGCAGCCAAAAATTAATTAATTAATTAATTAATTAATTTTTTAAAAAAGATATATGAATGGCCAACAGGTACAAGAAAATGTATCAATACTACATTACTAGTGGTACAACATTACTAGTCATTAGGGAAATACAAATCAAAACCACAATGAGATATTAATTACCTCATGCCTATTAGCATGGCTATTATCAAAAAGATGAGATAACAAATGTTGGTGAGGATGTGGAGAAATTGGAACCCTTGTACACTGTTGGTGGGAATGTAAATTGGTGCAGCCACTATGGAAAACAGTGTGGAGATCCCTCAAAAAACTAAAAATAGGGAATTCCCTGGTGGTCCAGTGGTTAGGACGTCACGCTTTCACTGCTGAGGGCAGGGGTTCAGTCCCTGGTCTGGGAACTAATATCCCAGAAGCCATGCAGCGTGGCCAAAAAAAAATAAAAAATAAAAATAGACCTACCATATGATCCAGCAATTCCACTTCTGTGAATATATCTGAAGGAAACAAAAACACCCTGTCACAGAGATAACTACACCCCCATGTTCATTGCAGCACTATTTACAATAGCCAAGATGTGGGAACAACCTAAGTGTTCATTGACAGATGAATGGATAAAGAAATTTTGGTGTGGGCTTCCCTGGTGGCACAGTGGTTAAGAATCTGTCTGCCAGTTGAGGGGACACGGGTTCGATCCCTGGTCCGGGACGATCCCACATGCCGCGGAGCAGTTAAGCCTGTGCACCACAACTACTGAGCCTGCACTCTAGATCCCACGAGCCACAACTACTGAAGCCCACGCACCTGGAGCCCGTGCTCCACAACAAGAGAAACCACCGCAATGAGAAGCCCGTACACCACAACGAAGAGGAGTCCCCGCTCGCTCCTGTGTGAGGAACTGCAACGAGAGAAAGCCCGTGTGCAGCAGTGAAGACCCAATGCAGCCAAAAATAAATAAAATTAAAAAAAAAAAATTTTTGGTGTGTGTATATATACAATGGAGTATTATTCAACCATAAAATGAAGGAAATCCTGCCGTTTGAAACAACGTGGATGGACCTGGAGGGCATTAAGCTAAGTGAAATAAGTCAGAGAAAGGCAAATACTGTAGGATCTCACTTATATGTGGAATTTAAAAAAAAACAACTCATAAAATGAGGGATCAGATTTGTGGTTGCCAGAGACAGCAAGTGGGAGGCAGGGGAATTGGAGGAAGATGGTCAAAAGGTACAAATTTGCAGTTATAGGATAGATAGATGGAACTTCATGTGTGGGTACCAGTGACAATTAGGTTTGACTGTGAGTAACAGAGACCCCAAATAACAGCAGCTTAAACAAGATGGAAGCTTATTTCTCTTATGTGAAAGTTCACAGGTAGGTGGTTAGGCAGGTAGGTGGCTTTGTAGCACATTCTCCTCGGGTCCGAGGCCCCTTCCATATTATTGCTCCCCAATAGTTGACCTCCCTTCCCTCATGACACAAGACAGCTGCTCCTATTCCAGCCATCACATCCACATTCCAGCAGGCAGAAGAAGAAGAGGTAAAGGGCATATTCCCACTATTTCTAGGAAGCCACCCCAAAACATTTCTGCTTACCTCTCCTTGACCAAAGCTTAGTTATGTAGCTGCAAGGGAGGCTGGGAAACGCCCTTATCCTAGGCAGCCATGTGCCCAGCCTAACACTGGGCATTTGTTACTATGGAAGACAGGAAGGAAGGAAACTGAAGGCCAGTTTTCAGGCTCTGCCCCACCTGAAAGGTGTTTCAAACCCACGATATGACAGCGTTGCCCTGTCTTTTCCCAGGACTTAGTATAAAGGCTAACGAGGCAGCCGACTTTAGTTCCTTGGGATGTAGCAGAGGCGCAGCCAGTGAGCTGAGCTGCCCACCCCCAGCTTGCAGAGAACCCCCTGACCCCGTGTAACCGGCCGCTGTCCCTCTGTTCTGTCCTGCAGTCTCGAACCTGTCCCAGTACTTCAATCCGAGCTCGGTGGCCAACAGCCCCGCCCGTGCCCTCCTGCTGGTGGGCGTCGTCCTCCTGGCCTACTGGTTCTTGTCTCTGACCCTGGGCTTCACCTTCAGCGTCCTGCACGTGGTGTTCGGCCGCTTCTTCTGGGTGGTGCGGGTCATCCTGTTCTCCATGTCGTGCGTGTACATCTTGCACAAGTACGAGGGCGAGCCCGAGAACGCCGTGCTGCCGCTGTGCTTCGTGGTGGCCGTCTACTTCATGGCCGGGCCCATGGGCTTCTACTGGCGCAGCAGCCCCAGCGGCCCCAGCGTGGAGGAGAAGCTGGAACAGCTGGAGAGCCAGGTCCGGCTGCTCAACATCCGTCTCAACCGAGTGCTGGAGAGTCTTGACCGCTCCAACGGCAAGTGACAACCAGCCAGCCGGCCGGGTCCCCTCCTCCCAGCGCCCTCTCTCCAGAAACAAAAGAGAAGAAGAAAAAAAAGAACGCCAAACCCCAAACAGTCTTAATAAACATGTCTGAGCAAGAGAGTGGCGCTTTGCGAGGGTGTTTCCGGCCACGTGTCAACTCTTAGGACATCTTCCGGGAAGAATGGGACAAGATCGTTGATGTAGAACTACCCACCAAGTGTCATTAGTGGAAAAAAATCTTTTTTAAACAAAGGATATAACCATATTAGCTGTACAGGAAGAGAAGTTTATCTGTGCATAGAGCATAAAGTTAATTTTTTCAAGCATTTAAATACGCCTTTTGTAAGGTTTTTTAAAACAGGCAGATCGAGTTAAGTTTTAATAGACTTAAAACTTTACATGGAGGGGAAGAAATTGCTAATTCGACCTTTTGGAAGAGTTTCAAGGCAAGCATTTGTTTTTGCAGCGTAGGGATTGGTGGGTGAGGTCTGTGTTCATTCTTTTCAGGTTCCAAAGCTGTGACCTTCATTTCATGTTGTTTTTCGTTGATGTCAATTCGATGAATGTTGTTGCTTCTGAATGTGGGCTATTATTGGGTTTCAAGGATGAAACTAAACATCTTTTGGATCCTAGTGACCCTAGCCAAGCCCCCTTCAATCCTATTTCTAAATGAAGAAATCATTATTTGTAGAAAACCTAAGATTTTTTTCCCCCTTCTGTACTTCAATGTATTTTAACCTCAACATTTTGTAAAGGGAAATTCAAGGACCAGGCAAAGAAATGTCTTTGGGGTTCGATGCCGGGAGCTGCCTGGGTAAGCTCATTTAGGAATCTATTTGGTGTCCTAATTTCGCCATTTGCCAGCTAGGTTGATACAGGAAAGATACACTCTCTAGGGTTTTTTGTTTATTTGTTTCATCTTGGTTTTGGGTGACTCAGGACCTTAGAAGGAAAACCAACCATAGCAGCTAATAATAACATTTTCAAGTCTGTTGCTGCTTATAAAGCATTCTCAGGAACAATAAGCAGGAATAAGCCAGACTTGGAGAAGATCTGAATTATTTTTCCTGAAATTTTTACAGTGCATGTGTTAGGTGCTTTTTGCCTGGAGTCTGGGGTGACCTCATTTTTAGGTGGTCCCTAGGGGCAGAGAGAGGTATGTGCAGGGCAGACAGCTGTGGGGTCACGGACAAAGGGGGCTTTGCAAGGCTTGAATCAGGGACTAGTGGAGATGCCCCTTTCTGGGTACCAACAAGCACAGGAGAGCAAGGAAAGAATTCCCCAGGTTTTGCTGCCAGGGGTCATGACTGTCTTTCCTTGCCCACCTGCGTCATGCCCTAGAGCCCCCTCACAGGAGCCCCTCTATGCAGGTTTGCAGAGACCCCTGTCAGATCAGGTAGAACCAAGACCTTTTGGTCCAGGTATCATTTTGGGGAAAACTCAGCTGCCTGCCAACTCCTCGTGTGCCGCTTTTCTGTGACGTTTTACTTGGGGTTACAAGTACCTGGAAAACGGAAGCAAACGTTTTCTGAGGACGTTTATGAAACTTCTGTTTTTAAGGTGCACGATAACGGGACCCAAACTCTCCCACATTCAGTTTGCTTCCTGAAACACATGCATATTCTCTAGAATTTGCTTGGGCAAATCTTTACCCGTGGACATTTGACCCCCGTGTTTTCTGCATTGAAACCGTTCCAGTTTTGTCAGTTAGATATTTACAGACAAATCTGTTTTAGCACAGGGTATGAAGAACTCCAGGGAGGTCATCTTTGCCTTCCTTCCTTTTGTGCATTTGGCTTCTGTGTATTTGGCATGTTTAGGTATCTGCTTTGCTCCTGTTAGCCAGAAGGGAAATTGACATTCTCTGCACAAAGCTTTGAAGTCTTAAATTACTGGTCTGGGTATAATATCCACTCTGTTCTCTCACACATGGAAACCTGACGGGCACTGTGCTGTATTGAGATCCAGGCAGGAAAACCATGTTAACTTCTAGTAGATCGAGGAAGGCTCACGTGTCTAGGTGATGGTGGACTCAGGCCACAGCATCAACTGGAAGTTGCTGTCGAGAATATGCACCTGGTTTTCCAAATTGGCTAAGTGTAGGCTATGAAGCCAGTTTTATAGTTCAATATACTCAAAGGAATGATGTCTTTATTTTTAACAAAAGTTAAATAGTTAATTAGTTCACTAGAAGTATCACTTCAGGGTAGAACAGTCCTTGAAATTCTGGTAGAAATCATGGATGTTCGATCTGAATAACGCCTGCTTTTTAATGCGTAAATTTGACTTTTGCTTGGGCGTGTTCTTAACCCCAAATAGTTAGGGTTTTTTTTTTTTTTCTTTCTCCATTCCATGGAAGCTTGTAGGGTATTTGGCCTCCCCCATGCCCCCTCATCTCTTCCTTTTTTCTCTCTTTTGTACATGGAGAAATGTATTTTTGTACCATATCTCATACCTTGAAGAGAAACCTTTTTTATATCTTCAGGGCTGTAGAGTATATTAGTGTAACACATCATTCAACGTGATATGAAAACATCCTGACGAAAACTACTGTGGATCTCTGTTTTAGTTAAGACTCAGTTTTTTAGATATCTTCAAGTTCATCAATGTTAATTTCCCAGTGCTTCAGTATCACAGTAAATACCAAGAACAGAAAATAGTCCAGAAAAAAAAAAGGACCAGCTATCTCCAGATCGCTGGATTTCTGTGGATGTTTGGAGCAATCTCTTCCATGACATCCTAGCAAAGATGCTTGAGTGGCACATCAGCCTTCTGTAAATATATTTTCCAGTACCAATCAGCATTACCTGCCTTCTGGGTTTTTTGGTTTGCTCGTTTTTGTTTTTGTACCCCGTATCATTTCTGGTAGCAAAGTGTAACAACAGAATTTCCTGAAAGCTAGCCTTGTGAATTATGCCAGGGGTCTTAACTTATGAAGGTGACTGAGTGACAACACGGAGAGAGGTTAGTGCCGTTGAAAGAAGGTTTTTAATACCCACAGTTTCCTGGAGACGACAAGCATACCATGCCATGTGGGACCACAGGAAGCCTGATAACACGCAGGGTCAGGAAGCAGACTGGATCTATGCTCTTCTGACTGTGGTGGGAAGTAGCTAGTTGGGGATATCACCTGTTGGAACTAAGGGTGAACATGCAGGATGGGGTCAGTGCTTGGGAGGGTTATAATAGGACTTTTGCACACCCACGAGGGCTGGTTTGCAGGGAAGATGAAAATCACTTTGGTCGTTAGTCTGGCCCTGTGATTCAGCAGCCTTCTGGTTAGGAATAACATGTCAGATGTCCAGTGCAGAATCTAAAACATGGCAAAGACACCTTCTCACTAGTGGGAATCCTGCTTTGCTTCATCTCCATGCTTCTGGCTGCTTCTTAAGATGCTTTTGAGGAACGATACCTGCCTTACAATGTGACACCTGAGCACTTCTCCCTGATGGGTTTTGAATTGGCTGGTTTAATCAAAAAACCAGCTCTCCCATCCAGCTAGCTCACTTTAAAAGGAATTCCTGGGAGTTCTCTGGTGGTCCAGTGGTTAGGACTCGGTGCTTTCACTGCCGTGGCCCGGGTTCAATCCCTGGTTGGGGAACTAAGATCCTGCAAGCTGCTCGGCGGGGCCAAAAAAAATAAAAGGAATTCTTTAAGGCCCTAAAGGTGTCAACCTGCTCCCCCAACTTTTTAAAATAATACATCATCATTTTTGTTTATGGCCATTTGAGTAGTTGAACCTTTCCTCCTCACTTGTGAATAATAGAAGTATATATTTTTGCAGGATCTAACACAGTACCCTTAAAATTAGTATTGGATAACCATCAATATGATGTATAGTATCTGGGATAAACAAACCTTGTCGTCAATTCTGTACTCTGCTCTTATTGATTCCTTGATATGTAGGAGATACCCCAGGACCAGTTTTTCCCTGGTGGTGGCATAAAAAGCTGATTGTCCTTTGCACCGTCTACTGAAGATCTGCGGCAGCTAATGTTGTTATGAACCATATGTTCTAATGTCTTTTTGCATATTTAAAGGTTTTATTGTAGTGTCAGTTTTAATATCCGCATGTGTGTTAAATCTTTGAATACTGTAATTAAATTGATTTCTTGTGGTGGTGATTAGCTCTCACTTAAAATCCAGCGAAGCAATTATTTCCCTCTTAACTGGAAATCATATTTGTGAGGTATGGTACCCATCATCCACAGTGTATTCATGAATCAAATTTGTATTTTGTGTATCTGGTTATAAATTTTACGTAGCATTTAATTTGATACTATAAATCCACTTGATTTTAATATAGTGGTGTGTGTGTGTGCGTATGTGGTGTGTGCGCACTTTAGTTTCATGAGCCTTGGGAAACTGATTCTACAAATATCATAAATAGACATAAATGTATAAGGCTTATTTTTTTGGCAGAGCGATCCGTACATCCCTCTTATTTATTAAATCACTGGCTTTGGTGTTATGTAGAGATATTTGTAGACCGATTTCAGAACAGAATTAAAATATTGTGAAAATTACAGCTTAATAAATGTTTATGGTAATTTTGTTGTACAGACTTCCTAAATATATTTCATTACTTCCAACCAAGCATTTGTGGAGTTTTCCCAATCTTGACCTGTAATGCTGATTCCATGATTCTGTTCCCCTGTCCAAGGAGAGTCATACAATCTTGAATTTAATTGTTTGATTGGAGGTAGTGTTGCCACATAAAATACTGGACACCCAGTTAAATCTGAGTTTCAGATAAACAACAAATGCTTGTTTAGTGTAAATATGTCCCATGCAATATTTGGGACACACACCAAAGGAAAACAAAAAAGAGTTGTTGCTTATCTGAAATTCAACTGGGCATTGTATATTTTTATTTAATAATTCAGGCAATCCTAGCAGGGTATAGCAACTGATGTACACCCCTCCACCCGACCCTGAAATGGAATGCTTTTGTGGGTACTAAAAATTGTTTCCTAGCCTTAGCAAACATTCAGGAAGAAATGTAAAGGGAGAACGGAGACGTTAAATACACTTATGACCTGAGAGTATTGCTCCTGGGAATATTTATATTGCAAAGAAAATCTCACAGGGGTCTCTAGGGGACAGTTTGAGGCCAGTCATGGTGACGTTATCTGGAGGCCCCCTGGCTGGCCCAGCACTGGGAGAGCGAACAGGTCAAAAGCAGGGACCTCACACCATGGAGGACAATGCAGCAGTGAGTCACAGCATCAGTGCTGGGTGAGAAAGGGGACCGGAAGGAGAAATGACAGCATTGCCCATTTGAGTGAGTTAAATACATCTGGTTAATCATTGTGCAAGAGTACAGTAAAAAAAAGATCCATGCACCCCAATGTTCTTAGCACTACTTGCAATAGCCAAGACATGGAAACAACCTTAATGTCCATCGACAGATGAATGGATAAAGAAGATGTGGTACATATATACCGTGGAATATTGCTCAGCCATAAAAAAGAATGAAATAATGCCATTTGCAGCTACATGGATGGACCTAGAGATGATCATACTAAGTGAAGTAAGTCAGAGACAAATATATGATTCATATCACTTATATGTGGAATCTAATAAAAAATTATACAGATGAACTTATTTACAAAGCAGAAACAGACTCACAGATCTCGAAATCAAACTTATGGTTACCAAAGGGGTAACGGGGGTGGGAAGTGATAAATTAGTAGATAGGGATTAACGTATACACACTACTATATATAAAATAGATAGGGAATGGTTAGGATTTGGTGCTTTCACTGCTGTGGCCAGGGTTCAGTCCCTGGTTGGGGAACTGAGATCCCACATGCCTTGCGGCGGTGGCCAAAAAATAAAAGAGATAACTAATAAGGACCTACCGTATAGCCCAGGGAACTCTACTCAATATTCTGTAATAACCTATATGGGAAAAGAATCTGAAAAACGATGGATATGAGTATGTGTATGGCTGATTCACTTTGCTCTGCACCTGAAACACGGCATTGTGCATCAACTCTACTCCAATAAAAATTTTTTAAAAATAATAATAGGGCTTCCCTGGTGGCGCAGTGGTTAAGAATCTGCCTGCCAATGCAGGGGACATGGGTTCGAGCCCTGGTCTGGGAAGATCCCGCATGCCGCGGAGCAACTAAGCCCGTGTGCCACAACTACTGAGCCTGCTCGTCTGGAGCCCGTGCTCCGCAACGGGAGAGGCCGCGACAGTGAGAGGCCCGTGCACCGCGATGAAGAGTGGCCCCCGCTCTCCGCAACTGGAGAAAGCCCTCGCACAGAAACGAAGACCCAACACAGCCAAAAATAAATATAAATAAAGAAAAGGACTGGAGAATAAATGTACCTTTAAAAAAATAAAAAATAAAAATAATAATAAAATAAAAATAATAAAATGTGGCTACTAGGAAATTTTATTTTATTTACTTATTTTTTTTTGTCCCTGCCGCACAGCATGTGGGATCTTAGTTCCCAGACCAGGGATAGACCGGCACCCCCTTCAGTGGAAGTGTGGAGTCTTAGCCACTGCACCGCCGGGGAAGTCCCTACTAGGAAATTTTAAATTACACATGTGGTTTGCATTTGTGGCTTTCATTATATTTTTACCAGACCTCATTGAATAATATAAACAGCACTGGAACAGGGCCAACTTCAATCACTCAGGTGCTTATTACATTGAAGCATAGTGGTGGTAATGGCTGGCTCTGCGGGCTTATGTGGCCCCTGGGGAGGGAACAAGTGTGACTTTAGGGATCTTTATGCCCAGCAGGGGCTCAATGCATATTTGTTGGGAAACAAATGAATCTTGTAACTCAGGACAGTAATTCATCTGCACAATACAAAGTATACTGGAGTCTGGGCCAGAAATTGTCTCATCCTAGGATAATCTACCCTGATAACCCTCAGGTAAATCAGTTCCAGCTTGACAGTGGTCCTCTGTCCTGCACACCATTGCGGAAAGGCCAGAGCATCAGATAAACATGAGGCTGGAGGATTTCCGATTATCGAGCTGAAATTAGAGAAATGCGGGGGGGGGGGTCCTAGGGAGCGATGATGTGATTTTATGATATAATAAGAAATATATATTTGGTCTTCGTTCCTGGTTCCTGACACAGAGCTCCTAAAATCCTTGGAATTTCCTGAGTGATGGGGGCGAAAGGAGCATCTTTCGCTATTCGTAACACGCCCCTTCAACCTTACTGGAGTTTATGCTAATGAGGTGGCTCTCGGTGGGCCCCAGGATGGGGGCTGGCTGCCAGAAGAACCAACAGTGCAATTAGGGGATTGGAATTTTCAGCTCCCCAGCCCCTAGCTTCCAGGTTGGGGAAGGCATCCTTGTACCAGGAGGATGGCGCACCCCCATCTCCACTTGGACAAGAGCTCCTATACTTGGGAGCCTTCCAGATCTCGCCCTATCTACCGCTGGCTGTTCATCTTTATCCTTTGTCACATCCTCCATAATAAACTAGTAATAGTAAATAAAGCTGTTTCCCCGAGTACTCTGAGCCCTTCTAGCGAATTATTGAACCTGAGGAGGGTGTCATGGAAACTCTGATTCGTAGCCAGGTTGGACAGAAGTGTGGGCAACCTGGGGACCCACCTACTTTTGATCCGCATCTGAAGTTGGGGGGGGGCAGTCTTGTGGGACTGACCCTTTAACCGCTGGGGTCTGCACTAACTTCTGGTAGTTGGTGTCAGGAATACTTAATGTGAGGGAAAACACGCATTTGGTGGTCAGAGTGTTCAATAGTTTTCCCTTAGATGAGTTTTAAGACCAAGGGTCCCACAGGTTGACATGAAAGGTAACAGGAGGGACTGCCCCGGCGGTCCAGTGCTTAGGACTCCACACTCTCACTGCCGAGGGCGTGGGTTCCATCCCTGGTCAGGGAACTAAGATTCTGCAAGCCTCACAGCCTCACACGCGGCCAAAAAAATAAAGAAAAAGACAAAAAAAGAAAGGTAACAGGAGGAGAGGGATGGTGGTTACATGGCCCCTGTAAGTGACAGCAGTAATTCTCATAAACAGAGCCTTCTGTGTGTCAGCTCTGCTCTACCTGCCCTGGCTTGTTGAAGCTACCCACTCTCTTTGCCAGGAAGGGATTATCTCTGTAATACAAACGAGAAAACCCAGGCTCAGAGACGTTGAGGAATACTGCCCCACATCAAATGGCAGAAATCATTATGCCCCTTATGGTCTCTCTCCTGGTGAAGTTGTGGCTTTTGAGGGTTTTTTCCAAACTTGTATCAGTAAAGATATTCATTAGTCACCAAAACAATGACTATAAAAGATGACAATCAGAAAGCTCAAATAACTACCATCTTCTCTATGCTGAAGAGTGGCAGCTGGGAGTAATGATAGATAGTTTTTGTTGTTTTACAGTTTACCATTTTTTGAGAAAATTTAAGACTTACAACAAATTCTTGTTTCGTATGTAGCTCAGAGAGGTTAAGCTCCTTGGACAAAATAGCACAGCTAATAAGAAGTGTGGGGAGAATATTACTCAGCCATAAAAAAAGAACGAAATGATGCTATTTGCAGCAACATGGATGGACCTAGAGATTATCATACTAAGTGAAGTTAAGTCAGACAAAGAAAGACAAATCTCATATGATATCACTCTCGTGGAATCTAATTTTTTTTAAAAAATGATATAAATGAACTTATTTACAAAGCAGAAACAGACTCACAGATTTCGAAAACTAACTTATGGTTACCAAAGGGGAAACGTGGTGGGGAGGTCAGATAAATTAGGAGCTTGGGATGAACATACACACCCTACTAGACATAAGACAGATAACCAACAAGGACCTACTGTAGAGCACAGGGAACTCTACTCAACATTCTGTAATAACCTATATGGAAAAAGAATCTAAAAAAGAGTGGGTATATGTATAACTGATTCATGTTGACAATACAGTGGAGAAATACATATATCTGATTCACTTTGCTGTACACCTGAAATTAACACAACATTGTAAATCAACTATGCTCCAATAAAATTAAAAAAAAAAAAAAAAAGAAGTGTGGGGAGCCAGGACTGAAACCCAGCAGGCATAGAGTGTGTCCTCTGTATCACCAAAGTTTACGTATAACAAGCTTTTCTCCTGACAGTTGGAGAACGTATAAATGCATGCATTTGGTCATTCTCCCTCCATTAAACCAATCTGCAGCCATGCCGGGAAAGTAGGAGCTTAATGTACCTTCACAGCTTTTTAGACATTCAGGAGAATCTCAGTTCGGATTGATTTTTTTCTGGACACTTTTTGGATTTCAGGGGTCTCGGGTCATCCTATTCCAAGAGGTTACGTTACTAGGATTTAGGATCTTGGTCCGGTGGAGTGAAGTAGTTCTCTCCTCATGAATCGGACAAAACCAGGGTACCAAGTGTACTCCCATCAACTTAGATTTCAAAAGACTGCAGAGTTGCCTTGGCTTAGTTGTTGTTGTTGTTTTTTAACATCTTTATTGGAGTATAATTGCTTTACAATGGTGTGTTAGTTTCTGCTGTATAACAAGGTGAATCAGCTATACACATACACATATCCCCATATCCCCTCCCTCTTGCGTCTCCCTCCCACCCTCCCTATCCCACCCCTTTAGGTGGACACAAAGCACCTAGCTAATCTCCCTGTGCTATGCGGCTGCTTCCCACTAGCTATCTAGTTTACATTTGGTAGTGTATATATGTCCATGCCACTGTCTCACTTTGTCCCAGCTTACCCTTCCCCCTCCCCGTGTCCTCAAGGCCATTCTCTAGTAGGTCTGCGTCTTTATTCCCGTCTTGCCCCTAGGTTCTTCATGACCATTTTGTTTGTTTGTTTTTTAGATTCCATATATATGTGTTAGCATACAGTATTTGTTTTTCTCTTTCTGACTTACTTCACTCTGTATGACAGACTCTAGGTCCATCCACCTTACTAAAAATAACTCAATTTCATTTCTTTTTATGGCTGAGTAATATTCCATTGTATACATGTACCACATCTTCTTTATCCATTCATCTGTCGATGGACACTTAGGTTGCTTCCATGTCCTTGCTATTGTAAATAGAGCTGCAATGAACATTGTGATAAATGACTCTTTTTGAATTATGTTTTTTTCTCAGGGTATATGCCCAGTAGTGGGATTGCTGGGTCATATGGTAGTTCTATTTTTAGTTTTTTAAGGAACCTCCATACTGTTCTCCATAGTGGCTGTATCAATTTACATTCCCACCAACAGTGCAGGAGGGTTCCCTTTTCTCCACACCCTCTCCAGCATTTATTGTTTGTAGATTTTTTGATGACGGCCATTCTGAATGGTGTGAGGTGATACCTCATTGTAGTTTTGATTTGCATTTCTCTAATGATTAGTGATGTTGAGCATCTTTTCATGTGTTTGTTGGCAATCTATGTATCTTCTTTGGAGAAATGTCTATTTAGATCTTCTGTCCATTTTTGGATTGGGTTGTTTGTTTTTTTGATATTGAGCTTCATGAGCTGCTTGTATAATTTGGAGATTAATCCTTTGTCAGATGCTTCGTTTGCAAATATTTTCTCCCATTCTGAGGGTTGTCTTTTTGTTTTTTATGGTTTCCTTTGCTGTGCAAAAGCTTTTAAGTTTCATTAGGTCCCATTTGTTTATTTTTGTTTTTATTTCCATTTCTCTAGGAGGTGGGTCAAAAAGGATCTTGCTGTGATTTATGTCATAGAGTGTTCTTCCTATATTTTCCTTTAAGAGTTTTATAGTGTCTGGCCTTACATTTAGGTCTTTAATCCATTTTGAGTTTATTTTTGTGTATGGCATTACGGAGTGTTCTAATTTCATTCTTTTACATGTAGCTGTCCAGTTTTCCCAGCACCACTTACTGAAGAGGCTTTCTTTTCTCCATTGTATACTCTTGCCTCCTTTATCAAACATATGGTGACCATATGCACATGGGTTTATCTCTGGGCTTTATCCTGTTCCATTGATCTATTTCTGTTTTTGTGCCAGTACCATACTGTCTTGATTACTGTAGCTTTGTTATATAGTCTGAAGTCCCAGAGCCTGATTCCTCCAACTCCATTTTTCTTTCTCAAGATTGCTTTGACTATTCGGGGTCTTTGTGTTTCCATATAAATTGTGAGATTTTTTGTTCTAGTTCTGTGAAAAATGTCGTTGGTAGTTTGATAGGGATTGCATTGAATCTGTAGATTGCTTTGGGTAGTAGAGTCATTTTCACAATGTTGATTATCCCAATCCAAGAACATAATATATCTCTCCATCTGTTTGTATCATCTTTAATTTCTTTCATCAGTGTCTTATAGTTTTCTGCATACAGAAACTATAAGGTCTTTTGTCTCCTTAGGTAGGTTTATTCCTAGGTATTTTATTCTTTTTGTTGCAATGGTAAATGGGAGTGTTTCCTTAATTTCTCTTTCAGATTTTTCATCATTAGTGTATAGGAATGCAACAGATTTCTGTGCATTAATTTTGTATCCTGCTACTCTACCAAATTCATTGATTAGCTCTAGTAGTTTTCTGGTAGCACCTTTCGGATTCTCTATATATAGTATCATGTCATCTGCAAACAGTGACAGTTTTACTTCTTTTCTGATTTGGATTCCTTTTATTTCTTTTTCGTCTCTGATTGCCGTGGCTAAAACTTCCAAAACTATGTTGAATAATAGTGGTGAGAGTGGGCAACCTTGTCTTGTTCCTGATCTTAGAGGAAATGGTTTCAGTTTTTCCCCATTGAGAACGATGTTGGCTGTGGGTTTGTCATATATGGCTTTTATTATGTTGAGGTAGGTTCCCTCTATGCCTACTTTCTGGAGAGTTTTTATCATAAATGGGTGTTGAATTTTGTCAAAAGCTTTTTCTGCATCTATTGAGATGATCACAGTTTTTCTCCTTCAATTTGTTAATATGGTGTATCACATTGATTGATTTGCATATATTGAAGAATCTTTGCATTCCTGGAATAAACCCCAATTGATCATGGTGTATGATCCTTTTAATGTGCTTTTGGATTCTGTTTGCTAGTATTTTGTTGAGGATTTTTGCATCTGTGTTCATCAGAGATATTGGCCTGTAGTTTTCTTTTTTTGTGACATCTTTGTCTGGTTTTGGTATCAAGGTGATGGTGGCCTCGTAGAATGAGTTTGGGAGTATTCCTCCCTCTGCTATATTTTGGAAGAGTTTGAGAAGGATAGGTGTTAGCTCTTCTCTAAATGTTTAATAGAGTTTGCCTGTGAAGCCATCTGGTCCTGGGCTTTTGTTTGTTGGAAGATTTTTAATCACAGTTTCAATTTCAGTGCTTGTGATTTGTCTGTTTATATTTTCTATTTCTTCCTGGTTCAGTCTTGGAAGGTTGTGCTTTTCTAAGAATTTGTCCATTTCTTCCAGGTTGTCCATTTTATTGGCATAGAATTGCTTGTAGTAATCTCTCATGATCCTTTGTATTTCTGCAGTGTCAGTTGTTACTTCTCCTTTTTCATTTCTAATTCTGTTGATTTGAGTCTTCTCCCTTTTTTTCTTGATGAGTCTGGCTAATGGTTTATCAATTTTGTTTATCTTCTCAAAGAACCAGCTTTTAGTTTTATTGATCTTTGCTATTGTTTCCTTCATTTGTTTTTCATTTATTTCTGATCTGATCTTTATGATTTCTTTCCTTCTGCTAACTTTGGGGTTTTTTTTGTTCTTCTTTCTCTAATTGCTTAGGTGTAAGGTTAGGTTCTTTATTTGAGATTTTTCTTGTTTCTTGAGGTAGGATTGTATTGCTGTAAACTTCCCTCTTAGAACTGCTTTTGCTGCATCCCATAGGTTTTGGGTCGTCCTGTTTTCATTGTCATTTGTTTCTGGTATTTTTTGATTTCCTCTGTGATTTCTTCAGTGATCTCTTGGTTATTTAGTAGCACATTGTTTAGCTGCCATGTGTGTGTATTTTGTACAGTTTTTTTTTTTCCTGTAATTGATATGTAGTCTCATAGCGTTGTGGTCGGAAAATATACTTGATACGATTTCAGTTTTGTTAAATTTACCAAGGCTTGATTTGTGACCCAAGATATGATCTAAACTGGAGAATGTTCCATGAGCACTTGAGAAGAAAGTGTATTCTGTTGTTTTTGGATGGAATGTCCTATAAATATCAATTAAGTCCATCTTGTTTAATGTGTCATTTAAAGCTTGTGTTTCCTTATTTATTTTCATTTTGGATGATCTGTCCATTGGTGAAAGTGGGGTGTTAAAGTCCCCTACTATTATTGTGTTACTGTCGATTTCCCCTTTTATGGTTGTTAGCATTTGCCTTACGTATAGAGGTGTTCCTATGTTGGGTGCATAAATATTTACAATTGTTATATCTTCTTCTTGGATTGATCCCTTGATCATTATGGAGTGTCCTTCTTTGTCTCTTGTAATAGTCTTTATTTTAAAGTCTATTTTGTCTGATATGAGAATTGCTACTCCAGCTTTCTTTTGACTTCCATTTGCATGAAATATCTTTTTCCATCCCCTCACTTTCAGTCTGTATGTGTCCCTAGGTCTGAAGTGGGTCTCTTGTAGACAGCATATGTACAGGTCTTGTTTTTGTATCCATTCAGCCAGTCTATGTCTTTTGGTTGGAGCATTTAATCCATTTACATTTAAGGTAATTATCGATATGTATGTTCCTATTACCATCTTCTTAATTGTTTTGGGTTTGTTATTTTAGGTCTTTTCCTTCTCTTGTGTTTCCTGCCTAGAGAAGTTCCTTTAGCATTTGTTGTAAAGCTGGTTTGCTGGTGCTGAATTGTCTTAACTTTTGCTTATCTGTAAAGGTTTTAATTTCTCCATTGAATCTGAATGAGATCCTTGTTGGGTAGAGTAATGTTGGTTGTAGATTTTTCCCTTTCAGCACTTTAGATATATCCTGCCACTCCCTTCTGGCTTGCAGAGGTTCTGCTGAAAAATCAGCTGTTAACCTTATGGGGATTCCCTTGTATGTTATTTGTTGCTTTTCCCTTGCCTTGGCTTAGTTTTTAAATCCTTTCCTTATATTGCTTAGAACACCCTGTGTGAATTATTTGAATGTTATCCCACAAGCATGTGTGTATATATATATATATATATATATATATATATATATATGTGTGTGTGTGTGTGTGTATATGTATAGATACATATATATGTATATATATATAGACACATATTTTTTTTTTCTCACATGGAAGAAGACTTGGATGCTTAAAAAAGTTCACTCAAAACAAAAAACAAAAAACAAAAAAAAAGAAGGGACTTCCCTGGTGGTCCAGTGGTTAAGACTCCATGCTCCCAAAGCAGGGGACCGGGGTCGATCCCACAAGCTGCGCTGTGCGGTTAGGTGGGAGGTGGAGAGGGAAGAAGTGTTCACTCATTTATTCCTTTATTCATCCATTGGCCTAGGCCTGCGGTTCTCAGAGTGTGGTCTGGGTTCTAATTACATAAAATACTATTAGTCGTAAGTTGTTTGCATTTTTCACTCTCATTTTCTCACAAATGTACAGTGGAGTTTTCCAGAGGCTACAAGACGTGTGATATCATAATAGACGGAGTGCTGCATCCGAGATGAGGATTCAGCTGTTTTCGTTAAGTGAGATATTAGAGATTTGTAAAAACAGAAAACGATGCCACTCTTCTAACTAATTTTTTTTTTGTTTGGCAAAGTATAGTTATTTTTCCAAAAATATGTTGTTTATGGTACCATATAATGAACTTTTTATTATTTTTAAATGAATATATATATATATATATATATACACACACACACCTATATATTGGTTCTCAGTTTTTATTTCTAATTTGGTAATTATTTCTAACTTGACTGTTAATTCTAATTGATAGATTCTAATTCTAATTGATAAGCCACAGAAACAAAAGCTTTTGGGGTCTTCAGTAAGTCAAAGAATATATAAAGTTCCTCACCTTAGTCTGTTTGGACTTCTATAATGAAAATACCATCAGTTGGGTGGCTTAAACATTTATTTCTCACAATTCTGGAGGCTGGGAAGTCCAAGATCAAGGCAGCCTCGGATTTAGTGTCTGGTGAGGACCCATTTCCTGCTTCAGAGACAGCTGTCCTCTCTCTGTGTCTTCACATGGCAGGAAAAGAGAGCTAGTTTTTCTTGTAAGAGCATTAATCCCATTAATGAGGGCTCCACGTGCATGACCAATTCACCTCCCAAAGGCTTCATCGCCAAATACAATCACATTGGGGGTTGGGTTTCAATATGTGAATTTGGGAGAACACAGACATTCCATCTATAGCAGTCCTGAAACCAAGAAGTTCGAGACCTGCTGGCAAAGATAAGTGATCTCACGGTACACAGTTCAGAGGAGCAAAAGGGTGTTGGGTGAACACCAGGTCTTGCTCCTGCCCTGCCCCCGACCACCACATTCTCCTCCCCAAGGCGACCCCTTCATCAGTTTCTTATGACTCCTGCTAGGGATGACCAATGCCTGCAGTAGTAGGTATGCATATACCATTATTTAACAAATAATAGTATATTCTACACACTTTTCTGGACCCCGTTTTTTTGTTTGTTTTTGTTTCTTTGTACATACACCTCAGTTTGCTGTACCATTCTTTGGCTGATAGTACCCCATTTTATGGATATACCACAATTTCTTTAACCATTCCTTTATTCCTTTATTAAGGATATTGGTAAATTTGTTCTGATCAATGGCTGCACTTCCTAAATTGACTTATTTACCTTAAGTGCCCATTATGTTTCTGTGATTTTTATGCAAGTGGTTGCACTTAGTGCAAATATAAAACTATGTAACATTATTATATAACACAATATAACACTTATATGACATAACACAATATAATGTTATTGAGTGTTTAGTTTTGCCGATAGTATTCTAGGAACTAGGCTGTTAATTTCATTTTACCCGTCTTTCCCTTGGTGCAGAAAATTGGAAACCAATCTATGGTGATCAAACAAAAAGGTGCATTTACATCTTTAGTCTAATGCAGCAGTCCCCAACCTTTTTGTCACCAGGGACCAGTTTCATCGAAGACAGATTTTCCACAAAAGGCAAGGGGGTGGAGGGATGGTTCAGGCAGTAATGCGAGCCATGGGGACCGATGGGGAGCTGCAGATGAAGCTTCGCTCGCTCTCCGCTCACCTCCTGCTGTGCGGCCTGGTTCCTAACAGCCCGAGGACCAGTACCGGTCCGCGGCCCAGGGGTTGGGGACCCCTGGTCTAATGGATAAGCTTGCTTTTCTTTTTCCCCCAAACATGTCATTTGTCCCATCTATTCCAGTTGTAACACAAAGAGGCTAAGCATTATTAACAAGAGTGAAATAAGAGTGGTAGTATTTAATCCCAGGGCTCCTTAAGGCAGGCCAATTTCATTCGGGACCCAGGGATTTGGGGTTATTCTTCAGTGGTGTATATGCACTAAGATTTAGTGTGTTCTGTGGCAGAGGTGTGCGGGCCCATGTCCTGGCGCTGGCTGAGCATCTGCAGCTATGCCCACAGCTCTGCATCTCCTCCAGAGTCTCAAAAGTATGCTAAGTATTCAGCGCTCTTATTTTCTTGTCCTGTGGAACCACTGGACATTCTGCCATGACCGACAGGCTCCAAACACTTTTTAAAGATAACTTTCTCACAACAGGCAAGTTTACAAGTCTGGAACACACCTTGATCATGTTTGCATTAGGTCTTATAATTTAGCAGCAGGTACAGGACAGAAACAGCATCTTATAATTTAAAAGTTTCCACAACTGGATTTCATATTCAAAACACTCACCCATAGCCAGCTATGACTTCTATCCTTACAGTCACTAAAGATGTAATGCCAATTACTTCCAATTACTGCTGAAGTCAGATTTTTTTTTTCTCATTCTTAAATCTATACTTGACTTCAACATTGGCAGGCTGCTGTGAATTGGATGTTGATTAAATCATAAAATGTAAGCATTGGGAAAATGTAAATTACAGGCCATGAAATCAAAAATTAACAGAATTAGGCACTTCCCTGGCGGTCCAATGCTTAAGACTCCACACTTCCACTACATGGGGTGTGGGTTTGATCCCTGGTCTGGGAACGAAGATCCCACATGCCACATGGCGTGGAAAAAAAAAAGGAAATTAACAAAATTAGGAAGAGAAACCTCTGCAAAGAAGTTATCTCATAGGGCTTCCCTGGTGGGCAGTGGTTAAGAATCCACCTGCCAATGCAGGGGACACGGGTTCGATCCCTGGGCTGGGAAGATCTCATATGCCGCGGAGCAACTAAGCCCATGCACCACCACTACTGAGCCTGCGCTCTAGAGCCTGTGAGCCAGAACTACTGAGCCCTCGAGCCACAACTACTGAAGCCCACGCACCTAGAGCCCGTGCTCCGCAACAAGAGAAGCCACCACAATGAGAAGCCCACGCACCGCAACGAAGAGTAGACCCCGCTCGCCACAACTAGAGAAAGCCTGCGTGCAGCAATGAAGACCCAACGCAGCCAAAAATTAAAAAAAAAAAAAATGTATTTAAAAAACCCGACGGAAGTTATCTTATAAAAGAGAATGAAATCAGCCTTTAGGTGTCAACCAATTGGAGAAAGAAAAGGAATCTAAAGAAAGGATGAAATGATGAATCCTGTTCAGGTCTAGACAAAAGTCAAAAAGGCCCCTATCAGATTATGGGTAAAAATGCATCTGTGAATAAATACGTATTGAGTGCCTACAGTTTGCCTTGCATTATGACAATGAATTCTCTCCTCTCTTATATCTGTTTTTCTGTGTCAAAATTCTTCTGCAAGTGTTTTATTTCAATGATTGCAAGTCTCTGTTTCTAAGGCTGGTCAGAAAATAATACCACCGTTAAAAAGAGCTGATTTTAGAAATCTGAGAATGCAACTATAAGCTATACATACATATTCTATACATATGTGTATGTTTAGAAAACGTTTCAAAAAACAGAACTGGATGGGAATTCCCCAGTGGTCCAGCGGTTAGGACTGGACGCTTTCACTGCCAAGGGCCAGGGTTCAATCCCTGGTCGGGGAACTGAGATCCTGCAAGCGATGCAGCATGGCAAAAAAATGAAAAAAAAAAAAAAAAAAAAAAAAGAAAGACAAAGAACAGAACTGGAGAAAATAACAGACAAATAAACATCATTATGGAGCCTTACCAGAGCTAGAAGCTATGAACCCAGGTTAAGTTATCTTTTTATTTCTAGAGTTATGTGACTGGAGTGTCACTTTCCTCCTTCTTCTACTTTAGTATTTTCAGTCACTTGTATATATTTATTTTAATTTGGCTCTGGCTCCCACCTTCACAAAAGTCTCAAGTTAGCCTGTGAACTTATCTCTAAGAGTGATTATTTCTACAGTCACAGATTCACTGTTTTGCAGGCATACCATTTTCATCACACGACTTTAAACACACCTTCTGTTGTAAGTACATAATAATCAAAATCTTTAATAAATCCTAAAAATTTCCCCCGAATAGCACAAAGCATTGCACTGTGTATATATTCCAACATTGTATTAAAATAATTAGCATTAATTGAAAGCATTACTTTATTAAATATAAACATTTAAAATAGGCATTTCTGGGAGTTCCCTGGTGGTCTAGTGGTTAAGATTCAGTGCTTTCACTGCCCTCGCATGGGTTCAATCCCTGGTCAGTGAACTGAGATCCCACAAGCTGAGTGGCAAAAAGAAAAAAAGAGAGACATTTAACTCATAACCCAGTTCCAGTATCTCTTCACTTTTTTTTATCCTATGCGCAAAAAAATATAAGTGGCTTGGTCCTCTTTCTCAGCCTCTGAGTTTGGGTAGGTAGTGTATTACTATTTAGAGAAGAAATGCTCCATAAATGTTGAAAGATTGAATTCCTGTAAGGAAAAGCAGTCATTTTTCTAAGGTTTTGTCCTGGGGGAGGTGGGACATTCTGCAAGGCAGTGAAGATCTAAGTCTCCAACAAGACACAGGGCTGCCTTGAAATGCCTGCTTCGCTTAGTCGTGTCATGGGATCCGACCACAGTCACCTTTGCAAGATCCCTCAGCTCCTCAGACCTCACTCCAAGGCAGCACAACCTCGGAAACCTATGATATGTGCGTGTACGAAACACAAACATACCCTGGTCCTACCCTAAAGAGGCAAGCTGATAGCTTCTCAAGCCCATTTTGTCTTCAGGAGGGGGAATGAGTGTGGTCGGACCAGTTGGGGCAGGGAGAGCTTCATATCCCCTTGGAGGCACCTGCGTTTGCGGCATCCAGTCTGCGGGTCCCACACCTCTGCTTGCGCCAAAGCCAAGTAGAGGGGATGGTGGAAAAATGCCTCCGGCACGGATCACATCTGTACTTCTAAAGAGCCCAAAGGTTAACTCAGACCATGCCCACATCAAAAGTAGCCCCCTCCTCACCTCCACCCCCGCCACTCTCTATTCTGTGACTTTATTATCTTCGGGCACCTCTCGCTAACTTGCGTGATCTGATGAATTCGTTCACTTTCTTCCCACCGGACTTTGTCGGGTTCCCTCTGATTCCCCCAGTGCATTGCGTCTCGCACATGCTAGGAGCCCACTGTACACATCTGAACATCTACATGAAAGCCTAAGCATGTCCCAGACACTTCAGACGCAAATCCCCCCTTTAGCCCCACAGGAGTCGAACTCGAGGCTATGACTCGGTGAGGTCAACGGTGAATATCCTGGGATTGGGGGAGACAAACAGTTGCAGCAGGACTGAGTTGTCAAGGTGACAGCACTCCGCCTCAGAGGCCGAAGGATGACCCCGCCCCGCGGCCCAGCACCAATTGGGCACGGCTTTTTCCGAATCCCCTTTACGATTGGCTGAGAGGCGCGGCCTCGATGCACCGCAACGCCTTGCGATTGGTGGCGCTGTGTCCCGCGTTCCTCGGTGCGACGGCCTGGGCTGATGCGAGGCCAATTCCCAGCCAGCCAATCAGTGTGCGGTCTGAGTGTGGTTCGACCGTGCGGCCCGGATCCCTCCGCCGCTGCCGCCGCGGGCGCGGGCTCCTGTCTGGGCTGGTTGTACCCGGCTAGGCTTCCGTTAGGGTCGGGGCGGGGTCCGGTATCTTGGGAGAGACCGGAGAGCGTGCCGTCGTGCCAGCTGGAGGAGAAAGGGACAGAGCCCGGCGGCTTTGTCCAGAGTGCCCTTTCCCTCTCTCTAAGGACCCCCTCCAGCAAATTCAGACTCTTTCGTGGCATCCTAAAAGTTTAAAGAACAAAAACAATCTCGAGTACAAATGCACACAATAAGTAAAAGAACGTTAATAAAAATAAAAGGAAGGGGCTTCCCTGGTGGCGCAGTGGTTAAGAATCCGCCTGCCAATGCAGGGGACACGGGTTCGAGCCCTGGTCCAGGAAGATCCCACATGCCACGGAGCAGCTGAGCCCGTGAGCCACAACTACTGAGCCTGCGCTCTAGAGCCCGTGAGCCACAAATACTGAGCCTGTGTGCCACAACTACTGAAGCCCGTGCACCTAGAGCCTGTGTTCCGCAACAAGAGAAGCCACCGCAATGAGAAGCCTGCGCACAGCAATGAAGAGTAGGCCCCGCTCACCGCAGCTAGAGAAAGCCATGCACGGCAACGAAGACCCAATGCAGCCAAAAATAAATAAATAAAATAAATTTTAAAAATAAAAAAAAATAAAAGGAAGATTTCAATTGCCCGAAATTTCCAAAAGAAATGCCCAATAAAGACTTATAATACAGACAGCCAAATTCTGAACCCTCAGTATCTTTCATCTCCCCATAAGTATTTATTGAGCTGCTACTTTGTCCTGGCAACCGATGGGCAAGAACCAAGTGCTGCCCTGGAGGCACACCAAGGACTTAGTTTCAGATGGTGATTAGCGCGGTGGGTGAAGAAAACGGCCATTAGGGTGGAGAGTCTGGGCAGTATTTTGAATTGTAACCACCTACAATGAACTGGGGGTGGGGGAAGCTGTGTGTGTGTGTGTGTGTGTGTAAATAAGATTTCTCTGCATCTTATTACACCATCTACCCCCTCCTTCACCATTTGTGTCCCCTGACTGCACTAGAGACAATTTTTCAGGAAATAGAGTCCTTCTCCTGGGAGCCTGGCTTCTGAAGAATGAACTTTGCAAATGCATAAGAAGCCAAGTCAAGCCAGAGGGTGGCAAGTCACCTCATCTGGTCACTGTTTCTTGCCCTGTTAAAAACAATATAGAGAGGAAACCATGGCCAGCCTTAGATGACTTGTATGGCTGGTTTAAATCTGTAGGATTAAATGAGGCCTCTGCTGGCAGGAACACCTCTTTCACCGGAAGCACTTGGCTAATAAGGATTCGAGCTGTCTTAAAACCCAGTACGAAGTGTATCACCGAGTTGCGGGTGATCTTGAGTGGCTGAGTGTCGTACAGAAAGCACAAGAAAGTGGCCTGTGCCCTCTGGGTGTTTGCCTTCAAAAAATGCACAACGTAAGAGTTGCGAGTAGTTTTATTTGGGGCAAAATGAGGACTGCAGCCCGGGAGACAGCGTCTCAGATAGCTCCGAGAAACTGCTCCGAGGAGGCGAGGGGGGAGCCAGGATATATAGGAGTTTTGCAACAAAGGGTGGGTAGCCGGGAATGTCAAAAGATTCTTGTTAATTAAAGAAAACCAGACATCTCAAGTTAAGGGATTTAGCGCTTTTCTATGTATGGGAAGATGCAAGAGTGTGGGCTCACTGAAATCATTCCTTTGAGATGCACCTCAGCTCTGGGGCCAGTATCCTGTATTTTCACATTCTGAGTTTCCTCAGGGCTCACGAGCTCACGTTGGAGGGTTGCAGTCGTTGATGACTGTGACATCCTTTGTTTATTGATATGGCAGGAAATATTCCATTTATCAAATGGTAGAGATCAGTGAGCTGTAGGGGACATTTGCATTCATGTGACACATATTTCCTGCCTGCCATGTGCCACCACAAGGAGAAGGGGCCCTGCTTTCCTGAAATTTCATGGCAGTGGGAGAAGACAGAATAGAAAAAAGTAAAGAAATTAATAATCAGAATGATTTAGACTTAGACTATGAAGGAAGCAGAGCGAAATATTTGTAGCTTGGAGAGGTGGAAGGAAGGTGTATCTAATTGTTGGCTGGCTGGGGAAGGCCTAAGGGAGGGGATGACAGTTGAACTGATAACAAATGTCTATGTCAGGTGATCCCAGAAGTGGTCCAATTAATCCAAAACCAATTTGCCAAATGCAGTGTGCCAAATAAGCAATTCACTGGGTTAGCAGAATTGGCCAGATTTACCAACTTATGAAAAAACAGGTTTTATGTGAAAGCCACTGATAAAATTTCATCCCATTCTCCTACTCATGTTTTTTCTAACCGAATGAGCCTTGCATTTTCCCATGCCTCAGCTCATGCCTCTGTATGCCACAGAAAATATTCACCCACCTTTCATCTCTTTTATATGTATTTGCCCTTCATCAAAATGTATGTCAAATTCAACATATCCATGAAAGCTTTCAGTTCTGAATGAAATCATGAGAAAAGTACTTATTTGGCACTTTCATAGGAGATCACACTGAGGCAGGAGGTAGATGGGCTCCAGGCTAGACATTTACAACTGGCCTCCTGTTCCCACTTCCTGCGGGGAGAAGAAGATGGGCTCCAGGCCAGACATTCATTACCAGCCCCCTGTTTACATTTGCTGAAGCAAGAGACAAACAGGCTCCAGGACTACATATTTATGACCGGACTCCTGTCTATATTTAGAGACCTGCACCTCGATATAAAAACCAGCAATAGAAATAGGGTAAATAACCGGACATTGGACATTTTTATGGCAGGAACAGACTGGGAGTAACTCCTGTTAAAAGATCAAGAGGTCATACATCTCCGATCCTTGGGGCAAGGGAAACATTGCACATGTGCAGGAAGGCCCCTTGGGGGTCAAAAAGGAGGGGGCACCACCCCATAATAGGTGATGCTAAGGCCGTCCCATAGGCGTCTGGGCTGTAATCCATGTTGGAAAGAAGTTGCACACACATGTTAGGGAGGGTCCTAGGGCAGGGCAGGTGTGGAGAAAGAAACCAGATAATTGGCCAGAGGTGAACAGAGACCCGGAAGAAGTGCCCTATATGCATGACTTAACCGCCTCTTTACTGGGGTCCTCCTCGTTAGGGGGGACGCCCACACCCTTCCTCTCCGGCTGTGCATCTCTGCCTTGCTTCTGTCTTAACCAAACTGTTTCTCTGTGTACTCTCCCACTTGTTGTTGTGCTGTGCCTCTAATAATACACTTTGTACCTGTTTTTACAGTTTTGCCTCCATGAGAAATGCATTTTTCACTGGGGGCAAGAGCCAGGGGGTGTGGTGGCTGGGATTCCTGGTTTTCATCCAGGCTCCCCAGGTTCAATTCCCGGGCAGGGAATTAGATCTCGCTTCACGCCACCACTCACTGCTGCCTCTCCGAGATCATCACTGTGAAATAATATTACTGGTTTTAAAAAAATTTGTGCTTCATCTGACCTCATTCACAATCACTGTGGTCACTTTCAAAACAGTGACTTAATCCAGCTATAATGCAGTTAATAAAATATATTTTGGAACAGGTATGAAAGTTCTTAATAAATACCAATGTATTGTTTTTAAAATCATTAATCATAGCAAATAATCATTCTTTGCATGCAGATTTAATATTCTGGGAATGGAAAATTGTCATAAAATTTGTAAATAATAAAAAAGTAATCAAGATCCTTAAACAAACAAACAAAAAAACACAACAGGTTTTATGGCTTTTTCTTCTTGAATTAGATTTGGTAAGAATATAGTCTTCTGATTTTTCCTTGAATATAGAAAATATGCTTCATGAGTCTATTCATTTATTTATTTATTTATTTATTTATTTATTTATTTATTTATTTATGGCTGTGTTGGGTCTTCGCCTCTGCACGAGGGCTTTCTCCAGTTGCGGCAAGCGGGGGCCACTCTTCATCGCGGTGCGTGGGCCTCTCACTGTCGCGGCCTCTCTTGTTGCGGAGCACAGACTCCAGACGCGCAGGCTCAGTAGTTGTGGCACGCGGGCTTAGTTGCTCCGCGGCATGTGGGATCTTCCCAGACCAGGGCTCGAACCCATGTTCTCTGCATTGGCAGGCGTATTCTCA
The DNA here is from genome assembly GCF_965194805.1 of Balaenoptera borealis. Lineage (NCBI taxonomy): Eukaryota > Metazoa > Chordata > Mammalia > Artiodactyla > Balaenopteridae > Balaenoptera > Balaenoptera borealis. Next base: position 86,488,725 of record NC_138875.1, read on the forward strand.
ACCACTGCGCCACCAGGGAAGCCCCATGAGTCTATTCTTATTCAGTCTATTGAGGATCATCCAGCCAGAGGACCTTGAGTGTTAACCTTGAGGGTTCTATCTTGTTCTGTCTGTCCCTGATTCATAAGCCCTTGTGTATGTGGGGAAAGGGCGTGCTGTGATTGTCTTGTTCCCTCCTGTATCCTCTGAGCCATTCTAGGCTTTTGTATCCATCAAAAACAATTTGTTGAGTGATTGAGTTCCATGTCCAAACCGTGCCCATGGAAATCGTTCTTTCTAGGCTCCAGGAAAGAGAAGGCTTGAAGTGGGGACCTCTGAGCCTGGATGGACATTTGGAAGTATTTACATACACTGTCATCCTTTATTTATTTATTCTGCATATCTTTATGGAGCATCCTTGGGGCGCCAGGCTGTGCTCTAGGCTATGAAACAAAACTGACAGAGACCCAGATCTCGTGGAGCTGACATTCTAAGGGGGAGCCAGAGCATGGAAAGGTGAACCAAGATAATAAGTTTCAACACTGCAAGGAATAACCGAATACATTTCCCTTATAAAAAATAGGAACACAGGGACTTCCCTGGTGGTTGAGTGGTTAAGACTCTGCCCTTCCCTTGCAGGGGGCACAGGTTTGATCCCTGGTCGGGGAGCTAAGATCTAGCATGCCACACAGGGCAGCCAATAAAAAGGAACACAGCAGACAAGATTACAGCGTCTTTCGACATCTGCTCCATGGATTCCATCGGGTGACTCTCTATTTATTTACCCCTATTCCTGGTGAGGACCTTGGGCTGTGGCCACATCTTCTCCTCCGCTCTCCCCTTGGGTCTGGAGAGGAGGTGGAGAGGTTGAACTTTTGGGCACATCTGGCCTGGGTACCATCCTCCCGATTTCCACAGCCCCATGGGTGGGCGGGGCGGATTGAGGCAACCACACCGTGGAGGCCAGAAAAACAAATTTTCAAACAACCCTTTGACCTGGTAAGCTCAGGGAACTTGGCTGAGTCCCTGATTGGAATAACCCTTTCCCCTTTCTTCTGGAGCAGCCCGGGAGAACCTCTTGGGCACTAGCTGCTGGAAATGAAAATATGCCAGCTTCTTGCACCAGGAGGTCTCTCTTCTTCCTTGAGTCCCACTTCGTGACTCCTTTAGTTAGGACTTGGGGGAAATCAGTTTTCTGCTGCAACTTACTTTCACCTTGTCTGGGCTCCAAGGACTGCTTGTTTTACCTTCCAAACTATCTCTCTCTATATATAGACATTTAAAGATGTGGGGACGTCCCTGGTGGGGTAGTGGTTGAGAATCTGTCTGTCAATGCAGGGGACAGGGGTTCAAGCCCTGGTCCGGGAAGATTCCACATGCCGCGGAGCAACTAAGCCCGTGAGCCACAACTACTGAGCCCGCGAGCCACAACTACTGAAGCCCACGCACCTAGAGCCCGTGCTCCGCAACAAGAGAAGCCACCGCAAGGAGAAGCCCACGCACTGCAACGAAGAGTAGCCCCCGCTCACCACAACTAGAGAAAGCCTGCGTGCAGCAATGAAGACCCAACGCAGCCAAAAATAAAAAAAATAAATAAATTTATTTAAAATAACCAACAGGGCTTCCCTGGTGGCACAGTGATTGAGAATCTGCCTGCCAATGCAGGCGACACGGGTTTGAGCCCTGGTCTGGGAAGATCCCACATGCCGCGGAGCAACTAGGCCCGTGAGCCACAACTACTGAGCCTGTGCGTCTGGAGCTTGTGCTCCGTAACAAGAGAGGCCGCGACAGTGAGAGGCCCGCGCACCGCGATGAAGAGTGGCCCCCGCTCGCCGCAACTAGAGAAAGCCCTCGCACAGAAACGAAGACCCAACACGACCAAAAATAAGTAAAGAAAGAAGCTTTCATTTAAAACAAAAACAAAAACCAACAGAAGTTATCTTATAAAAGAGAATGAAATCAGCCTTTAGGTGTCAACCAATTGGAGAAAGAAAAGGAATCTAAAGAAAGGATGAAATGATGAATCCTGTTCAGGTCTAGACAAAAGTCACAAAGGCCCCTATCAAATTATGGGTAAAAATGCATCTGTGAATAAATACGTATTGAGTGCCTACAGTTTGCCCTGCATTATGACAATGAATTCTCTCCTCTCTTATATCTGTTTTTCTGTGTCAAAATTCTTCTGCAAGTGTTTTATTTCAATGATTGCAAGTCTCTGTTTCTAAGGCTGGTCAGAAAATAATACCACCGTTAAAAAGAGCTGATTTTAGAAATCTGAGAATGCAAATATAAGCTATACATAGACATATTCTATACATATGTGTATGTTTAGAAAATGTTTCAAAGAACAGAACTGGATGGGAATTCCCCGGTGGTCCAGCGGTTAGGACTGGACGCTTTCACTGCCAAGGGCCTGGGTTCAATCCCCGGTCAGGGAACTGAGATCCTGCAAGCGGCGCGGCATAGCCAAAAAATGAAAAAAAAAAAAGACAAAGAACCGAACTGGAGAAAATAACAGAAAAGGAAACAGATCATTATGGAGACTTACCAGAGCTAGAAGCTATGAACCCAGGTTAAATTATCTTTTTATTTCTAGAGTTATATGACTGGAGTGTCACTTTCCTCCGTCTTCTACTTTAGTATTGTCAGTCACATGTATATATTTATTTTAATTTGGCTCTGGCTCCCACCTTCACAAAAGTCTCAAGTTAGCCTGTGAACTTATCTCTAAGGGTGATTATTTCTACAGTCACAGATTCACTGTTTTGCAGGTATACCATTTTCATCACACGACTTTAAACACACCTTCTGTTGTAAGTACATAATAATCAAAATCTTTAATAAATCCTAAAAATTCCACCGAATACCACAAAGCATTGCACTGTGTATATATTCCAACATTGTATTAAAATAATTAGCATTAATTGAAAGCATTACTTTATTAAATATAAACATTTAAAATAGGCATTTCTGGGAGTTCCCTGGTGGTCTAGTGGTTAAGATTCAATGCTTTCACTGCCCTCGGATGGGTTCAATCCCTGGTCAGCGAACTGAGATCCCACAAGCTGGGTGGCAAAAAGAAAAAAAGAGAGACATTTAACTCATAACCCAGTTCCAGCATTTCTTCACTTTTTTTTAATCCTATGCACAAAAAAATGTAAGTGGCTTGGTCCTCTTTCTCAGCCTCTGAGTTTGGGTAGGTAGTGTATTACTATTTAGAGAAGAAATGCTCCATAAATGTTGAAAGATTGAATTCCTGTAAGGAAAAGCAGAGTCATTTTTCTAAGGTTTTGTCCTGGGGGAGGTGGGACATGCTGCAAGTAAGTGAAGATCTAAGTCTCCAACAAGACACAGGCCCGCCTTGAAATGCCTGCATCGCTTAGTCGTGTCATGGGATCCGACCACAGTCACCTTTGCAAGATCCCTCAGCTCCTCAGACCTCACTCCAACGCAGCACAACCTCGGAAACCTACGATATGTGCGTGTACGAAACACAAACATACCCTGGTCCTACCCTAAAGAGGCAAGCTGATAGCTTCTCAAGCCCATTTTGTCTTCAGGAGGGGGAATGAGTGTGGTCGGACCAGTTGGGGCAGGGAGAGCTTCATATCCCCTTGGAGGCACCTGCGTTTGCGGCATCCAGTCTGCGGGTCCCACACCTCTGTTTGCGCCAAAGCCAAGTAGAGGGGATGGTGGAAAAATGCCTCCGGCACGGATCACATCTGTACTTCTAAAGAGCCCCAAGGTTAACTCAGACCATTCCCACATCAAAAGTAGCCCCCTCCTCACCTCCACCCCCGCCACTCTCTATTCTGTGACTTTATTATCTTCGGGCACCTCTCGCTAACTTGCGTGATCTGATGAATTTGTTCACTTTCTTCCCACCGGACTTTGTCGGGTTCCGATTCCCCCAGTGCATTGAGTCTCGCACATGCTAGGAGCCCACTGTACACATCTGAACATCTACATGAAAGATAAGCATGTCCCGGACACTTCAGACGCAAATCCCCCCTTTAGCCCCACAGAAGTCGAGCTCGAGGCTGTCACTCAGTGAGGTCGACGGTGAATATCCTGCTGGGATTGGGGGAGACAAACAGTTGCAGCAGGACTGAGTTGTCAAGGTGACAGCACTCCGCCTCAGAGGCCGAAGGATGACCCCGCCCCGCGGCCCAGCACCAATTGGGCACGGCTTTTTCCGAATCCCCTTTACGATTGGCTGAGAGGCGCGGCCTCGATGCACCGCAACGCCTTGCGATTGGTGGCGCTGTGTCCCGCGTTCCTCGGTGCGACGGCCTGGGCTGATGCGAGGCCAATTCCCTGCCAGCCAATCAGTGTGCGGTCTGAGTGTGGTTCGACCGTGCGGCCCGGATCCCTCCGCCTCCGCCGCCGCTGCCGCTGTGGCGCGGAATTCCTGTCTGGGCTGGTTGTACCCGGCTAGGCTTCCGTTAGGGTCGGGGCGGGGTCCGGTATATTGGGAGAGGCCGAAGAGACTACTGTCGTGCCAGCTGGAGGAGAAAGGGACAGAGCCCGGCGGCTTTGTCCAGAGTGCCCTTTCCCTCCCCCTAAGGACCCCCTCCAGCAAATTCAGACTCTTTCGTGGCATCCTAAAAGTTTAAAGAACAAAAACAAAAGAATCTCGAGTACAAATGCACGCAATAAATAAAAGAACGCTAATAAAAATAAAAGAAAGATTTCAATTGCCCGAAATTTCCAAAAGAAATGCCCAGTAGAGACTTATAATACAGACAGACAAATTCTGAACCCTCAGTATCGTTCATCTCCCCGTAAGTATTTATTGAGCTGCTACTTTGTCCCGGCAACCGATGGGCAAGAACCAAGTGCTGCCCTGGAGGCACACCAAGGACTTAGTTTCAGATGGTGATTAGCGCGGTGGGTGAAGAAAACGGCCATTAGGGTGGAGAGTCTGGGCAGTATTTTGAACTGTAACCACCTACAATGAACTGGGGGTGGGGGAAGCTGTGTGTGTGTGTGTGTGTGTAAATAAGATTTCTCTGCATCTTATTACACCATCTACCCCCTCCTTCACCATTTGTGTCCCCTGACTGCACCAGAGACAATTTTTCAGGAAATAGAGTCCTTCTCCTGGGAGCCTGGCTTCTGAAGAATGAACTTTGCAAATACATAAAAAGCCAAATCAAGCCAGAGTGTGGCAAGTCACCTCATCTGGTCACTGTTTCTTGCCCTGTTGAAAACAATATAGAGAGGAAACCATGGCAAGTCTTAGATGGCTTGTATGCCTGGTTTAAATCTGTAGGATTAAATGAGGCCTCTGCTTGCAGGAACACCTCTTTCACCGGAAGCACTTGGCTAATAAGGAGTCGGGCTGTCTTAAAACCCAGTACGAAGTGTATCACCGAGTTGCGGGTGATCTTGAGTGGCTGAGTGTCGTACAGAAAGCACAAGAAAGTGGCCTGTGCCCTCTGGGTGTTTGCCTTCAAAAAATGCACAACGTAAGAGCTGCGAGTTAAGTTTTATTTGGGACAAAATGAGGACTGCAGCCCGGGAGACAGCGTCTCAGATAGCTCTAAGAAACTGCTCCGAGGAGGCGAGGGGGGAGCCAGGATATACAGGAGTTTTGCAACAAAGGGTGGGTAGCCGGGAATGTCAAAAGATTCTTGTTAATTAAAGAAAACCAGACATCTCAAATTAAGGGATTTAGCGCTTTTCTATGTATGGGAAGATGCAAGAGTGTGGGCTCACTGAAATCATTCCTTTGAGATGCACCTCAGCTCTGGGGCCAGTATCCTGTATTTTCACATTCTGAGTTTCCTCAGGGCTCACGAGCTCACGTTGGAGGGTTGCAATCTTTGATGACTGTGACATCCTTTGTTTTTTGATATGGCAGCAAATATTCCATTTATAAATATTCCATTTATCAAGTGGTAGAGATCAGTGAGCTGTAGGGGACATTTGCATTCATGTGACACATATTTTCTGCCTGCCATGTGCCACCACAAGGAGAAGGGGCCCTGCTTTCCTGAAATTTCATGGCAGTGGGAGAAGACAGAATAGAAAAAAGTAAAGAAATTAATAATCAGAATGATTTAGACTTAGACTATGAGGGAAGCAGAGTGAAATAGTTTTAGCCTAGGGAAGGGGAAGGAAGGTGTATCTAATTGTTGGCTGGCTGGGGAAGGCCTAAGGGAGGGGATGACAGTTGAACTAATAACAAATGTCTATGTCAGGTGATCCCAGAAGTGGTCCAATTAATCCAAAACCAATTTGCCAAATGCAACGTGCCAAAAAACCAATTCACTGGGTTAGCAGAATTGGCCAGATTTACCAACTTATGAAAAAACAGGTTTTATGTGAAAGCCACTGATAAAATTTCATCCCATTCTCCTACTCATGCTTTTTCTAACCGAATGAGCCTTGTATTTTCCCATGCCTCAGCTCATGCCTCTGTATGCCACAGAAAATATTCACCCACCTTTCATCTCTTTTATATGTATTTGCCCTTCATCAAAATATATGTCAAATTCAACATATCCAGGAAAGCTTTCAGTTCTGAATGAAATCATGAGAAAAGTACTTATTTGGCACTTTCATAGGAGATCACACTGAGGCAGGAGGTAGGTGGGCTCCAGGCTAGACATTTACAACTGGCCTCCTGTTCCCACTTCCTGCGGGGAGAAGAAGATGGGCTCCAGGCCAGACATTCATTACCAGCCCCCTGTTTACATTTGCTGAAGCAAGAGACAAACAGGCTCCAGGACTACATATTTATGACCGGACTCCTGTCTATATTTAGAGACCTGCACCTCGATATAAAAACCAGCAATAGAAATAGGGTAAATAACCGGACATTGGACATTTTTATGGCAGGAACAGACTGGGAGTAACTCCTGTTAAAAGATCAAGAGGTCATACATCTCCGATCCTTGGGGCAAGGGAAACATTGCACATGTGCAGGAAGGCCCCTTGGGGGTCAAAAAGGAGGGGGCACCACCCCATAATAGGTGATGCTAAGGCCGTCCCATAGGCGTCTGGGCTGTAATCCATGTTGGAAAGAAGTTGCACACGCATGTTAGGGAGGGTCCTAGGGCAGGGCAGGTGTGGAGAAAGAAACCAGATAATTGGCCAGAGGTGAACAGAGACCCGGAAGAACTGCACTATATGCATGACTTAACCGCCTCTTTACTGGGGTCCTCCTCGTTAGGGGGGACGCCCACACCCTTCCTCTCCGGCTGTGCATCTCTGCCTTGCTTCTGTCTTAACCAAACTGTTTTCTGTGTGCTCTCCCACTTGTTGTTGTGCTGTGCCTCTAATAATACACTTTGTACCTGTTTTTACAGTTTTGCCTCCATGAGAAATGCATTTTTCACTGGGGGCAAGAGCCAGGGGGTGTGGTGGCTGGGATTCCTGGTTTTCATCCAGGCTCCCCAGGTTCAGTTCCCGGGCAGGGAATTAGATCTCACTTCACACCACCACTCACTGCTGCCTCTCCGAGATCATCACTGTGAAGTAATATTACTGGTTTTTAAAAATTTGTGCTTCATCTGACCTCATTCACAATCGCTGTGATCACTTTCAAAACAGTGACTTAATCCAGCTATAATGCAGTTAATAAAAAATATTTTTGAACAGGTATGAAAGTTTTTGATAAATACCAATGTATTGTTTTTAAAATCATTAATCATAGCAAATAATCATTCTTTGCATGCAGGTTTAATATTCTGGGATGGTAAATTGTCATGAAAATTCGTAAATAATTAAAAGCAGTCAAGAGCCTTAAACAAACAAACAAAACGCAATAGGTTTTATGGCTTCATCTTCTTGAATTAGATTTGGTGAGTAAGAATATAGTCTTCTGATTTTTCCTTGAATACAGAAAATATGCTTCATGAATCTATTCTTATTCAGTCTTTTTCTTTTAAATTCATTTATGTAATTTATTTATTTTTGTCTGTGTTGCGTCTTCGTTGCTGCTCGCGGGCTTTCTCTAGTTGTGGCGAGCGGGGGCTGCTGTTTGCTGCAGTGCGCGGGCTTCTCATTGTGGTGGCTTCGCTTGTTGTGGAGCATGGGCTCTAGGCTCGCGGGCTCAGTAGTTGTGGCACGTGGGCTCAGTAGTGGTGGCTCGCGGACTCTAGAGCACAGGCTCAGTAGTTGTGGTGCAGGGGCTTAGTTGCTCCGCGGCATGTGGGATCTTCCTGGACCAGGGCTCGAACCCGTGTTCCCTGCATCGGCAGGTGGATTCTTAACCACTGTGCCACGAGGGAAGCCCTTATTCAGTCTATTGAAGAGCATCCAGCCAGAGGACTTTGAGTGTTAACCTTGTGGGTTCTATCTTGTTCTGTCTGTCCCTGATTCATAAGCTCTTGTGTATGTGGGGAAAGGGCGTGCTGTGATTGTCTTGTTCCCTCCTGTAGCCTCTGAGCCATTCTAGGCTTTTGTATCCATCAAAAACAATTTGTTGAGTGATTGAGTTCCATGTCCAAACCGTGCCCATGGAAATCGTTCTTTCTAGGCTCCAGGAAAGAGAAGGCTTGAAGTGGGGACCTCTGAGCCTGGATGGACATTTGGAAGTATTTACATACACTGTCATCCTTTATTTATTTATTCTGTGTATCTTTACGGAGCATCCTTGGGGCGCCAGGCTGTGCTCTAGGCTATGAAACAAAACTGACAGAGACCCAGATCTCGTGGAGCTGACATTCTAAGGGGGAGCCAGAGCATGGAAAGGTGAACCAAGATAATAAGTTTCAACACTGCAAGGAATAACCGAATACATTTCCCTTATAAAAAATAGGAACATAGGGACTTCCCTGGTGGTTAAGTGGTTAAGACTCTGCCCTTCCCTTGCAGGGGGCACAGGTTTGATCCCTGGTCGGGGAGCTAAGATCTAGCATGCCACACAGGGCAGCCAATAAAAAGGAACACAGCAGACAAGATTACAGCGTCTTTCGACATCTGCTCCATGGATTCCATCGGGTGACTCTCTCACTATTTATTTACCCCTATTCCTGGTGAGGACCTTGGGCTGTGGCCACGTCTTCTCCTCCGCTCTCCTCTTGGGTCTGGAGAGGAGGTGGAGAGGTTGAACTTTGGGCCTTCAGTTCAGGCACATCTGGCCTGGGTACCATCCTCCCGATTTCCACATCCCCATGGGTGGGCGGGGCGGGTTGAGGCAACCACACCATGGAGGCCAGAAAAACAAATTTTCAAACAACCCTTTGACCTGGTAAGCTCAGGGAACTTGGCTGAGTCCCTGATTGGAATAACCCTTTCCTCTTTCTTCTGGAGCAGCCCGGGAGAACCTCTTGGGCACTAGCTGCTGGAAATGAAAATATGCCAGCTTCTTGCCCCAGGAGGTCTTCTCTCTTCTTCCTTGAGTCCCACTTCATGACTCCTTTAGTTAGGACTTGGGGGAAATCAGTTTTCTGCTGCAACTTACTTTCATCTTGTCTGGGCTCCAAGGACTGCTTGTTTTACCTTCCAAACTATCTCTCTCTATATATAGACAGTTAAAGATGTGGGGACGTCCCTGGTGGGGCAGTGGTTAAGAATCTGCCTGCCAAGGCAGGGGACATGGGTTCAAGCCCTGGTCTGGAAAGATCCCACACGCTGCGGAGCAATTAAGCCTGTGTGCCACAACTACTGAGCCCGCGTGCCACAACTACTGAGCCCGCATGCCTAAAGCTCGTGCTCCGCAACAAGAGAAGCCACCACAATGAGAAGCCCATGCACCGCAATGAAGAGTAGCCCCCTCTCGCTGCAACGAGAGGAAGCCCACGCACAGCAACGAAGACCCAACGCAGTCAAAAATAATAATAATAATAAAATAAAGATGTGTACCTACAGAAGCTTATATTTGTAGATAGGTATATAGACCTATAGATAGGTATCATATATCATATACATATCAGATATATATGATACCTGTATATATTCACATTATATCATATATATATCATACACATATGAATAGGGATAAGTAAATGATGGGATAGTCATGCAATGGAATCCATGGAGCAGATGTGGAAAGACGCTGTAATCTTGTCTGCAGTGTTCCTATCTATGATACATATATACAGTCTCCTCCTTTCAGCGTCTCCACCTGTCCAGCAACATCCCCCTAACAGGCCTCTCTGCTTGCACTCTGTCCCACCCCCTCAAACCCAATCCCATTCACTCTGTTACCACATAGCAGCTAGAATAATCCTTTGGAAATGTAGGTCCCATCACTCCCCTGCTCAACACTTTCCAGATGGCTTCTCATCACACTTTGAATAAAATCTGAAGTCCTGACCCCGTGGCCTTCCAAGGCCCTGCATGGTCGCTACCATTTGACTCAGGGCCTTTGCACTTGCTATGCCTTCTGACTGGGAGGTTCTTCCCGAAGATCAGCACTGGGGTGGATGCTTTATTTAGGTGGAGAATCTTCAGTTCTTGTCTTCCCTGTCGTCGTGGACCCCTGAGACACAGGAGTGGTGACAGAGGGGTTCTGGCCTGGGGATCTGACCCTCCCTAGTTATTACTGATGGCTTCACATTACTCATGGCTTCAGATCAGGTGGTCTAGCCCAGCGCACATGCGTGATGAAAGTACCAGGGTGAACAGAGGCCTCTCAGGGTGGGAAGTGAAAGGGTTAAGAGAAACATGAATTTCATGTTGTCGAAACCTCTTTTCATCTTGGCTTCTGTGTCAAGTGTGGGTGCCGCTCCTCTTCTAGACCCTCAGTTTGGGCCTTAAAAAAAAAAATTCCTTGGTATTTGCAAATACTCATGCCTTTCACATGAAACTGCTTCAACATATTCCAGAGGACTCAATATGGATGCATAATTTACTCTATTGGTTAACCGTCAAGTGTATAATAGTGAGGACTTTGAAACATGGAAAATCTAACTTAACGCATTCGACAGTGGGAGAAATAAAAAGGAACATAGGGGACCTTATACGTGGAGGGGAGAGTCCAAAGAAGTGACTGTGAGGTCAGCCCTCTGATAACAATGTAAGTGCATTTGGTCTGGCAAATTTCTATATCCTTTAACATTTTTTTTGGAAGCAGCTAGCATACCCTGGGGAATTACAGATCAGGCGTGTGGTGTCTAAATAGTATCCATTTGAATCGTTAAACCAAAAATAAGCAACTGGTGGGACTTCCCTGGCGGTCCAGTGGTTAAGACTCCGCCCTCCCCATGCAGGGGGCCCGGGTTCAATCCCCGGTTGGGGAACTAGATCCCGCAAGCCGCAACTCAGAGCCCCCTGCTACAACGACGATCCCATGTGCCGCAACTAAGACCTGGCACAAACAAATAAATAAATAAAAATAAATATTTTTAAAAAGCAGAGCCAAGAATTAACAAAAATAAATAAATAAGCTACTGGTACATCGGGAAGATGGGAATTGTAGAGACCCAAGGGAGGTCACCCACAGACAGTTTAAGATTCTTGGTAAAGGAAAGTCCTTTCAGCTCTGTTCCCATTTTATTTATTTATTTTTAATTTAATTTTTATTTTCTATTGGAGTATAGTTGATTTACAATGTTGTGTCAGTTTCAGGTGTACAGCAACATGATTGTGGTACATATACATCTATCCACTCTTTTTCAGATTCTTTTCCCATAGAGGTTATTATCGAATATTGAGTAGAGTTCCTTGTGCTATACAGTACGTCCTTGTTGGTTATCTATTTTATATATAGTAGTCTGTATATGTTAATCCCAAACTCCTAATTTATCCCTCCCCAACTCTGTTTCTTTTTTTTTTTTTTTTAAAGAAATTCACGGTCTTTTATTTATTTATTTATTTATTTATGACTGTGTTGAGTCTTCGTTTCTGTGCGAGGGCTTTCTCTAGTTGCGGCAGGTGGGGGCCACTCTTCATCGCGGTGCGCGGGCCTCTCACTATCGCGGCCTCTCTTGTTGCAGAGCACAGGCTCCAGACGCGCAGGCTCAGTAATTGTGGCTCACGGGCCCAGCTCCTCCGCGGCATGTGGGATCTTCCCGGACCAGGGCTCGAACCTGTGTCCCCTGCATTGGCAGGCAGATTCTCAACCACTGCGCCACCAGGGAAGCCTTGTTTCATTTTAAACGGGAAGAACTTTCTTGAATCTCTTCCTTTTCCTCCTCTCTGAGCTTGCTAAGAAGGATATGGGGTAGTGAGGAGGGGCCTGAAAAGGGTGAGAGTGTCAAGGGGTGATGGCAAGTAGTCTGTTAATTTTTTTTTTAAGTTTTCAGAATTTAATATTTGTATTTATGATGAAAAATGTTAAATGTCCACTAGAGATTATGCAAGAGAGAACACAATTTTTCAAAATTATTTTTAGAGGTGTATGTGGACAAACCCATTTCAAGACCACTGAGTTCAACGGAAACATTGGTGGCCAACGTGGGGCAAGCAGAAAGAACATCGGCCGAGCCTGGGATCCCAGGAGACCTCGGCTTAGCCAATTATTTTGACTATAGCTTACTTCTCCTTGGGTTCTCCTATAGGTGCTGTGCCTGGTTGGGGGGCGCCGAGGTGAAGGAATTAAGAATGAACCAAGAGGCTGTCAGGTGTATAAGTCCAGCCCTCCTCCTGTTCCAAGAGAAATTGTCGGCCCGCTGGTGAAGCTCTGGAATTCCGTGCCCCATGAGGGCTGGGTCTATGCCTGACACCGTGGAACTCCTCACACCCCCTGCTCCCCGCCCTTGCTAGCCCACAGGATTTACTCACTGGGCATTTCTGAATGAATGAATGTTTCTTGAGTTCCTACTATGGATCGGGCTCTGGGGACCTTGTGGTGACCAGTTAGACAGGGTTTTTGCTCCTGCGGAATGTGCATTCCAGTGTTAAAGGGATGAACATATATACATGAATCCCTCGTAGATGAGTCTTCTTCTGGGTTGAGATGGACTCAGGCTTTCACAAAGGAGATGACTTGCAGACGGAGCTAGAATTGGTCCAGAACTTGGAGGTCAGGGGAGGGGGATATTCTGGAAGCACCCTGTCCTAAGTTAGAATCTATGTTTCTTTGTCGTGACTGGGAGATGGACACTATTTAAGATTAAGTGGTGGAGGTAGGGGGTTGTTTCCTACAACTCCAACACTGCAAAAAACTGTACTTGGGGGAAGCTGATTGGGTTGCTGTTAGAATAAAGAACGACGAGGAATATGGGAAGGTCCCAGCGTGCAGTAAGATTACAGTAAATAAAACTTCAAAATACATCCCATCCCATTTTTCTCTCCATCTCCACAGCCACCATCATCTCTTGCAACATCATCGTAACCAGCCCCCCCTGCTTATGTCCTTACTTCCTGAAGGCTATTCTCAACACAGCAGCCAGAGGGATTCCTACGACAGCTATAGTCAGAGCATGTCCTTCTGTTCACCACCTTCCAATGGTCTCATGTCACCCAGGGTAAAACCAAAGTCCTCAACGGTCTCCAGGACCCACCTGAGCTTCCACCTCTTCCTTTATTGACCTTGTTTTCTACTCTAGGTCTCTCTAGTGAAAGACATTGGCCTTCCTGCTAGTTCACTAACCACGTCCAACACTCTCCTGCCTCAGGACCCTAGCACCTGCTGTTCCCTCTGCCTGGAAACTTTTCTCCCAGATACTAAATAGCTCACTCCTTCTTCAAGTTATCGATAGAAGTACCCTTTTTAATGGGACCTTCCCTGACCTTTTTTTTTTTTTAACATATTTATTGGAGTATAATTGCTTTACAATGGTGTGCTAGTTTCTGCTTTATAACAGAGTGAATCAGTTATACATATACATATGTTCCCATATCTCTTCCCTCTTGCGTCTCCCTCCCTCCCACCCTCCCTATCCCACCCCTCTAGGTGGTCACAAACCACCGAGCTGATCTCCCTGTGCTATGCGGCTGCTTCCCACTAGCTATCTATTTTACGTTTGGTAGTGTATATATGTCCATGCCACTCTCTCACTTCCTGACAATCTTTTTTAAATAGAAACACTCCTCCCATGTTTTCTACCCTCCCCTGATTTTTCATAACACTTATTACCTTTTATTATATGAGTGATAATCTACATATTACTCTATTATGTATATTATGATACTCATTGGTATACTGTTTTCTATTGTATATATTATACTATGTATGACATATATATAATGTATAATATTTGTTGATTGACTCCGCTTCTCTCCACACCTGTCCCTCACCCCTTATCTCTTGTTGACAGAGGGCAGGAATTTTGCTTCGCTCTGTGCTGTATCTGCAAAGCCCGCACAGTGTCCGGTACCCAGCAGGCGCTCGGTAAATAAGGGCAGGAAGAATAAATCAATCGGGAATGAATGAACATATGAACGAGCCGGCGGCCTCTGGCTCTTGCCCTCCGGCGCTGCTTTAACCCCTTCGTTCTCCAGGTGAGGTCGGGGAGACCGGGCCCAACGCGCCTGCGCAGCCCCACCCGGTCGGCGGGCTCAGGCTCTAGTCCCGGCGGCGGCAGCACTCCTTTGCGAGGCGCGGCGCCCGCGGAGGGTTACACTCGGGGCGGAACAGGGACTCCGGTAGGCGGGGCCTTCGGGGGCGGGGCTTGCTGAGAGTACAGTTAGGGCTGCATCTCCTCTTGCAGTTGCTCCACGTCGGCCGCTCCGCTGGGCCTCGTGTCCCGCGCCCCGGCTTCCGCCGCCGCCCGCGGCCCGGTCCCCATCCCCGCGCAGCCCCGGCCTTCCCGCCGGTCGTCCCCGTCGCAGCCATGTCCAAGGAGCCGCGGACTGGGCGGGAGGAGATCCTGGAGTGCCAGGTGATGTGGGAGCCTGACAGCAAGAAGAACACGCAGATGGACCGCTTCCGGGCGGTCGTGGGCGCCGCCTACGGCCTGGCGCTGGGTGAGTGCGGGGCGCGCGTCCTGGGGGCTCCCCGGCCACCTCCCGGGGCCAGAAGCTTCCAAAAATCGGGCTCCCCCCTTGGGGGTCCGAGGGACCACCCGACAGAGGGACCCTCCTCCTGGGGTCCCGGGCGCCGCCTTTTTCTGGGCGTTGGTGTCAGGGTCCCTTCTAGTTGTTGGAACGGTCTCCTGATTTCCAGTTTCCCTCCTCTGGGGGTTGGACGAGCCACTGGACGGGGGGGCCCCTCCCCAGGGGTGGGACATCTTCTGACTGTGCGGTTTTGCCCCCTTGTCTGTGCGGGTTGTCACCTCCTCTGCTTTCAGGGAGCCGGTCTCCTCTTCACTGCGGCCTCCATCTCCCGGAGAGCGTTCCCCATCTGGTCCTGGAGCCCCTGTGGACTGAGGGGTCCCTTGCTAGGCGTTCCTATCTGTGAGGTGTGCTCCCTGGGGTCTTGCCGTCCAACCTTGGGGGCTTCCTCCCCGACCCAGGGCCTTTCTGACTTTTAGCTCTTCCCTTCTGTTGGTGGGGAGTCACTTGTCGGCCAATAGTACCTCGTGCTGCCCCCTCATCCCCCCCAGGCTGACCCTGCTAGAGGCCAGCATGGATTCTGGGCACTGGGGAGAAGGATGGTCAGGTGGGAGCCTGCCTCTGGGACTGGGGCCGAACTCCGTCCCCTCACGTGTTTACACTCCCAGCCCCAAACCGAACCTAGTCAAGGGCCCCCCTTCCAGCTGCCGCCCTGGCCTCAGGAGCCACCTGGCTGGGTGTGGACCTGGGCGAGGAGGCCCTTTTCCGGATGAGACGCTCTCCCCCCGCATCTACCTGGCTGGTCCACCTACCTTCTGCACTCTCCCCGCCTCAGGGGTTTTCAACTCATGATGGCCCTTTCCCTCCTCTTCTGGCCCCCTCCGCTGGCCGCAGGGACTCCTGTGTTTCTGTTGGGGGCATCACAGTTCTCAGGGAGCCTCACAGAAATGGAGACGGGAGTCGTCTGACTTCTTACATCGTCCCCTTTCCAGCCCAGTGTCAGCCTCTCCCCTGGGGCCCTCGTTTCCTCTTCCCTGAACTGGTAGGTTTTCCTGCTTCCTGCTTCTCCTCCCTCTGCGCTTCAGTACCGCCTGCGTGCGGGCTTTGCCAGAGCAGTCTGGATGTACACGTCTGACTCTGTCACGCCTGGGCTCCAGGGCTTACAGTGGCTCCTTGTTGACCGTGGATTTGCAAACCCTGCCGCCTGGCAGCTTCCAAGTCCTCCACAGCACGGGGGTGTCATAGCTTCCACCGAGCTCCGTCCCTTGGCTGGCCCAGCTGCATCCCTCTCCCGCCCTCCTGCTCCCTGGGCAGCGAGCCCCCTGTAGACAGGTGTGGCTTATTACTCGCTGGGCCTTCTTTCGGGTAGTAGTTGGTAAAGTGTGTTGGATTGGGGGATAGACTTTTTTTTTTTTTTTTTGCCACACTGCGCGGCTTGTGGCATCTTAGTTCCCCGACCAGGGATGGAACCCAGGCACTCGGCAGTGAGAGCACAGAGTCCTAACCACTGGACTGCCAGGGAAGTCCCTGGGGGACCGACTTGCTTCCTAGGAAGAGCCAGGAGTGGAACTGCATTCTTCTTCTGTGTTACCGTGCCTTGGTTCCGGCTCTCTTTCCTCTGCCAGCTGTTCCCCCTGCTGCTTTACAGGATGATTTCACAGAAGGGCAGTCCTGTGAGGTGCGTGAGACCGCGCTGTAATCTGACTACCGGGATTTTGAAGTGGCTCCACCACTTCCTAGCTGTGTGATCAGAAGGAAGTCACCCGATCTCCCGAGCCTTGGTTTCCTCACCTGTAAAATGGGCGTAATGAGAGGACCCGTATCACTGGGTGACAGATGATCGGGCCGAGCGCCCGCCCGCACCTGGCCTGGGGGGTTTGCTCAGTAGACACTGGCAGAGACACCAGTTGCTCCCAGTCTGCCTGCCCAGCTCCTCTCTGCCCTTCACGGCTGGGACTGGTGGCCTGCGGGCCATGTCCGGCCTGCAGACTTAGTTCGGGCGGCTCACACGCTGAAAGACCGCATAGGAAAAGTAAGATTTGCAACTTCTTTTGAAAACCCAAAGGCCCGTAATGCTGGGTCTGTGTCCTCACATGACGGCATCAGCTGAGCTGCGTGGGGCTCCTCTCTTGGTCTGGGGGTGGCTTAGACCTTGGTTTTTTTCTTTTCCTCCTCTCCCACGCCTGATGGTTAACCCACCGTGCTTCTCCTTCCCGTGGGCCTGGCCCTGGACGTTTTGGTCTTTGCTTTAAGAGCCAACTCAAATGCTGCATTCTCTCTGATTATTCTCTCTGACCGTTTTCTCCTTTCCTCTGCTCTCCAAGTGCATGTAATTTGGACTTTCAGCCTGTCTTGCCTGTTCATTTATTTGTGAGCATTTTTTTTTTTTTTTGGCTGAGCAGCATGCAGGATCTTAGTTCCCTGACCAGGGATCGAACCTGTGCCCCCTGCAGTGGAAGTGTGGAGTCTTAACCACTGGACCGCCAGGGAAGTCCTCAAGTGTCTTTATACCACAGACTGCAGCTCGCCTCTGCGTGCCAGCGTCTGGGACAGAGCTGGCCGACAAATAGAAGGCTTGGTCTCTGTTCTCCAGCAGCTCAGGTGTACTTGCGGGGAGAAGGCTCGTGCAGAGGTAGCAGCGCTGAGCTGCGGGCGTAGGGGTGGGTGCTGTCCGCCTGCTGAGCGCTGGGTCTCTCAGGATGCTGTTGAAGGGCGCTGGCAGGATCTTGAGCTGAGACTTGAAGGTGTAGGCTGGTCAGGATTCATTCTCACAGCTGGAGAGGAGGAAGCAGGTGAAGTGGCAGGTGAGGCTTACAAACTCGGGTGCCTGCAGGGACCCGGCAGGTGACAGGGGTATTAATAACAGCTAATAGTTAGTGAGCACTTCCTGCACGCCAGGCCCCATTCAGGAACTTGATGCGGATTAACTAACTTAATCCTCAGTAACCTGGCCAAGGAGCTGCGGCTTTGATCTCATTTCCCAGCTGAGAAAGTGGAAGCTCAAAGTCTTGGGTGAGATCTCGCAGCTGTGAGTGGTGGAGCTGGGCTCAGTGCTCGTCACTGCTGTGTTAGGTTGCCTCTCGCATGTGTGTGAAGGGCCAGGTGGGGCAGCTGTTACCTGCTTGAGCTGATTGTCACCGTGTGGAGTGACAGGGCATTAGCTACCTCTTGCTGCATTGCAGATCACCCCAAGACTTGGTGACATGAAACAACGGTAAATGTTTAGTATTTCTCAGTTTCCACGGGCCAGGCTTCCGGGAGTGGCTTAGCTGGTGGTTCTGGCTCTGGGTCTCCTGCGGCTGCATCCACCCGTGGGCTGGGGCTTCCCAGGGGCCGGCTCCCGTGGCAGTGAGTCAGTGCTGGTCGTGGACGGGAGGCCTCCGTTTCACGCCGCCTAGGACTGCTTGAGTGTCCTCACAACATGGCCACCGGCTTCCTGCAGAGCAAGTGATCAAGGCGGAAGCTGCGGTGTCCTTAGGACCTTATGACCCAGCCTCACAAGGTGCACTCGGTCATTTCCTTAACAGTCCGGCTCAGCCGGGGGAGGGGACGACACAGGGACGTAAATACCAGGAGGCGACACTCGTTGGCCGGCTTCCGTGGCCAGATGTCCTGTCTTCTCAGGAGAAGCCAGAAGTCCTGCACTTCATTTGGAAACCGAATTTAACTTCATCCCATTCAGTTCCTGAGCATCGCGCAGACTGAACTAAACGTGCCTGTGGTCCGTCCCCCGGGCTTCCAGATCGCAGCCTCTGAGCTGGGGGGGGACGGCGGGAGACACGCGTGGGCAGAAGCCCCAGGAGCCCCTGCTCGGCTGGAGAATCGTGTCGATCCCTTGGCTGAGTCGTGGACGGTGGGAGAGTGTCCGCTCAAAGCCCACCCGCTTCTCCGCCGTCCGCTGGGGTCCTCGCGATGCTGAGATGCCGCTGTGACTGCTCGCTCCCCGGGTCGGCAGGCTGGTTACATCCTCCGCCCTCCCGGATGCGGTGGTGGTGCCCTGTGTGATGATGGGCTGTCCAGGTCTTCAGGGGAGGCCCTGCTCCATCTCTTGTGTCAGCCCAGAGGAGTTTTTGGTGCTGGAGCTCTTGGCAATTTGTGAGGACCAAGGTGACTTAAAAAGCACTTACATAGATTGCCTGAGGCCTCGCAGCTAATAAATGGCCAAGCCAGGATTTGAACCCAGGCCTTCTGGGTCCAGAGTCCATGGTTTTAGGCATGCTGGTTAAGATATAAAATCACCGCCTCGTGACTTTTGTTCATTTGGGGACTAGCGGTGGTGGGTTTGCTTTAACAGAAACTAAGATGCCCTGCACTCCCAAGACCCTCTCTCATCAGGTGCCTTTGTACCCCTCAGACACACATAACTCCTCAGGTGTATCCATCTTATCACTGAACCAAGACTTTCCTCCTAAGATTTGTTGGAGTTATGTGCCTTTTTTTTCTTTCTTTTTTGTTTCAGAAAATTACGATGACTTATATCATTGGTCAGTTGAGTCATATTCGGACTTCTGGGCAGAGTTCTGGAAATTCAGTGGAATTGTCTTCTCACGCACATATGATGAGGTAAGTAGAGATTTTGCTTACTCATTATCTTTTCGTGGTTCTGATCCAAAATGAAGTGTTAATTTTGAGGAAGACTAAATCATATCTTCTTTTAAATCCCCACATCATCAAAAAAAAAAAATAAAAAATAAAAGATAAAAAAAAAAATAAATAAATAAATAAATAAATAAATCCCCACATCAGCGGGAAAAAGTCATTGCCCTAGAGAGTTGGCAGGAAATTGTGTTGGGGTCACGGACCTCATGGGGACTCTGCAGGCTCCGGACCCCCCGATGCGTGTGGACCCAGCCCTTGTCCTGGGAATCTGAGTGATCCGAAGAGTAGGGCATCGCTGTATTTTTATTTTATTGAAATTTTTTAGAATTGCGGTAAAATACACATAACACAAAATTTACCATTTTATCCATTTTAAAGTGTACAGTTCAGTGATATTCCATACATTCACGTTTTAAAAATTTATTTGTTTTATTTATTTATTTTTGGCTGCACTGTGCGGCATGCGGGATCTTAGTTCCCCGACCAGGGATGGAACCTGGGCCCCCCGCCGTGGAAGTGTGGAGTCTTAACCACTGAACCACCAGGGAAGTCCCCATACTGTAATTGTTTTTTCTTTTTTAAGTTTATTTATTTATTTATTTTTGGCTGTGTTGGGTCTTCATTGCTGCGCGCGGGCTTTCTCTAGTTGCGGTGAGTGCGGGCTACTCTTTGTTGTGGTGTGTGGGCTTCTCATTGTGGTGGCTTCTCTTGTTGCAGAGTACGGGCTCTAGGCACGCGGGCTTCAGTAGTTGTGGCACGCGGGCTCAGTAGTTGTGGCTCACGGGCTCTAGAGCTCAGGCTCAGTAGTTGTGGCGTAAGGGCTTAGTTGCTCCACGGCATGTGGGATCTTCCCAGACCAGGGCTCGAACCCGTGTCCCCTACATTGGCAGGCGAATTCTCAACCACTGCGCCACCAGGGAAGCCCCCTGTAATTGTTTTTTAAAGTATCAGTAGTTTTGTTATTTACCTGGATTTTAGAGATTTTTATTTATTCCCTCAATAAATATCCAGGGAATAAGAAGTCTGTTGTGTGTTTGGTTTGATTATGGGGTGAGCCATTCTGAAAGGTTCACCTGGAGAAGAAACCAAGGTTCCAGCCCTGAGGGAGGAGGCACGGATCCAGATTCCTAAAAACTGTGGCGGGGTGTCCGGTGGGCCGTGCACTTTGATCTCCTGGTTTCCACGGTCTGGTCAGCCCTGGAACACGCGGCAGCTGCCGTGTCTGTCTCTCTGTCCTTTTCTCATCAGCATCGCTCATAAAGTAGGTGCTTAATAATTAACAGACTAAATTAGTGGGGCGGTGTTTTCCCTTGGCATTAATTTTCTTTTAACTTTAGTGAGGAATAATTGATACATATAATTTGTTTTTTTTTTTTTTTTGGTCGCGCTGGGTCTTAGTAACAGCAGGCGTGCTCCTTAGTTGCGGCATGCGAACTCTTAGTTGTGGCATGCGTGTGGGATCTAGTTCCCTGACCAGGGATCGAACCCGGGCCCGCTGCGTAGGGAGCGCGGAGTCTTAGCCACTGGACCACCAGGGAATTCCTGATACATATAATTGTATCTATTTCAAGTGTACACGTGAATGATTTGATACACATGTGCCTTGTGGAAGGCGTACCAAGATAACTGACACATCCGTCACCTCACACAGTTACCTTTTTCTTTTTCTTTCTCTTTTTCTTTTTTTTTTTTTTGTGGTGAGAATGCTTAAGATCTACTCTCAGCAACTGTCAGGTACACATTTCTGTTCTGCATTCATTTCTGTTTTCAGTTTCAAGCCTTTGGGCCAGGTCAGCGTTCAGTCTATACAGCGATCTAGTGATGCCTTGGGCCGGCGAGTTAGCTGGCCTCCTGTGACGCAGAATCGCTTCTGTGTATCTGGTGTTGCTCTCACACACGTGCGTGTCTCGGTTTGCTGTCGTCCTCTGTAGGTCGTGGACACGTCCAAAGGGATTGCGGACGTCCCTGAGTGGTTCAAAGGCAGTCGCCTCAACTATGCGGAAAACCTCCTGCAACACGGGGAAAATGACGGAGTGGCCCTTTACGTGGCACGTGAGTCCCGACAGCTACTCAGATTTTCCTCTCGTGGTGTGACGGGGCCACGTGTGCAGAGAGGCTCCGAAGCACTCAGAACCTGCAGCGTATGATTTCCAAACAATAGCTCGGCACCTTTTTTTTTTTTTTTTTATGGTGAAAAACACAAAATACTAACTTTACCATCTTAACCATTTTTAAATGTACAATTCAGTGGTGTTAAGTATATTCACATTGTTGTGCAGTAGATCCCTGGAACCTTTTCACTGAAACAACTTTCCAAAGTGTTTAGTGGAACTTTTCCACTAAACACTGATTTCCCCTCCTCCTCCCCCAGCCCTTGGAAAATTATATTAAAAAAATCACAACCAGGGCTTCCCTGGTGGCGCAGTGGTTGAGAATCTGCCTGCCAATGCAGGGGATGCGGGTTCGAGCCCTGGTCTGGGAAGATCCCACATGCCGCGAAGCAACTAGGCCCGTGAGCCACAACTACTGAGCCTGCGCGTCTGGAGCCTGTGCTCCGCAACAAGAGAGGCCACGATAGTGAGAGGCCCGCGCACCGCGATGAAGAGTGGCCCCCGCTTGCCACAACTAGAGGAAGCCCTCGCACAGAAACGAAGACCCAACACAGCCAAAAATAAATTAATTAAAAAAAAAAAATCACAACCAAATCAAAGGATTCTTCACTTAATAAAAACATTCCCAATAGTAAAAAAAGAATCTTTAAATGGCAAATTCTGGGCGTGCGTCTCAAGGACGCCCTTTCCCAAGCCTTTCTTTTCCGGAACGTCAGGTAAACCTGCATCTGGTTTACGTCCCCTGCACCTGTGTAGCGTCTCCCGGGCGCGTATCTCTAACCTGTGTTTTAACAGGTGTGAGTTTTCATCCGTGTCTGTGACTCAGAACCTCTCTTTTTAGGATGGTCCGAGGATGACCTGTCCTTTTTCTCTTCCCAGGGGAAGGCAGGGAGGAGATCGAGAAGGTGAGTTTTGAAGAGCTGCGGCGACAGGTGGCTTTGTACGCCGCGGCGATGAGGAAGATGGGCGTGAGGAGAGGAGACCGGGTCATCGGTGGGTACTTCTGGCGCCTGTCACAGTGGGGGCAGGGGGGTGGCTTGGAAGGAAGGAGGTGGCGTCGGGTCAGATTGCACGCACACGGCTTCGCGTGTGTACACGTGCGGCACAAACCAGACGAAGAGGGACGATCGTTGCAAGGGCGGCCCAGCCACAGTGAGCCGGGCTGTGAGGGTCCCCGGCTCCCGGCCTCCACGTGGGCATGTCCTCCTGAGCCAGTGCTCACAGACGTCTACTATTATTATTAATAATAATTTTTTAATGCATTAGTTATTATTTTTTTTTAATGAAATGTGGACCTTAAACTAAACACAAACCAGAAAGTTCATCAGGTCCTTGATGACAGAGCCAGGACCCCTTCCAAGGTCGGGAAAAGCTGCTGCAGTTTCTGGGCCTGCCCACCTCCAACTCGATGCTTTCCTGAGGCATTCCTGAGGGCTGGTTTCCATTCTGTGATTTTCGCCATCTGTGCTGACACGATTGTGGACTGATTCCTAATCCCCAAAACCCAGCAGAGGGAGTTTTATCAGTGGAGAGACTCACTAGACTGATGTCCTCTGACCCACAGACGCCAGGGCAGGTGCCGCCAGCCTGCTTGTTTCCCAGATGAAAAACCGAGGCCCAGAAGAGAAAAGTAAACTAACCATTTTTTTTTTTTTAATTTGGAAAGGATTTTATTAAAAAAAACGGGTGTTGATTTAAACACTATAGACAATTTCAGTTCATAAGGTCGTTAACTGAAAGTATGTGGATATACTCAGCCTCTGGAGATAATAAATAGAGAGTTACTTTTTTTTGGCTGAGCCACTTGTGGGATCTTAGTTCCCCGACCAGGGATTGAACCCGGGTCCTCGGCAGTGAGAGCACAGAGTCCTAACCACTCGACTGCCAGGAAATTCCCTGAGAGTTAGTGAGGCGTGAAATCTGACAGCCAGGACACTTCATCACACATCTGTTGAACAACGGATTGTAATTATTTGGTGCCGCGATATGGCAGCGTGCGCCTGGGCCCGCGTTTCCTGGTGCCGGGCTGGTGGCCCTAGGCCACGCTGTTCCTTGGGATCCCCGCCTGGGCCTCCTCGCTCAGCGCGGCTTCTCCCACTTAGTTCTTCCTGGTGAGAATTTGTTTAGCAGCATCCGCTCCCTGGAGCCAGGAGACCTTCCCTCGGTGCCTGGCGCTGCCTTTGGGCCTGTGGGTTTGGATGAGGACTTTCTCCTCCCTGGACCTCGAGTTTCTGCATCTTTAAACAGGGCAGCAGAGAGGCTGAGGGGCTTGTTATGCAGAGTCTCTCGTGGGCGGAGAAGTTAGGTGGGCTTTCTTGCCCCTGCCCATCCACACGCACCCCGGGAGGAGCTGGTGACAATGACGGATGTGTCCAGGGGTGGTTCCCAGTCTGGGTCCGGCTGGGGTTCTGTATGCTTTTTGCTGCAGTGCTGGGGTCAGAGTTTAAATTGCTCTTTCCGGGATCAGGCATCAGATCTTATTCTTAAACCAAAGAAGAGGGCTTCTCTGTCCTCTGGCCACACGACTTCACTCGTGGCACCAACCCCAGTGGCATCGATGGTGTCCATCCCCTGCTTGGAGGCTCGCTGACCCCCGCTGCCTCCAGGGTGGGAACGAGAACCTGGAGCCGGGTCGGCGGCCCCACGCGCTCGCTTCCTTCCTGCCTCCGCGCTCCCCTCCTGGCCCCTGTCCTATGAGTGTCCGGCAGAGCCTTTGTTGGGAAGCCGGCCACTGCCCCACCTGCCCCCAGCTCTGTCCCCAGATGGCCTCACTCAGGGAAGCCCCCTGGTTGCCCCTGAGCCAGGCCCTCCTGTTGGACCCTCTGTCGGCATCTTGTTTTCATTCTTCAAAGGATGCGTCATTGGTAGTCATCTGTTTGGTTTTGTGATTATTTGAGCATCAGTCTCCTTTGTTTGGCTCTAAAACCCACGAGGCCTGGGGGTCTGGCTGCTGGGCTGCCCTCCCCACCTCCGGGGGCCATGGGACCAGGGCTGCAGGCTGGGACGTCAGCAGGAGAAGCCACCGGGCTTGTTGGCGTGACCGTGCCTCTCCCGGGGGACTCACTGCAAGTGGGCACTCGGAGTGTGTTTGCAAAGAGGACAGCCTTACCCTGTGTAAACCACGTGAAGGGGCCAGACCCCGAGTCTCCTTCTCAGATGATGGAGCTGGGCATGGAGCGACCGCTCGCTGTGTTACTTGACTGGAGAGGAATGAATAGTAAAGGATGTGTAAGGGATGGTGCCACATTATCGCCTGTCTCAGCCCTGGATGGAATGTTCTCCTACAGATCCAAGGGTTTACCCTGGTTCATTGAGGTCTCTGCTCAGAAGCCATCCGTGCTGTCCTGTGGAAAAATCCATCACCACTCCCTCTGCACCCCGCTTTATTTTCCTTTGTCGCCTTACTGCCTCCTTGAAGTCACAGGATTATTTGTGTGTGTGTGTGTGTGTGTGTGCACACGTCTGTCTGTCCTCCAGTACCAGAGGATGGGGCTTTGTCTTCTCTTCACTGCTGCATCTCAGTCCGCGGGTACCTGGCGCATAGTAGGTGTATAATGAGTGTTTATTGGATGAATGCATGAGAGTGCTGGGTCAGAGCAGGCATTTTTGTGGTTGAAACCTCAGTATCTTGGGTTCTTCTTGGTCCAGTTTAATTTGTCTAGAAAAGGAATTCAAAAGGTTCTTCTACCATCCAGTAATTTTTCTTCCCTCCAATTTTCATTTTTAAAAATCTCCCTTTGAAGCAAACGTTTCTTGAGAAGGAGAAACGGAGAACAGGATATACTGGGGCTCCCGCTTGGCCGTGCTTACTTGGGGGACGCCTGCTCCGTTGCCCTTGACTTCTCAGAATCAGGCTGGTGCTTGGTGACACCACCTTCTTGAGTGTCACATCTTGGATTCTAATTTGACCTGATCACAGTTACTAGGACAGGGGACTGTGTTTCCCAGAAGAGAGCGCTAGGGAAGAGTGCAGAGGGGGACTGAATGGGGAGATGCTTGGAGGCCTTCAAAGATGCAGTTACAGCTGCTCACGGCGCTGTTCCTCGTCTGTGAAGCGGGCATCTCCTGGCTGCGTGTCAGGCCCCACAGCCAGCAGGTCACCCAGCCTCCCTGGGTGGTGAGTCCCGCCCTGCCTGGGGCGACGGCACCGTGGAGGCACCTCAGTACGCTCACAGCCAAGTCTCTTCTCGGCAGCCGACGTCCGTCAGCGGGCCTGCTGTGTGCCAGGGCTGGGCGGAGCCCGGGGGCCGTGTGAGCAGTGCACGACCCCTGCCCCACGGGACACCCAGCAGGGGAGATGCAGTGAACCCAAAGAAACGAAGTACCCACCGCTGTGGTCAAGTAGGCAGTTCAGCGCCATGGGAGGAGGGGCAGCGGGAGAGCTGTCCCGGGCACCTCGGGGTGCTGGAGCCCAGAGGGCTTCTGTGTCACCCAGGGAGCCGTGCTCAGGGGAGGCCCTGGACCTTCTTCTCCCTGGTGCCTCGTGCACAGATCCTTTCCTCTGGAGCGTTTAGGACGATCTGTTTAATTGATCGTAGTCTTCTCGTCCATGAAGAGTCTCTGCCGCTATTATCATAAAAGCCCAGGGGACTTCCCTGGCGGTCCAGTGGTTAAGACTCCGCGCTTCCACTGCAGGGGGCCCGGGTTCGATCCCTGGTCGGGGAACTAGGATCCCGCAGGCCGCGTGGTGTGGCCAAAAAAAAAAAAAAAAAAGCTCGGCTTCCTACTAGATGGAGGGCTGAGTCCCTGGCAGGGTTGTAGACGTCTTGACGGCTCTGCTCAGTCATCGTTCCCCTGCAGCCTCTCCTTCCCTCCCTCCATCCAAACATCCACCCACCAGCCGGCCAGTAGACCAATATCTGCGGACCTTGATCGGCAGGGCGTACCAAAAGGCATTGGTAAAGCAGGGAGCAAGACAGGCAACGTCCCTGCCCTCACGGGAGAACCAGATATGCAGTTGCCAGTTATAATGATTATACTTAGGTGATTATTATGCTAGATCTGGTGAGGGAGAAATCCGGTGTGCTTTGTGGGCGACTGGCCAGGGGACCTGAGTTCATGGGGTGGCCTTGGAGAAGGCTTCCCTGAGGGGGTTCCATTTGCCTTCAGAGCTGAAGGATGAGTAGGGAAGGCTGGTGTGGGTGGAAGTGTCCAGGCAACGCAGGCAGCTTGTGCAAAGGCCGTGAGGCAGGGGGAGCTTAGAACTGAAGGGAGGCTGTTGTGACTGAGCCCAGAGTGGGAGGCGGAGCGGAGCGAGAAGAGGCCGGCATCGTGCAGGGATCCCTGATCAGAATGCGTTGGAGGGGGTGGTGACGGGAAGTGGTCAGGCTGGCGGCAGCGATTGGGTCATCCGAGCAGGAGATGTCAAGGCGGGTGGGTTGGGCCTAGCCCTGCTCTGTGAGCCGCTCACAGCCAGCCCCTCTCCCCACTCCCGCCGTGACTCTGGGAGGTGCTTGTGGAAGTCCGCGGCATCCTCACCTCACCCTGAACCAGGCTTTCTCCCTGTATCCCCTCCACAGGTTATTTACCCAACAGTGTGCACGCCGTGGAGGCCATGCTGGCGGCCACGAGCATTGGCGCCATCTGGAGCTCCACGTCCCCAGACTTCGGCGTGAACGTGAGTCGGGGTCCCCTCAAGTGCCCTGGGTGTGTGGCCCCCGCGGGGGAACATTCCATGTGATTTCCCCATGACATCTTGGGTCGGGGTATAGGCAGCCGCGGGGCAGGACCGGCAAGGCTGGGAGGAAACGGTGTCACGATGGCCTCCCGTCTCCCCGGCTGGTGACTGGAGATCAGCAGGAGAGAAGGAGCCAGAAGTAGCTGAATCTCTTTTTAAGTCTAAAAGTAAACGATCCTTCCTTCCTTTCCAATGTTCCTCACGCCTAGCCGTGTGTATTGGCTGCGTTAGTGTGTGTTACACGCGACAGGCGGTGTTGTGAGTATCCAGCAGGAGATGCCCGGTCACGGCTCCGGTGACTTCATGACCACGTGAGGTTTTGTGATGTTTATCCTCTGCAGATTTGCTCACGGAAGGTTGGCTTACGGAGAATTTGCTCCATAGTTGCCATTTCTGACCTCTTACTTTGGGGCTGAGCTTTGTGCTCTGAGCGGGAGGGTGGCGGGCCTCTTTATCCCCGTAGACCCCAAGGGCACCAGGGACCAGGGTGCGCCCGCTGCGGAGTGGCCCAGGTGGGGGCAGGAAGCACACACAGAGCCCCACCATAGGGAAGGAAGAAGCGGCAGAGTAGGACTTGCTGGGACCCCCACTTCCTGATTGGGGACCTTTCCTGGTTGCAGAACCTCGGGGATGAGGGACCCTCAGGAGCCACGAGGCCAGGCCCGTTAGAGGACATGCCGGGCGTCCACGTCCCTGACCGTTCTTCCTCTGCTCTGGGCGTGGGCCCTGTGCTGGGCACCGGTCAGTGCAGCCCAGGGGCCAAGGGCTGGCCTGGCTTTGCTGGCCGTGCATCCCTGGGTGAGTTACTTCTCCTCACGTGCAAAGCAGGGGCATCAGGAAGAGAGAGCCTCATGATACGAGCGTAGACTGCGTGGGCCTGTGATTGACGCGGGAGGACTGATACACTTAGGACACAGGTGCGGGGACGGCGCTCTTCCAGCTCCGTGCTCTGCAGTCCACGTGCCTTGTCCACAGGCTGGGCATTTTGGGTGTGAGCTTGATACTCAACCTCTGCCTTGAGGCTTGCTCTTCTGGAAAAGGTTTTCAAGGTATTTCTTTGCTTTTTAAAAATATTTATTTATTTATTTGGCTGCACCGGGTCTTAGTTGTGGCACGCGGGATCTTTTTAGTTGCGGCATGCATGCGGGATCTAGTTCCCTGACCAGGGATCGAACCTGGGCCCCCTGCGTTGGGAACGTGAATTCTTAACTGCTGGACCACCAGGGAGGTCTCTCAAGGTATTTCTCATCTCCCCCCACCCCGTGCGGAGGAGGGACAGACGTGCTTCTGCGACACAGAGGCCTGGAGCAGTGAGGCGATTGGCTGAGGCCGGCCCTGGCCCCGTGGGATGAGGACTGGGTCCTGCTGAGTTCGGGGAGGGGGTGGTCACCGCAGATCTCACTGCTGGTGGCCGTGGTTGTGCCTCCTGGGGCTTTGCTGGGCCTCTCCCAGATTGCCTCCACCCCGGACCACCCAGGGAAGCCAGGACTGACCTGAGCCCGGAGCTCCAGGGGGCCTCTTGGTCCCCAAGGCCCTCTGTGCGGCCGTGTGAGCTGCTTGGGACCAGGCCGTCCTCGTGGGGGGTCCTGGAGGGTTGGGACCCTGTTGTCCTTGGATCCCTCAGCAGGCCTTGAGCTGTGCTGCCGGGAAGCGGTGAAGGAGCCTCGGGGCTGGAGAAGGCACGTGGCGAGGAGGTTACCAGCAGGCAGGCTCTTGCCTGGGTTTGAATCCGCCTCTGCCGCTTCCTGTCTCTGTGTCCTCGGGGACACACCGTAGGAGGGCTTGTGAGGACAGCACCATTGGCACCCATCTAGGGTTGGGACAGCGCTCGACCTACCCCCAAGCTCAGTGAATGTCAGCTGTTCCTAATGAGTAGCGAGTGGGCGTTCTCGAGTGAATTGGAACTTGTAAGCAGGTGTGATGTTGGAGAAGCATTGTGGAGCGTGGGGGCGTGGGCGTGGCCTTCTAGGGCCCGGACAAGCCCCTGCCCGAGGGCTTCACAGAGAGCAGAGCTCCTGGGCTGGCCTCGGGTGGTGGGTCTGAGCCACCTGGTGCAGGGCGGGAGGCTCAGGGGACGGGCTGGGGCCCAGCCACCTCCTGCTTGCCTGTAGCAGCAGCTGGCCTTGACCCTGCGCCCATCCTCGTGGGTCTGTCTTGTGCAAAATGTCACCACCGCAGGCCACTCTGGCTGACTCTGGTCCCAGGTCCTGCTGTGTAGAGGATGCAGCCAGCGGGTGGCTCTGGAGCGGCATCCCCGGCGTTCCTCCCCTGGTTTGAGGCTGGTTCGTGTTTTCCGGGGTGGCGGCTCTCGCTGGAAGCGCATGCGCACTAGACGGCAGCGTGGCTCCGCCCCGGCCGCGACCTTCAGCACAGGTGCTTGCGGGAGATCTTTGTGGGCGTGATGGCCTGAGCCTCAGGAGAGCCCTCTATTCAGTCAGAAAGTGACAGGGCCAAACGCCGTTCTGCTAAGATGCTTCGCTCTGCCCTGAGTTCCGGGAGGCGGTCCTCATTTTGCTGGGACCCTAGTGTAGAGCCAGAGGCAGGTAGCCATGTGCACGGTCCTTTGGAGTGATTGTTGAGCAGTGAATGACAGTTAATGTATCAGCCTGGTGCAGGGCCCCCGGCTGCTGGCACCACCTGCCAGCTCCCAAGGGTGAGCCCTCCTGGCCAGGAAGCCCTGGTCCGGGTCACGAGACGCAGCGCTTGCTCACGTGGGCACCGGTACCTGTGTGCTAAGGACCTGGGACAAAGCAATGACTCCAGAGCCTCAGATTTCTTCTCTGTTCTTTTCCAGTAGCTAAAATCTGCAGGGAAGCATCTAGAGTTAATGACGAGGTGCGGCCTGGGGCGGGACAGAGGGGTCCCGGGGGCCCAGGACTGTCCTCTTCAATGGTTTGCAAATCTCTGCTTTAAAAGGAGGCTCCTGGGACTTCCCTGGTGGTCCAGTGGTTGGGACTCTGAGCTTCCACTGCAGGGGGCAGGGATTCGACGCCAGGTCGGGGAACTGAGACCCTGCATGCCACACAGCCAAAAAGGAAAAAAAAAAAGGAGGCTCGTGTTCTTAATTTCCGACATCACCATTTTACACTTTAGATGGTCTCCCGGTTTCAGTAAAGGGTACGTTGCTGAAATTTGCAGTGAAACACGAATGTTTTTCCTACTTTGAATTATTTGCTGCAAATCACTGAAGAATTTTCTCTATAATAAAGGGAAAATTGCCACTCTTGCAAATCCTGATTTTAATTATTTGTTTCTTTTACAATGGGGTCACATCATTACTGACTGTGAAGTAAGTTCTAGCCCCGTGGCGCACGCGTGTGGGATGGTTACCAGGCTGTTTACAGGTATGGGGGCGGGGTCTCCATACACGTGGATTCACCTGCCCACAAATGCGGTGGTGACCTCCCCTCGCCTTGCCAGGCTGGTGATGAAAGGACCCCGTCTGTTGGCAGGCCGTATGCCTGTCTGTGCAGGCTGCCCCAGGGAGGGATGGGGACACCGCCTTTGCTCGAGGATGCTGGGGACCATTCCTCACTTCTCTTGAAGCCCCTTGGCTCTGCGTCTGCCCTGCCCCTGCCCCTCTCCTCACCGCGTGCCCCTTCCTCCACCTCTCCCATGTCTCCCACCCTATCTGCTTGGATTTCCCGCCCGCGTTGGGCTCGTGGGCATCTCCAGGTGCGGCGCTGCTTGTTCTTTGGGTCCCCAACCTGCCAGCCTCACCAAGACCTCCAGGTCCTGTGTGCTTTGACGTTTGGTTTTTTCTGTGTTTCACTGTTTACCTTTGAGTGGGGGGCTTTTTCACAGACATCGGGGGAGTCCGACCTCTGATATCCACACATCTCAGAGGGCAGCCTGGAGCCCTCCCCCTCACAGAGCCCTTTCAGGTCGCTGCACGCGCGTGTGTGTGTGTGTACACGTGCACACGTGTGCGTTTGTGCACATAAATAGGACAGCTGTTCTTCTCGCACTGGGTGGCCGTCCACTTGATCCCGCATCGGATGGGCTCTTGGTTTCAGGGCCTGACTGGTTGCTCAGCGTCGTATTTGGGGCAGCTGCACAATCACAGGTGTGTTCCTTTCATCGTGACGTGAAAGCAGTTCTCGACTGAGCAGCCCTCTCCTGGACCAGAGCAGGCCAGCAGCTGGTTTCTGACGCTCAGAGATCCTGACCGGCTCTTGACCCGCCAGGAACACTGCCACCGTGTCGTGAGGTCTCCAGAGTCTTTCCATGGTGCCAAGTTCTGACCTCTGGTTGTGAAACACTTGTCGTCTTTGCTGTCTGTTCTCTCTCCCTGTGAGGAAGGGCCACCTCTGTGATGTCTGAGCCCCAGGTCACTGCTGTCTGGTCCTCCCACCTGTGTGGGCTAGCCCACCAGGAGGGACGCTGGGCGTCATGGAGAAATCTCTGCCGCCTTCCAGGGCTCTCCAGTCTGGCCTCATCCAGCTCCTCCCTGGCTCCAGGCTTTCTAGAAATTCTTTCACTTCCCTGGGCCAGCTCCCCCTGCCCGGGGCTCTTCTCTTGGTGCCCTCTGATCAGCACGGCCTCCCCCTCCCTCCTGGCCTCCCCCTCCCTCCTGGCTGCCGAGGCCGCTCCCCTAGATGCCCCTGGGCAGAGGTGCTCTCCGGGGCCTTCCTGGGATGCGCTGGCCATGGTTCTCGCGTCCTCCTCACGATTCGGTGTTCGGGGACCCCAGTCCTGGCTCTCTTCTGCCGCCCTTTGGTTCCCTGTCCCCAGGGCTGGTCTTTCCTGTGCGGAGTCAGCGCTGTGGTTAAGAGCGTCAGCCCCCGTGGCACAGCGAGCAGGCTGTAACTCCAGCTCTGCCACCGGCAGGTTGTGAAGCTTTGGGCAAATGACTTACCCTGGTCCTGTCTCACCAAGGATGTGGGGGCGATCGCAGCCCCGCCCGCTCCTGGGGGCCTGACCTCAGATGTGTGAGTGCCCGTCACCAGCTGGAGAGGCGCATGTGAGCGCTCAGTGCAGGTAGGGGTTTTTATTGGCAAAAATGTTCCTCCCAGCTAAAGCGCGGACTCTCTGTCCCTCTTAGAATCCTGGGGTCCAGGCATACTGTTTATTTTGCTGTGTGGAGTTTGTACATGGCCACCTTGCCGAACCCGGTTCTAATGGTTCTTCTGGCGGGTCTCACCGGCTTTCTTCGTAGCCCTTCCTATCGTCCGCTGCTTGGTTCCCTCCTGCCAGCTCCAGGCTCCTTGCTAGACGGGGGCGCCAGGAGAGCGTGGAAGTCCGCGCACGGAAGCTAGTGTCTGTTCTTTACCAGGACTCTTTTTTTTTTTTTTGTGGCCACACTGCGGCATACGGGATCTTAATTCCTGATCAGGGATCGAATCTGTGCCCCCTGCAGTGGAAGCACACAGAGTCCTTAATCACTGGACCTCCAGGGAATTCCCACCAGGACTCTTATCTTTACCATCAAGAGTGATGTGTTTGCCATAGATTTCTGCAAGACACCATTTGTCAGTGAGGAAGTTTCCAGCTTATTAAAGCTTTTTGGGAGGAAAGCATGTTGCATTTTCTTGAAAGCTTTTAAGATAATCAAAAATTTTTCCCTTTAATCTCTTAGTGTAGTAAATTACTATGGTCTAATCTCTTTTTCGGTTTGTGTGTTCTCTGTCTCTTTCTGTCCTCTGTAATGGTTTATAGAAAAGGAATGTCCTAGTGTGTGAGGATTTGGTGGCACTTGCCTGCAATTCTGTACCTCCCTGGTGTCTGTGTTAAGAGGTGACCTTTGGGGACTTCCCTGGTGGCGCAGTGGTTAGGAATCTGCCTGCCAGTGCAGGGAACATGGGTTCGAGCCCTGGTTCGGGAAGATCCCACATGCCGTGGAGCACCTAAGCCCGTGCACCACAACTACTGAGCCTGCGCTCTAGAGCCCGTGAGCCACAGCTACTGAGCCCACGTGCCACAACTACTGAAGCCCGAGCACCTAGAGCCCGTGCTCTGCAACAAGAGAAGCCACCACAATGAGAAGCCCGCCCGCCGCAACTAGAGAGCAATGCGCGCAGCAATGAAGACCCAGCGCAGCCAATAAAAAAAGAAAAAAAAGGGGAGATAGACTTTTGACTGCTTTTTCTCCTGTGGTTATTGCCTCTTCAGGTGTTCTGCTGCTTCTTGAATCATTTTTGATAAATTTATATCTTCTTGGGGAATCATCCACTTCATCTGGCTTTTATGAATTTATTAACAAAATTGAACATAGTGCTTTGTCATTTATTATTCCCTCTTTCTGTAGTAAAGTGTGGTTTCCGATTTTGTATGGTTGTATGCCTCAGTTTATCCATCTGGAATATGGGAATAATAATTCTATGTCAGAGCATTAAGTGAGTGAATATTAGTAAAGTGCCTAGGACAGTGCTTGATATGTAATAAGTACTATGTAAGTGTTAGCTAGAAATATCTGTCTTCTTGGTAAGATTTGTCAAGAGGCTTATTTTATTGATCTTTTTGGAAAAAAGATTTTGGTTTTATTGATCAAGTCCATCATTAATTTTTCCTTATGGCTTTAATTCCTTCCTTTCCCCCCTCCCTCCCTCCTTCCCTCCCTCCTTCCCTTCTTGCCTTCCTTCTTTTCGTTTTCCTGGCTACCTAAACCATGGGTATAGTTCACTGAAAACAATTAGAAACTGGAAACAAAAACATTTATAATTGCTTTGCTACTCCCCTCCCCCCCCCCCCCCCACATAGATTATAGGTTCCAAGGAGAAAGAACTCTGTTTGGTTGCCTGGTACAGTAGATGGAATAAACAAATGCTTCCTCCCCCTCTCCGCCCGCAGCTCTTCTCTGTTAATTCAGCTTCTGGTCTTGAAAGTCCGACGGCATTGAAAATAGAATCAGTCCTTGAATCTTTAGCCCCGAGAGTCTCAAATTTTATTGTGCGTTAGAATCGCCAGAAGTGCTTGTGAAAACACAGATTGCTGGGCCACCTCCAGACCTTCCAGTTCAGTAGGTCTGGGGCCCCGAGTGATGCTGTTGTCGCCAGGACCCCTCCGAGGGGCCCTGGCCTCCCCTTGTCTTAGGCGTGTGCTTTGCTGACTCCTGGGAGCTCTGAGAAGCGGTGCCTGGCCCACTCCGGGCCAGTTAATTAGCTACCTAATGAGTTTAATTAGTCGTCACGCCACAGATGGCTGTAATCTGCAGCCAGGGTGGAGACCCTGCCCATCCGGTCCTCACACGGAGGCTCCGGCATCACTGCTGGTGCCCTTGGAGCAGCCCAGGCACTGACCTTGAGCCGCTGCATTGGACCGAGGGATTAGGAGTGCCATCTGGGCGATGCCTTCCAGGTGCTGTTCTCGTGGATGGAAATGGCTCCACCACGGTGTGCACTTGGCAGGCTGGGAGGGGAGTGGGAGGGGAGCCCATCCGAGAGGGCCTGTACCTGTCGCCCTCGGTGTCACACGCAGGTCGTATCAGTGCATCATGAGGTGGCGTGCGGCAGTTCACAGCAGTTCCAGAAACAAGTTCCGCATGTGCACGGGGGCTGCGCCTTCTCTCAGGGAGAGGGGTGTGCTTGGCGGGACGGTGATTCCATGTGTGGAGACAGACAGCTGGGCGTGGAGAGCCTGCTTTTTCTCATGGGGCTTGTTTACGAGTGTACACATTTGTGAGTTCATGCATTTGCTTGGCAAGACGTATCATTCGGGGGATTCAGGTACCTCTTGGATTGAAGATGAAAGGAGGGCCTAAATATGGCACCACTTTGCATACAGAGCTGCCTTCTGGGAAGGTGAGTCTCCACTTACATATGCCAGAGGCGCTGTGTTGGGAGGCTCTTGCTGTAAAAAGGGGGATCTCTGTGGTCGTGCAAATACTCACCCTGTGTTTTCCCATTTGCTAGGCTCAGTGTATGTCTGTAAGTCCGTCCGGTGTTTCTTTGTACCGATGCTTTCTTTGAAGTGATGGTCCTGGCTCGGGTGCATGTCCCGTTTGCTTGGCTGTCTTTCTTGGCCCCTGGGTGACGGGGACGCAGGGACGTGGCTAGAGCGCTGGACACGCTGCTTTTTCTTTCCCTGGAGATGCAGCCGTCCCGTTGGCTGCTGGAGGATTTTGCCTTTTGGATGAACAATGACGACTCTTTCCTTCCACTCTAGGGCGTTCTGGACCGGTTTTCTCAGATTCAGCCAAAGCTCATCTTCTCCGTGGAGGCCGTCGTCTACAATGGCAAAGAGCACGACCACATAGACAAGCTGCAGCAGGTCGTTAAAGGTGCGTGGGGGGCGGGGGGCAGGGGGCGGGGGGCAGGGGTGAGAGCCCCCCGGGGGTCCCAGGAGCCCTGCAACAACGGAGCAGTCTCAGTCCTAGGTTGTGTTACGTTTCAGCAAAAAAGAAAAAGATTAGCGACTAGGGATGTTGTGTCCTGTAAGCTTGTGTTTTCTCCTCCCCGCTGCTTTCAGGACTCGCAGACCTGAAAAAAGTGGTGGTGATTCCTTACGTTTCCTCCAGAGAGAAGATAGACATTTCCAAGATTCCAAATAGGTAAGCCAGCCACATGCTGGTCACTGGTTGCATGTGAAACCCACTCAGAGTCCCACCGGGCTGCAGGTTCTCTGGATCTTTGCACCTGGAGTTGGAGTGTTTTAGAGGTGCAAGATGTCTTAGTTAAAAATCGTCCTTCTGTAGGTGGGGACCCGAGGACCCCAGGGGGAATCCCTTGGGGCCACGTGGTAACTTAGTGGCAGAACAGAGACTGTCCCAGGCATCCTAACTCTTCCTGTCTCGTGTCCCTTGGAAGTGGTGGGCTTGGATGGGGCCAGGCTGGCTCCCTGGATTGGCCACAGCAGTGCTGGACGGTGACTAATGTGTATCCACAGGTGCATGTGTGTGTGGATGTGCATATGTGCACACACATATGTACACCTCTGTGTACGTGGTTCATATGTATGTATCTTTGTATGCATGTATATATACACACATGCATCCACACAAAGGTGTACACATACATAATATGGTTTTTTTTTTTTTCATTTTAAAACCTATTTTTTGTTGCCGTTGCTGTTGGCATCTTCCTCTGCTTTTCTGACATTTATAAGCCAATAGACCACAGGCCTTGACATGGAATAGAATGGTGAGCACCTTAATTCTGCACAGAAGTTAAGAAAATGGATTATGATTTGGTCCAAGTTGAGATTCTTCCCAAAGTTCTTGTTATACACCTTTTCATCTCTCTTTAAGCCATCATAGAGGAGAGAGTTCTGAGATCAGGTGTGTTTACCTGTGCAGGTAAACCTGTCCATTTAGCCTCGCGTCTGGGCTGCAGGCAGGAGTCTCTGAGTGGCCTCAGGCCCCATGAGAAGCGGCGGCAGAGCCGCGGGTGGGGATCCTGTGTGTGCCGTGGTGGGGGAGGCCTTGCTATTCAGGCAGCTGGGGTGGACGCGTGGCTCAGTGGTTCTCTGCAGGCGCCCTCTGGGGGGCACTGAGAGGGCTAAAGCTCACGTGCTGTCCCCCAAGTTTCCAGTCGAGCTGGGGGGACAAGACACACCTGCAGGAAGGGGGAGCTGTGATCACTCGGCCCAGTAGACACAGCCATGCTCACTGAGTTGGGGGACAGGAAGTGCCCAGGAGGTGAGAGAAGGGCGTGGTTGCTTCTCTGTGGGGCCTGGGGGAGGTGACACCTGAGGGACCTTGAGAGGTGAGCAGGGTCTGGGGACAGCGGCAGTACCAGGGTTCCAGAGGCTGAAGGGAGCTGCAGCAAAGTGACTGTTCCCTTAAGGCCATGGTCTCGAGCCACACTGCTCGGGTCAGATCTCAGCTGTGTGGCCCTGGGCCAGTGATCAGTCTCTCTGTCCCTTGTTTTCCGCATCTGGAAAACGGGGATAACAGTACCTTCCTCGCAGGCTTAGCAGTGTGCATGAAGTTAGCTCTCAGTAACGTCGTCTGTCATCGTGGGCAGGTGACAGCTGCAGGCCAGAGGGGGCTGTGTCCTCTGGAGCATCCGGGTCAGGATGTGCAGGTCCTTACAGGCAGGCCGGGGGGCTTGGACTGTCCCCTAGACTGTGGGAACCCTGCCAACCTTGATAAATTACACCCCCGCCGTGAATATAGCTCCCCTGGTTTTATTGATGGGGCCGTATGCACAAAGGCCAGGAGGAAAACAGGGCGGTTTGCTGGCCCCGTGGTGGCCCAGCTTTTATTTTTCTGAATGTGTTTATTGGTGATTGATAGAAAGTGAGAGCATCCAGAAGTAACATTAATCACTTCGTTTAACTTCGGGCAGTGCGGAGAGCTCCACAGCCCCCGTCCCCCCAGGAAGCAGGCCCCCAGCGCTCTCCAGCCTTTGATTGCTGGGTGCCGCAGATAAACCGAAAGCGTGTCTGCGCCTCTGTGGGGGGCCTGCCCTTTGGGCTTTTCCTTTTTAGAAGAAGCAACAAAAGTAATCGCTATTTACTGTGATTTATAGACCGATGGAAAGAAAACGTTTTTCTCTGTGTGGAGCATCCGATTCGATTGGGCCCTTTGTGTAAATGGGATTTGGATGGGAGGTGGAGGTGGAATGGGGCTTTCATTGGCTGGAAGGTTCCACAGTGAATAATCTTCCTGACACTCTGGAGAGGAAGGGTCTGCTTGTTTACCGCTCAGAATTATTTGGGGTGCCCGTTTCAAATGGCCGCACCTCCCCCAAGAGACATCCTCATCTTTTTTTCTTTGTTTAAAGATTTATTTTTATGTATTTATTTATTTTTGCTGCGCCGGGTCTTAGATGCAGCGTGTGGGATCTTCGTTGAGGCATTTGGGATCTTTCAGTTGCGGCATGCATGCGGGATCTAGTTCCCCGACCAGGGATCGAACGCAGGCCCCCTGCGTTGGGAGTGCGGGGTCTTACCCACTGGACCACCAGGGAGGTCCCACATCCTCATCTTTAAGGGAGCCTTTCCATGTGAGACAGCACACTTCTTCACTTTCGTGTGCATTCATTTGTATTTCAGAGTAATTCTCCTTGGCAGTTTGCTGCAGGCCGAGTTTAACTGACTTCTCCCCCTTCCTTGAAAGAAAGTTCCATTTGACAAAACGGTAGTTTCGATTTTTTCCCTTTCTTCTCCCTTCTAAACCAGTGGAGGAACAGGGCCGGGGTTTTGGAATCGATGTTTCCGCCGATCTCAGAATAGAGAAACCACGTCTCTCCCAGGGTGGCTTCGTGGCTTCCGCTACCCTGTTTCTGCTCAGAAAACAGCCCCTTTAGTGGTTCTTGGTGACATGCAGTGGTGCTTTATGGCAGCTTTGGGGGCAGGGTAGGGGCAGGCTGTTTAGGCTGGAGCCGATAGCTGGGCTTAATTTTATTTGTTCCTGGACAGATATTTGCATCTGGCCATTGTAAACCTCAGGATACAGGAAAATAGTGAGAACAATTACCCCGCAGGTTTTCTGTCACAGAAAGTCTCGAGTTGGGACCTTGCACCACTTTCTGGCTGTGCCCTTCAGGTGTCAGAAGAGCTTACAAGCCGGCACCTCCTCCCCTCCCTTCTCCTGGGGGGAAGGGGAAGAATTCAGACTCCCTGGACTCCAGCTTGCCTTTGGGGAACTTGGGGAAACCAGGCGTCTGCTAATCAGACAGTTCGTAGCAAACAGGAGGTGCGCCTGGGCTCCGAGGACTTGAGCGTCACTTCAGACCCCCTCCGCGGAGTCTGCATACAAACAGCCAATGTGTTAATTGCAAGGGGTCCTTCTCCAAGCGCTTAGATTCTCTGGAGAGACAGCCCTTGGCCCCATCAGCGGTGCTAATAAAGCAACCGGAAATTTTCGGGACTTCCCTGGTGGTCCAGTGGGTAAGACTCCGAGCTCCCAACGCAGGGGGCCCGGGTTTGATTCCTGGTCGGGGAACTAGATCCCGCATGCCTGCCACAACTAAGACCCAGAGCACCCAAAATAAATAAATAAATGTTAAAAAAAAAAAAGAAAAAGCAACCGGAAATTTTCACTCAGTTACTTTGTATTCAATTAGCATGAATCCATGAGCCCCGACTTCTCCCTTCTCTCTTGGGAAGCTTCCAGACAAGGCAGGTCCCTGGAATCTAGGTCGTCACCCAGGTAGACGTAGAGGGGGGCGAACGGGAGGACTCGACAGATTTCCGCACCCCCGCCCCACCAGGCGTTCTAGAACCTTCACCGTTTGTCTCCTGCGCCTTTTTGCCCACAGCGTGTTCCTGGAGGACTTCCTGGCCACCGGGCAAGGTGCGCAAGCCCCCCAGCTGGAGTTCGAGCAGCTGCCCTTCAGCCATCCGCTCTTCATCATGTTTTCGTCGGGCACGACCGGAGCGCCCAAGTGCATGGTGCACTCGGCCGGGGTAGGTCTGCACCCCGTCGCTGCCTGGGGGCTTCCTGCTGACTAGGGCGGCACCCCGTCCCCGCTCTCCAGGTGGGGTGCTGCGCCGCGATCCGGCCTCGAGCCGGGTGGTGGGGGGGCTGCTGGCCCAGCTGCCGTGGCCCCGTCGCCACGGGGTGCCGGGACTCCACAGCGCCGCCAGGGCAAGGCCAGCGCCGGGCGAGCCGGTGACAGTCGTGCCGCACGCCATGACCCCTCAGGGTATTGTGAGTTCAACAGAGGGGCCCTGCCGCATTTTATTTTATTTTATTTATTTATTTTTTAATTAATTTTTCTTGGAGTAGAGTTGCTTTACAATGTTGTGTTAGTTTCTGCTGTACAGCAAAGTGAATCAGCTATATGTACACATATATCCCCTCTCTTTTGGATTTCCTTCCCATTTAGGTCACCACAGAGCACTGAGTAGAGTTCCCTGTGCTATACAGCAGGTTCTCATCAGTTATCTATTTTATACATAGTATCAATAGTGTGTGTGTGTCAGTCCCAATCTCCCAATTCCTCCCACCCCCCGCCCCCCCTCCCCCTTGGTGTCCATACATTTGTTCTCTATGTCTGTGTCTCTATTTCTGCTTTGCGATCAAGATCATCTATACTATTTTTCTAGATTCCACATATATGCGTTAATATACGATATTTGTTTTTCTCTTTGTGCCTTACTTCACTCTGTATGACAGTCTCTAGGTCCATCCACGTCTCTACTAATGACCCAGTTCATTTCTTTTTATGGCCTAGTGATATTCTGTTGTATATATGTACCACATCTTCTTTATCCATTCGTCTATCGATGGGCAGTTAGGTTGCTTCCATGACCTGGCTATTGTAAATAGTGCTGCAGTGAACATTGGGGTGCATGTGTCTTTTTGAATTATGGTTTTCTCAGGGTATATGCCCAGGAGTGGGATGGCTGGGTCATATGGTAGTTCTATTTTTAGTTTTTTAAGGAACGTCCATACTGTTCTCCATAGTGGCTGTATCAATTTACATTCCCACCAACAGTGCAGGAGGGTTCCCTTTTCTCCACGCCCTCTCCAGCATTTATTGTTTGTAGATTTTGTGGTGATCGCCATTATGACCATGTGAGGTGATACCTCGTTGTAGTTTTGATTTGCATTTCTCTAATTAGTGATGGTGAACATCTTTTCATGTGTTTTTTGGCCATCTGCCGGCATTTTAAACAGAAGGAAACAGGTTAGGTGAGAATAGAAAATATCAGCGCATCAAGGGTCATAGGAGGTGTTGGTGTGGTTTCTCAAAACTGTCATGTAAGCGCGGGTATGGACGGTGCACATGCCGGGCGGCGTCGCGAAACTTCTGTCTGACCGTGGGCTGGGGTCAAAAAGTTTGAAAGCCGCTGGGTTATGTTATAAAGTGCGGTTAACCGAGGGAGGACTTACCGTGCTGTGTCAGTCAGCTCGGGCTGCCGTAGCAAAATAGCACGGGCTGGGGGGTCTTAAGCAACGAAGATTGACTTCTTTGTGGCTCTGGAGGCTGGGTGTCCCAGACTGGGGTGTGGGCAGGGTTGGTTCCCTCGGAGCCTCTGTCATCGGCTCGCAGGGGCCGCCTTCTTGCTGTGTCCTCACGTGCTCTTTCCTCTCTGCACGCGCATTCCCGGCGTCTCTTTGGGGTCTAATCTTCCTCTCTTCGTAAGGACACCCATCGCGGTGGACGAGCGCCCACCCTAAGGCCTCGTTTCAGCCTCCTCCCCTCGAGGAGGCCCGAGGCTTATCTGAGTGGAGAAACCTCACATTGTCAAACAGCCTTCTAGCTATCGCTTGGCCAGGGGGCGGTATTTGAACATGAAATACAAAATTTCTCTTATTCCAGCTCATTTAGCTTTTACAGCTGTTCTCTGCTAGAGCATCTAGAAGCTGTTTGAACCCCTGCCGTAGAATCACTCTAACGCCTTATACAGCTCTTTACCCCGTGTTTTCATCAGAACGTGGAAAGGAGTTGACACAACTTTGTCATTACCTGGCTTTGGATCCAAGGGAGATCCGATGGCAGGTTGGGAATTATAACCGCCAGGTACACACGAGCCTGTTCACAAGCAGTGGGTGACTTCTCCGGAACCACGGAGTGGGAGGGAGGGGACACCGGGGGCCAGAGGCTTGATCTCTGGGAGCAACGCTGGCTGAGCCGAGCGGCCTCTCTAGGAGCGAGTTCTTGTTGCGCACCATCCGGTTTTATCCACTGAGTCGGGCGTGTTCAGGGCCTGAGGTGTGCCTGCTGGCCTCGTGCTTTGCCTGCAGGGGGAGCCCTGGTGTGCCTGGTCGGAGGCTCGATATCCGGCCGCATAGTGTTTTTAGAAACCTTGCAGGCCCGAGGGCGTTGGGGATGTGTGTGTGGGAAAACAGCACATTTTAGGAAAAACTGAAATGCCCAACTGTACTTTTATTTTTAGTGCTCTTTGCCTAGTGAATGTCCCCTTTTTAGGAGTGGAACATAAAAATGTATTAGATAAAATGTAGTTTGCTCATAAAATCATCGTGCTCAGTATATTTAGAATATGGAAAAGTCAGGAAAAATTATATTAATTCTGGCTTCGCTGGGCTCTTGCATCTTCAGAGAAGTAACTGAGCATCTTGCCTGTTTTCAAGAGTTATCTTGAGAGGAAACGTGAAAACAGCACGGTGGGACTGCCGACAGCGCCCCTGGGGCCGGCAGCAGGGGCAGGGTTGGGTTGGGAGGTTGTGATCCTCGTTTGCTGGTTTGTGTTTTCTAGGCCCACAAAAGAGCCCAGAAAACAGCTTCCCTCTTCCTTCTTTTAAATTACTCTTCTTGCTTGAGATCCAGAAGCCACGTTGCTTCTACTTCCTGACGCTCAGGGAAAGCATTCAGACTTGCCATAAATATTTAGAAATTAAGGGACGCGCTATTGACGTGACTCGTTAAGGTTCATATGGAGAGAAGCAAAGGAGAGTTTTGTGCCATCGAGAGAGTGAGGGTACTGAGCCAGTGCGTGCGTGGCGGGTTATGAATAGGCCGAGCTGACAGAGGCAGACCGTACAGGCGAAGGTGCAGTAAAGGCCAATCTAAGTGAAAAGGGAAATGGGAGGGGGATTTGCCGCGGTTCCTGTAATCCAGGAGCTCCCCGTCCTTTCTGTGGATTTGCCACGTGAACACTTGGCGTGCATCGAAAGGGTGTCTGACATGTTTGTTGTCCCCACGTGGTCGCCCGCCGACTCTGAGCGAGAGCGGTGTGCGTTGAGGGACTTTCCGCGGAAGCCCGTGACTGTCCTGGGTGGGCGCGGGCGTGCTGTCTCTGACCCCACAGTGCACGCACGGTGAAGCCACCGGGCTC
The DNA here is from genome assembly GCF_965194805.1 of Balaenoptera borealis. Taxonomy (NCBI): domain Eukaryota; kingdom Metazoa; phylum Chordata; class Mammalia; order Artiodactyla; family Balaenopteridae; genus Balaenoptera; species Balaenoptera borealis. Next base: position 86,531,553 of record NC_138875.1, read on the forward strand.
TTGGCTCCCGTGTGCAGACCCAGGGGGGCCTCGGGGAACCCTCAGAACGGGCTCTCCCTCCCAGCGGCCTTTCTACCGCTGTCTCTCCCACCCCCGTGTGGTCCTTCCCCAGGGCAGGCGTCCCCGCTGCGGGCCTGGTGATGGGGTGCCATCCAGGAAAGACTCGGATATAGGAGCGCTGGCTCTTGAGTTAGAGAATTTGTTGGGTTGGATTGTTTCTGTTGAGCTTTGAAAGGGATCATCTCCTCCTACTGGCTTGTTTTTTATTTTTTCTCTTGGGTACAATGAGGGTCATCAAGGCTGGTTTTAATACGTGGGTCCCGGTAGTTCCTAAACAACCAGGGCCACCGTTGCCGTCAGCTGGCGGTTCCCGTCTGTGGCCACACTGAGCGCAGCGGTCTGGCCTTTTCAGGGGCTTCAGAGGGGCCACGTCCCTGATGTAGCCTTAGGATCTTGTGTGAGATGCATTGAAAGGATGGGAAAGCCGAGAGATGACACAGCTGGTTCAGGGTCCCCTTGCTGTGCTCTCTACATTGTGCTTGGGGCCGGGAAGCTTCCAGTCCTCCCTGTGAGCCACAGACGACACAGAGTCATTTGGAACTCTGGGCTCTGGGCAGCGGAATACTCTACAGCTGTACGAAAAACCGTGAGGGACGCTCCCTGTATTGATAAATGGAAAAAGCAAACTGCAGGACAGTGCGTCCAAATAAAAAACCAGCATAAATACACATACATGCAGATCGGCAAGAAGCATACCTGGAAATATACACCGGAAACGTATACGGTTACTGGTTGCAGAAGGGGGCGGGGGGCTTGTCATGGTGTATGCTTTCGAGTTTCGGTCCAGGCGAATAAACTGCCCAGTAAACATTAAAATAAAAAGTAATAGATCACATGTCGGGGTTGGGAGAGAGGGGTCTGACTGGGCGTTTGAGCTGAAAGCAGGGTCTCGAGCCACCGCTCGGCCAAGGAGTCCCTGAGCTCGGATCTGAGGCTCTCGGAGCTGCAGACCCAGCAGCGGCTGTGCACCCCGGGGACATTCTTGCTCAGGCATCCACCTTCCCCGCCCACCACGAGGCAGCAAGGCTGGCCTGTAGTGCCCTGGTCCGGAGGTGCAGGTGTCCCTGCACCCAGCCTTTTGCCCTCATCTTTGTGACTCTCCGCTCCGTGATCGTCACTCCTCTCTGCCTGAGGTTGGTGGGTCTCCTGTGCCCCTGATCACCTGGCGCCCAGAGCCTGCAGGCCGGCAGGACCGGATGAGGCTTTCCTCTAGTGTCCCCGGCGAGTCTCGGGTCAGGTGGCAGAGGGACGGGAGCACTGCTCGTCACGGCGAGGACGCTCAGAGCCCTGCCTCTTCCCTGGCCTCTCCTGCCCCAGCGCCGAGCGTCCGGGCTGCGCGCGCGCCTCTGCGCCCTCGGAGGAAGCAGCCCGGTTCACACGGCATTCCCCCGCTTCTCCCCAGGGAACCCTCATCCAGCACCTGAAGGAACACGTTCTTCACGGCAACATGACCAGCAGTGACATCATCCTGTATTACACCACGGTGAGTGCGGGTGCTGTGCTGAGATGGGTGCCCTCCCCCTCCTCCGCGCCCCTCCCAGGACGGGCTTTGGTTCATTCAGGTAGGGAGGCCTTCATCTTTACTCTTCTTTTTGCCTCTCCACCTTTGCACATGTCAGTAGCCAGAAGCGCAGCTCGAGCCGCAGGCAGTGTGCACCAGACCCTGGGCAGTGTGCGCCAGACCCCGGGCCGCGTGCGCCAGACCCCGGGCAGCGTGCGCCAGACCCCGGGCTGCGTGCGCCAGACCCCGGGCTGCGTGCGCCAGACCCCGGGCCGCGTGCGCCAGACCCCGGGCAGCGTGAGCCAGACCCCGGGCTGCGTGCACGAGCAGCCCCTTCTGCGGGACCCTTCGCTCTTGCTCTCTTTACCTCCCTCCCAGCGGCTGCCCACTTGAGTCTCAGCACGGAGGTCGAGCGCCAGCTTGGCCCGTCCCCCTGTGTTGACCTCGGTTGCCGCAGGGAGCCCTGGAGCCCTGGAGCCCTGGAGCCCTGGGGAAATCTAGAGGAACCAAGGAGACTGTTAATTCAGTCTCTTGAGCCTGTAGAGGCGGGGATGAGTGTCACCTGACGGAAATCTGCGGCTCAACCAGGGGGACAGGAACTTATCAGAGATGCCACGAGGACGGTCAGTTCTTGGTCATGTGCAATAGTAAAGGGGCTCTGACCAGTTGAGGCGGAAAAGGAATTTACTGGAAGGCCGTGGGGCGGCGTGCTGAGAGGCAGAATAATGGCCCCAAAGGTGCCATGTCCTCACTCCCGGAGCCTGTGCGTGTCACCTGATGCGGCAAAGGGGCTCTGCAGATGTGATTCGGCTGCGGCGGCTCCGGAGCCCGGGAGAGTGTCCTGCGTTATCCGGGGCCCAGGGTGATCACCAGGGTCCTTACACGAGGGAGGCAGGAGCGGTGGAGCCAGAGGGGGAGGACGACAGAGCAGAGGCCGGAGCGCGGTGGGACCATGAGCCAAGGAACGCGGGGGCCCCGTGAAGCTGGAAAAGGCAAAGAAAGACCCTCCCCTGGAGCCTCCAGAAGGAACTCCCAGCCCCGCTGACACCTGATTTTGGACACCTGACCCTCAGAACTCTCAGACAGTACATTTCGGCCCCTGGGGTTGTGGCCGTTGTTCACAGCAGCGAGAGGAAGGGCGTGCAGGGCGGCTCGAGCAGTTACTTCCACGGCTGGGGATCCAGGCGCGAGACCAGGCGGGGCCTGCGGGCGGCTGCGCGGCCAGACGAGAGCCGAGAGCCGCAGCTGTACTGCAGCGCCGGCGGGAGGCCCGCTCTCCTGCCCCCAGGACGGAGGTGGCCCTGCTTCCAGCCCTTCACGTGGTTTAGCGTGGAGCGGGCGTCATCAAACCAAAGCTTGAGCTCAAGGCGCTGGGGGTGTTCCTGACCCTGCTGAACCCTGGAAGGTGAAAGGTTAACAAGCGGAAGGAAGTGCTGTTTATCCCAAGGGAAGAAAACTCAAAATCAGCTTTTTCCAAGACCGCAAATATCAAGAGGCTCCAGAGTGATTTAGCTCCCTTTCCTGGATGACAATTGTGTTCTGAGTTTTCAAGGAAGCAGAATGCTGAGGCATCGTCCTAACCTGGGAGGTCGAGGCCCAGGCCCTGCTGCTTGCCTGGTGCCAGAGCCCCAGGACCCGACGCGGACACGGGAGGGAGCGCTGACGTGCGACCAGGGGCAGGTCGCCCCGTCGCCCCGTCTCCCCCTGTGCCCAGCCGTAAATCCAGGGCTTTGGGCCAAATGATTTGGGTTTCTTTCAGCTGCAGGCTTTCCTTCCATCCCCCTCCCCCATCGTGGAACGGTGAGTGGTGCTGGGCCCCCGCCAGCCTCCGGCCCTTTCACACAGGAAGCCCAGCCCTGGGGCGTTAATGGAGCAGCGTTTTGAATTGCAGAACCCCACCCCCGGGGCAGCTACAGCTCCGCTGATGTCCAACTCAGCTGCCTCCCTGGGACACGGTGATTCCAAAACACAGGGTTTTTTTTGTTTTTTTAAAAAATTTTTTTATTTATTTATTTTTGATTTATGGCTGTGTTGGGTCTTCGTTTCTGTGCGAGGGCTTTCTCTAGTTGTGGCAAGTGGGGGCCGCTCTTCATCGCGGTGCGCGGGCCTCTCATTATCGTGGCCTCTCCTGTTGCGGAGCACAGGCTCCAGACGCGCAGGCTCAGTAATTGTGGCTCACGGGCCTAGATGCTCCGCGGCATGTGGGATCTTCCCAGACCAGGGCTCGAACCCGTGTCCCCTGCATTGGCAGGCAGATCCTCAACCACTGCGCCACCAGGGAAGCCCAAAACACAGGGTTTTGCACCGAGGGGACAATGGAAGGACTCGAGGATCCAGAGCGATTCTCTCAAAGGCAGTTCACTTTTCTGGGAAGCATCCTGCCCACGAAGGACGGGGCTGTTGCGTTTTTCGGTGGAGGACGCCAGGCGCCAGCAGCAGCCTCGGGTGCCCCCAGCCGGCCCCAGCCAGGCCTGTGCTGTCGCTTACTGACTCACTTTAACAGCTGGACCGTGAGGTGGCCAGGAAGCAGTGCTGCCTATTACAGTAATTACTCGGGAACTCCCCGGTGGCCCAGTGGTTAGGGCTCCACACCTTCACTGCCCAGGGCCCGGGTTCAATCCCTGGTTGGGGAACTAAGATCCCGCAAGCCGTGCTGTGAGGCCAAAAAAACAAGAAAAGTAAAAAAGATTCCTTATTAGAAGAAACTCAACTTAGGATGTTAAAACCCTTAAAAAACACAACTCAACTAAATGGAGGTTTTCGTGTGACCCCTGGTTCCCTTTGCCGTTTCCATGGTGCCAAAGGGGGAGCATAGGTTGGTCACCGCGCTCTTACCCACGTCACTCACACTGTTGTGACCTGTCTGGGGATTCTTAACTGCCACTTGGGTGCCACCTCACGTGGCCGCCTGGTCCCCGGTGGCGGGATTCTGACCTGGGGACACCGGGTGACCCGGGACACTGGGCCGCATCTGCTCCAGGCTCGTGGGTGGGCATCCTGCTGCCCTCTTACGGGGTGGAATTGGGTTGTTCTGCCCTCTGGACAGAGATTCCTGCTCCCTTGTTCCGTCGCTATATTGCTTTAGGCCGGAATCGCCTACAAATTCTCCCAGCGTGGATGGGGGTGCCATTGTCAGTGGGGCTATGAGCACTCTTTGGCTGTGAAATTTTTTTTTTTTTAATGAAATAATGCCACTTTAATCTAAAATAAAGTAAAACCAAAGTCAAACAAGCATAAAGTTATCTTAAGTTTACAAAAAAACAAAAAAGTATGTAATTTTTAAAAACAAATACCTACTGGAGGGATATAGAAACTGAGGAAGGATTCAGTATGTAATAAGAGCAAAAGGATAAACACACCAAGTAAAACAGAATGTGAAATTTTTTTTAATTAAAAAAAAAAAATGCTCTACTTGCACGTGGTAAGCATTTCATGCAGCACATGGGAACTTGGTGAGAGGTTGGCGTCTTCCAGGGCCCAGACATCCGCCCCGCTCACTCCCCGGCCCCTCGGGCCCTTTTGCAGGCCCAGGGGTGGGGCTGGGGGTTCTGTATACGAATGGGGCGCTGCACACCCTCTGCCGGGCTGGCTCTGCCACTTTACGGTCTGTCTTCGAGACTGATCCGCACCAAGCCAGGCCTCGTTCTTTTTGACGGCTGCACAGTGGCCGACTCCTGAGTGCCTGCTGGGTGCCAGGCGCCGTTTCCCACGTCCGACCTGGGTTGCCTGCTCCAGCGCCCAGGGTTCCCTGCATGTGTGCACCATGTGACCACGCAGCGGGCATCTCTGTTGCCTTCGGTCCCTTGTTGTCACCAGTGAGGCTGCAGGAAACATTCTCCAACATGTCTTAGTGCACACGTGTGCGTTGATCCCTGCCATAAACTCTTTTAATTTTTATTTTGATTTTGGCTTCATTGGGCCTTTGTTGCTGTGCGTGGGCTTTCTCTAGTTGCGGCGAGCGGGGGCTACTCTTTGCTACGATGCGTGGGCTTCTCATTGCGGTGGCTTCTCTTGTTGCGAAGCACGGGCTCTAGGCGCGCGGGCTTCAGTAGTTGTGGCATGCGGGCTCAGTAGTTGTGGCACGCGGGCTCAGTAGTTGTGACGCACGGGCTTAGTTGCTCCGTGGCACGTGGGATCTTCCCAGACCAGAGATTGAACCCGTGTCCCCTGCATTGGCAGGCGGATTCTTAACCTCTGCGCCACCAGGGAAGTCCCTTGCCGTAAACTGTTGACGGGGAATTGCTGGGGCAGAGCGTTGTGCATTTGGGCCGGGCAGTTCTCGGCTCCTTTGGCGAGCATCGGGTGGTTTTCTAGGGATGTGAGAGGCTGCGTGACGGGGCCGAGGGGAGCCGGCCCGGCGCTGGGTTGACACATGTTCCCTTCTGTCCGCTCCAGGTCGGCTGGATGATGTGGAACTGGATGGTGTCTGCTCTCGCCACGGGGGCGACCGTGGTCCTCTACGACGGCTCCCCACTGGTGCCCACCCCCAGTGTGCTCTGGGACCTGGTCGACAGGATCGGGTAGGTACCCTGGATGCTCAGACACAGGGCGGCCGCTCTCAGGATCTGGGTGCCGTCTCTGGAATGCTTTGCCACCCTCCATGTCCCCCTCTTGGCGGGGGTGGCTGTGTGAGGGTGTGGAGGTGCCAGGAGTAGGTGAAGCTGTCAAGGAGGGTGGGAAGGGGTGGGCGCCCCTGACAGGGACTGACCGCAGATATCTGTGTAGTGAGGAGGGGGCTGCCCCACCCCCCAGGGCCCAGGGGTGAGCTCTGAAACCTCGGGCACCGGGAGAAGGAACGTGGTCTTTTTTTTGTAACTCTGGATTCTAAGAACTTGCAGAGCAGCGGCCCAGAAGAGAGGCAGACGGAGGGCTGATGAGAGCATTGTTTCACACGGGGCCCATGGCCGCAAGGGTGACAGAGAATGACCCAGGCTGAACGCACATACCTGTTCGGGGGACGGTGTGGAGATGCTCATCCAGGGGAGGGCAGGTCTGTCTCGGGGGCGTTCCCGGCGTCTGGCCTTCCCACCCGCCTTTCTGCGAGCCCTCAGGGCTGGCCGGCGCCTCGAGGGTCTCCCCAGACTCAGCAGCGCGCTTCCAGACGCCCTGCTGCCGGAGCTGCAGAAGGGCGTCCCCGCCTCCCCGCAGTCCTGTTAATAGGGCGACAAGCGGGCATCCTGTTGACAGAGGCAGCGGCCAGCTAAGGGGCGGTGTCGGGGGAAGGGTGAAGTGGCCCCGTTTCTCCCCCAGCCCCCTCCTCGTCGTCATTGCCAGAAACTGTCAGAAGACCCTGTTCCATTGGCACTTTCTTTGCTGATGAATCAATCATAGCCAGCTGATGCATTCTCGCCACTGCGGCTGGTGGTCACCATTGGCCTAATGATCGTGTTTCCAGGAACGAGAACACGGAAGCTGGCAGAGCTCCTGTGGCCCAGAAGTCAGCCACGCTCTGAAATGTTCTAATTACTTTACCTTTGAGTCCATTTACTTTGGGGAAATAGAAGGAACCACTAATGTTCTTAAATCCTTGGGCATTAATATTTTAAGTATAACTTTGGTCTGGGTGATATTTAAATCCTGACATTTGGCTCACAATATTAGCGAGGAAATTTATTTCCTAATGAGCTTGTTGCCAGTGAAAGGTTAATCAAATCCCTGGGAAGATCTTTGCCCTGAATACCTGTAAGCAGGGCTCAGGAGGAGACACTTTGGACGTGTATGCCTGTGCTACAGGAAGAGGGATGGAGAGAGAAAGGTGTATCCCTGGGGCTTAGAGCTAATGAAGTTGAAGGATGGAGGGCCCAGGGAGACCTAACTTTGAGTGTGTATACGTGCACAAGTGTGAGTATGCACCTGAGTGTGAACGTGTGTGTGTATGTGCATGTGCACAGGTGCACGAGAGTGTGAGCACGCATGTCTGTGAATGTGTGCAGGTGTGCGTGTGTGCACGTGTGTATATGCATGTGCACATACACATATGTGCACAGGAAAGTGGGTGTGTGAGAGTATGTTCACACGTGGGTGTGAGAGCACCCGTGCCTGTGGACGAGTGTGTGTGTGCATGCATGTGATTGTGTGCAGGTGCGTGTGCAAGCGTGCATGTGAGTGCGTTCGCAGCCCTGAGGTCTGGGTCTGTGTAGAACGCACGTGCTGGGCCTCTGCCTTACATCCCGGTTTGGCCTGTGCCCCGGACGCCAGCTGAGCCGTGGCCTTGGCCGTCCTCAGGGCCCCTCTGGCCTGGCCCTTCACCCGGCTGGGAAGGCTCATCTGCTGAGGTCAGCGAGGCAGGGGCCACTCTGTGGCCTGTGAGGGGCGCCCGAAGGACAGCACGGCGCTCCGGCCGCCCACGCGGGTGACAGGAGAGGGGGCAGGTCAGACGGGGCGGATGCCTTCATTCCAGCTCTGCCACCTCCCGACGCTGAAGCAACACCAAATCAAACGTGCTTTCACCTAAAATCCTGTGGGTTTGTGGCAGGAGGAACGACTCTTCAGCACTGGCAGGGCGGGCAGGGTCCTCGCAGTGCTATTTAAGGGCCTCTGATGTTTAAAATAACGTTGATGCACTTAGGGATGAAATCTTCGTTGATCGTCATCGTTCAGCCCACAGGCTTACTAACACGTTTCATAACTGAGCAGTTGTTTTGCAGACGTGAACGAGGTTAAAGGACGGATTGTCCTCTTTGTTTGGGGTGTGTTGCTGGGCTCTGCAGGTCTAGGCCGGGGAACATTCTGGCTGGGGTCAGGGCAGAACTCTGGCGTCTTTGTCCAGGTTTGCAACTGGGCAGGCAGTTCACGTTTAGGACTGCGGGACGCGTGTTCCGGGCTAGGGGAGCGGCGAGTGCCGAGGCCCCAAGGAGACCGAGGTGGGGGCGGTGAGGGGGCTGGGAGGAGGCCCTCGGGATGCGTGTTCCAGGCTAGGGGAGCGGCGAGTGCCGAGGCCCCAAGGAGACCGAGGTGGGGGTGGTGCGGGGGCTGGGAGGAGGCCCTCGCGGCCGGATGTGGGCAGTGGATTCGGGCGGTGGGGCCGGATGAGGGGGGAGGGCAGGGTCCCCCGGGGATTTCGGGGCTGTGCCGCAGGGCGGGTGTCTTCCGCATGACGTGGCACCCCGTTGGCGCGTTGAACTCGGGGGCGCTCCACGATCCCCCCGCGAACTGTGGGGTCGCGGGCAGACGGGAGACCGGGGCTCAGGCTGGCGGAGCCTTGGAGGGGCTGCGGCTGCACGCGGCTCCTCGCGGGGCTCCGGGCTGGGGCGAGCGGGGGGGCTGCCTCGTTCTTCGTGGGGTGCCTCCCAGCATCACTCGCGAGAAAGACACGGCGCCGAGCACACAGGCGAGGGCGCCCGCGCTTCATGAACTCTGTGCTTTTTAAACCGCCTTACACAAGCCCTGGAGACAGATGGGGAGGCCTGGCCCTTTCTTCACACAAGCAGGCCTGGGGCCCAGCCCCGGGGACGCGGTGGCAGTCTTTACACACCGCTGAGGGCACGGTTTGCAGACAGACACCTGCGACTTGGGGAGGGGGGGGCGGATGGGGGATGAGCAGAAATCGGCGTGCTGCTCCGTGTGGTTGGTGGCTGGAGATCTCTGTTCCTGTGGCTGAGGCTGTCACTGCTGTCCGTCAGCGTGTGATGGGTCCCTGGTCTCCTGCTGAAATACGGGTGACGCCTTAATTCTCAGAGGTGATCTGGAATTAGCTAATCAGACTACCCGAGTTCATGAAATAAGTGAGGAGGGGGTGGGGATTGTGTACGTTTCCTGATCCCCACGACCTCCCAGCTCCCAAAACAGCCTTCACCGGGACACAGCGACCCAGGAGGCGTCTGCGGTTTTAGTGGTGGCAGGGTGTCCCGGTGAAGTGACGAGAAGAAGGGGAAAGGAGGCACGAAGGACAGTAGTTTTGAGCCGTGGATCCCGCCCCTCGCAGCCCAGCGGCCCCGGTTCTGTGTCTGTGCCTCTGAGCCCTGTCAAGCGCCAGACAGCACGTGGCTGTCTCCCTGGAATGGATCTCGCCAGCCAGGCGCGAAGGGATGGGTTTTGCCGCCCAGAGGGGCGAGGAGGGGCCTGGATTTCATGGCCTCCTTCAGCCCGCAGGAGAAAACAGCCATTAGTTAGGAAGGTAGAGCTTTCGTGGAAGGAAACAGAACATGAAGCAACGCTCTCCCCTTGAAAACACAGTGATTTATACTCAGCATAACGTGTTGTTCTCAGTGCAAACTCGGGGATAAAGGACTAGATTCTAAATGTTCAAAAAGAGAAGAAGAGCGGTTTTCTAAGTTTCATAAAAATGTGAGCTTATTTAAGAAAGGGGGATGGGTCAGGAATTCCAAGCATGGCACCTGTCCTAACAAAAGCTCCCACGGCCCTCTCCACTTCCCTGGAAGACGATCGCGAGCGCTCAGAATTTGAGGGGTCTTGATTCTGTGGCCTCCTTTGGTCCCCCCGAGAGAAAACATCCTGCAGTTGGCAAGATGGTGGGTTTATGTGCAGACAGTTGTTTTAAGTAGAGCTGAAGGTTAAAGCGAGCCCGGTGCTCTGCAGACGTGTCCGGTGCTGGCCTCAGAGTAACGCAGGTGTTGTAACTGGCTTCCAACTACATATTAAGCATTAATTCAACCCAGAAAAATGACGTGTCTTGGATTTTGCAACCTTGTCCGAAATGGGTCACTAATTTGAGAAAGCTTTGGTGCCTGGAACATGCAAGAGCCTTGACAAGTTCCTGGTGTCCTCTTAACTTCAGCATCACCATCCTTGGAACGGGTGCGAAGTGGCTGTCAGTGCTGGAAGAGAAAGACGTGAAGCCAGGTAAGCGTGCCTCCCAGGGCGTCTGTTCCCTGTCTCGCCAGCCGCGGAAGTCAGATCCACCCTGTTACCTGGTTCCTGCAAGCCAGACAGAGGGTGTCGGGTTTGGCTCTAATCTCTCAGTGATTCTGGCTCTAGTGGAAACTCACAGCCTCCAGACGCTGCACACGATCCTGTCCACCGGTTCCCCGCTGAAAGCCCAGAGCTACGACTACGTCTACAGGTGCATCAAGAGCAGCGTCCTCCTGGGCTCCATCTCAGGTACGGCCCCCGCCATGTGCCTGCGCCGTGGAGAAGGTTCTGGAAGAACCGGAGGACTCGGGGACCAGGCTTGGCCACTAAGCGTGCTTCCCCTGTGACCCAGCAAGCCCCCCGGCTTGAATTTATCTGCGTGAACGGTCAGCAGGGAGGGCATGCACGTTTGCGTGGTCAGTGTTCCTTATTCTCGGTAGTTATGTTCTAGGGAGAGGCTGCAACACTGAGTCAGCCGTTCCTGAACCTTCGCCGGGGGTGGAGAGTATACGTACACACCGCACACTGATCGTAACCTTAGATCCTAAACAACTCGTCCTGGTGCATTCTATTTTCTTTACAAAAGAGGAAACAAGGTTCGCACGTGCCAAGTGACTGGCCTCAGGCCACCCACTAGCTGGGGACAGAGTGGGATTCAAACCCGGTCCTGCCGCCTCAGAGTCGAGCTCCCCTCCTGTCCAGCGCATCCCCTGGTCCTCCCCGGAGCCCGCCTGGTGGGCAGGGGTGCTGCGGTCGGATGGGCGCGGGGCTGTCTGCCGGGCCGGCCCAGCCCATCTCGGAGCAGCCGTGTCTGTTAGGCTCTCGGCCTGTCCCTGCCGCTGTCCCGAGCGCCCCAGCGCCAATCCGGAAGCAGCGGAAGCGGCACTCCTGCTCCCAGCGCTGTGCTTCCCTGGGGCGCGAGGCTGCCCCGAGGTTGCCGGTCACGGCCGTGAACGCGATTCTCCCGTCTTCATGGGACGCGCCGGCCGGTACCTCGAGGTGTCTGGAGGAGGGAGGCAGGTCAGCACGCTTCGATTCTGCCCGGAATTAATCCTGCCCGTTGTTGAAGCGTCGAAACATTTTATGTGGGTTTCGATCGCCCTGCCCCACCCCATTCATATACGCAGAGCGTGATCGGGGAGAAGACACTTCTTAAACCACAAGGCTGCCTTTTTAGGTGTACAAACAGGTGTAAAGGGGAGCACGAACACCAGTGTCCGGATCGCCGAGTCTAGGAAGGGACCACGTCGGGGCTCCGTGTATGCCCCCTGCCCACGGCCTCCCCCCTTTTCCTCCCTGGGCTGCTGTCTCCAACCGCTGTGCGCTCCGGCGGGCCCCGTGCGTGTCCCTGCGCCCACAGAGCACCCCGCACGCGGGCACGTGCGAGGGGGCAGTTGTCACCGGCTGGGCCCAGGTCCAGGCGTTAATGCCACTCCCTCTTGATGGCACCCGGGGTCCGACTCTCTTTTGAGCCCCTCCCTGAAACGGAGCGTTTCGCATCCGGCACGTTCTCTCTTGCGGGAGGCTCGCACTCCAGGGCCCACAGGGTTTCTGCTTGTCTGATGATTAAGTGAACATAAACCACGGCAAAGAGACTCTGCACGTGACCCATCTGCCGCGGCAGTTCCTGCAGACAGGTCTGATGGGGCGAAGCTTCCACTTTCGTGAACCTGAGTCTAGGATTTCCGTGCAAGCACAGGAGGTCATTTATTTGGTTTCTCCTTCAGCACGTAACCCTGGTCAAAACAATAAATCACCCGGACACGGGAGGTTCAGTCCAGTTTCTAAGTCACCTCCCCGCTCCCTCCCTGAAGAGAAGCTCAGCTCTCTGGGAATTTTTCAGTATTTATCTGGAGAAAGAGTAGTAGATATTTGTTCTCTGGGGTCTTTCTCCTTTATTGTTCATTAATAAAAAACATGGGCAGTTTATCTCAGCCTTCTGAAATTTTTTTTTTTTTTTTTTGGCCGTGCTGCATGGCTTGTGGGATCCTAGTTCCCCAACCAGGGATTGAACCCAGGCCCTCGGCAGTGAAAGCCCGGATCCCTAACCACTGGACCGCCGGGGAAGTCCCGGTCATCCGAATCTTAAATCTCCTTTTTTTTGCAGGTGGCACTGACATCATGTCTTGCTTCATGGGCCAGAATCCTTCCATTCCTGTGTACAGAGGGGAGATTCAGGCCCGGAACCTGGGCATGGCCGTGGAGGTGTGGAACGAGGAAGGTGACGGCCCCCAACCCTTTCTCTCTCTGTGATGAGGTGTGAGTGGTAACTTGGATACGCTTGGATGTGTAACTTTGCTTGGGGCCAGTTCTCTAAAACCACTGCCGCGCCGCTCGCAGACTGCCGGCCCCCAGGCCTGGCTGAACACCCGCTGGGCTCCCCGGCCTCCTTCAGCCCCTCCGGCTGAGGAGTAGGTGTTGGCCTGCAGCACAGACGGAGGGCCACGTGCTTGGAACGCCAGGCAGGCATCCAAACTTTGGGGGCGCTGCTGAGGCCACCCCACTGCCTCAGCAGCCTCGTGCCCTGACCCCGACGAGGACCCAGAGCAAGATGCAGGACCCGAGGGGCAGCGCGATACCATTTGTGCAACGTTTAGAAACACGCAAAATGATGTGTTATTCAGGTGCATGTAGATGTGGTAAAATTATTAATCCACAGAAGGGCACACAGTACAGGATTGAAGTCGAGCGAGATCGGGGGAGTGTGGTGGGGCGGTTAGCGTGGCTTTCAGTGACGCCGGGGTGACAGGCATGTGGGTGGGGCCGGCCGCATAGCTTGGATGTGTCTGAAATACTCTGCGATAGCTCATAGCTTAAAGAAGGAGAGAAAGAGAGCCGGGGTGTTTGGCTGTGGCGTGTGCTCAGTGTATCTTTCCTTCCTCCCCGGCCAGGCAAGGCAGTCTGGGGGGAGAGCGGTGAGCTGGTGTGTACCAAGCCGCTCCCCTGCCAGCCCACGCACTTTTGGAACGACGAGAACGGCAGCAAGTACCGGAAGGCGTATTTCTCCAAATTCCCAGGTGGGTTGGGATGCAGGTGGAGCTGCCCAGATTCCCGCCTGGGCCGGGCCTTCGGTGTCTAATTCTGGATGTGCCTGCCCCCTGCCGCCGCCCCCCCCCCCCCAACAAAGCCCGGTGAGGCTGCTCGCAGCTCATTCCGCCAGGGGGGCGATGATGAAATTTTTTTTTTTTTTTAATTTATATTTATTTATTTATTTATTTATTCATTTATGGCTGTGTTGGGTCTTCGTTTCTGTGCGAGGGCTTTCTCTAGTTGTGGCGAGCGGGGGCCACTCTTCATCGTGGTGCGCGGGCCTCTCACTATCGCGGCCTCTCTTGTTGCGGAGCACAGGCTCCAGATGCGCAGGCTCAGTAATTGTGGCTCACAGGCCTAGTTGCTCCGCGGCATGTGGGATCTTCCCAGACCAGGGCTCGAACCCGTGTCCCCTGCATTGGCAAGCAGACTCTCAACCACTGCGCCACCAGGGAAGTCCAATGATGAATTTTTGATCAGTATCTTGTCACCGTCAGCTTGAAGCCATCTTACGAAACCCTAATCTGGGTTTAGATTACTCTTAACCACCCTCTGTGCCCAGAGCCCCTTGGCCCGGAGCCCCTTGGCCCGGAACCCTGCTCCTGGGAGCCGGCACGACCCGCTGGTTTGCCTGCGTAGGGGTGGGAGGCCCGCTCGCTTACCCAGGCTCATCTGCCTGTTCAGGGAGAGATGCGTGTGCGAGAGGTGTCTGGCTGGGGTCTCCTCTGTCTCACACCCCATCATCCAGTCCTCGTGGAGGTGATGGGAGAAGAGGGCTTTTGCAGCGGGATGATTAATTCCCGGCCATCACTCACTCAGGCTGCCACCCTCTGTTCATCTTCGGAGTGGTGTCTTGCCCCAGAGCTGGAAAGTCTTTTTATTTAAAGCTCTGATTCCTGCCTCCTTACCTTATTTCGTAAGCAACCTCGAGTGATTGAAGCTATGTAATTCATAATGTAGCGAGTCTTCTGCTCCAGAGTTATTTACACCTAAGTACTTGCTCTCTTCAGCCTCTAGAAAGGTAATTCTATTTTGCATAAACCACATGTGGTGAATCAGAAAGTGGCAGGTGACCATCGGGGGTAGAAGGTGCCACGGGTCCATCCCGTTTCTCTACTCGGCCTTGCGTGTTCCCGTGTAATGTCCCACGTGAAAGCCATCGCACCTGGCATAGCACGTCGCATATGAGGGTAGCAGGAGCATCCGTCCCCGCCATGTGGCCTGGCCTCCATTGCATGTCTGCTGCATTTAAGCCCCACCTTGGGTCCTGCCAGTGTGTAGCTGTTCAGACAGACTAAAGCAGAATAGAGAGAGAGGGAGAGAGGTTCCTCAAATGACCTTGAAGAGGAGTCGGGGCTCCTGTCCTAGGAAGGGATTAGAACCTTAGCTTGAAGATCCATGTAAGAAATGACATCTCTTCATCTTCTGCAACACCGCTCTTTTTTTTTTTTTTTTTTTTTTTTAAAGTAAGCCTTCCATCCCTGTCCCCCAGCTCCCCTTTCTATAGGCAATTTTTATTTATTTATTTATTTATTTATTTATGGCTGTGTTGGGTCTTCGTTTCTGTGCGAGGGCTTTCCCCAGCTGCGGCAAGCGGGGGCCACTCCTCATCGCGGTGCGCGGGCCTCCCACCGTCGCGGCCTCTCCCGTTGCGGAGCACAGGCTCCAGACGCGCAGGCTCAGCAATTGTGGCTCACGGGCTTAGTTGCTCCGCGGCATGTGGGATCTTCCCAGACCGGGGCTCGAACCCGTGTCCCCTGCATTGGCAGGCAGATTCCCAACCACTGCGCCACCAGGGAAGCCCAACACCGCTCTTTGAAAACGCTTTTCTGTCACTTTCTGTTATATATGCAAGGGTTCGCGTGATAAATGTCTCTCAGGATTAATTTCAGAAAAAGTCTTTATTTCCAAAGCTCTGCTATTCCTTCTTGGAGGAAACAAATACTTGGTGACCTGTTATATTTTCCATTTTTGCCTTGGCTGCCAGGAAACTCAGAGCTGCCATCATTGCTCTGTTGTAGCAGTCCTCTCACCCCAGTGCAGAGTTTCTGATTCTTTCAATAATCCCATCATATAGTTGGCTTTATAGGTAGCTTCCTCAAATACTTTCTGGAAGTAGGTGTGACATACGAATAAATATGGAGAAACAAGGGCAGATAAGATAATGGGATCTGAAGCTGTTGGTCATGGTCAGGGTGGACACAGGCTGAACTTAGACCACTTCGCCAGGCCCAGCACTGAGAAATTCTTGGACTGTATAGGACATGGCTCGATGATAAAAGAAGACAACAACAAAGGAGCAAGGTCTTCCTTTTTGCAACAGGCAGCTGACTTACAGACATCACTACCCTGAAAAATTAGGCCAGGTGAAAATGTAAACTGACAAGGTGCCGATATGGAAAAGTATCCAAGAATTTATTAAGTGACAAACAGGAGTTCAGAACCGAGGGCATTGTATCCCTTCTGTGTGAGTTTTTAAAAGGAAATATATGTATGTATGTGTGTGACTAATATGAGCCATTTTGATTTTCTTTGTGACTTTTAATTATTTTTAAAAACCTAATAAAAATTTAAAAGGAACTTAAAAGCAGACTTTAGAAAGATTTAGATCATTCTGATTCTTCAAAGCAATGATTTCAGCTCTGAGTTTCCTGGTAGCCAAGGCAAAAATGGAAGTATGATGGGTACAGGTGACTGAAGATGACAAATTCCAAATAGGAGACCAGGCCTGCCCATGAGCCATCAAGATTTTGAGCTTGATGAGATGGAGCAGCCAAAGCTGCCATTGGCCCTCATTAGCAAAACAGGTCCAGTGGTCATAGGTCCTTTAATAAGAGAAGTGTGTATGTGCAATGTGTTGTTTATTTATATTTACATTTATGTACATGGAAAGCTGGGCCATCTTTTTTTTTTTTTTTTAATGTACAGGTATACATGCTCACTCTAAAAAGATTTCAGGCAGTAGACCTCCAGGAATTAAAAGCAGGAGAAAGGCTGGGTTTGCCCATTCATCCTGGTGTATTTGTTCACGGGTCCCATCACTGAAATGGGAGAGTAGGAGGAGAAGCAGAGTGAAGCAAAATCACCTGCCATGAAAACAAGAGAGTTTGAACTGCAGGCCCAGGGGCATGGAAACCTAGAAGGAAACCCTTAATTTCTCTGACATGGCAACCGGGCACCAGAGCCTCCAGCCACTTGTGGATTCATCCCCTCAGCTTTGGTTTTGCAAGAGGTTGAAGCATGTCATTTCATTTTCACAAATGAAAACTTCTTCCGGGAGATTTGCATCTTCCTTTTTCTTTGCATTTCCAGGGATTCAGTAAGGATCAGACTCATGGGAGGTCTGACTCCATATAAGCCAGACTATGCGTTGATCCTGGCACCCAAGTTCCAAAATGAAAAAGGATTCCCAGGAGGTGGGTGGGACAGGCCCTACTGCTGTGTCTGCAGCTTGCTGTCTCCTGGGACCACCATTTATAAGCCTGGTTTTCTGAGTAGCCATACAGACGTGCTTCTGCAAAACTTTGGCATGTCATTTGCAAGCCTAGGAATGACTTTTCCACCCGTTTGTGTAGGGGAACCCTTTAAATATCCGATTAGAAAGAAGAGGTTTCAGCCACAGCAATCAGACAAGAAAAAGAAATAAAATGCATCCATATTGGAAGGGAAGAAGTAAAACTGTCACTGTTTGCAGATGACATGATGCTATATATAGAAAACCCTAAAGTCTCCACCAAAAAACTATTAGAACTAATAAATGAATTTAGTAAAGTTGTAGGACACAAGATTAAGATACAGAAATGTGTTGTTTTCCTGTGCACTAATAATGAACTATCAGAAAGAGAAAGCAAGAAAACAATTCCTTTAAAGCTGCATCAAAAAGAATAAAATACCTAGTGGGGAAAAAAAAGAAAAGGTTTTATTTTTTAGCTTGGGGAGGAGGGAAGAAGGCCCTCGAGGCCTCCCGTCCTCTTTGCTCAGAATAAGTGAGCTCATGAGGCCTTTCCTTCTCTTCCATGGCCTCCCAAGCACTGCACGCTTCCTGCAGGCGGGGGACCTGGGCTTCATCTCCGGAGAAGCCTCGGTCGTGACTTGTAGCCACTTGTTGGGATGAGGGCATCAACAGAGTATGTTGTCATTGGAGGGGTAGCAGCTCAGAGTCACGGGCCGACTGGGTTATTAGCACTTAACAGTTGGAACGTGTGTCAAGAACTGTGAAGGAAGAGATGGCATCCGTGAGGACCTGAGCTGGGCCTCCTGGCAGTTCCCCCATGAGGCGTGGCTTCCCTCTGCTGCTCCGTGTCGGGTGGAGGATGTGTCCAAAGCTGGGGCCGGATCCCTGGGGTCTGTTGCTTTGCTGCATCCAGGACGGGGGCCTCCCAATGAACGTCACCAGCCCAAGGGCCCAGCTGCACGCTGCGGGCCACGTCGGGGTGGCTCAGGGCGCACGGTGTCAGTGTCACCTGATTCTTCCCTCTTTCTCCGCCCTCCACGTGCCCTGGGTTTTACCTGCTCGTCAAGCCTCTGTCCCCGTGGCTGGTGCCTCAGTTCAGGCTTAGGTTACTGGGACCATTGCAGTTGCCTCCCACCTGGTCATGCTCCTTCTGTTTATTCTGTTACAAGGTGGGCTGGGCCCCAACCCCTCCAGACCTGCTCCCTCAGCCACCCCAGACCACCCTCTCTTCCCAAGGCGGGGCTTGTACTTTCCCACCCTCCATTCAGAGGCCCCCCTCAAAGCTCCGTCGATCTCCCCAGTCCCCCCTTCACGTCCTCACTGCTGGGGTTGCGCTCAGCCCCCGTGAATTCCCGCAGCCCTCGTTGGTACCTGCGGGAGGGGCGTTTCTTGCGCGCTGCCACATCTCAGACCTGGGTGTGGGGCGGAGCCCACTGGAAGGCGGAGCCCACTGGAAGCCGTGCGCTTGGGGGCGGGAGATGTCTGGCTCACTTCCGCCCCCAGCCCCACGTCACGCCTGGTTCTGGGCCTCGGGCGTGTCTGTTGACGAGAGTTACGTCGGTGTCATGCCTTCCGAGGGCATCTGTCCAGGCATCCGGTCAGGATCCTGTCCCCTTGGAGTGACCGAGCCCCTCTGCCCCCCGGCAGGTGTCTGGGTGCACGGCGACTACTGCAGAATCAACCCCAAGACCAGGGGCATCATCATGCTGGGCCGAAGGTGAGGGCCGCGGACTTGGCTTCTCTAACCTGGGGCCACGCTTCCCGAGGCATCTGGGCAGGGAGAGCGGGGCGCTTCCCGTGTCCGGGACCCTTCCATCTGCTTGGTCTGCGGGGTGGGTTGGCTGCCCCACTTTGGGCCCTTCCTGGGTTCTTCCTGTGTCAGCTTCCCTGGGGTGGGTCTGGGCCTGACCCACATTTCTGTGCCCCGCAGTGCTGGGTCGGGGGGCTTTGGGGTGGGAGGCCCGCGGCCGACGTGCCCCCCGTGTCTTGTCTGCCGTTGCTACGGCCCTTCCCAGAGTGAAGGGAGGAGGGGCGCCCGCACCCGGGAGGGGGGCAACCTGTGTGGCGGGGGGGCAGGGAGGTGGCCGATGTGCCCACACAAAGGGGACCCCCTTGATAGCTAGCTTTGAGTTTAGAGGGAGAAAGGGGGGTGGTCGGGATCAGGAGCTGGGGAGGCCGCCAGTAATGATGGCATGTTGTCGTGGAAAGGGGGTGACTGTCCCTGGGGCCCCTGCGACGGGCCTCACTCTGGAGCCGCCGTGTGTCCATGACCTCGTCTCTCTCTCCAGCGACGGCACACTCAACCCCAACGGAGTGCGATTCGGCAGCTCGGAAATCTATAACATCGGTGAGCATTCTCTGTCCCGGCATTGTTCTCAAGGCATCCAGGAGCGACGCAAGGACTGTCTCAGCGGGGACCTGCTTTCCAAAGATCCCACCTTTTGGCATAACTCTTGCCCCTTTGCCTCCGGGCGTGAGAATCGACACGTATGAGCATGTCCTTCTTTCTAGAACATGCCTCGTCCACACTGCTTGTGGCTCAGAAAACCTCAGGACAGGATTCTTAAGGTCCTGTGGCCCATCCCCATTCCATTACATCTCATCCTCACAGTGAGCTCCATCAGGTTGGTCAACTGTGTCCACTCTTTATGGGTGAAGAAAGACGCACAGAGAGGTTGTGTGATTGCTGACAGTCACACAGCACCATCCAGGACGCCAGATAAAGACAGTGGGCCTCATGGATGCACAGTAGAGTCACCTGTGAGCCTTCAAAATGTCCCACCAGGGCCACGAAATCAGCCTCCCAGGGAGGCGGCCTCATGCAGATGACAGAGTCCCAAAGTCATGTCAGGGTTGTGTAATCAGGGTGGAATCTTGATCCATGTGATTCCAGCCTTTCTTCCTCCCACGAGTGGAGGACCCTCGCCGCGGCACTTGATTCCTTTCCTTATTTTTAAATTTGTAATTGAGCAAGTAAGGCGGGTGCCCGGCTCCTTGTAAGACGTCAGCCCTTCCAGCGCGAGCTACAGCCCTCTGACCCTGCTGGGGTGGGTGTCCTGCTGCCTGTTCCCCGGGGCTCTTGCCGGGGGGTGCCAGGGGAGCCACGCGGTCCCCATCAAGGTGGGACGGTGTGAGAGCGAGGCCCTGGCCCTGTCTCCGCAGTGGAGGCCTTCAAGGAGGTCCTGGACAGCCTGTGTGTCCCCCAGTACAACAAGGACGGGGAGGAGAGGGTGATCCTCTTCCTGAAGATGGCTTCCGGCCACACCTTCCGGCCCGACCTGGTGAAGAGGGTCTGCAGCGCCATCCGCCTGGGCCTGTCCGCCCGGCACGTGCCCAGCCTCATCCTGGAGACCCAGGGTATCCCGGTACGGCCCCCCAAGAGCCCGCGTGCTTCCGGAGCTCTCATCTAGACGCTTGCTCATGCTTTATATATAGTTGGTGCCCGTTGCCTGGCAACCCCATCCTGTTTTCTTTTCTGCCATCTCCCTCTCTTTTTTTTTTTTTTTTTTTTACTCTTCCTAAATTGCATGTAAAGCAACTTCTGCTAAACACCAGTCCTCAGAGGGTAAGCAGGCCCAGCCTGGCACGTCCAACTGGCTTTTCCCCTGTGTGGTTTTAGCGTGTGCTCAAATTATTAATGTGAAAATTAATTTTAACTTTTTAAAGAGTCGCTGGGGTGCCGTTGCTCTTGCCTTTTAATTTTAAGTTCTGCCTGCAGAAAGAAGATTTGAATCTATTTAGAGGCACGGCTCCAGAAAGCTGCCCCCCCTCCCGCCAATACTTTGTTTCAGTTCTCAGTGGGGGAGGAGATGCACTCAGATCGGATCACGGCTTTAACTTGTGTGCTTACAAAACAAAGGCCTCTGTCAGCCGAGAAGGCCTCTGTGTATACACGTGTGTGCGCACACAGCAGTGTAAGTGCACAGTGGGGCCAAGCCCGCAGAGTAGCTGTTCACAGAGGCGGGGACGGGAATGGGTTAACTGGGCCA
Organism: Balaenoptera borealis; assembly: GCF_965194805.1. NCBI lineage: Eukaryota > Metazoa > Chordata > Mammalia > Artiodactyla > Balaenopteridae > Balaenoptera > Balaenoptera borealis. The sequence continues at coordinate 86,552,398 of NC_138875.1, forward strand.
CCAGGGGAAGGAGAGTCTGCCTGTCGCTCCCCCAGCAGGGGCGGGCGTGTGAGGTGCAGTTAGAACCAGGGCTTTTTATACCGTCCACACATTTCCTTTCCACTTTGGTTATGCGTAGGACGGGCCCCGCGGCCTGGGAGCTCTCTTGTCTCACTCGGCGGGCGACTCCCGGTGACACTGTGCAGACAGTGGCTCTCAGGGAGAGGAGGGACTTCTTGAGTCAGTGACACTCACTGTCTTTTCCCTGGTGAGGGTCTTAGGCTTCCCTTCAGTGGATCAGTTCTGGATCTGGAACAGTTTGGGGAACTAGAATGTGATAGTCCCCTCGGCTTTATTTTGTTGAGAACGAATCTGTGTCCTTTGCTGCCGAAATGGTGATTCCCAAACTGTATCTGCTCCCAAGAAGAGTGGAGCGATTTGCTGGAAGGTGAGGAGCGTCCTGGCCTGTCTTTCTTTCCGTCCTCAGCCTGGCTCTCGCCCCCTGACTTCCGGACACTCAGTTCAGCTCTCTCCTCCTCCGTCCGCTTGGCCTGTGGAGTCGTTTCGAGGGTTCCTGGGGCTTTTTTCAAGTGCCCTTGTGTTCTCAGATCCCTGTGGTCCGAACTAATGGAGCACTTCGGAGAGGATTCGCCCTGTGTCACCAGGCTGGCGGGGGTCCGGCGCAGCCACAGGGACTCGGGGCTGGACACGGCCAAGGTCACGGCCGGGGGTCTGGTCACACCAAGGGGAACACGAGCGGGCATTTGAGGCCCTGCCAGGCTGGAGGGCCCGGCGGCCACGACTGCCCTGATCTCAGCAGGTCTTCGTCACTGGTCACAGCTGACGTGCTGGCCCATCCTGATGGGAGGCTGTGCCTTATCTCTTGGGTAGGGGGGGTAGGGAGGGGGCCAAGCAGGAGTCCAGGGACCTTCTGCCCCACCCCCCAGCCCTTCTCACCAGGAAGCAGGAGCAGGATTTCTTGTAAAACAACGCCTTGTTTGTTTTGTCAGCTGATGCAGGCTGTTCTTGGGGCTTTAAAGCACAGAAAGCACGCGAGACGCTTGCATTTCAGGGCGAGAGGGGCTGACGACGCCTCAGTGGCAGGTGGTCCCTCAGAATCCGGTGCTCAGATCCTTAATTAGTTCACATGTAGACCGAGGTTTTCAATGAATGAATTTTAATTACATCTCAGGATAAAAAAAAAAAAAAGTGCCAGTGCGAGGAGAGATCAGGGCACCAGCGGCTTTATTAAAGGGCTCTCTGTTTGTTCCAGAATTTTCCTGGTCCCTAAACACTCCAGCACAGCCGCCAAATGACCATTGGGGTTAAAGATGAAACGCGTGCTACGAATTTTAGAGGGGCCTTTGAGCATTTGGACAGAGTCCGACTATGGGAAAAGCAGTGCCCCATCTCATTCAGATGACGGTTCTGGGGGAAGATTTGCCGGAAGTTTGGTGAGGCTCTTGGACGAAGCTCACTTTCCGGTGGTCGGGGACAGTCACAGGAAGCCAGCCCACTCCTGAAATAAGCTAGTCTTTCTAGTATAATACAGTGTAAGAAAGTAAATGTAAGCAATAAAGAGGCAGTGTAACAACGAGGCATGTCTGAGAGCTGTGTGCGCCTTAACTCATCGGCTTGCCCACAGCCTCGGGGTGGTGCTCTGGTCCCCAGTTTATGTTCAAGGGGACAAACCCAGGTTAAGGAACTTGCTCACAGTCACCCACCGAGAATCGCTCGCTCTCGTCGCCCCAGGTCACAATGGTCGTTTCGGCTTGGATGTGCCCAGATGTCAGAGCTGAGGGACTTTTCTCCCCTTCGGGTCTAAATGCTCTTTCTGTCTGCTTCCTCCCCTCCCCTGGCAGTACACCCTCAACGGCAAGAAAGTGGAAATGGCCGTGAAGCAGATCATCGCTGGGAAAACCGTGGAGCACCGCAGAGCCTTCTCGAACCCCGAGACCCTGGATTTGTACCGGGACGTCCCCGAGCTGCAGGACTTCTGAGCCGGGCCAGCTGGCACGTCCCTGAGCCACACACGTCTGTCCTGTCACTTCTGTGTGTTCAAGAAGTTACTTAGAGGGACTTCCCTGGTGGCGCAGTGGTTGAGAATCCGCCTGCCAATGCAGGGGACACAGGTTTGAGCCCTGCTCCGGGAGGATCCCACATGCCGCGGAGCAACGAAGCCCGTGTGCCACAACTACTGAGCCTGCGCTCTAGAGCCCGTGCTCTGCGACGAGAGAAGCCACCGCAATGAGAAGCCCGCTTGCCGCAACTAGAGAAAAGCCCGGGTGCGGCAACGAGGACCCAACGCAGCCAAAAATAAATAAATGAATAAATAAATAAATTTATAAAAAAAAAAAAAAAGAAAGAAAAGACTTAACCTACGGCTCTTCTCAAAGGAGTTTGCACCAAGTCCGTAGGCTGGGGAAGAACGATTCTCTGTTCTGCGGTTTCACCTGGTGGGTCCCTGACTCTTCCACCCGCCACAGGGGGATCCTGACCTTCAGGGGCCGAAAGGGAGGGTTTGGGTTGTGTGTGTGGCAGTCTGGAGAGTGTGTGTCTTTGCACACTCGCAGGGAGGAGCTGGGGTCTCCTGTGCGTGCACCGGCATGGCTGACACCTGGTCCCCATCCAGGGCCCGCAGGCATCCTGGTGACGGCTCACCCCAGGGCAGTGACCGGCCTGCAGCCTTGTACTGTGGCTCCGTTTCCCTCTCTTAAGGCCCAGATCTCTTTCTTTCCTCTGTGTTGGTCTCCCGGCTCTGGCCGCCACCCTTCAGGGCCCATCTGTCTGCTGTGGCACATTACCTGTCACGGGGCCCGTCCCAGGGGGACTTTACAGCATCTCACGGCAGATTCTCAGGACCCCGGGCCGACCGCTCTCCCACTCTCTGTGTGTCACGGATGGAATCTGGGCAGCTCCTGGGGGAACCGTGTGTCACACCCAGCCATCGGTGCTCCCCAGAAGATAGAGTTCCAGTTCCCTTTGGAGAATGAGTGGGTTTCACGTTTTAATAGGATCTCTTAATTTCCCGGGCTTTGAGTGGTTTGAAATTTTTTTAATGTTAATTAAGTGTGTGGTGTGTGGGTGTTTGAAGGCGTGGGTGATGTCCACGCCGTGGGGAGTGTCACTCAGGGATGTGGACGAGCCCCCAGGCCACGGGTCCTGCTGAGGCAGAGCCACTGGGCCTCAGGGGGCGTGGCCTCACTGCACAGGGGGCCGGGACCTGCACATCAAAAGCTTGTCGCCAGCAGCTGTATGTACTTTTGAATGTACTGTTCAGTTCAGCCTCTTAACACACTTCTGTCATCGTAATGTTCATTTTTGTATTTTTTAAAACCGAGTACGGTGAAAAACTTTCTTGAACCCTTTTTCTCGTGGATTATAGAAACGGGGCAGCACTGAGTTTACTGGAGCTAATTTATGACCACATTTTAAATGCAGAGTAAAGTCCGGAAAAGTGATTCTATCCTGGGATAGTAAAGAGGTTTCCCCTCAGGTGGCAGCTCTGATAAATGGGTGATAGGCAGAGTGTCCCATTCAGAAGGACTCTGAAGCCAAATCTCAGCTGAAAAAAAGTGCATCAGGATTGGCCAGCAATGTCTGTCATGGCTAAACGATGGATTGTTTCTTGTCAAGTGTGAATGTCAAGTATAAACTGGGTATTGTAAGAGATTGGATAGGTCTCTGCCAACTTAAAGGCAGACATACACACAATGTTTAATAAACGATTTCGAACTTCATAAAAAAACGGGGCAGGTGCTATGAGGCATTTAATACAGTAAGCATATACGTGTATGTGCACACACCCGTGCGAGTGGCGTGCTGCGTGTTTTCTCTGAAGCCGGGGCTGGATCTGAGGGCTTAAAGCTGGTGCTGATGGGCCAGCCAGGAGCCGCAACCCGCTGGGAGATGTTTGGCCCAGGTGGCGGGGGCATGTCCTGGGTCCCTGCTAGTTAGCGGCCGTGCCTGGTGCCCGAATGGCCCCATAGCCCTTCTCAGTGTGAAGCCAGCCCCCAGAGGAGGAGGACTTTCCTCACCCTGGGCTCCCCCAGGGCTCAGGGCTGCTGGGGTTCTGGATGGCACTTCCTCATCATTGCAGGAGCCGGGTGGCACTTGGGTCGTTCCTGGCTCTGTGTTGCAGCATCTGGGCTGCCTCCTGGCAGGGCTCATTTTTCTCGCGTCACGGCAGGTTAGAGGCCGCTGTAGGGCGGGTGCAGGGGCGATAGGTGCCCGGCTCCTCCTGTCCCCTGGGCTCCGCTGTGCTCGCGTGGGGCTGCTCACCCCCAGCGTCCCATCCGTGTCCCAGGCGGGAAGGAGGAAGCGACCAGGGCTGGGTGAGAGGCAAAGAGCCTGTCCCTCCTCGGCACCCCCCGCCCTTTGTATCAGCAAAGCAATGGCTTTCCAGGAAAGCCCAGCCAGTGCACACCTGCTTATGCCTCAGAGGCCAGAACTGGGCACAGGCCACCCCTCCCTGCGGGGAAGTCTGGACAGCTGAGTGCTTTTAAACCGGGCCTGTTACCTTTGTGTACAGGCAGACCTCATTTTATTGCACTTCGCTTTATTGTGCTTTGAAGATACTGTGTTTTGTTTTTTTTACCAACTGAAGGTTTGTGACAACCCTGTGCAAATCTGTGGGTGCTGTTTGCTCACTTCGTGTCCTTGTGTCACGTTTTGGCGATTCTCGCCATATTTCAAACCGTCCACCTGCAAAAAGATTACAGTTCACTGAAGGCTCAGACAGAATTTTTTAGCCATGAAGTATTTTTTAGTTAAGGTACGTACTTTTTTTTTTTTTATAATGCCATCGCATAGCTTATAGACTACAGTATAGTATAAACAACCTTTATTCGTGCTGGGAAACCAAAAACTTCATGTGACTCGCTCTATTGCGGTGGTCGGGACAGAACCGGCCATGTCTCCCAAGTATGCCTGTATTAGTTTACTCATGCTGCTGTAACAAATTACCACAAACTTAAACCAGCATGAATTTATTATAGTTCTGGGGGTCGGAAGTGTGACGCAGGTCTCGCTGGGCTAAAATCAGAGCGCCAGCAGGTGGTGTTCCTTCTGCAGGCTCTAGGGGGCGCCCGTTCCTTGCCTTCCAGCTTCTGGAGGCGCCTCCCTCCTCGGCTGGTGGCTCATCCCTCATCCTCAAAGGCTGCAGCATCTGACACCCCTGCCTCCCTCTTCCACGTACAAGGACCTCTGTGATTACCCTGGCCTCACTCAAATAATCCAGGATAATCCCCTATTTTAACACCTACCGATTAGCAAGCTTAATTCCGTCTGCAGCCTTAAATGCCCCTGGCCACATAACCTAATGTTTTCACAGGTTCCAGGGATTGGGATGTGGGCATCCTTCTGGGGGTGGGAGTGGGATTATTCTGCCTACTTGGCTTCGCAAACTCCGCCAGGTGCTGTAGGGCAGGAAGAGGGAAGAGTGGTGGTCAGGAAGGCGTGAGCCCCGAGCCGGGAGGGTGGGCATTCGGGACCCCTGGTTGCTGACTACCCCCGGGCTGGGCTTATCCTCCCCCTGTGACCGGCCTGCCAGCCTCCTTCCCAGGGCTCAGGTCAGGCCCTGGACCCCCGGCCCTCTCCTCCGGCCGGGTGCTTGGAAGCCACTTCATATTGACTGTGCCTGAGGAGTCGTTAAGGCTTAGTCGCCGTGCCCTTTAGTTCTGGCAGGACGTCCCAGGCCGGCTGAGCCCACGCGTCCTTATTAATAGGCCGCGCTGGACAACTTCATTAACGAGAGACAGATGGGCTGGAACAACAGCCCACTCCATCGCCCGCGGAGCCAGCTCTCCCGTGGAGTGCCTTGGCCCCAGCATCGCTCTTCAAAACCCCGGCACCTGCCGGCCAGCTGCACTGAGCCTTCCTCCCTGCTCCTGTCCTTCCCGTTCCCACCACCCATGTCCCAGCAGCAGCTCCAGGGAGCCTTAGGACCTGCAGCGTGGCCTGGCCGGGGCTGCGAGGTTCTGTGCCCCTGGTCGCCTCCCACGGGTGACAGAAGAGAGTAGGGAAGGAGAAAACGGGCAAGCTGACTTCTGGAAAAGTCTTCCATCCACCCGGCCCCGGATGCAGACCCTCCCTGCCGCCCCCGCCCTCCCCCAGCGTCACCCTGTCACCCCGAGCACCACTCGTGCACAAAACACAAGAACGGTTCCGGTTCATCAAGCAAATAGGTGTTGAACACACAGCCAAGGTGATGGGGAGCCTGTCGGATTCCGCCGGAAGCCCAAGCTGGCGTTGATGAGCCGAGTTGCCGTTTACATCAGCACAAACTCCTTCTAAAAGCCTGCTGCCATCATGTCCCCAAGCCTTGAAGGCTGTCATAAATGGAAAAGAAAAGGCCCGTTTAGATGATGTTTAAAATGCACTACGAGCTAAGTGCTGGCTCCTTGTCACGGCTGATCATCTTGGAGCGTGCCCTTGGCCGTCACAGCAGTAAGTGGATGGTCTCATAATTTCATTAGATGACTTCCAGGGGAGAAACCGTTGTTAAGTCAATTCATTATGCTCTGGAACAATTTCCAAACTTTTTCATCTTGGGACGCCCTCCCTGTGCTTCCTCCTACTCTTTCTTTCCCTGGCTCAAACTGTACATCATGAGTCAGGCTAGGTTCTGGGGAGAGGAAAAGGGACAGCTTGGACCCAGTTTTCATTTTCTGGGCTTCGAGCTTGCCGGTCTCATCCTTCCTGCTCACCATTTACCTGCTCAGCGTGGTCTCATTCCTTTTGGTGTCCGCTTGCATTTTTCAATCATGACTCAGGATTTTCCTGGCTACATGTAACAGAAACCCCGATCCAAACTGGCTCAGGCGAAAAAAGGGTATTATTGGCTCACAGTGCTGAAAACTCAAGTGCTGCGACTAGCTTCAGGTGTGGCAGGATCCAGGGGCTCCGTGATGTCATCAGTGTTCTCTGCCCCCATATCCGCTCTGCCCTCCTCTGTGTTGATCACATTCTCAGATGGCTTCTCCTCTCAGGAGACAAAGGTGAATACAGCTCCAGGCTACGTCCTCACAGGGCTGAGAGGGGAGAAACATTTTTTTTCCCCTAGTAGTTCCAACGTGAGTTCCCATGTTGAAGCTCATTGGACTGTTTGGATCATGTGCCCAAACCTGAGCCAATCACTGGCCAGGAGGAGAGACTATGCTGATTGGCTAAGCCTGGGTCACATGACTCTCCGGCAGGCGTGGAGCCGGCTTCTTCCAGTAAGCGGGAGTGAGGGTGAGGAACGTGGGTTCCGGAGGAGCGTGTGGCTTTTCTTTAAGAAGCAGAGGCAGGGACTTCCCTGGTGGTCCAGTGGTTAAGACTCCGAGGAAGACTCAGCGCTTCCACTGCGGGGCGAGCGGCTTGGATCCCTGGTCGGGGAACTAAGATCTCACAAGCCGGGTGGGCACGGCCCAAAAAAAAAAAAAAAAAAAGCAGCAGCAGAGGCAGCAACGAGCCCCTGTTTCTTTTCATCTTTTCTTAGGTGTCAGCCCTTCTCTTCTTTCCTCCCTGGTTCCTTCTTTCTCTAGGAGAGACTCCCTCTAACCTGTGTCTCTCGCCCTGCTCCTAGGCCCCTCCCCAGCTCGACAGAATCTCAGGTTGCTTGGAAAACAAGCTGGGTCCTGGTGACTTAGAATGGATTTCCAGATGAAGGAAACAGGGGTGGGCTGGGGAGAAATGTGCTCTGTTTTTCCATAACATAAACTCTGCAAAGTAAAGCTCTGAAATCTTAGGTTTGCCTTTAAAAGTCTGTGAGACTCTGGATTAACATCTAGCTGCCCCCCTCTGAGGCCTCTGCAGCCCAGGTGCTGGGCCAGGGGCTGCAGTGTGGGCAGGTGGGCTCAGCCCTCCTGGGGGGCCGACACATTGCCGCTGTAACTCCTGCCCACACCTGGGGCCCCTGCCCCCTACTCCGCCTCCCCTCCCCTCTCCTTCCTCTCTTCTCCTTCCTCCTCTCTCCTCCTCCCCTCCCCCTTTCCCCTCCTCCTCTTCCCCTCTTCCCCCTTCTCTTCCCACCCCTCCCATCTCTTGACTTTAGACCAATCACTTTCCCTCTCTCTGCCTCAGTTTCCTCACTCAAGACGTCGGATGATAAGAAACAACCACCTGCCATGGCTGGGAGAGGCTGCAGTGAGGCCAGAGATGGAAATCACTATAAACAAAGGCACCGGAATTGCTCAGGTCAAACCCTGTCTCACCTGCCTGAAGTTCTTCACTCCTCAAACCACCCCTCCTGAAACGGACTCACATCCCCTCTCCCCGGGAAGCCTGTCCTGCTGTGCCAGTCTGGGCTGACGTGTCCCATCTGTAGTGGACACACCCTACAATGACCCCATAATTCCCACCCTTAGCACCCACACTTGTGTGTTAGCCACTCCTCTTGATGTGAGTGGGACCTGTGACCTGAGTCTAACCGATCGGATATGGCAAAGGTGAAGAGATTTTGCAGATGCAGTTAAGGTCCATAATCTCACTTTGCATTAATCAAAAGGAAGTCTATCCAGGTGGGCCTGAAATAATGACGTGAGTCCTTTAAAAGAAGTTCCAGGCCTTCCCTGAAGTCAGAGACTCCAAGTAGCAGAAATTTCTGGCTTTAAAAAAGCAAGCTACCATGTATTCTACAGCCACAGGAAGTGAATTCTGCCAGCAATCTGAGGGAGCTGGGAAGGAGATCCTTCTCGAATCAGGCCTCCAGATAGAACACAGCTGGACCTCCACCTTTTTTATTGGCTGTGCCACGTGGCATGCGGGATCTTAGTTTCCCGACCAGGGATTGAACCTGTGCCCCCTGCAGTGGAAGCTCAGAGTCCTAACCACTGGCCCACCAGGGACTTCCCCTGGACCTCCTGGACCTTGATGGAGCCTTGTGAGACCATGAGCTGTGAACCAGCTAAGCAGCGCCTGGACTTCTGGCCAATGAAAATGGTAAGATAATGTGTGTGTGTGTGTGTGTGTGTGTGTGTGTGTGTGTGTGTGTGTGTGTTTTAATACATTTATTCATTTTATTTATTTATTTTTGGCTGCGTTGGGTCTTCGTTGCTGCGTGCGGGCTTTCTCTAGTTGTGGTGAGTGGGGGCTGCTCTTCGTTGCGGTGCGCGGGCTTCTCATTGCGGTCGCTTCTCTTGTTGCAGAGCACAGGCTCTAGGCGCGTGGGCTTCAGTAGTTGCGGCTCGCGGGCTCAGTAGTTGTAGCTCACGGGCTCCAGACGCACAGGCTCGGTAGTTGTGGCGCACGGGCTTAGTTGCTCCGCGGCATGTGGGATCTTCCCGGACGAGGGCTCGAACCCGTGTCCCCTGAATTGGCAGGAGGATTCTTAACCACTGCGCCACCAGGGAAGCCCCGTGTGTGTTGTTTTAAACCTTTTAAGTTTGTGATAATCTATTCTGAAGCAATAGAAAACAAATACACCCTCTCAATGGCCCTGGCCTCAGCAGGTGTGATCCCACTCCGCTTAGCACCTTTCTGTGTGTGAGACCTGTCTCCTCAGCCTCACTCAGGCCCTTGAAGATGGGACTCTTCCTCCTTGTCTGTATCTCCACCCCTCAGTCCCAACCACAGAGTAAGCCTTCAATAAAAATGCTCATTTGAACTGGGACTGGCACCGTGACAAAAAGCCATCTCTCATCACAGGCTTCAGGCACAGTGGGATCCAGGAGCTGGGATAATGTGATCAGGTTTCAGCCTCATGCTCTCATGGCATCTTGTAAGGGCAGTAGGATGTAGTGGTTAAGAGCTTGGGCTCTGGAATTAGGTTGCCAGATAGAATACAGGAAACTCAGTTAAATTTGAATTTTAGATACACAGTGAATAGCTTTTTAGTGTAAGTGTGTCCCCAATATTACATAGGACATATTTATAACAAAAAAATATTCATTGTTTATCTGAAATTCAAACTTAACTGAGCATTCTGTTTCAGTAAGTCTGGCAACCTTACCCTGGAACCAACTGCCTAGATCTGAATTATGGCTCTTCCGCTGTCTGTGTGACCATAGAGAATTTACTTACCCTCCCTGAGCCTCATTTCCCCATCTATAAAAGTGAGGATTAAAAAGACTATGCATCTCACAGGGTTGTGGTGAGAGTGAAGTAACCACATTGCCTATAAATAGTGCCAGGCATATAGTAGGCACTCAGTAAACATCATCTACTACTATAAAATCTTGTCCCTACTTTCTTCTGCATAGGTGTTCATCTTTGACTTATTGCCTAAGTTCCAACAAAAGACCTGGGGAGAAATCTCATTGGTCTGGCCAAGGTCATGTGCACAATCACTGTGACCAGGGGAATGGAAGGTTCTGATTGGCCACACCTGGTGGAGTGTGGTCCCCATGTCGGAAGGAAGCCCTGGGTCGCCCTGAGCAGGGGTCCTCAACCTGCGGTGATGCTTCAGGACCACTGGTGGGCACAGGAAACAGAAACGGCGTTTGCCGGAGGGTGCGGCTGGTGCTTATTTCCCACCCAGGCTGCACTGGAAGGAGCTGATGAATATCACACCGCATCAAGCAGACGGTGGGCCTGCAGCGCTGATAATGACGGCCTGGGTCCCCTCTGTGCGCTGACGTCCGAAGCAGGTGCCAGTTGCCAAAGGCAGCGAGCTTGTTTCTCGTCAGTCTGGGCTGTCCTGGTGGCCAAGGGCTGTGGCGCCTGCTGGAGTGTCTGTTTAGCTGTCCTTCTATAATGGACGGGGCTCAGGACCACAGCTTCAGGGCCTGGAGCCATTTGTCTGGGCCTTAGGCTGGCTGGTGCTAATAATAGCCAACATTGACCACGTGCTGGGCACTGTTCCAAGGGCGTGATCCTGACTATGAGCCTGGGAGGTCAATATCATCATTATCCCCATTTTGCAGATGGGGAACAAGGCACCAAGTTCAAGGAACTTGCCTGAGGTCACACAGGGCTGGATTCCAGCCCACGCAGGCTGGTTCCAGACGCTGGTCCTGACCTTCCTCCTGAACCTTTTGGAAAGGGCTTGCAAAGAATGGAGAGAATCCCTTTCTTGATAATCAAAACCTCATTATGTGGTCCTTTTTTTGGGTAGTTCTTTTTTGTGGGGTGGGGTGGGTAGTTCTTGCATGTCTAGATTGATATAAAAAAAAATCACACCTCAGTGAAAAAGATCAATTGCCACATACGGTTTCCAAGTCACTTTGACGTCGTCACAAACCCTCTCATATGTTTGAGCCTCTAATTAGATTTGGAGGAGAATCAATTCATGTGTCATGAAATTTTAAAAGACAACGTTCCATGAGTGGTCCTTCCCATTATTCCAGCTTGATTGAAATTGTGGGTTTTTCACAGGATGCTATTTATACTCTTAAGACAATGGAGCTTCTAAAAGGATTCTGATTCTTAGGTCTTCATATGTGATTTCTGGAGAAGCGGAAATTTTCAAATTTTCATAATGATTGTGTTTTTCTGGCTGTTTTCCTTTTCTTTTCTTTTCTTTCTTTCTTTCTTTCTTTTTAAATAACCTGACTCGGCAGTGTCTCTCTCCCCCTGATGGGGACCTCAGGTTCTTGCCAAAGTATGTATCACATAATTGCTTTCATGTTCAGACCCCGCAAGAGCACGTTGTAAATGGCTGCGACACAGATGTGACAATTCCATTAGGCCTGGGTCCTTGCATGGTCGACCTTGCAAATTGAATTTGGGGAGGTGAGCCCTTCTGCCTGGCTGCTAGATTTCACGTTCGCAGTTTGGGGAGAGGCCTGGGGAGCTGCCGGCGGAGATTTCCGTGCAGGGCCCGCATAGCCGGGCATTCACTCCGGTGAGCCCTGCACCCGTCCCGCGTCCCCTTGCGTCCCCGGCTCTTCCTCAGCTCTCCAGAGGAAGGCGGCAGCCCATGATCGACGGGCTTCTGCCCACTGTGGCATTATTAGCCACTCTGTCAAGGTGACAGACCTGAGGTTTATTTTAGGTTGGGAGTCAGCCAGCCTTCCCAGAGAGTCAGCCGCAAAGACTTAAGGGCATGGTTCTCGGCCCTGGGTGCTGGGGAGCTTTTCACCAATACGCATGCCCACCAGGCTGGCCTCTGGGGTGCAGGAAACGTGCTCTATCTTGATCCCTGTGGTGGTTACTTGAGCTTATCTATGTGTGTGCAAAAATTGAGCTTTGCTGAGGATGTGGAAAAATCAGAACCCTTTGCATTGCTGCTGGGATATAAAATGCTGCAGCTGCTTGGAAAACCGTTTGGCAGTTCCTCGAAAAGTTAAACACAGAGTTACCGTGTGACCCAGCAACTCCACTCCTGGGTATGTACCCAAAAGCACTGAATGCCAAGACTCAGAACAGATGTTTGTACACCCATGTTCATAGCAGCATTACTCCCAATAGCCAAAAGGTAGAAACGACCCCCAAATGTCCATCAACAGATGAATGGATAAACAAAACGTGGAATATTATTTAGCTATAAAAGGGAATAAAATTCTGATACGTGCTACAACATGGATAAACGCTGAGAACATGATGCAGGGTGATCCCGTGGCTGAGGTGGGGTCTGACAGGGCTCTCCACTGTAGAGTTCCCCGCGAGGCCCCATTTAACACAGATGACAGGAAAGAGAATGAAATCATGCCATTGGCAGCAACATGGGTGGACCTAGAGATGATCACACCAAGTGAAGTAAGTCAGACAGAGAACCAAAAAGATCATATATCACTTCTATGTGGAATCTAAAAATTGATACAAATGAACTAATTTACAAAACAGAAACAGACTCACAGACTTAGAAAACAAACATCTGGTTACCAAAGGGGAAAGGGAGGGGGAAGAGGGATAAATTCGGAGGTTGAGATGAACATGTACACACTAATATATATAAATTACATAATCAACAAGGACCTACTGTAGACCCCAGGGAACTCTACTCAACACTATCATAACCTATATGGGGAAAGAACCCAAAAAAGAATAGATATATGTCTGTGTATAACTGAATCACATTGCTGTACACCTAAAACAAACAGAACATAGTAAATCAACTATACTCCAGAATAAAATAAAAACTGAAAAAAAACCCAAAGAAACCTCAGACAGCAGTAGATGACATTGCCTACCCTCATTGACCTTCCTGCCAATGGGAGGGAAGGAACTAATATTTCCTGTACACCTACTATGTGCCATGCCTTGGGTTACACACTCACATCCACTATCTCATTCAAATTAGCCTATTGATGCTGGATAATGATTTTGGGGGACTTTATTCGTTAGAAACCAGAGAAAGCATCCTTAGCTTTCTCTGATTTCTGAATCTGCCTCACCTCACTTGAGTACCGTTTTTTAAAAAGCATCTGAAATATTTTCCATATTAGGTGTTGTAAGGACCTAATTACAAACTTCATTATAATTGTTCCTTAGTTATATTTTGTTCAATTACTTTAACAAGTTGCCAAATGGAACACAAAGCCTGCAAATAGCATTAGATAGTTGTAATGAGACACTCAAATGGGTTACAGAGCCTCGTCTTTGCGTGCATATTTTTTTCCTCCGAGGAAGACAAACAGAAGGTGGAGGCTGGCCCTCGCTCTGCCCACCGGCTGCCTCCAATCTTGGGGGGGGGGGTGGGGAGCAGCCTTTGCTTTTGTACAAAGGTCAAGTTCGGGAAAACGGAAACGTGTACGGGTGGCGTTGGAAGCATTTTAGGTGATGATGGTCACATGTAACACTAATTACACAGCAGTCACTCTCCTAGGCACACTTACACGGAGTAACGCATTTCATCTTCCTGCCAGGCCCCTGGGGTGGGTGCTATCATCTCCCCCATTTTACAGATGAAGAAATCTAGGCACACAGTCTGAGGGACTTGCCCGAGGTCATGCAGCCCGAAAGTTCTGGAGCTGGGCTCAAACCCAGGTGGGCTGGCCCCAGGGTCTGTACTCTGGACCACCACTTTCAATTTATTATTGAATCTCAGAGAAAAATGTGATTACCTACTTTATCCCGTAAGAGACTATCAGTGAGATAGTTTCATTTTAGTCACTTCATTGTTAATATCTGAATGTCTTTCAGAGGCAGAAATGTGAATGTAACTTCCTAACATTTGTCATAGAGCTAGATCACAACACTGTGTCACATGGCCGTCCTTGACCCAGTCGCTAGGGCTGAGGGGATAGAACGTGTTGACACAACAGGCTATGGTCTCCTGCTCAGACAGTTTGATCTGTGAAGATGTTTTGACGGGATTCCACTAACTAAAATATGTACTTGTTGAACTTAAAGAAGCTGACTTGACTAAGAATGTTAGTCGGATGCTTGGAGTGCAAGTGACGGAAACCTGACACATCTGGCTTAAGGAAAAGGGAAGACTTTATTGGTTAATACGACTGAAGCCCAAGAACGGATTTCAAGCATGGCTGGATCCAGGAGCTCAAACAATGTTCCAATGCTCTCCGTCCATCTCACCAAGGGTCTGCTGTCCTCTGCGTTGGAGTCACTGTTGGGCAAGAAGGCCACCCGCAGTTCCATGTGTCCCCACCAGGAGGCGTGTGGCTGGATCTCCTTTCGAGGAGGCATCTGCCATCAGCACCAGGAGTGCAGTTTGCTGACAGCCTCCTGCTGTAGCTCCCTCAGGGTCTGCCTGAGCTTTTGAGGCCAGGCCTTGCTGATCCCAGGTGACCCCAGCCAATGGTGGTGGGATTAGGGCTTGGTCATTTCTGCTCAGTGCTTATGCTGTTGCATTGTGTGGTCAGATCTGCATGATGGTCTGAAAGCTTCTGCCCACTCCTGCTTCCCTCCCCCCCACTTCTATTCAATATCTTTCACAAGTGTCACCTCCAATAAATCTCTTTCTCTCCTAACCTCATCTCAGTGTCTGCTTCCCAGACCACCCAACTAACACACCAGGGTCATTTTCTAAGAGGTTGGACTTCCCAGGGGCAAGGAACACAACTTTACCAAGAGTTACAGCAAAATTCTCGGGCCTTGCTTCCGTTGGTTGAAGTTGGGTTACGTGCTTATCCTGGCACCCTCCCTGTGAATCTGATTGGCCAGACTTGGGTCATGTGGCCACTTGTGGGTGGGTCATCCATGTGTAAACATCTTGACCCAAAGAAGAGAGCTGTAGTCCCCCAAAGGAAAATCCGGTCCTCTTGCCAGAATAGAAGGGGAATCATTGCTGGTCAGGCACAAACATTAGGTCTGCCTTGGAAGGCTATGAAATCAGAAGGCCTGGCCTTCAGCCAGCCTGTCACATCACCTCTTCTGGGACTCAGCATCCACATCTAGGACATGGGCAGATGGCAAGCGGATCCCACTCTGTTCCTCTTTCTCACTCTCTGTCTCTCTCTCTGTCTCTCACTTTATTTCTCTTTCTCGCTCTGTCTGTCCCTCCCTCTCAGCTGATCTCTGCTCACGGCTCTCCTAACAAATCCATCTGAGCCCCATGCTGTTTGCAGAAGTCCCTTCCAGATGGTGGGATGGATTTGAGTTGATAGCTTGGTGTGCTAATGACACAGAGCTAATTCTTAATAATGATGAAATGTGATAAAATCCTCATCTGGATCAGCTCCAAACCACACTCTCCACTGCAGACCTGGCCGCTGTCACCAGGACAGGTGTGATTATTCTGGAGCCAGAACTTACCTTGCAGTCTCGGTCCCTTCCTGGTACGGCCTCAGAGTTTGGAAAGCCAGGGTCATCTGAATCCAGGACTGGTGAGTTGCAAAGACCAGAATCTCTCTCAAAGATGCTCAAGTCCCGAGGGAGCTTACTGTAGGTGCAGCGGCCCCAGAGCACAGGTGTATATCAGATAGAGTCGTACCAGTCAGGGTACCCGGATGTGAGTGATCCGGGTACAGAGTCCAGCTGCTTCAAGCTGAAGAGGAATTTATTGAAACGATGCCAGGGGAGCTCACAGGGTTGTTGAGAAGCTGCAAAAATATACTCCCCAGATAAATAGAATGAGGATGTCCAGACAGAGAGAAGCATGCCACAGAGTCTGATGAGGCCACCGCTGCTGGACCTGGATGCCCCTGGACACTGGATATGGCTGCTGCCACCAGAATAGCTTCTCCATGTCTCTGCTTCTTCAGGTCAGGAGTTCTCAATTCAAAGTCTAGTCAGCCAAGCTCTGTCACACACTCATGCCCTTGCTGAAAGGCAGGTCAGGTGTTAAGCACACAGACTCTGGAGACAGACTGGGTGGGTTCACATCTAGGCTCTGCCACTTATCTGTGTGACCCTGGGTGCCATGTGTGCCTCAGTTTGCTCATCTGCAAAATGGAGATGGTAACTGTGCCTACCCCCCTAGGGGTGTGCGAATTAAATGACAGAATATACGTGAAGCAGATCGAAGAAGTAACTGAGCAAGCATTCTGAGTTTTAGGTATTACTATTATGCTTTTAAAATTATCAATTGTCACTGATGATGTAAGGCAGCTGCTGTTTCTTATGAAGACTCAGACAGTGGGGAATTCCCCAGATGTAGACAGGATGATCTATGTGACAGATGTTTCCCATAATAATTCCCTTTCCTTTCTCTACCGCTCAAACTTATTGCTCTTTTGAGCCCCGATTCCCCTGTGCTTTCCTGATTTCTCAGTCAATCCGGGGACATGCCTACCTGTTCCCCAGGATTGCTCCTTAACAATGAAATCTGAATGCCATTAAGCAGATCATGCATCCTCCAGTTTACCACAGTCCATACCACTCCCTATTGCTCTGCACCTGCCCTGTGTCACTCATTTATGTTACTTAGCTTGATTCCTGTGGGCCTTTGAATTTAGCATCCTAGAACTAAAGAGCTGGGGGTTTTGGAAGACAAAAGGATAAAACCTAAAGGCTTTTGTATCTGCTTTCATGGAAGTCACATCCCCTCCTTGAGATAATAAGCCAGTTTCTGTCACCTGCTAGATAGGAGGGAAAGGATAAAATGAGTACACAATATTATCCAGCCCTATATGGGTATATATATTACACATCGCCAAAATCTCTGCACTGCCGTCAACCCCAAGGAGACGAACAACATAATCTCAAAATCCCATCTTTCAGGGTCTGTGTCCTGGAATCATTCCCACAGCGAGTTCTGTATCAGTCAAGGTCCAACTAGGAGACAGAAATTACATCAGTAATTTGAACAGGAAATGTTGGCTACAAAGAATCATTAGCTAGGAAGAGGCGGTTAACTAACTAAAGGTGTAAAAGAAGGGAATTCCCTGGCGGTCCAGTGGTTAGGACTTGGTGCTTTCACTTCCAAGGGTGCGGGTTCAATCCCTGGTGGGGGAACTAAGATCCTGCATGCCACGCAGAGTGGCCAAATTAAAAAAAATAAGGGGGGGGGGGGGGTAAAAGAAGACCCTGAGGGGTCCAGAAGTAGCAGGTACAAAAGAACAGCTGAGGGAAAGAGGATAATGAACGGACCACAGTTCCTCCCTCCTTCCCAAGGCTGAGATTCTTTGAAGAGGGCACAGCGACCGCATGAACACGCAGTCTGGGACTTCCCTGGCGGTCCAGTAGTTAAGACTCTGCGCTTCCACTGGAGGGGGCGTGGGTTCAATCCCTGCTCTGGGAACTAAGATCCTGCATGCTGTGTGGTGTGGCGAAAGAAGAAAAAACAAAAACAAACAAAAAATAAACCCACGCAGTCTGCTGGAGTGCAGAAGCGTGTCAGAAGGTGAAGGTTGCAGCTGGTCCGTATATACAGTCCTGCACTGCTGGAGGATGTGAGCTGCTCTCTGGGAGTGGCCCACAGGCTGGGGAGAGTGTGGTCTGAGGGCGTATTTAGGGCTGCCAGGTGAGGAGAGCAGGACCGGGAGCGCTGCCTAAACTTCTGTGTGAGAGCAGCTGGGCTTCTGCTCTGAATAAAAGAGGCGGGGCTGCCAACCTAATGCCTCTATGGACAGAGCCCAACATTCTACCAGCTGGCAGAGGAGAAACGCTCATGGGGCCAGCTCCAGTGTCCTGCAGCAGGGCAAAGAAGGATGGATTTGGGACTAAGAGATAATAATGTGACAACTGGCTCAGGGAGAAAGACCTGGGAGTCTGGGAGAGAAGGTTTCAGGAAAGTCTGGAGGAAGGAGAGGAGGTATGAAGTAGGAGGGATGTAGATCAGGAGGAAAGGAGAATTTTAAGAAATATATCTGTGGACCATCCTTTATGGTAAAGTAAATGTAAATGTAAGTAAGGACCTTGGGACTTCCCTGGCAGTCCAGTGGTTAAATCCCTGGTGGGGGAACTAAGATCCCGCATGCCGTGTGGTGCAGCCGAAAGAAAAAAGAGACCAGGAGGTTGTTATTAAAAAAACAAACAAAAAAAGGACCTTGAGTTATTTTGGAATTTCTTTATGACTGATGGACAGTGTTAATCTGACCACAATATAGTCATCCCGCAATGTAGTGTCCAAGGAGCCTGCTTCCTAGAACGCCTGCAGATACTAAAATCCTTGGAAGCTCAAGTTCTGTGTATAAAATGACCTAGTACAGTGAATACAGTCTGCCCTCACATTCGCTGTTTTGGCATCCACGGATTCATGGTTGGTTGAATCTGGAGAGGCAAAATCTGTGGATCTGGAGGGCCAACTACTCTTCTGAGACTGGACCACTTGGGTCCTGGGTTTCTAAATGGCTTATGACAGTTTTCTGTTGGTCTAAAGCCATAAAACATAGGTTTATCATGAAGGTTTTCTTTTAAGGGATCCTATTTTATACGATGGGTTCTTGTCTTTCCATGTGTTGGACTGGGAATTTGGAAGTCCAGGTTGTAGTTCTGAGTCTCAAGTTTCACCACATAGCTGTGTGATGCTTGGCAAGTCACTTCACCTCTCTGAATCTCAGAGTTTTTAATCTACCAGATGGGGAAACTAGAGTCTGTTCACCCAAACTCTGAGGGATGTTGTGATGATAAGATGAGATCATGGGTATGAAACTGCTTTGACAAAAGACAAAATTTTATTCACTTACATGGAGTTGTCTGTAACCACACAGCTTGTATATTGGTAAGAAATGATTTTTGCTTGGAGGTAACAGGAAACCTCACTCTTGTGGCTTAATAAGGATTTACTTTTCTCATATATCAAGAATTCTAGAGGTGGTTATCTTTGGATGATGATAAGGCTGCTCAGTAATTTAAGGGCTAATCTCTGATTCTCTTGGCCTTCTCCTCATGGTCACAAGATGGCTGCTGCAACTCCAGCCATCATGGTGACATTTAAATCGGGAAGAAGGGCTAGGGCCTGGTCAGGTACCTCTGTTCCTATTTCTGGGAGGCGAAGGCATTCCCAGACTATCTCTAGACCTCTTCCATTCCATCTTACTGGACGGAAGTAAATCTTCAAGAGAGTCTGGGAAAATGACTATTCAGCTTTCTCATCTCTAAGAGAGTGAGGAGGTAAGAGAGAAAGAAGTTGGGAATGGACGCTGGATTAGATAGCTAACAGTGTTTGGAATAGCTGGCAAGTTTTAGATGGCAAAAACTAAAATCGTTCTGTGATGGAGGGGAAACAACCACAGAAGGATTTTGATTTCCACCTTTGTGATTCCCGCTCCTGTTTATTTGAGCCCTTTCATGGGGCCTGGCTTCATTTGAATAGCTAACATTTTACTTTGGAGGTGGAATTATATTAAAAATCAGATGCTTGTCATTATGCAAATGACTGTCTTGCTATAGCTTAGGATTTTCATTTTTCCATGAATTATTCCTTTTTCAGTGCTTTTCCCCCCACCCCTTGGAAGAAATAAAAACAACCACTGACTAATCAGAGGAATTTTCCAATCATTCAGTCAATGGATATTTACTGAGTGTCTTCTGTGCCCCAAGGGCTGTTCTAAACTCTTTGAAATAGAGGAAGACATGGTTTCTGCAGTACTGGAGCTTATATTCCAGTGGAAAAGATAAGCAACAAGTAAATTAATAAATCAAATACCAAATGAGAATGATACATGCTATGAAGAGGTAAAACAAGGCGAGTAAATAGATTTGCGGGTGGGGCGGGCTTCTTCAGATGGGGTGGTTGGCAAAGGTCTCTGAGGATGTGATATTTCAGGAGACACTGGAAAGATGGGAAGAGGCCAGGCATGTGATGATCTGGGGCAGAGAAAACAGCAAGTGCAAAGGCCCTGAGGTGAACAAGCTTTTGGTGTGTTTAGGAAGGGAAGGAGAGCCAGCTGGCCGGCACACAGAGAGGAAGAGGACAGCAGGAGACGGGGTTGGAGAGGCTTGAGAGGCTTCAAAGCCAGCAGTGGAGAATCTCACTTCCAGTCAGTTTTTTTTTTAATTACGATTTCTTATTTATTTATTTTTGGCTGCATTGGATCTTTGTTGTGGTGCGCGGGCTTCTCATTGCAGTGGCTTCTCTTGTTGTGGAGCATGGGCTCCAGGTGCGCGGGCTTCAGTAGTTGTGGCTCACGGGGTCTAGAGCACAGGCTCAGTAGTTGTGGCGCACAGGCTTAGCTGCTCCGTGGCATGTGGGATCTTCCCGGACCAGGGCTCGAACCCCTGTCCCCTGCATTGGCAGGTGGATTCTTAACCGCTGCGCCACCAGGGAAGTCCCGGATAACCTCCCTTTCTTAAAGTCAACTGGACCGTATAACATAACCTAATCACAGGAATAATCCAGGACTCAAATCCATCATATTCACAGTGCTGGGGATTATACAGGGCCCGAATCTTAGAATTCTGCTTACCAAAGAACGCATGAATGAATCCACCCCCCAACCCCCCATCTCTCATTCTTCCTCCCCATTGGAAGCCATTTCCCAGCCCCTGCCAGCCCAACCACATCTCCTTGTTGGCAGCTACACCTTTTGTTTTCTGGTTGCTGGGAGTTACCTTCTTTGGTCCATGGTGTCTGCAAAGCCCCCAATCTGGGCTATGGGTCTCCATTTGTGCCTTTTTAATAGCAGCACCATCCAACCCCAGGGCCTTTGCACTCCTTGTTCCCACTTTCTGAAAGGCTCACCCCACAGTACCCATGTCTCACTCTTTTAAATATTTGCTCAGATGTTGTCTTTGCAGTGAAGCTTTTTCTGACTCCCTTCCCTTCCACTCTAAAAATACTTCTTTACCTGTTTTATTTCTCTTCTTTGCACTTATTTTCATCTGACCTGCTATATATTTTGCCAGTTTATTTGGTTTATAGTCTCTCTCCCCATGCTAGAAGGTCAGCTTCCCCTGAGCAAGGAAATTGGTCTGATTCTCTGTCCTATCCCCAATGCCCACAACAGTGCCTGGCACAGAGTAGGGACTCAATAAATATTTGTCCAAAGAATGAGTGAGTGAGGGTTAAGGAGGACAGTTTTGACTTTCTTCATTTGTTTTTCCTTTTTTTTTTTTTTTGCAAAACCTGAACAGGCACAAGTCTTCCTTCCCCAGGCAGCTTGTTATATAATCAGAACCTTCGTTCTGCAAGAAGCTGTCAGCACTGCTTCAAGCGGTTATACTTAGCGTTTTCAGCCTCTCATTTCAGCTGCATGAGCTCTCCCGAGGAGCCTTGGAAATTAGGCCTCATTTCAACAGGGAGAGAGGGCTCCTGGCACCAGGCAAGGTGGCCCTGGGGGCTGATGGGGAGCTTGTGGGTGGTGGTGGCCAAGCAGCCCTGACCTCAAGATCAGCCCATGGCCAGTGTCATGCTCAGAGCTTCCACCTCTAGGGATGGGAGGCGAGTTCTGTTCTGTAAATCACAAAGATAGGAGAAGCCGAGGGCCGGAGTGGAAAGAGAGTGATGGGGGTCAAATCTAAGCTCTGCCACTTGTTAGCTGTGTGTCCTTGAGTGCCCTCAAATATCCCAACGTCTCTGTGGATTCAGGCAACACAGCATCTCCAACTCGGAGACTCACTTGTGTTTCTGAAACCTGCAGCAGACATCAGCAAAAGCCAGAACACAAAACAGTGCCCACTGTCCTGGCAGGAAGCACTCACACCGTGCCTGGGGACCTACCCAACGACAGTGGAAAGCATCAGCCTCTTCGAGAGCCATCTCAGCCACTGGCCCACTCCTCAAATCCCAAGGAGTCGTGTGTATGAAGGTTCCTTCCACGGCCAGTTTATTTGAGATCTACAGACTCAACCTCATTTGTTTTATATATTCATTTTTATTTATTTATTTATTAAAAAAAATTTTTTTAAAGGAATTCCTTTATTTTAATTATTTATTTATTTATTTATTTATTTTTGGCTGTGTTGGCTCTTCGCCTCTGCGCGAGGGCTTTCTCCAGTTGCGGCAAGCGGGGGCCACTCTTCATCGCGGTGTGCGGGCCTCTCACTATCGCGGCCTCTCTTGTTGCGGAGCACAGACTCCAGACACGCAGGCTCAGTAGTTGTGGCACACGGGCTTAGTTGCTCCGCGGCATGTGGGATCCTCCCAGACCAGGGCTCGAACCTGTGTCCCCTGCATTGGCAGGCAGATTCTCAACCACTGCGCCACCAGGGAAGCCCTATATATTCATTTTTAATATACACTGTTTTATGCAATTAATAAAAGATTTCCACTTCAGATTAGTTCATTATACATTATGAATTCGTGAATGTCAAGGAGATGATTGCCATGAAATTTAGATGGTGTGGTTCCAAGGATGCTATACCCAGGGGGACTTTCGCCACTGCATTTAATAAACTCAGTGGCATCCCCTGCCCCAGAACAGGTGCTGGGTCTGCCTGGGGGCCACCGCGGAGCTCAGTACTTTGGCATCTCTAACGCACATGAATTTTCATGCCAGGTCCCTGCTTTCCCAGCCAATCAGTTTTTGTATGTGAGGTTCCATCATCAGTCCTAATAGCGCAGGTTGTTATTTCCTGTTCAAGTTCAACATGGTGGAAAAGTTTAAGCAGTTCTCAGTAGTTAATTGTGTGACCAAACTAGCGAGGCAGCTCTTCTGAGAGGTGGATGTGACCCAGAGATAGTGCTTTATCCCTTTGGCAGGCAACTTTGCGTCTTGACATCAGGAGTAGCTTTCTGACGAGATGGAGGAAGAGCACTGCGGTGCCTAAGACAGGACTTTGGGGACAGCTGGGTCTTGGTTCAAACCCCAGCTCTGCTTTTTGAATGACTTGGAGCAAACTGATTAAACCCCTGAGCCTCAGTTTCTTGATCTGTAAAATGGGGATAAAACCCCCCTCTGACTTTATTGGGATGGTTAAACGTTTCGTTACATTGGAAGGTCTTAATAAACAGTAAGACAAAGATGATCATATTCAACTGATCAGATATTAAAGGGCACGCATACCTGGGCACTTGAGCTAATAATGGAGGGTTTCCTCCTCTGGGGTAGGGTAATGACTGGACCTGAACATGCTGAAAATTTCATTAATGATGCTCTGGTTTGCGTTTTTCTCTGCTTGTATGTTTAACCAAGATCTCCTGCCTTACTAACAGGTGTTGCTGTGAAAAATTGGGGTACTCCAGCTCTAGGGTTCAAAGTGCAGGACTTGCTCAATGCAAATATGCTTAAGGAAACGCAACCACATTTAAAATTCTTTTTTTACACACTTAAAAGCATAAGCATGCCTTCACCTCCGTCTTCTGCCTGCTGAATGAACGGGCATTTGGGGATTGTAAGGGTGAGGCAGAAGCTCCCTCATCGACAGCAGCGTCCTTTCCAGGTCTGTTTTTCACACGGAATCCACCTGCAGTGGACATCTGTCCTTTGATTCTCTATGTACCCATCTTCTGAAAACAGCACCTTGGCTCTTCTAGGGAAACTCACCTCTCCCCACCGTGGGGGTGCGGTTTGGGCAAGCTGATGCCCCTCCCAGCTCCACGGTTGGACACATGACTCAGGCCTGGCCAATTAGCGTATTCCACCCCCTTGGGCACAGTGACTGGTCCAGGAATAGGCATGTGACCTCACTGTGGCCAATGATATTCCTTTCCTGCCATTATGCTGACATAGAATCCTGGAACCAGCCAAGCCTGAAGCCATGGACGCTTTGATTGTGTGAGCCAATAAATCCCTTTTGACTTAAGCTTGTGTCATTGTAAAATGTAACACTGCTCTGAGCCCTATGGTCTCAGACAAGAAATCTCTTGGCCCTTTGCAGGCTAAATGCAGCGATTTGACAAGACAATCAATTCCAACTTGGTTTCTCTAAGAGTAGGACCACATCCACCAAGCACTGGTCTCGTTTTTCCATTGATGTTTCCACAGTTCCACCCCAGTCCTGTGTTGAAGGACACACATCCTGTCCTGTGTTGAATCATTTACTGTACCTCTGCGGAGCTGCTGTGCTTTGAAAACCCGAGAAGCTAATTAACATTAATCCTGGCGTGGTACTAAATGCTCTCTAATTTTCCCACAGGAAGCTCCCCTAAACAAAGACTAAAGGATAAATATAATTTGTGAGAGAAACAAAAAATATTTAAAAGTGTACACAGGCATATGTGGTCAGGAGAAAGAACTACACAGACAGAACAAGCCCAGTATTTTCCTGACATTGGTACCATATCATCCCTCCCACACAGATTTGACCAAAGGGGAGCGGCTTAAAAAATATGATAATGAGTGATGATAACATTGCAACTAGTGATGATTTCACTAAATTTCTAAATTTCATGGCTACCATCTCCTGGATGTTTACAAATTTATAATGTATAAAGAACTAATCTGAAGGGGAAATCTTTCATTAATTGCATACACCGGAGAACGTATATGAAAAATGCATTAAATAAAACAAACAAGGTTGAATTTGTAGACCTCAAATCCAGATTTGAGCAAATGGGCACTGCCATGAACTCATAGGAATTTAAATGGGTGCAACTTTCCCGAGAGGCACTTGATGTGAAGGTCCCTCAACTGCACAGGTTTTCACTTGACAATTTGTTTTTTAGGATTACACCCTGAAGAGGTAATTATGAGCATGTATAAAGGTGTAGGAATGAGACTGTTGCTTTTGAACAGTGAAAAATTGTAAATGACGTCAAATGTTAGCCACGTGAAAATTGGTTAAACAAATGATGGCATGTCCAATGATAGGATTGCACTCATTAAAACTGTCATGTAGAAAAATGTTTAAATGGCATGGAAAGATGTTCATAATGTATAACTAAGTGCAAAGAGCAAGTTAAAACAATACTTGCCGTGTGAGCCCATTTTAAATAAATTAGTGGGAAAAACATTAAGATATTAGGAGTGGTTGTCTCTGGGGGGCGGGGGGTTATGATTTTTCAATCCTCGTATCTTTGAATTTCTGCCAGGAACACATAATTTGAAAAATAATTTAACCCTCACAGAGTCAGCATAAAGGAAATAAAATTTTCTGTATTTTTTCTACCATTTGACTTAAGTTATTTTGTTGAGTGGTAAGTGCATATCAGTCTATTTGGGTTTTTCCTGACTTTATCAATTAGGCTGCTTTTGGCTGCAAGTAATGGATGTCCAAATAGCAGTTCTTAAACGATCCAGTTTATCATATCATCTCAATGAAGTGGAAGTCTGCAGGCAGCTCTTCTGGGGCTGACACTGTGGCTCAAGGGTTGTCAGGAGCTCTCTATCTTTCTTCTCTGCCATCTGTAGTTGGTGGTGGGTACTGCAGTGCCTCAAGGTCAAAAGAGGCTGCCAGAGCCCTCCTATCACACCTTTACTCTACAAGACACCAAGAAGAAGGAAGGAAGTGTAGAGGAAAAAGGGCCCTTTGCCTCTTTCATCTGATCAGGGAGAGCAGTCTTCCCACAACTCTCCTTTACATCTCATTGGTCAACACTGGGTCATATGCCTCAGTCAGAAGAGTCCCTGGTATGAGGCTTTGTGGTTGGCTGAGACCTATGAGAATCCATACCCCTGCTCCCAGGGCTGGACACACTGCCGCTCAAACCAACTGGGAGTCTGTTGAGAAGGAAGATAGAGCTATGCTGAGTTTCTGGGGGTCCTGGGTTGTGCTGGGGCAACAGTGGGTGGAGGAGGTGAAACCCATCCTTCTCGGGGGCTAATGGATCCTGGAGTCTGACAGCCTGGGGTCAAATCTGATTCAGCCACTCCCTGCTGGCAGTGTGACCATAGGCAAATTGTTTCATCCCTCTGTGCCTCAGTTTCTTCAATCAGAAAACAAATGGATGGTTGTGAGTTAAAACATGTCAGCCCCAAAGAATGGACAACAGGTGTTGCAACAAAAACTTGGACACAAGTGTTTACAGCAGCACTATTCATAACAGCCAAAAGGTGGAAACAACCCACATGTCCAGTAACAGCTGAAGGGGTAAACAAAGGTGTCATATCCACACGATGGAATATTATTCAGCTATAAAAAGGAATGAAGTACTGATCCATACTACAGTGTGGATGGACCTTGAAAACCTTGAGTGCCAGAAAGCCCGACACAAAAGAGCACATGTTGTATGCTCCCTTTTATATAAAATGTCCAGAATAGGTCAATCCATAGAGACAGAGAGTAGGTGGTTGCCAGGGGCTGAGGGAGGGGAGAGTAGCTGGGTACAGGGTGTTTGTTTTGGGTGATGAAAAAGTTCTGGAACTGAATGTAAGTGATGACTGCACAGCATCGTAAATGTACTAAATGCCACTGAATTGGACACTTTAAAATGGTTAAAACGGTAAATTTTATGTTGTGTATATTTTACGACAATTAAAACAGACCATGCAAAGCACTTTGAGCAATCCCTGCCCGGCAGGTGTTAAATACCATGTCCTTGCTCCTGATGAGTCTTTGTTCTGCTCTAGCATCTTCATTTTTCAAAAATTTTAATAATATTTATTTGGCTGTGCAGGGTCTTACTTGCAGCACACGGGATCCTTTAGTTGCAGCATGTGAACTCTTAGTTGCGGCATATGGGATCTAGTTCCCCGACCAGGGATGGAACCCCGGCCCCCTACATTGGGAGCTCAGAGCCTTAGCCACTGGACCACCAGGGAAGTCCCTACCCTAGCATCTTTAATCTTGCTAACAACCCCAGCCCTCTGGTGCCTTCCTCACACCCACTCCCACCACGGCTCCTGGGCGTCCAGGGAACTTCTATTGCTTCCAGGCCATGCTGGAAGTTACAGGGGGAGCTGTTCAGGGTGCTTTCTGCATAAACACTCTAGGACGCCATGCTTCCCGGGGGTCTCCCCACCCTCTGGGGCCCTACCTGAAAGTGAACTCCAGCCCCTTCTGTTCTCCATTTTCACATGCTCATCAGGGCTCTGCAGCCTCCCTGGGCTCAGCCCTTAATCTACTGTCCTTCATTCATTCACTCAGTTGACCACTATTTATTGGACATTCCCCTTGCCCTCAGCACTGTTCTTGACACCAGCCATTTGGTGAACAAGACAGGGGCAGTGGAAGAGACCAGCAGTCAAGACGTTTCTTCCTGTACACATGATGCCAGTAGTAACTGTTATGCAGAAAAATTAAGTGGGGAAAGGGGACAGAGAGAGATGGGGTACTTGAGGTCCTGGGTCCCCAGAAAGGTTGTCAGAAACAGGCGCCCTTCTTTCCATCACTGGTCCAGATATCCAGGAACGATATCATTCTTGATTTCCTATATAAGTGAGTTTGATCGCTTTTTTATTTTATTTTATTTTATTTATTTATTTTTGGCTGCATTGGGTCTTCGTCGCTGCGCGGGCTTTCTCTAGTTGTGGCGAGCGGGGGCTACTCTTTGTTGCGGTTTGCGGCCTTCTCATTTGTGGCTTCTCGTTGCGGAGGCTTCTTGTTGCGGAGCACGGGCTCTAGGCACACAGGCTTCAGTAGTTGTGGCACACGGGCTCAGCAGTTGTGGCTCGCAGGCTCTAGAGCGCAGGCTCAGTAGTTGTGGCGCAAGGACTTAGTTGCTCCGCGGCATGTGGGATCTTCCTGGACCAGGGCTCGAACCAGTGTCCCCTGCATTGGCAGGCGGATTCTTAACCACTGCACCACCAGGGAAGCCCCGATCGCTTTTTTGAGAGGCTCCCCTGCCCCACCATTTACGGATGGCGGAGACGTGATTGAGTCGATTCTGTTCCCTGGAGAGAATGCCAGCGACGGTTCAGGTAACCGTGAGCATTTGCATTGGAAAACGAAGACAGTTCCTCTTGGCAAAAAACATCTCAACTAGTGAGTCACGATGGGGATCGCCGCCCGCGGGTTGGAAACGTTGGAGGTGCAAAGGATACGGGGTCTTTTAAAGCCTCTCCGAGCTGGGGGAGGTGGGGAAATCTCTCTGCTTAGTGCCCCCCTTGCCCCCGCCCGCTCCGCAGTCTTTCTTCCGCTGCTCAGGCCAGGCCCGCAGTGCCAGCAACAGCCACGAGATGGCAATGTCGCTCTATGCTTGTTGCCCGGCGGGCGCGTGGGCTGAGCTGGAGCAGAGCGGGGGGCGGGGAAGGGCGCCAGAGGGCCCGCGTTGGGGGCGGCTGCCTGGTGGGTAGGCGGTGGTGGGACCTCGGGGAGCCTAGCCCGGAGGAGAGGGCCTTGGGCCGGGGGCCGAGGCTGGCTTCTAGCTGGATCTGCCTCCCCACATTTACAGAACGTAGGGCAGGACCATTCCTGGCCTCAGTTTCCCCATCTGTACACAAGGGGGGAGTTTGAACTGTGTAATTCTTATGATCCTGCCCCAAGCTCTGAGGCCAGCAGGCTGGGGGTGAGATTCCGGGATTTGCTGGGTGGGAGGATGGGGTGGGAGGCCTGGGATCTCCTAGGTCGCTACTGGCAGTCCCTCTTGCCTTGCCTGAGCACCTTAAGGATCCAGGAAGGCCTTTTCTGCTCAGAATAACCCCTGAAATACTCCCATTAGATAGAGACTCAGGGGCCTGATTAATATGCAGAAATTCTCACCCAACTGCGGGATAGGCTGAGGCAGGGCTGGAGTTCTCATCTCTACTGATGTATGAGCTCAGAGAGGGTTAGGTGCTTGTCCAAAGTCACACAGCCCAGGCGTAGAAAAGCCACCTTCAAAACCAGATCCTTCTCAGCCTCTGGTTCCACCATCATCAGCGTGGATCAGGGAGTGGGGGAACCGTGTCTACCTCAGCTCCCGAACAGCAGGACTTAGAACAATACGTGAGCGGGGCTCCAGAGGGAGTGGGCTGTGTGGAGGAGTCTGTTTTAGGTGGTGTGGTCTGGGAAGGCCTTTCTGAGGAGGCGACATTTGAGCTGAGATCTGAAGGGAGAAGAGGCCGCGGCGGGAAGACCCGGGAAGGCTGGGCCAAGAGTAGGAGACGGCGAGAGCAAAGGCGTAGAGGTGGGAAGAGGGCGAGCCCAGGAACCTCCGGGAGGCGGGGCCGGCTGGGGTGCAGACGTGGGCCGGGTGGCTCTGTGGGGTGCGACGGGGTGGTCCTGAGTGGGCGGAGGCAGGCGATCACTGTCTGCCGTCACCGGATACCATATAACCCTTGGCCTGGGGACTCACTGGACCCATTCAACCCCTCCCCATGCACCCCTGCTAGAAAACGACTTCTTCTCCTTGGCCACAGCCCCTCCACCAACCCTGCTGCCTAGTCAAGATGCCTGGGGCATCTTGACATAGACACCGTGGGTCACTCCTGCTTTGTGCCCCTGCGGTGGCTGTCCCTCGAGGTCCCTTGAGTTTGGGTTTTCCCCTCTTCTGAGCTAGAGAACTCGCCCCTACCATCACCCCACACGGGCCTGGCACACAGTAGGTGCTCCACTCAGCAAATACTTATGAATGAGTAAGTGGGAAAGAGAAGAGGTGGCTTTGGCAGCTGGGCACGCAGGATCCCAAGAAAGGCCTGGCAGCATCTCAGGGGAGACGGTCACAGAGAGGGGACAGGCGGGCCCCGTGCAAGGCCACCCCAGGCCCAAGGAGACCGCCCACCGTCCAGCCTGTCATGTGGCTCTCCCTGCATCCCAGGCTCTGAGCCCAAAGGGGGCTCAGCCAGGGCATGGGTTCCTTGCATAGGGAGTCTGTTAGCTGCATGGGGAAAATCCCTTTATGTCTCGCGATCAACCTCAGGTGGGCCTGAGACTGGCCACCTGCCCCTAGCTCTTTCTTCGTTCTTTTATCTAGCAAGAGCTGAGTACCGCCTCTGCTAATGAGCTTGTCTGTACTAATGAAGCAGATGCCCTGTCGGCGCCCCCCCTCGCCCCCCAATCTCTCCTTGCCAGCTGGGAGGTGCAGAGGATTGTTCTGATGTGCGTGCTGAGCCCACAGAGGAAAACTAGATACATAATAATAATGACCATCATGATGAGAATGATAATGTGGACAGCGGATCCCTTTACATGAGCTCTTACTTCATAGGTCAGGGGCTTTAGATACGTGTTCTAGGACACCAGGCAGATGCTGCAATGGCTTCCATTTCTCAGATGGGGAGACGGAGGCTGGGGAGGTTAAATGACTCCCTTCAGGGCACAGCTAGAGTGGCAGAGCCGGGATTCTCTGCCAACACTCCATGACTCTGAAGTCTTCCCCAAATTTGTCTTTGCATCACCCTCCGTACACTGCCTTATTGACTGTTTGCAAAGAGTTTGACCCACTTTTTTCACGGAAAACCGAGACTCTGGAGCCAGTGGCTGTTGTGATGGGGCTGGGGGCAGAGCAAAGACTCCGACGCAGGTGGACCCCTCCCCCCGCCAGGCCCCCGCTCTTCCGGCTGTGGGGCAACTTTCAAGGCATCTGAGGTCTGCGGGCGGTGTCCGCACGTGCGCCCAGCATGCTTCATCCATTTTGTTTCGCCCCCGTGGCCTAGCCCGGGTTGGGGGTTGGGACGCCCGGGGGAGCGGGGGGGGGGGGGGAATCTAGGACTTCCGGAAAACGGGTACTGTGGCCCCCGCCGAGGCCCTGCCCCCGGGCTGGAGGAATCCGACCACCCGGTGCCCATCCCCGCCTCCGCTACACCCCCGCGCGGTCGCTGTTTGACCCCGCGCCGGGAACTCGTTCCGGGGACCGCTCTGGCCCGCGCCCCTCCCTCCGCGCGCTCTTAGGGCCTGCGAGAAATGGGCAGGCGTGGCCTCTCGCTCGGGTAAAGAAGGGCCCCCGAGGGTCTCCGCTTCTCGCCACCCGTGGGGCGCCATCCCTGAGGCGCCATCGGTCTCGCTCAGGACCCCTGACCGCGCCCAGCCGGCGCACCCAGCCCCGATCCTAGGGCTCTGTAGGAACTCCTCAGGTAGCCCCCGACTCCCGGAGGCCACCCCTGCCCTCCCCTCCCCACAGGCACCCCCAAGCTGTGCCAGATGTATCCCAGGACCTCTGGGCTGCGCTCCGTCTCCCGGTCCCCGTCCCCCGCAGACACCGACCCTCCAGACGCCGCTGCCCCATTCCGAGGACCCTCCCCGTCTCCCTCATCCCGCGACCTTGGGAACTCCCGCCTACGGCCCGAACGCGCCCGGATCTGTCCGCACTTTGCCCAGTAGGTCATCCGTCCGGCCGCCCCTGTCCCCGCCAACGCCCTGGCCACCCCCGCAGGGCTCCCCAGGCCTCTGCGGCCAGGCGCCCTCCCCCGGGGACGCCGGGAAGTGGCACGTCCCGCCGCCTATCGCCGGGCGGCCGCCTGGTGCCCCGTCTCCCGGCGGCGGGCCCCTCCCCCGGCCTCCCCGGCCCCTCCCCCCGCCCGCCTCGCCTCCCTCCTCCCCGGCGCTCGCGCGCTCGCTCACTCTCTCGCCGGCTCGAGGGGCGGCCAGCAGCTGGCGCGGGCAGAGGCGGCGGCGGCGGCGGCGGCGGCGGCGCGACCGGGATGGGACGGGCGCCCGGGCGCGGGAGCCGCGGCGGCGGCGGCGGCGGCGGGGGCCGAGCAAGTCGGGCCAAGTGCGGGGCCGCCGGCCAGGGCGCCAGGCGCTGAGCCCCCGCGGCCCCCGGCTCCCCGGCCGCGCACGGCCGAGCCCGAGAGAGCGCGCTGAGGCGCAGCCCGGGAAGCGCCGCCAGCGCCGGCCGCCTGCGACTGGGGAAGAGCGGCGCCCTGGGAGCGAGCCATGCCCGGTGCCCGAGCGTAGCCGCGGGGGCCGCTCCCGGGAGCCGCGGGCCGGGCCCACCGCGCGCCGAGGACCATGCCGCCCCCGGGCCGGGCGCCGCCGCTCGGGCTCCTGCTGGCGCTGACGGCGCTCCGGTGCCCAGGTAACGCGCGTCCCCGGTCCCCATCCCCGACCCCTGCCGCCGCGCATAAAGTTGGCTCCCGCACGGGGCGGCCACCTCCTTCTCAAGTCCCCGGTAGCTGGCGTCTCCCGGACTTGCACAGATCTGGGGAGACTCTGGGAACCCAGGGGTCTCCAGCCCGTACCCCTTTGCCCAACGCGAGAGCCCGCCCGCTTTCCTCCCCAAACCCCCAGCTCCCCTGCGGATCCGTTCAGGGCGCAAGGGGGGCAACCGGCCGGGTGCGCTCAGCCTCACCAGGCGGGTTCCAGGAACCGAGTCCCCTCCCCGCCCCGCCTTGGGGCAGCGTCCCCCCAGGACGCGGTTCCCGCGGCGGTTTTGCGGTGGCAGGGAGTCGGTGGGCCCCTTCTGCCGGTTTCCTGATGCCCGCGGACGCACCGCCGGCTTTCCCAGGACACCTGCGGGGCCCCACCTTGAGGTCGTCTCGGTCGGAGCCGTCTGGCTGGTCCGCAGCCCCTCCCCACCCTCCTGCTTTTACATCCCCGCGGAAGGTGCCCCCTCCCCAGGTGGCCTCCCCTTGGCTGCTGCGTAGCCCGCTGATCGCCTCCTGCAAACGCGGGCTACCCCAGCGCCCCGACCCTAGGGCGGCCAGGCAGTTCAGGGCGCGCAGGGCCGCCTGGAACGTGGTGCTGGCCAGAGCCATTGCTTGGGTACCGTGGAGCCGGGCTCCCCGCTGGCACCGGCGCAGCTGTCGCCGAAACCTAGTGAGTGGGAAAGGCAAAATAGCCAGGTATTTTGGGTCTCCGCTGGAGTTTGGAAAGCTTTCTACCACCTTGGTGTGGCTACATGTTGGTCCTAGAGGACGTGTATCCTAAAATGCCAGTTCCTCCCCTCCTCCCACCCCAAGCCGCGGAGAAAATTTTAAAGGCTCAGAGGAACCGGGAACAGTCACCAGCAACATTCATGTGCATTTGGAGAGCTCGGTTCTCCAAACCTGTTAACATCAGGACCCGTGATTTGGGAGCAGGTAGCTGTTGCTTGAGAAGATTCTTCTCATCTTCTTAATAAACAAACCACACAGCCACCCAGAACGCAGCAGCAAAATACAACTGTAACTTTTCAGCTTTAACTGTCTTGGAGGGTTGCAGTTAGTAGCAAACCTTGTATGCCAACTTAATGTGTGATGTATTTGCTTGGAAAAAGTAAATATTGTTTTCCTTCGAGATGCCCTTAAGTGACCCAAAATATTTAATAAAACCTTCCACTCGGAGAAAGCCTTTTGTCAGAGACATCCATGGGCATTCAGCTTTGGCTCAATTTAGAGAGCGGTGTTGGGCTTGACGTGGATGAATCTTTAATCTGCTTGGCTAATAAGCAGCTCTGATAGCTGTTTTGCTCTCCGCGTTGCTGGGGTCGAGGCTGTTTCCTCTTAGCTGAAGCCCTGGAGCCCGTTCCCCAAAGTGCACAGTCCCTCGGACCGGAAAATCGCAGTTTTGTCTTGATTTTGTCCCTGCACGGGGGGTCAGTGCTCCTAAGTGAATATCAGAAATCTCTCAGAGAAGCTGCCTGCCTAGTGCTGTGTTAAGGGAACATGTTGAACCCTCCGTTTCCCCCTTCCCTAGCAACAGAAGAGCTTGTGCCTGGCTCTGGGCGGCCCAGTCCTGGTTGGGAAGGTATGCCACCCCGGAAACCTGGTGCTGGCCCAGCTCCCGAGTCTCCCTGGAGGGGGGGGTCTCAGCTGGGCAGCTCATTCTGGCAGGTGCTGCTAGAGCAGAGTCCCCAGTGCCGTCGCCAGGTCCTTGCGAGCACATGTAAGCCTTTCACCGGTCCCCACCAGGGACACAAAGAGACGACAGTTTGATAACTCTATATTTAGCACCAGTTAGGAGAGCTGGGGGAAAAAAAAAAACAGGGCTGAAATTCCTGAAAGGTACTTAACTGCCTGCTGTTGGTTGAAAGGTTCGGAGGAATTAGCTAGAGCATCCTTCAGAGCTGGTTGGATTTTCTGGATAATTTCTGGCATGATTTCCCGACCACGTTTGGCTGAGGCTCCCGGAGAGGGGCTGGAAGAGTTCAGAGGCGAGGAAGGACGCGATCTCTCCCCCATCACACACAAGGACTGTCTGCTTTGTGCCCCCTCCCCCCTCCCGCGTGGGTAGCTGCCATGGTAAAGAGTGTGGTGGGTGTATTTCTTTCAGCCTTGCAAGTGCTTAAACATATGGAACTGTACTTGGTAAGAGTCAGCACAAATCCCCCAGCTTAGTGACTAGGGGGCCCCTATTATTCAAGCCACTTTTGTGCCTGCTATGGCTTTGCAAATTAGCGGCTCTGTTACTGTCCCTGCTGGGGAAAATGGACGCGCCTTGCTCCATTGACCCATTATGCTCAAGGTCTGTAAAGTCAGGGTGGGCGGAGAGCCCCCGACAGAGGGTCCTTGTGAGTGGCAGAGCCTGCTGGTTGGAGGGAGGGGGGAGACTTTGGCTTCAAGGCAGAGACGCTCTTAGCCGTGCCTGGCACCTTGGCGTGGTGTGTGGTATATTTCTTTCTCGTTACAACAGTGATGTGTGTGTGGGGTGCCCATGGGTGGTGTTTCTTTTCAGAGAGGTGGCACTGGGGTTGGCGGGGAGCCGTGTACTAATGCTGTCGCCTCCCCCCGGGTGATTTAAGGGCCGGACCATGGAGGTTCCCAGAGTAAATCATTTCGTCCCTGCCCCGCCCCCGCCCTGGATGCAGGGAACTTGGGAGGCATCAGGCTTCTGCTTGAGCTGCGACGCTTGAAGCCAGTAATGAGCGTGGTGGTTGCCATGGTCCAAGGGAGCACAAGAAACCCCTCGCTTGTGGGTGGGTGTGAAGTCAGGGAGGGTGGCCTCTGGGTCGGCAAAGCCCTTGCAGCGGCCTTGTGCCCCCTGCGTTGTGTGCGGATGGGCGCCTCCTTTCTTCTCTTCTGGCTCAGAAATTGAATGGGGATGGAGAGGGTGCATTTCCCTTCGAAGCGATGGGATTCAGCAGATGCTTCGCCTCCCATCACCGTGGGGAGACGGAGGCACCCTGGCACGAGAGGCAGCATCATGGGGTGGTCGTGGTACCACCACCCATTCCCCAGAGTAAATGAGTGGACTTGGAGAGCAAGAAGTGTCTTAAAGCATCTCCTCCAACAGCTCCCCCTGCAGGTGGCAGAGGAGACTCGGGCATGGGAAGTGACTCGCTCAGGGTCACACCGTGAATTGGTGTCAGACTGGGGCTTGTGGCTCCCACAATTTCTGTTTTTTAAAAACTCCTTGCCCAGGTCTTTCTCACCCTACACAGTGGAGCCTTTCTGGTCAAGGAGTTCTACTGTCTGGTCCTTTAGAGGACTGTGACTTCATTTAAGGAGCCCAAGGTCAAGAGACAGACAGCCGCTGGGGGTGGCTAAAATAGCAAACGTCAACTCAGAGAGGCAGGTAGCAAATCATCACAATGATGATGATGATGATGATGATGATGATGGTGATGTGATGGTGATGATGGTGACAATGATGGTGATGGTGATGATGATGATGGTGGTGATGGCGATGATGATGGTGGTGACGGTGATGGTGGTGATGGTGATGGTGATGGTGGTGGTGATGGTGATGATGATGATGATGATGATGGTGATGATTATGGTGGTGATGGTGATGGAATGATGATGATGATGTTGATGATGATCATGATGATGATGATGGTGATGATTATGGTGATGATGGTGATGGGATGGTGATGGTGATGGTGATGATGATGGTGGTGATGGTGATGATGATGTTGATGATGATCATGATGATGATGATGATGATGGTGATGATTATGGTGATGATGGTGATGATGATGGTGATGTGATGATGATGGTGATGATGGTGATGGGATGATGGGGTGATGATGGACACGCATGCTTCTGAAGTCGCTCCCTGTGTTGTGGGCACCATCGCAGGCATTTCCTCATATGAACGGGGTGAAATACTCACCACTCTGGCAAATGGACACCCTCGGTATTCACAGTTTACAGATGAGGATATTGAGGTCCCGAGATGCCAAGTAACTTGCCTGAGGTCACACAGGGTCAGGATTCCAGCCCAGGCGCTGGTCTGTGCCTTACGCACCACCTCACACAGCCAGATTCCCCTCCACAGCCTCGCGCAGAACTGTGTGGACAGACTCCTGGACAAGCCAGACTGACATTCCAAGGTGGTGGGTGGTTATTGAGTCCCTTTCACTTCCTTTCTGCTCTCTCTCTGCAACAGATACACCTATTAATGCGAGCTAAGGTTTCCGGCCATAGAAATCAAACAGATTGGAGTCAGCTCTGCAGGCAACTAGGAATCCTTTGAGTTCTGTGCCCTCGAGGGATTAGACGGTTACGTTAAAGGGTGAGACTTTGACAGGCAGACACCCCCCTCCTTTCCATTTGGTCTCCTGCGCTGGTTCTCCCACGTCAGTGAGGCTCAGAATCAAAAGCAACACTGCAACTAACCCTGATCTACACGTACTGTGCGTTCTAAGCCCTTTGCTGATTTTACTTCGTTGCGTCCTCAGTGGCTCCCGTGGGGTACGGACTTCTGTTTGCCCCATTTTACAGATGAGGAAACTGAGGCCCAGAGAGGTGCCATGACCTGTCAAGGTCACACAGCCACAAAGGGATGGGCCGTGGATGTGAACCCACAGTGTAACCGTCTCAGAGTCAGGGCTCTTTGCTGCTGCCTTCTCTACGTTTGTAGGCACTTGAGTTTTGTGGGCAGCTTATGGATTCTGAGACTAATTTGGGCCCAGGGACGTGTTTCAAGTTGGGGGCAGAGCTGGGTCTTTTTTGAGAAACCGTTTTGGGGGATTTTGTCCCCTCTAAAGTCAGCTTGGAGTCCAGGGGTGCATCGGCAAGGAGGGGGTTTGGTGTTTTTTTTGGTCCCAAATATTGTTTTATTAACACTTGATGTTTTCTAGGATTTAAAAGTTTATTTTTTAATTATTTTTGGAAATTTATTTATTTATTTTTGGCTGCATTGCGTCTTTGTTGCTGCGTGCGGGCTTTCTCTAGTGCGGCGATCGGGGGCTACTTTTCTTTGCAGTGCACGGGCTTCTCGTTGCAGTGGCTTCTCGTCGCGGAGCTTGGGCTCTAGGCACACACGCTTCAGTAGTTGCAGCACGCAGGCTCAGTAGTTGTGGCTCGCGGGCTCTAGAGCGCAGGCTCAGTAGTTGTGGTGCACGGACTTAGTTGCTCTGCAGCATGTGGGATCTTCCCGGACCAGGGCTCGAACCCGTGTCCCCTGCTTTGGCAGGCGGATCCTTAACCACTGCGCCACCAGGGAAGCCCCAGTAGTACGTAACTTTTTTTAATTTAAATTTAAATTTTTAAATTGAAGTATAGTTGATTTACAGTGTTGTGTTAGTTTCACATGTACAGCAAAGTTATACCATATATGTATATGGTGTATATATGTGTATTCTTTTTCAGATTCTTTTCCCTTACAGGTTATTACAAAATATTGAGTATAGTTCCCTCTGCTATACAGTAGGTCCTTGTTGGTTATCTATTTTATGTATAGTCGTGTGTATCTGCTAATCCCAAACTCCTAATTTATCCCTCCCCT
This sequence comes from Balaenoptera borealis, assembly GCF_965194805.1. Lineage (NCBI taxonomy): Eukaryota > Metazoa > Chordata > Mammalia > Artiodactyla > Balaenopteridae > Balaenoptera > Balaenoptera borealis. Next base: position 86,589,850 of record NC_138875.1, read on the forward strand.
TCACCCCATTCCCCTTTAGTAACCACAAGTTTGTTTGCTATGTCTGTGGGTCTATTTCTGTTTTATAAATAAGTTCATTTGTATCATTTTTTAAAAGATTCCACATAGAAATGATGTCATATGATATTTGTCTTTCTCTGTCTGGCTTGCTTCACTTAGTATGATCATCTCTAGGTCCATCCAGGGCTTGGCGTTTTGGGAAATTGAGCCGATGTGGAAGGCTGCTGGCTGCCTTTGGGACATGTCTGGCTTGAGGGCTTCTCAGTTGCCAACATTTAAAAAGTGGGAGATGTCAATATCACCATCCAGGTTTCTGGCTTATCTTGAGAAATTGGGAGATCTGATCTAACCCCTTCTAGCCCCTTGGCCTCTCCAAGACTCAGTTTCCCCATCTGTAGAATGGGCCCTGCCATAGTCCATCCAGGCAGCTATAACAAAGTACCACAGGCTGGGTAGATTATAAACAACAGACATTTATTTCTTACAGTTCTGGAGGCTGGGAAGTCCAAGATCATGGCGCCAGCATGGTTACATTCTGATGAGAACCCTCTTCCTGGTTCATAGATGCCCGTCTTCTCATTGTGTCCTCACTCGGTGGAAGGGATGAGGGAGCTCTCTGGGGCCTCTTTTATAAAGGCACTGATCCCATCATGAGACTCCATCCTCATGACCTAATCATCTCCCAAAGGTCCCACCTCCTAACATCATCACATTGGGGGGGTCACCTTTCCACTTATGAATTTTGGAGGGACACAAGCATTCAGTCTACAGCAGGCCCTGACCCACTGCTGATCTCATCACAAGGTTGGGAGACACCAGCAGGGTGACGACGGGGGTGAGAGGGGTGCTGTCCTGCGGGGCCTGCGGTGTCTCAGGAGGGAGGACAGGCAGGAAGGGAGGGGCTGATGAGGTCTTCTCTGCATCAGTCAGACCTGTGAAGAGAAGGATAATGGCCCCTCCGCTGCCTACCAAGTGGTTTCTCACTTCAGGATTTCCCTGGATTCTTCCCTCTCACCCAGGGAGAGGTTAAGGGCTCCGATGTATTCCCAGATGGGAGCACCGAGATTCAGAGGAGCTCAGGGACTTGCTCAAGGCAACACAGGCCGTAAGTAGCAGGGCGGGGTCTCCTCCCCAAAGTCTCTGACTCCTGTCTCCCCTGCCCCTAAGGCACCTCCTTGTCCTGGAGTTTTGCTTCAGTTTCCCCGCCCTCAGTCTTAGGTGCCTGTGACCTTAGGGGCTTGCATTATAGGGCAAGTTTGGTGTGACAGAGCGAGGGATAAGAAGCCAGCAAATACATAAGCAGGAAAGTCTCAGACAGTAATTTACACTCTTCATACTCAATACAAAGCAATCTGATGGGGAGGGTCTAGGTGATCCAGGAAGACTTCTTGGAGAAGGTGGCCTTTATCTTATTTGAGACCTAAATGTGATCAGACCAGAGCCAGCCCAGAGAAGGGTGTCCCAGGCAGGAGGAATTCGAGTCTTTGCAAGGTTCTTTGCACAGTGCCTGGCACACAGCATGTGATCAAGAGGTCCCAGCTCACTCACTCACTCACTCACTCACTCACTCATTCATTCATTCATTCATTCAACAGGCATGTATTAATCAGCGCTCAGCACTAGGGACACAGCAGGGAACAGAAGAGACGTATCCCCCATTCTGAGGAGCTGTCATTCTGGCAGAGTGAGACAATAATAAAACAGTGGACAAACAAATACATAATTTAATGTCAGGGGGTGATAGCGCTACCGGGAGAAATAAAGCAGGGTCACTCGTTGTCACTTTTATTCTCCATCTGGGTGCTTGTTTTGCATCTTCCTGGAAACTCAGGGGCAGGATGGACCCCTGGTGCCCCATCTCTGCGAAGGGAAGGCGGGAAAGGAGCCCAGGTTCTTTGGAGTGGAATTCCATCATCTTCTCTTGTTCATCTCGCCTGGGGCCGCAGTCGGTGTGCGCAGAACTCCCCCCCGCCCCCCGCCCCCGACATGTGACTCCTGAACTGATCAATACCGTCTCCTTATGTTTCGGTCCCAAAAATAGTTACATAAAAAAATCAATAGAGTCCAGTTGGATTTGCTGTATTTTATTACTGAGGGGGATGGAGCATCTAGAATTGCCCGGCGCTTCTGAGCCCGGCTGTTTTGCGGTGTTAACCTAAATTAACCTGTTGGGGGACCTAACTCACCATGGCTGCGCTTCGGAGCCCAGGACTCAGCGCCTCGGAAGGGTGACTCAGTAAATACTGCATCTCTGATGTCTGCTTTGTGCTTGGAATGCCTCCCACCAGGGCTCTTAGTGCATCGGAGCAAATGGACACATAAAAATACTGCTGTGGCTGCAGCCCCGGCTCGCGGGGCTGACTCTGTGGGCCTGCCGGAGGGTCCTGGTTTTCTTCCCAGAACTCTGGAGTGCCGGACTGGCCCTGCCCGGTCTCCTGGCTCTCAGAATCCGTGGCTCCCTTTGTTTGCCCGGTTCTCTCCGTGCTGTGTACTTGTCGATGGGTTTGTATCCTTGGTTTGCTGTGTTCCTCTGCGTTTGTGCCATCTGCTGCCGCAGGCTCTCCCGGGTGAGCTGGTGGGGCCAGGTGAGCGGGGATGGGAGCCCCGGGGCAGAGGGCTGAGGGTGCTGTGGCAAGTGAAGCCGTGGCCCGGTGGGAGGGGACCTTGTTCTCCTGCAGTCCGCTCCGAAGACGGCACGGGGAGAGGAAGGGGCGGGGCATGGTGTAGATGGAAAATGTTGTTTTGCCAGGAAAAAGGTGTTTCTAGGGTGGCAGTGCAGCGGAACTTTCCAGGCCAGTGGAGAGCCGCTGGCTGCCTGTGGGCCATATCTGGTCTGCAGGCTTCTCTTGTTAGTTACCGGCATCTAAAAAGTGGGAGATGCCAGTATCCAGGTTTCTGGCTTCTCTCAACAAATTGGAAGATCTGGGAGTGCTGGTGTGGCTCCTTGATCTCTCTGAGACTCAGTTTCCCCATCTGTAAAATGGACCCTACATCCCCTGCTGCTGATCTTTGAAACCTCATCCCACTCTGCTTCCTTCCTTCATTCTGCGTTAGTTCATTGACACGTGTTTTCTTGTGCACCTGTGCTGTGACAGGCATTGTACTTGGAGCTGGTGATACAGCAGGAACAAGACAGGCAAAGGCCCCTGTCCTTGTGGGGTTAGCGTTAAGGTGCAGGGAGATAGAGACTGAAATAGCTAAATAACTAAAATATACTGTTTATTAAGTGGTCATAAGTGCTTTGGAGGAACATGAAGCGGGGGAGCAGACAGGGAGTGCTGGAGGGATGTTCTGCCATTTTAAATAGCAGGTGTCACTCAGACAGGTGACATTTGAGCAAAGACCTAAAGAGGTGAGGGAGCCAGCCAGGGGGCTATCGGAGAGAAGAGCGTTCCAAGCAGAGGGAATAGCCAGTGCAAAGGCCCTGAGGTGGGAAGGTGCTTGGCAGGTTCACGGACAGAAAGGAGACCAGTGAGGCTGGGCTGAGTAGTAGATGAGGTTAGGGACCAGAGCCTGATAAGGACTGTGGCTTTTGCTCCGCGTGAGGTGGGAGCCATTGGCAGGCTTGAGCAGAGGAGATGGTGCTCTCACTCATGGGAGCAGAAGCAGGGAGAGCCCCACGGGGCTACTCAGTAGTCCAGGCAGGGATGATGGTGGCTTGGGTCAGAGTGGCAGCTGGAGAGGAGGTGAGAAGTGGTGATATTTGGGGTGTAGTTTGAAAGTTGCGCTGTGGGGTTTGCTGATTGATAGATTCGTTCAATAAATATTCATCGGGAGCCAACTATATGCCTACTTCTGTATTGATTTGGGGGCCAAATCAATATTTGTTAGTGGTGGAATTAGCAAACAGAACTTATACCTGTGAGTTGGGCTTTTGCCTTTTATGTGCTCTTCCCAACAGCTCTGGGGAGAAGGCTGGGATGGATGAGCCCGTTTTTCTGCATCTGTGAGATGGACATAAAGACGTCATTAAGGAGAGTAAAGTCAAGAGGATCCAATGAGACAATAGATGCAAATGCTTCTTAGCAAGTGCCCAGCACATACTAAGTGCTCAATAAATGAGGGCAATTATTAATAATGTTGGTAGGACAGTTGAGGAAACCAGGGCTCAGATGTGCTATTTGCCCCTGGAAATACGTGGAGGAGGAGGTTGGATCTGAGCTGTGACCTATCAGATTTAGCTTGGGGTTCATTTTTCTTGCTGGAACCACTAATATTCTAAGAAAAAAATTCTTCCTGTCTTCATGATGTGATTATTCTGGCATAATTTATTATTGTTAGGTTGCCAGTGCAGGTGTACTTGCTTTATTTAGTAGATGTGTGGGTGAAAAGTTGTGTGTCAATCAAATTCTATTTTCTCCATCCAATTCCACAACAGTTGAGAGATGTGTAAATTCCATCTGACCCTGTGCTGGCCTTGGCTCCTGTGTTGTTGCTTGTTATTTTCTGTACCCATTAAATCGGGCATCACCAGGCTGTGGTCCATGGACCAAATCCGGCCCTCGACCTGTTTGTGTAAATAAAGTTTTATTGCAACACAGCTATGCCTGTTTGTTTACTTATTGTCTATGGGTGCTTTCTCACAACAAGGGTAGGGATGGGTAGTTGTGACAGATCCTGTGGCCTGCAAAGCCTAAATAAATTACCTACTATCTGGCTCTTTTTTTTTTTTTTAAAATATTTATTTATTTATTTATTTTATTTATGGCTGTGTTGGGTCTTCGTTTCTGTGCGAGGGCTTTCTCTAGTTGCGGCAAGCGGGGGCCACTCTTCATCGCGGTGTGCGGGCCTCTCACCATCACGGCCTCTCTTGTTGCGGAGCACAGGCTCCAGACGCGCAGGCTCAGTAATTGTGGCTCATGGGCCTAGTTGCTCCGCGGCATGTGGGATCTTCCCAGACCAGGGCTCGAACCTGTGTCCCCTGCATTGGCAGGCAGATTCTCAACCACTGCGCCACCAGGGAAGCCCCTATCTGGCTCTTTTAAAGACAAAGTTTGCCTTAAATGGTCAAGCAGTGGTCATGTAAATGTGTGTTTATAGCACTCTATGGTCAAGACAGGTACCCACTTTTAATGTCAAAAGAATTATCCAGCTCATCTGAGCAAGAAGAATTGTGGGTTTGGTATCCCTTGGTTAAAAAAGAAAAACATATTGATTGAAAGTTGCCATCAATTCAGTAATGCTCTTGAACGAGTGGGTTTTGGTAATTACAGTAGCATTTATGTAGCATTTTAAGAATAGTAGTACGTGTGTGGGAGATAGTTTTTACTCTGCAGGCAAAGCTCCATGGCTCACAGCTCAGAAGACCCCTTGGAGGGATGCTGCTGGAGGGAACTAGTATTAAAGGAACCTACTGCGTAGTTATTTTATACTCAGAATGACTCCAATCAGTGGATCTCTTTTATGACCTTGTGTTTTTTCCTATTTGGTTGTTTTAAAGATGAACGTAGCCTTCTCTATTTTATCTGTGACGCCCAAGTCTGTGATATTTTAAGTTTCCAAATTTAAGATTTTAAGTGCACTCATGGAGATGATGTATCAAATGCAAAGGTATGTCAGTGGATTAAATCTGGATTCTCACAGTTGCAAGGGACAAAATGGGGAATTTACTAGTCCCTGAAGGTGGGAAGCTTAAGGAGGAAACAGCTTCAGGCATGGCTGGATCCAGGGGCTTACTCTCCTAATGAGAACTTCTGCTCTCACTCTGTCTCTTGGTTCTCTTTTTCCCTGTGTTCACCTAATTCTCAGACAGGCTTTCTCCACCTTATGGCAAAGTTGGCCACAGTTGGCTCTAGACATTCCTCTGACCAGCAGAAGTCAAATGTCTCTTTCTTAATTGTCCCAGCAAGAATCCCAGGACTGACTTTTACTGGACTAGTGTGGGTTGTGTGCTGACCTCTCAACTAGAGACGGTGGCTGTGGGGATGGAATCCTGCAGCCGATCAGTCACACTTAAGTGTCTCTGGAGCTGGAATTGGAAGCAGCTTGCCGGAGAGATAGGCAAGGGATGATTTCCCAGAGGAAAATCTGGGTGCTTCCACCAGAAGGAAGAAAATTTTACTGCGACAGGCTACCAGGTGAGGTGGGGACCCCTCCCCCCCCACCCCAGGTCAGGAGAGCCCTCATGCCTGGATTGACACCTCTGGTGCCCCTCCCCCAAGGAGCCAACACTCACCCCTCCCCTCCCGCCCTTTTGTGGGTTCTCTCTTGGCTGCTGTCCAATCTCCTGGGGCTTCTGTTTTGTACGTGTGACCTCTGATCCAGTCCAGTGATCTCACACATGTCTTAGTTGCTTTGGTTGAAAACATGGACTGTTTGGAATGTAATCTGCTAATATATATGAAAAGAGAACTTGATCTGTGACCCAGCAGTCTCACTTCTGGGAACCTATGTTTTCTAGAAATAAAAGCACCACTGGTAAGGTTGTATGTTCACGGATATTTATAGCAGCATTGTCTGTGGTGGTAAAAAAGAGAAAAAACCCTAACTTTTCATCAGTAAAGTAGTTCTGGACTAAATGGTGGTATTTCCATGCTTGGACCACCAGGTAGCTGTTAAAAACAGTGGGTTGGACATCCCTTGTCCTGGAGGGATGACCGGGGCTTATTGTCAAGGAGAAAAGTGAGTAAGTAGCAGGGTAATTTATCCTGTGCAATGTCATTTTAATATAAACCAACCAAAAGTCTCCTATGTGTATAAAATAGCTATATTTATATAGTGCTTTCTGTGTGCCAGCCACAGTTCTAATATAGCTACACATATTCTCAACAAGCCTGGGAGGTGTGTGGGTATTATTATTATACCCATTTTAAAGAAGGGGAAGTAGAGGCACCGAGAGGTTAAACAAGGCTATATAGCTAACGAGTGGTGGAGCTGGGGTTTTAATCCAGGTAGTTTGGATCTTAACCCTCACTCCATGCTGCCTCTTACACTGCCCACCCCAACTGCATCCCTTCACACACATGCCTTTATATTATTTTATTAGTGTGGAGAAAGGTGTGGCTGGACTACTGACCTCAGTGAAGGAATGAAGTGGGTGGTACTGGTGGGGTGGTGGGAAGGGAGTTGGTGGGGGCTTAAAGGGAGGAAACCAGGAATGTTTGAGACATTTCAGCCACAACAATGCTGATTTTGAAGTAGAGAGCCCAGTTCTTTCTCTTAGGGTTTCTGGGTCCCTGTTGGGGCTGGTGAGAATGCCTTAGTGGGGACCCTCTGAATTTGCTGCTGTGCTTTGCTGGTGCGAGGGGCTAAGGTGCGTGGAACTCAGACCCAGGAGGGATGCTGCTTGGTGTTTCACTGGGAGAAAGGAAGACTGGATATGGTGTGATGGGCATATTTGTTGAAAATGGGCTCATCAGTGAAAGATAGAGAATTAAAATAGTGATGGCTTGGGAATTCCCTGATGGTCCAGTGACTAGGACTCCGTGCTTTCACTGCTGAGAGCACGGGTTCGATCCCTGGTCAGGGGACTAAGATCCCAAAAGCTGCACGGTGCGGCCAAAAAAAAAAAAAAAAAAAAGTGATGGCTTAAAAAGTAGGAGTTTATTTCTCTCCCAAGTCAGATTCTAGAGCTCAGAAGCCCAGGACTGTAGGTTGTCTCTGTTCCGTGAAATCCTCTTGGACCCGTGCTTGCTTTTACCATTTCAAGGTTGAGGTCTTTGTCCTCATGGTCTAAAATGGCAGCTACCGGTGCAGCCATCTCATCTTCATTCTAGGCACCAGGATTGGGGTGCAGATAAAGAAAGGGTAAAGGATATGCATCAATTGTCTTTTACAGAAGAGTCCTAGAAGCAGCCCCATGATGTTTCCACTTATATCCTATTGGCTGCGACTGAGTCACATGGCCACATCTAGTTGCAAGAGAATCTGGGAAATGCAGTCTTCTTTTTTTTTTTTTAAATTAATTTATTTATTTTATTTTATTTTTTTAATTTTTATTTATTTTTGGCTGCATTGGGTCTTTGTTGCTGCGTGGGCTTTCTCTAGTTGCGGCGAGCAGGGGCTACTCTTCATTGCGGTGCGTGGGCTTCTCATTGCGGTGGCTTCTCTTGTTGTGGAGCACGGACTCTAGGCGTGCGGGCTTCAGTAGTTGTGGCACGTAGGCTCAGTAGTTGTGGCACATGGGCTTAGTTGCACCACGGCATGTGGAATCTTCCCGGACCATGGCTCGCACCCATGTCCCCTGCGTTGGCAGGCAGATTCTTAACCACTGCGCCACCAGGGAAGCCCGGAAATGCAGTCTTAATTTGAAGTTGCTAAAAATCAAAAGTTCTGTTACTCTGGAAAAAGGAGAGAATGGATATTGGGGAGATAATTAGTAGTTGGTGATGAATACCCTATCAGGGATAGCACGGCATTTGAAGAGAAGGTGTAAACAGGATCTTTTATAATCATACTGTGTGTGTGTGTGTGTGTGTGTGTGTGTGTGTGTGTTTGATTTTTTTCTGCCTCCTAAGGTGGAAACCTGGGAAATATAGTTTTTCTGGGTGAAAGCAGTTTGGTGACTGCATAACATTATCTCTGTCAAAGATGTGAAAGTGGGGACTTCCCTGGTGGCGCAGTGGTTAAGAATCTGCTTGCCAATGCAGGGGACACGAGTTTGATCCCTGGTCTGGGAAGATGCTGCAGAGCAGCTAAGCCCGTGCGCCACAACTACTGAGCCCATGTGCCATGACTACTGAAGCCCACGCACCTAGAGCCTGTGCTCTGCAACAAGAGAAGCCCCCGCAACGAGAAGCCAGTGCACCGCAACGAAGAGTAGCCCCCGCTCGCCGCAACTAGAGAAAGCCTGCATGCAGCAACGAAGACCCAATGCAACCAAAAAGAAAGAAAGAAAGAAAGAAAGAAAACGATGTGAAAGTGGTTTAAAAAATATGAGAGATAGGTCTGAAGTCCCTTTTGAACAATTTCATATCTTTCCAAAAGGTAACTGCTCTTTATCAGTTTGCTGTGTATTTTTCCTTGTAGGAAATATATATATATATATTTATAATATAATGTTTTAAATTTGTTTTTAATAGTATACATCGTGTCTCTTCTCCAATATCCATGTACATACAGAACTATCTTATTTTTTTGTTTATTTATTTTATTTTTGGCTGTGTCAGGTCTTAGTTGCAGCACACGGGATCTTTGTTGTGGCACGCGGGATCCTCTGCTGCGGCACATAGGCTCCAGAGCACGTGGGGTCTGTAGTTGCGGCAGCGGGCTCTCTAGTTGTGGCTCGGGTGCTCAGTAGTTGTGGCTCGCGGGCTTAGTTGCCCCACGGTATGTGGGATCTTAGTTCCCTGACCAGGGATCGAACCCACATCCCCTGCATTGGAAGGTGGATTCTTAACCACTGGACCACCAGGGAAGTCCCTGAACTATCTTATTTTTTTGAATTGCTGCATGGTATTCCATGGCAGGGAAATATCAAGGTGTATTTAGTGATTTTCCACGGCCTCAGAAGATGGAGGATTTCCCAAACATAGAAAGGAGGTTTAGAAAGATTTGCAAATGGCCATCCTGCCCAGCAGGAACACTGTGCAGAAATCAGCATCCAACCAGGATCTGCAGACATTTGAGGAAAGACAGGGTGTGACTGAGTGACAGTGGATGAAAGAACTGACACTTGAAGAAGTGGAGTTAACAGAGAAACGGGGATGAGGAGGGCTGGTTCTTAGAACCCAGGCCGCTTGCCCAGAGCTGCTGCTCCTTGATGGCAAGGACTTGCCGATGCTGCCCGAGGCTCCATTCCCAGTGGTTCCGGCTGTGGATGATCCCCAAAGGGCTTGGAGTGCCAGTGCATCTACTCATGGCATTTCTCTAGCTTCCAGAAGCTTCCGTCTTAGAAGAGAGACATCTTCTGTTCCCCAGTCTGTGCCTCCATAGCACTTACCACAGACACATTTCTTTCTAATGCAAAAGCCTCTTTAGGGAGCACCGTGAACTTACGATGAATTTTTAATTTCCCTATGATATTTTTTTCTCCTTCCACCCACTCTCCCCCCCACGCCCAGCCCAGTTAAAGTGTTTTTCTCTTAAATTTATGGGCTGAGCTGTTAAGAGGGTCTGTATATTTCAAGAGGAAAAGTGTTGGGGGCGGAGGTTTTGGCCTTACTGTTTGCACCAGCTTCACTCACACACGCTCCAAAGTGGCCTCATTTCCTACCTGATCAGTTTGCCTGTCATCTCGGGTCATTATGTAAGGGCGACTAAATTCTGCTTCTCTTCATTGTAGCGTAGAGGACAACATGAGGGAGGAAGCTGCTGGAATTTCTTTTTCAATCTTTCCCATCCTGCAAGGTTCCCTACCTCCTCTTATTCCCCATCTTTTTAATTTATTTGGTTGTGCCGGGTCTTAGTTGCGTGAGGCAGGCTCCTTAGTTGCGGCTCCAGGCCTCCTTAGTTGCGTCACGTGGTCCCCATCTTTCCTTGTGAAAGTTTTTAATAAGTGTTTGAGTGAGGGAATGAACTTCTATAGCATCTCCTGTCAGCCTTCTATCTCTCACTGCTTGATTAGATATGCTTTGCTCCTCTGGCTGCTCTTGCAAACTGTTTCAAGCAGATCTCTGAAATTAAGGGCATGAACTCAGGTGGCAGACTGCTTGAGTTCAAATTCCAGCTCCACCACTTGCTAGCTCTGTGACCTTGGGTGAGTTACTTAACCTCTCTGTGCCATAGCATGTTCATCTGTGAAAGGGGGAAAGTAGGAGCTCCTACTCTTTGGGCTGTTGTCAGGATTAAGGGAGATGTTGTATAAGAATTCAACACAGTGCTTAAATCCACATGGGTCTGTAATAAATGTTAGCCCTTTTTAATCCTCTTCTCCAACCATCGAGTGTTTAGTTGAACACCTACTATGTGCCCTGGTGCTCATTTTTGTGGTTTTTCTCATCTCTTCTTCCACATCCCTTCATACCAGATCTTGCGGTATGATAGTGGTTGACTGCTATTTTTTTACCTTTCTCTGTGAATAACACCCTGATTTTATTTTGGGGAACCACTCTTCCCCTGCTTTGTGGTCTGGGTATTGCTAACTTCCTCCTCCTCCTCCACGGGTGGGCTCATGACTTGTGCCTGACCAATCAGAACAGCTCATCTCCTAGGCTTCAAGGATTGGCTCAGGCTTGGGCACATGACCCAAGCTGGGCCAATGAGAGCCAGCTCTGGGATGTTTGTTGTAAGCATGGGGAGGGGTGGGGAAGGGCTTCCTTTTCTATTGCAGTTGCTAAGCTGGGAGGATGGGAGCCTGAATGTAGCAGTTGTTATTGCTGTGTAACAAATTGCCACAAACTGATGGCTTAAAACAGCCCACATGTATCATTTCACAGTTTCTGTGGGTCAGGAGTCCAGGCACAGGTTAGCTCTGCTTCTGGATCTCTCACAAGGCAGCATTCAGGGTGTTAGCCAGGGCTGGGCTCCCATCTGAAGGCTGGACCAGGGAAGAGTCTGGTTCTGTGCTTACCTGGTTGTTGGCAGGATTCAGTTTTTGTGGGCTCTTAGGCTGAGGGCCTCGGCTTTTTTGACACGTGGTCCTCTCCATATGGAAGAGAGTGGCTTCACCAAAGGCACTAAGTGACAGTCTCTTGTGACCTAATCACAGAAGTGATCTCCCTTCCACACTGAGGTATGATATTGGTCAGAAGGAATTTACTCAAGGGGAGAGGACCACGCAAAGCCATGAATGCCATCAGGTGGAGAATACTGGAGATCATTTTAGAAGCCACCTACCGGGGAATTCCCTGGCGGTCCGGTGGTAAGGACTCCCCGCTTGCGCTGCAGTGGGCCTGGGGTCGATCCCTGGTTGGTCTGAGAACTCAGATTCCTCAAGCCGCGCAGTGCGGTGCAACAACAACAACAAAAAAGGCAGCTACCTACCATTCTGGATCTGTGTGAGAATGAAGCAACATGGGGGAAAACAGAGCCGAGAGGGGGAGAGGGGGGAGAGTTTCCTTGTGACCATACTGGAGTACCCAAAAGTAGCTGCTTCTGGTAGGAGCTTTATCTTGAATTTCCCCAGTACAAGACCCAATACATTATTTTTCCCCTTAAGCTACTTTGAGTTGGGTTTCTGTCACTTGCAAGTGTCCCGATGAAGTCCTGTGAAGGCTTCTCACATTCCCTTGCCTGGCAGTGACTGCGCCTCCTTGGAAAGCCTTTGGCATTCTGTGTGCTTGACTAAAATCTAGAAAATGTCACATGCCTTATCTCCCCTCTAGGCTGAGCTCATGGAGGACAGAGTTGCGTGAATTTTTTTAACCCCTCTTTCTTGCTTTAATGCTGTCAGACACAGCGGATGCCATCTGCCAGTAATTACCGGCATGAGAGACTCTTCCTCGTCCCTCCCCCTCCCCCTGCCAATCAAAAATGTCTCAAAAATGATCTCAGTCGTCCTGCACCTGGCTTAGGGTTGGGATCCTGGGTGTCAGAGGCGAAAACATCTCTGATGCTACCCGCCAGAGGTAGCGCACATCTGCACACAGAAATCGCAGGGAGAGTGTGAACTTCACGGCGTTGGGTGGTTCATCCTAACATAAATGACAAGTCACAAGCAATAGAACTGATCAGAGGTTGCGCTTGGCTGATTCCCTTAACATTTTAGATTTTAACGGATGACTTTTATGATGACCCTGTGCGAACTTTTACTGATACCAACACATTTCTTTTTTTAATTCAAAAAATTAAAAAAAATTGAAGTGTAGTTGATTTACAATGTTGTGCAATCTCTGCTGTACAGCAAAGTGACTCACTTTTACACATATATACATTTTAAAAAGAATATTCTTTTCCATTATGGTTTCCCAGGAGATTGGATATAGTTCTCTGTGCTATACAGTAGGACCTTGTTGTTTATTATATTCTAAATATAATAGTTTGCATCTACCAACCCCAAATTCCCAGTCCATCCTTCTCTGTCCCCTCCCCCTTGGCAACCACAAGTCTGTTCTCTATGTCTGTGAGTCTGTTTCTGTTTTGTAGATAGGTTCATCTGTGCCATATTTTAGATTCCACATGTAAGTGATATAATATGGTATTTGTCTTTCTGACTTACTTCACTTAGTATGATAATCTCTAGTTGCATCCATGTTACTGCAAGTGGCATTATTTTGTTCTTTTTTATGGCTGAGTAATATTCCATTGTATATATGTACCACATCTTATTTATCCATTCATCTGTCGATGGGCATTTAGGTTGTTTCCATGCTTTGGCTATTGTGAACAGTGCTGCTACCAACATATTTCTTTTTAGTGATAGGATTTTATAATTTTTCTAGGGTTAGTAGAATTTTCTTGCATACCCAGAATGTATGATCTCCTATTGGATGCCAATATATAAAAAATATATGCTTTTTCCACAAAACCATTTTAATATGCTTTTCATTAATGTATTCAGTCCATTGCAACGACCCAACCTCGGAAGTCATTCAGGGTCACATCCAAGTGCATTTTATTCACTGGAGGCCAGCCGTAATCAAGGGAAGGGGAACCTGACTCCCCCCTCGTGATCGGAAGAGTGTCAAAGAATTTACAGATATATTTTAAAGCCATCACGAGTGCTTTGGAGAAAGATGGCTGCAGGCAGAGGGACCTCAACAAGGATTAAAAAGTGAATCGTCTAACAGACCTCTGACCAGTGATGGATGATCAGTGACCTCTGGTCAGTGATGAGTCTGACTAATGAAGGGGTGATGGGGTGGGGAGAGAGGAACGTCTTGGCTCCTGGATTCAGGAAGGCTGTGCTGTGATTGTTGGGATGGAGGGTGGGACTGCCTGAACCCCCAGCTGGGAGGTGGTGGACCTGGTCCCCTTTCCTCTTAGTTTTTCTTTTTTTTTTAAAAGGAAGTATTTATTTATTTATTTATGTATTTGGCTGTGCCGCGTGGCATGTGGGATCTTGGTTCTCCAACCAGGGATCCATCCCCTGCCCCCTGCAGTGGAAGCGTGGAGTCTTAACCACTGGACCGCCAGGGAAGTCCTCCTCTTAGTTTTTCTTGCTGTAATAATGTCCTGCTGGTCTTCCTCAGAGACACCAGATGCCCTGAGCCCTTTGCTGGTGATGTGCCTTGGGGACCTATGATTTAAACGTGGTCCCTTATAGTCTCTGGCCTGACTCCTGGTCAGCAGATTTGGTGTGGGGTTGTCCACCACGGGGCCACTAGCCACAGCCGCAGTGGCCTTGTGTACAGTATATCCTGGTGGTGGCTTTGGTACCCAGATATTTCTTCTCCACCTGCCTCTGTCTCCCTCTTTATTCATTTGCTCATTCGCTCCTTTCAAAGGGATTCTTTGGGAGTTCTTAGCATTCCGGGACGGTGGCGGGGCTATACCTTCCTCAGTGGGAGAGGCTTGAATTGGAATATGAATGTCACCTGGGGCTCCGCACATTGTTTCTGTGTTGAGCACACATCTAAAAGGGGAAGAAAATGTAATTGGCTCGTTCCTCCTGTGCCTCTTCCACAAGCCCCTGGGGGAGTGAATGGGAGGTTTTAGAGTTTCTGTGCCCTGCTGGTTTCTCCATGCAGGGTTCTGGAACTTCCCGTCCTGATGCACACGTGGAAGGAATCTTTGCTACCTCCTGATCCAGCGGCTGTAAACCAGTATCTCATGGCCACATACAGCCCAGGGGCATATCTGTTTGGCCAGCCCCGTGCTTTAATAAGTTTTGAGCTTTTATTCAAGATCTGGAAGATTTAGTATTAAAATCTGGATTTTCGGCTTCTCTTTGGAGGGCAGCAGGGCTGGTCCAGAGAGTGACGAGTGGCTGCAGTGACAATCGCCGATTCATTTGCCGATTCATTCATCAGATATTTAGCTGCGCACCTTCTGTGTGCCAGGCACTGCTGTAGGTGCTGGGGATGCGGGCCCTGTAGTCGAGGAGCTTCCATTCCATCTAGAAGGCGTCGGTCATTTATGTCACCTGCCTGGTCACTGTCCTGTAGAACTTTCTACGGTGATAGGAACGTTCTTCACCTGTGCTGTCCAGTATGGTAGCCACTAGCCACGTGTCGCTGTGGAGCGCTAGAAATGTGGCCAACTAAGCAACTGAACTTATGATTCCATTTCATTAGAATTAAAGTGTAAACAGTTATACCTGGCTGCTGGCTAAAGTATTGGACAGTGTGCCTCTAAGGAACTGAATTTGCATCTTCCACTCGTCAACTAACCCAACTCCTTCATGTAAAAGTTGGGGAAACTGAGGTACGTGGATTGTGCAAAGCCAGCACTGGAACTCAGATCTCCTTGATGGCTCACCTACGCTGTCCAGTGTGACGGACGCCAGTTAAACAGCGAATGGGTGGGGATGACATTCGAAATAGTTGGAGAGATGCCCGGGGCTGAGGTTATGCAGGGCCCTGTAGACTAAGGGGAAGAATCTGGATTTTTAAAAAGATAATTTATTTCTGTGAGAGTCACATACAAATTAACCATTTAAACATGTGCAATTCAGCGGCATTTAGTCCATCCACACTGTTGTGCAACCATCGCCTGAAAATGTCCCAAAATATTTTCATCACCTCAGCAGAAACCTCATATCCTCTATTTTTATTTTTTGGCTCCGCCGCGCAGCTTGCGGGACCCTAGTTCCCCGAGCAGGGGTTGAAGCCGCACCTTCGGCGGTGAAAGCGCAGAGTCCTAACCACTGGGCCGTCCAGAAACCCCCTCGCCTTTAAGCAGCCACAGCCCATCCTCCCCCTCCCCCAGCGCCTGGCAGCCACCAATCTACTTTCTGTCTCTCTGGATTTACCTGTTCTGGACACTTCATGGAGATGGAATCATGCAGTGTGTGATCTTGTGATCTTTTGTGTCTGGCTTCTCTCACGTAGCATCATGTTTTCAAGGTGCGTCCGTGTCGTAGCGGGTGTCAGTGCTTCGTTCCTTTTTACGGCTGAGTCATATTCCCCGGCACGCGTAAGGGATCTGGACTTGGTCTGAGAGCAGCTGGGAGCCACGCAGGGTCTCTGGCAGGGGGGTCGTTTCTTTCTAAGCGTTGCCGGAAGAAAGTCCCCATTCTGCAGCCCAGTGCCAGAAGACAGGGTTTCCTCCCCTGGGTTCTCTGAAGCCAGTTCTCAGCTTTGCGTGTGGGGTCCAAGGCGCGGGGCTGTCCCAGCCGCCAGCCCAGATCCTCACACGCCCCTCACCCTGTCACCACGGGAACCCTCCTAGGACCCCCTTCTGAATTAATTTGAGCTTTGAGAGGTGGGGGGGGGGGTCCCTTTCCACCTGCCTCTTGCCACTCAGATGCCTGCCAAAGCGCAGGTCAGTGATTCACATGAGACAAGTTATGTTTGGAAAATCGATTTGATTTGGGAAGGGAGCTCCCACATTGAGGAGAAGGATTTGTGCTCCAGGTGGCCTTGCCTGGGAAGCAGGGGCCAGTGGGTGGCGGTAACAGGCTTGGGGATTATTGTATTCCCATCTATTTCTCCCTTATATCTGTTAGTATTTGTTTTATATACTTGGGTGCTCCTGCGTTGGGTGCATATATGTTGATGGGTGTAATATCTTCTCCTTGTATTGATCCTTTTATCATTATATAGTGTCCTTCTTTTTCTTTCTTTGTAGCCTTTGTTTTAAAGTCTATTTTGTCTGATACGAATATCGCGAGCCCCGCTTTCTTGTCATTTCCGTTTGCATGAAATATCTTTTTCCATCCCCTCACTTTCAACCTATGTGTGAGGCTTGGGGATGAAAGAGAGGAAAAAGGAAAACGAGACCCTCCATCCAGTGCAGCCTGAACAAGCATGAGAGGCGTCCTGTCTCTATAACTGAGTGCTGCACCCGTGAACTCAGAACCTGGCCAGCCCAGCGCAGCTAGCCAGCGCCAAGTGGGGCACAGGCTCAGGGACCCACTTTCCCCCCGGTGGCCCAGTGGCCAGCTGGGCTTCCTTGTGCTGCCTCCACAGGACAGACATTGGTGTGGTAGAGGAACATCCTGGCCACGGGGACAGAGCTCTTCTGGGGGCAGGAGGCCACCAGGTTTCTGTCCAGTCGCCCCATCCTGGGTTGGGGGGGAATCCTTGGGGAGGGGGCAGATACTTGGTTGGCCCTGCCCCAGTCTCTGACAGAAGGGCCAGGCTCAAGGACCCCCGTCTCCTCTCAGTGCCCCTCTTTTCCTGGCCACCATGGTGCTGGTCACCCCTGGAGCATGGAGACACTTGTCCCTTGTTTGTCAAACCCTGCTGGTCATAGGTCTGAGCCATTTGGTGGAGCTCAGCGTCTCGGCGACTCAGCCTTCTGGTTTGTGGGGTGGCTCTTCTTTTTTCCACGAGTTTTCTTTTCTCTTTTACACTATGCAGTGCAATGGCTATCGATTTTATTTAAAAAATGAAATGATAAAGTTGTTATGTGTATATTTTCTCCTATTAGAAAATGAAAACGTTCCCCAATCCTGAATGCTCTCCTCCTTCCCCGGAGATGACTACTCTTGGAATTGTGTGTCTTTCCAGATGCTTTTCTGTGAGTCTCTCCTGTATTCATTCAGCACATACTAATTTACTGAGTATTTATTCTCTGTGTCGGGCACTGTTCTAGACTCTGCAGATGTATCAACGAAGGAGGAAGACAAAGTTCCCAGCTCTGTCGTGGGGTGGAGATTCTAGGGGGGACGTGAGTGCTGTGAAGAAAAACAAAGCAGGGAGGGGTTGGGGAACCCTGGGTTGGGGGGTTGCCATTGAGAGGGTGGTCAAGGTCAGAAGAGAGTTGGCTGAGAAGGTAATGCTTGAGCAGAGGTCCCGGGGGCATGAAGGAGCAAACCACGTGACTGTCTGGGGGAAGGGTGCTCTCACCTGTGAGAACAGCAAGTGCAAAGGCCCTGAGGTAGGAGATGCCAGGTGTGTTCATGAATCAGTAAAGAGATGGGTGTGACCAGAGGGTCCATAGAGCAGAGGAGATCAGATCAGTGATGAGGCCGGATCACAAGGGGCTTAGCGATCCCTTGCGGTGCATTTGACTTGTACCCTGAATAGAAAGGGACCCATTGGAGAGTTTGAGCAGCAAAGTGACCTGGACTAATTCCCATTTTAAAAAGTTCCCTCCGCTGTGGTGTAGGAGACAAGCTGATCCGGGCTGGGGTAGGGTGGGGGGGTCAGGCAGGAGACCAGGGAGGAGGCTGCAGCAGCGATGGGGTGACAGTGGAGGTGGGGAGCAGGGTGGGGCCGGGGATGTCCCCGAGATTCTGGCCTGAGTTCCTAGAAGAATTGATTTGCACCGAGTCAGCTGGGGGCAGTCTGAGGGTGGCAGCGGTTCGGGGCCGTGTTGGATCGCAGATGCCTGTTCCCAGCGGAGGTGTCAAGTGTACTGCGGGATTCATGGGTCTGGCATTGAGACCTTTACCTGCCTCCTGCCCCAGATATTAATATTTGTCCCCCAGCCAGCCCTCCATCACTTTGTCTTCTTCTCCTCCCCCCAGGATCACCCTCCAACTCTGCAAACTACCCTGAACGCTGCTGCCCCTCCCGGACAGGAGCGGGGAGGGGGGCCCCTCCCTGCAGACCGCCTCCCTCTGGCCTGGGCATCTGAGCTGTGTCGGGGCCCGAAGGCTGAGTCCTGGAGGGAGAACTCAGGGCGGGACAGGTGGAAAACCAGGAGATCCAAACAAATAAGTTAAAAATCCTAAGGAAGGCAGCGGGCCCATCCCGGGAGCCCCCCTCCCCCTCTCTTCCCCTCCCTCCCAACCACCCCATTCCTTCCTCGCAGTCAGCCTGGCTTCCTCTGTCACCAAAAAGAATAAAAGTCATGATTTCCTGGCTCCTTGCTGGCAGGGGTGAGTGAGGGATGCCCTTTCGCTTTGCTGTGTCGGCCACCCCCGGACTCCTCCTTTGCTCCTGCCTGCAAAGAGGGCCTGGGGGCAGGGCGGGGGGCTAGGGCGGGGTGGGAGGTGAGCACCATTGTGAGATGCCCCCAGCTTCATTCGTTGATGGGCACTAACGGCCTGTAGTGAAGACCCGAAAGAACCTGCAGCGCGCTTGTTTGTTTCCACCGGAAACGGTATTCGTGAACTGGGTTGTCTTTCTTCCTAACTCTTCAGAGCCCTTAGCTACCCCTCTCCCACCTCCTCTGCAGAGTCTTCCGTCTGCACCACCACAACCAAGGGGCTGCCTGCTCCATCTCTGGTCCCCATGCTTGGTGGGCTTGGTTTTGTTCTGGATGGCAGGGGTTACCTCCTAACCCAGGGCTTCCCTACTCTGCTGCCTTTAGAATCGCCTGCAGGGAGGGAGGGAGGGAGGGAAGGGGGAGGGGTTTCCACTTTCGGGGGCGGGGGCGGGGGCGGGGTCCGCACCTGCTGAATCTCCGTGGATGTGGCCTGGGTACCTTTTCTGTTTTGTCTTTCACATATTGAAAATTCTGTTTAATGCTTCAGTATTTTTTTGTGTGTGAGCTGAAGTATCAATGTAAAATTAAGGTTTATGGAACTTACTGGCAACAGGGTCTAAGTAGCTAGCTCCACTATTTTTCTTAAAATTGAGGTGAAATTCACGTAACATAAAACTAACAGTTTTAAAGTGTGTACAATTCAGTGGTTTTTAGTACATTCACAGTGTTGTGCAATCACTGCGTCAATCTAGTTTCAAACTATTTTCATCACCCCAAAAGGAAAGCCTGTACCCGTTAGCCCTCACCCCCCGCCCCGTTCCACCAGCCCCCATCCCCTGACAACCGCCAGTCTACTTTGTCTCTGTGGATTTGCCTATTCTTGATATTTCCTGTAAACAGAATCATACACTATGTGGCCTTCTGTGTCTGGCTTCTTTCACTCAGCCTCACGTTTTTGAGGTTCATCCACATTGTAGCCTGTGTCAGTGCTTCATTCCTTTTTAATGGCTGAATCACGTTCTGCTGTGTGGATGGATCACATTTCGTTTGTTCATTCACCTGTTGATGGACATTCAGGTGGTTTCCACCTTCTGGCTACTGTGAATAGTGCCGCTGTGAACATTCGTGGACAGGTATTTGTTGGAGCACCTGTTCTCCACTCTTTTGGGTCCACCTGGGTGTTTTTTAAAAGCTCCATATATGGTTCTAGTGGGCAACCCCTGTGAGAACCACTGGAACCACCTTTGACCCTGCCTTGGAGTGTGGGTGGGAGTGGGCCGGTATGGGGGGTGGGGAGCTGGAATTCTGAGCCTGCCAAAAGACTCTTTTATTGTTAGACAAATGGCTTCTCACTGGTCACTCTGTGGCTTCTTGTCCGGCGGTGCCTTCTCCAGCCCAGGCTCTCTCTATAAACAACCACCCTGTTTGATTTTTCTGCTGAGCCCTTATCACCATTTGAATGAATCTCTCTTTGTTGCCTGGATGGATGGTTTACTTGTATATGATCTCGATTCTTTTGCTTTAGACCAGAGTGTGGTCTCCATAGGAATAGAGACCAGGGCTACCTTGTTCACCCCTGTCTTCCCAGCACCTAGAGGGGTTCTCGGCGAACAGTGTCAGGTTAGAATCTACTTTATCTACTTTCTGAAAATGTCAGAGCCTGCTGCCAAAACTGCCTTTGGAATAACTCATGCAGTCATCAACCCATTCATCCATCCATTTAGTCATTTGACAAATATTTGTTAATGCTCACTCTGTGCCTGGCAGTGTACTTCAGTGCCGGGCATAGAAAGACAATGCCCCTTCCATCAACGAGCTAAGTCTTAGTCTGTTTGGAAGACAGACAGGTCCCAATATAGTGCAGGGAGTTAACACTGTGGAGGTGTGAAGCGGCAGTAGGAACCATTAGGGTTAGCTTCAGGAAGAGGTGTGTTAGTTAGGATTATCTTGGTTGCAGGGAACAGAAACCTAATTCAAAGTGGTATAACTAAAAGAGAATTTTAAAAAATTGTTTTATTGGAATGTCCTGTAAGGGCTTCAGGTATGGCTTGATCCAGGGCCTCAATTGATGTCATCAAGACTCAGTCTCTCTCTGTCTCTCAGCACTAGTTTCTTCTTTCGTGGCTCTATTCTCAGGCAGGGTCTTTTCAAAGATGGACACTAAGTAGGGCTCTCATCCTACCAGCTGAGCAACCACAGTGAGGAAGTGACCATCTCTTTCCAATGGTTCCAGCAAAAACCCCAGATCTGACTCTCACTGGTACAATTGGGTCATGTGACAATCCTTGAGCCAATTGCTGTGACTCTGATTGGCCAGGCCTGGGTCATGTGGCTTCTTCTGGAGCCAGGGAGGGGGTAGGACTACTCCACCTGTACCATTTGGACAGGGAGTGGAGGGGGTCCTGCAAAGAAAAACTGGGGCGTGGCCACCACGGGAAGAGCCAGAAACACAGGGGCCCACTCTGAGAGTCAGGCTTAAAAGAACTAAGAAGAGCTTATTGTGCTTAAAAAAGGATGTGCTGGACATTTCTTGGTTCCCTCCACTCAGATTTGTTCTGCGCCCTCTTTGCCCTTCCCTGTCCCTGGGAAGCTGGCCCCCAGGGCTGCATCATCTGGCCCTCTTTGTCCTTCAACTTCCAGTTGGATGTGGCCAGGGAGAGACCAGGCTGGGGGTCCAAGGGTGGGGCAGGAGAGAGCGGAGGTGTCTCTTCCCTGCTCCTCTTGCTCTGTCACCAGGTTTCTGCCCGGAGCTTCATCTCCTCCTGTTCCAGTGAGGAAGCCTCGCCTCCCAGATGTGACTGTCACTGGCTCCACCACACTGTGCTCTCTCCTGGTCTCCTGAGGCCCCGGAAAGTAACAACTTCCCGCTCCTGCCAGCATCTCGGTGCCTCACCATTGTTGCTGTCTGCTTGTGTCCTTTCATTGAAATCTCCCCATTTGAACCATCCTGGAGGGTGAATTCTCTTTCCTGCCAGGACCCTTATGGACTTTTGCTAGCATGTTAGTTTCTTATTGCTGCTACAACAAGTTAGCACAAATGTAGTGGCTTAGAAGGACTTGAGTTTATTATCTTACAGTTCTGGAGTTTGGAAGCTCAAAATGGGTCTTGCTGGGCCAAGGTGTGGGCAGTGCTCTGTTCCCTCCAGGGGCTCTAGGAAGATTCTCCAGGGGAGCTCCCCTGCTTCCTTGCCCTTTCTTTGTTTTTTTATTAAAAAATTATTATTATTATTATTTTTATTTTTGGCCACACCGCATGGCTTTTGGGATCTTAGTTCCCCGACCAGGGATCGAACCCGTGCCCCCTGCAGTGGAAGCACAGTGGCCTAACTACTGAACTGCCAGGGAAGTCCTTTCCTTGCCCTTTCTATCTTCTAGCAATGCATGCCTTCCTTGGCTTGTGACTCTTTCTACCATCTGCAAAGCCACCCCAGAGCATGTTCTTTTCTCTCTGACCTCTGCTTCCATCCTTACATCTCTCTCTGACCCTGACCCTCCTACCTCCCTCTCACGAGGGCACTTGTGATCACCTGGGGCCACCTGGATAATGCAGGACAGTCTTCCCATCTCAACAGCCTAAACTTCATCCCAGCTGCAAAGTGTCTTTTGCCGGGTAAGGTCACATGCACGGGTTCTGGGGATTAGGACACGCACATCTTTGGGGAGAGACCGTTGTTCTCCCTTCCATAGACACCTTTGTCCATTTCCTCTTAAAAACCTCTTTGACCTCTGAACGTGGGCTTCCCTGGCAGCCTTGATGCCATCTGCCTGCTGTCGGGCTGTCATAGCTTGCTTGGGCTGCCATAACAAAATAGCACAGGTGGGCGGTTTAAACAGCAGACATTTATTTTCTCACAGTTCTGGAGGCTGGAGGTCTGAGATCAAGATTTGGTTCCTGGTGAGGACTCTCTTCCTGGCTTGCAGACAGCCACCTTCCCTCTGTTCCTCATGGAGGCGGGGTGGAGAGAGAGAGAGAGAGAGAGAGAGAGAGAGAGAGAGAGAGAGAGAGAGAGGGAGAGAGAGAGGGAGAGGGAGAGAGAGAGAGAGATAGTGTTCTTGTGTTCTTCTTACAAGGACACCAGTCCTGTTGGATCAGGGCCCCACCCTTATGACCCCATTTAACCTTAATTCCTTCCATAAAGGCTCTATCTCCAAAAACAGTCACACTTGGGGGCTTGGGCTTCAACATATGATTTTTTTTTGGGGGGGGGACACAAAACTCAGTTTTTAGCACCTCCCCTCCCTATGCTTCTTTCTCTAATCCTCAGCCTTGAAGGCCCTCTTTGTGTCTTTGTCGAGAAAACAAGAGCCGAGATCCCTTTTCAGTCTTGCCTCACCCTTGAAATTACTCTGTTAAGTGGCCGGCTTCTCTCTGCTCTGTGAGTGGGGGCAGATTGACAGGATGTTAAAGGATATTCCAGAAAAGGTCACTGATAACAGGCCTTTGATTAGTTCCTGAGAAGAGGAGTCGGTGATTCCTCTCCTGGGCTGGAACGGGGGGTGCAGCCTGAGGCTGCACAGATGTCCGGACAGAAGGGGCCTGGCTGGGTCCACCCCGGGCTGTGAGCTTACGGGAGGCATCGCACCTCCTCCACCACCCGAGCCGGCTCTGCGTGGAGGATGCCATGGCCGCTGGCTGTGATTCTGGCGTTTTGCAAGCTGGAGCCGTCGGGCCCCTGAGTCGCTGAGCTGCACAGATGCCTTCTCTGTACACTCTGGTTTGTAATTAAAACACAACTTGCCACTCTGATTAGATTGAGCAGTTAAGTTCATCTGGAAGAGTTTTTCATCCGCATTGTGTAATTAGCAACATATGATGCTTGTATTAGCTCAATTAAAAGTTATGGTGATTAATATGGATATCAAAGCAAAACCATAAATCAACAGATTCGGGGCACTTGGAGTTCAGGGGCTGGAAGGCAGAGAGCCA
This sequence comes from Balaenoptera borealis, assembly GCF_965194805.1. Taxonomy (NCBI): domain Eukaryota; kingdom Metazoa; phylum Chordata; class Mammalia; order Artiodactyla; family Balaenopteridae; genus Balaenoptera; species Balaenoptera borealis. The sequence continues at coordinate 86,613,575 of NC_138875.1, forward strand.
GCCGTGGCCCGGCCCCGGGGAGCGTGACTTAGATGCAGCCTAGCAGGGCGCTGGGTGGTGAATAAGCAGAGGCTGGAGTCTGGAACCCGGCTGGGTTACTCCCGACATCTCTGAACCTCAGCTTCCCCATCTCAGAAATGGGGGTACCAACACTTGCCCCTCGGATCGTCCTGGGATATGCTTTGCATATGATCTTTTTCCCTCTCTTCACCCTTGTTTCTAAAACGTGCCGACAGGCATTATCTGTCAAAATTAAAAACCATTCCTCCCTTTCCCCCAGCCACCCCACGCTGAGATATTTATCATTCAGATACATTTCCGTGTGTGCAGAAATGTGGAACTTGTGCTAATAGTGACGGCAGTGATTGTTCGTCACAGGAGAGATTTGGGAAGAGCCTAAACTGATTAAATAAATCATGGTATATCCAAGCAAAGAAATACTTTGCAGCTTGTAAAAAAACAAAACAAAACACGGCAGGTCCATTAATAGTGATACAGAACTGACTCTAAGATGTGCTGCTAGTGGATAAAGCAAGATGGAGAACAGGGAGTGTAGAGTACCACTGTGTGTGTGTGTGTGTGTGTGTGTGTGTGCAAAAGAAAATGCATATGTAAGTGTTTACAAATGTTGATTCCCGTGAAATTGGCAGCTCCTCCTGGGAGCGGAACGGGTTGTCTGGGGGACAGGAGGAGAGGTGACAATTCTTGCCGTGTATCTTTTCAGTTTGGTGCCATTGTATATTTATTATTTATTTAAGTAATTTAATTTAAAAATATTTTAGAAGAAAAATAAAAAAAGCAACCAACCAACCCACCTTCCCCCCCAAAATGAGAAAAAAGTGCCTAGTCTAGTACTTTGTACAGATTTTCTCATTTAGTCCCTGTGACAGAGAACTTTCAGAGTGATTTTTCTTTGCTGGGAATTGTAACATTTTGTATCTGTCTTCTAGATTTTTAATACAGAAATGAAATCTAAAAATCCCAAATACCCGGGACTTCCCTGGTGGTCCAGTGGGTAGGGCTCCACGCTCCCAATGAGGGGGGCCTGGGTTCGACCCCTGGTCGGGGAACTAGATCCCACATGCCGCAACTTAAGAATTCCGCATGCCGCAACGAAGATCCCGTGTGCTGCAACTAAGACCCAGTGCAGCCAGAAATAAATAAATAAATAAATAAATAAAAAAGAAATACGTAGCCTGAATAGTGAGGCTTCCAGCAGCAACTCAGGGACTTGTGGCAGAGATGGAGGAGTGCATTACCAGAGTTTGGACCAATATTCTGGGTGATGCTGACAGCCCATTACAGTCTTTGCTCTCTGCCATATTACATAGAGGTGCTTGTTTCTTGTATATCCTTCTAGAGTTTCTTTGTGCACATCCAAGCAATTACTAATATATTTTTTTATTTTTTCTAATTTTCTTAAGGAAAAGAAGCATCCTTTTGCATTGCTCTGTGGCATGCTTAGCAATACATCTTGGTAAACGGAGGTTATTTTGCATGAGGGTTTGGGAAAGGGACTCCTTCCTTCTTCCTCCAGACATCTTTTTCTGAACGGAGGCTTGTCCTAACCTGCATCTGTGTGAGAACCCCGGGGCGATCCAGCCTCACTGCCTGGAGATCTGTAAGGAGGTCTAGGGGATCTTGTTCGGCTGCAAACCTTTAACAAGCCTACAGATGACGCTATTTCATGGAGGCCCAGGCAATCCTTAAACAAGTACAGACTAAATCCCTGTGTGTTCAGTATTGATTTGATCTGGGCGTCCTGCCAGCCTTGGAGGAAGCCAAGATGGTGATGCAGGCCCTTCTTTCTCAGCAGCTCCAAGAGGTCTGGGATGACAACACTGGCGGGGCTTGTGTTTTCTGACAGTGGGTGGGGGCAACACCGGCCTCCTGGCTTTGATGTTTTCTTGGTTGGGCAGGCAATCAGCAGGTCCTGGAGGCCGCAGTAGCTTCCTAGTGGGTCTCCCTGCTTTTTTTCTTGTCCGTCTGTGTTTGGTTTTCAGATCGTAGCCAGAGTGAGCCTCTTAAGATGTTCAATCAGTTCGTGTCTCTCCTCTGCCCCAAGTCCTCCTGTGGGTCCCAGCTCACTAAGTGTAAAAATGCAAAGTCCTGAGCACAGCCCCCAAGGCCCCATCCCCTTACTTGTTATTCACCAGCCACTGGCCTCATTACCGGTCCTGAGAGGCCAAGCACACACCTACCGCAGAGCCTTTGCGTGCACTGTTCCATCCATCTGGAATGCTCTTCCTTGACATTTGCATGGCTTACTTGCTCAGTTCAACATAATTCCGGTCATATGTCATCATATCAAAAGGACATTTTTTTGACCATCCTGGCTCCAATAGCACCCAACCCTGTTCCTCCTTTCTCTTGCTTTGTTTTCCCTCAGCATTTACAGTCACCTGCCCTAGAGTATAGTTCTCAGTTTATCTGCGTTTTGCACTAGGGTGTCAGCTTCATGAGAGCAGTGACTTCCTTTGTCTAGTTCATGGGTGTACCCCCAGGACCTAGCACAGCGCCTGGCACATAGTAGGTGCTCATTAAATACTAGTTGGAAGCATATTTAATGCGCACTTACTTTGTCGTGTACTTGGCACATGAGGATTTAGTGAGAATAAGACATGCCCCTTCTCTTCAAGAAGCTTAATGTCTAGTTAGAGAGGTGAATGGAATCATTTTATCCGTGTGTTTTACAGGCACAGTGCCTTGGGCTCACTAGTGTCTCTGGGATTATACCTCAGTGAAGCTGGAAAAAACTTGAAAAGTAGTTACAATAATCAAGTGTGTATTTAAATCTTATGCTTGGTATTCATACACTTTGTAATCTGCCCTCATTAATTTTAACGAATCAGTGGACATTAAGGTTGTTTCTGACTTTTCGCTCTTCTGTACACAGAGCTAGAAATAACTGTTTGGAAACAAATTAGAAGAAGAAACAAACAAAAGTTTGAGACCTGAAAAAGTTATTGGTTCCAAAATACGTAAAGAAAATGGTAATACCAAAGCTAGTGTTCAAACAACCATAAAACATAATATAAAGTTGAAAAATTGATCAGTCAACCTCAATTTGCGTCGAGTCATAAAATAATTTTATATAGCATGGGATGCAGGAGCGTTTCAGTATGTTTAGTACAGTGGAAGCCTTGAAAAGGAAGAAGCCTGGAAAAGTCTTAAAAAATGCTTTGGAGATAACTGGCCTGCCTGAAATAAAGTTATTAAACAGAGTGTAATTAACCCCTGCAGGAACAGTAGAAATTCAGAGAAGAAGGGAGAGCCAGGGGCAGTTCTGGGAAGACTTCCTGGAGGAGGTGTGACTTGAGTTAGGACTTGAAGGTCTGGTAGAATTTGGATAAGTTTTGGTGGCAGGGGAGACTGGAAGGGGGAGTAGATTTCCTGACTAAGGTGCCTTGGCCAAGCCAGTGAGCTTGGGACAATGGCGCCCTCTCATGGAGTGGTCTCCCTGCCAAGGGCTGCGGCTCAGACTTGTGGGGCCACTGCAGTCTGTCTTTTGAGGTGTGTGAAACTGTCTTGCTGCGGACCCATATAAAATCTTCCCTCTGAACATCTGCATAAGAAAAATTGGATAGCGGGACTTCCCTGGTGGCGCAGTGGTTAAGAATCCGCCTGCCAATGCAGGGGACACAGGTTTGAGCCCTGATCCGGGAAGATCCCACATGTTGTGGAGCAACTAAGCCCGCGAGCCACAACTGCTGAGCCCATGCGCCACAAGTACTGAAGCCTGCGCGCCTAGAGCCCGTGCTCCGCTACAAGAGAAGCCACCGCAATGAGAAGCCCATGCACCGCGACAAAGAGTAGCCCCCGCTCACCTCAACTAGAGAAAGCCCGCATGCAGCAACGAAGACTCAACACAGCCAAAAATAAAATAAAATAAAATCTTTAAAAAAAAAACAGTGTAATGCTGGGATGGGTCTGTGTCAGAAAAATATACCAAGAGAGACTGAGTGTAAATTTGGCCTGAGCACCCTGGCAGCCAGGGCAACAAAGGAAATAATCACAGGAAGCAGGCCTTCCATAAGCACAGGGTCCCAATGCAGCAAAGTGGATTCCTCCTCGTGGGAAGATTCCTTATTGGAATTACTGCAGTTATGTGGTTGCCTGGGGATTCAAAAGTGTCATAACATGAAGTACTTTCCAATGAACTGACTATTTATAAATTTAGTTTCTAGTCAACATTCTTCTAGGTCAGGGTTTCTCAGCCTTGGCGCTCTTGACATTTTGGGCTGGATCATTCTTTGCTGTGGGGTCTGTCCTGTGCATTGTAAGATGTTTAGCAGCATCCCTCGCCTCGACCCACCAGAGGCCAGTAGCAGACCCTCCCCACCCCCGCAAGTTGTGACAACCCGGAGTGTCTCCAGACATTGACAAATGTCCAATGGTGGGGGGCAAGACTGTCCCCGCTTGAGAACCACGGCTCTCTAGTAAAAAGGTAATGTTTATTCCCACCCATCCCATTATATCAATATCTTTGTTGAAGGATTGGGCAGGAACTGTAGATTCAATACATTATAATGAACTGTAAAGTCAGTGCAGGTCAGAAAGTAAAATCGCAAGTCTTGCAAGAAATGTAGGATTTCAGGATGTCAATGAAAGTGATATTGGCGATTTGCCAGAACCACAGCAGAACCATGGACCAATGAGGAACTCTCAGAGTTGGAGCAGTTAACACGTGAAGAAGAGGAAACTGACCAAATTGCTAATTTAATGGATGCTTCAAAATAGAATGATTTGAGCTTCAAAGGATTAAGAAATGACCTTGGGGAAATTGATGATGCCATAAAATGTTTTAGCCAAACCACGTATCCTTATGATCATGTTACAGAAGTCAAATGAGCAGGGAAGGACATTGCATCCTGCTCTTAAATATTTTGTTGGATGAATTAGATGATTGCTCTCAACCTTTTACTCATGCTTTGGTCTAAGGATTGGCCCATAGTTGCATTTATAATTTACATTTTGTAAAACATAAGAAAACAGTCTTATTTGCAAAAGTTTTATTTCGTTTTTTTTTTTTTTTCTATATAAAGTCCTAGTCAGGCATGCCTTTTTTTGTGGTGGTAAAATTCACATAATATAAAATTCACCATTTAAACCATTTTAAAGCGTACATTTCAGTGGCATTTAGTACATTTACAATGTTGTTGCAACTATCACCGCCGTCTAGGTCCAGAACATTGTCTTTTGTGGCTGTACCGTGTGGCTTGCAGGATCTCAGTTCCCTGACCAGGGATTGAACTCGGGCCCCGGCAGTGAAAGTGCTGAGCCCTAACCACTGGACCGCCAGGGAATTCCCTAGAACATTTTCATCACCTCAAAATAAAACCATATCCATTAACAGTCACTCCCCGTTTCCCTTTTCCTACAGCCCCTGGCAACCAGTAGTCTACTTTCTGTCTCTATGGATTTACCTTTTCTGGACACTTCACATAGCTGGAATGATAGAATATGTGGATTTACCTTTTCTGGACACTTCACATAGCTGGAATGATAGAATATTTGGTTTTTTGTATCTGGCTTCTTTCACTTAGCATAATGTTTTTAAGCTTTATCCGTGTTTAGCATGTGTCAGTACGTCATTTCTTTTTATGGGTGAATAATATTCCATTGTATGGATAGACCACATTCTGATTATCCAGTCCTCCATTGATGGACATTGGGGTTGTTTCCACATTTTGGTTATTGGGATTAGTGCTGCTATGAAGATTCATGTACAAGGTTTTGTTTGAACACCTGTTTTCATTTCTCTTGGGTGTATACCTAGGAGCGGAATTGCTGGGTCATATGGTAATTTTATGTTAATTATGTTATATACTAATTCTATGTTAATTACGATATGGTAATTCTAAGTCATGATTTTTTTGCTTTTTTGGCTGCATTGGGTCTTCGTTGCTGCGCGGGGGCTTTCTCTAGTTGCGGCGAGCAGGGCTACTCTTCCTTGCTGTGTGTGGTCTTCTCATTGCGGTGGCTTCTCTTTTTGTGGAGCACAGGCTCTAGGTGCGCGGGCCTCGGTAGTTGCAGCACGTGGGCTCAGTAGTTGTGGTGCGTGGGCTCTAGGGCGCGCAGGCTTCAGTAGTTGTGGCGCACGGGCGTAGTTGTGGTGCACGGGCTTAGTTGCTCCACGGCATGTGGGATCTTCCCGGACCAGGGCTCGAACCCGTGTCCCCTGCATTGGCAGTCGGAGTCTTAACCACCGCACCACCAGGGAAGTCCCGTCGTGTTTTTTTTTAGTTGGTGAAATTTCTGCTCTTAGCTTGCTATCAATCCAAAGATCCCATTTTTACCATGTGATGCATATTGGGGCTGCTTCCAGTCTTTGCCTTCTGTGAAAACAATGTAGCGTGCGTGTCCTCGTATGTTCATCTTTGTGTGCAAGTTCACATATACCTGTTCGGTTTTCATTTTAATGCAGCAGGAGCAACTCCGCATCCATTTAGTAGCTTGCTCACAGATATGGGTGTCAAAGTTGCATATGACGGAGTCCCACAGAGATGTGTCAGACCAAATTAAGGGGGTCGAGCCTGGGAGTTAGCACGCTGGCTTCCAGACGCAGCTCCGCCTTGGACCAACTACTAAACCTCTTCGACTTTAACGGGGTTGATAATAATATTAGCTGACATTCTTGAGTACTTGCTACGTGCCAGGCACTGTTTTAAGCTCTTGACACAGTGATACATTTAATCTTCACAAAAAACTTCTGAGAAAGGTACTTCTGTCTGTCCCATTTTGCAGATGAGAAAAATGAGGCACAGACAAGGTCAGCAAATTGCCCAAGATTACATAGTTAATAAATGTGCTCCTTAACTAGTAGAGTGATTGGGAGGGTCTAATAAAAAGGCTGCATGGGTGTGGTGGAAAATGGCTAGCCTCAGAATCAGTTCTGCCCTTCCCTGAGTCTCAGTTTTCTCATCTGCAAAGTGGGAATAAGGTTTACCTAGCAGGGTTTATTGGATTGGTCGTTACTCCATTTATTCATTCAGCCAGGACTAAGCCTACACTGGAGGGTGATGGAGAATTGTTACACGGTCTCAGCTCTCACAGGGCCCACAATCTAGAGGGAAGGTTCCCTAGCATTAGAGCGAAGGCACATTTAGCTCCTGACTGTACTCAGTGCTTTGTAAGCCCTTGAGGACTGGTAGTTATAATAATGGATAATCACATGTGTCATAAATGTTAAGTGCTGTACCAGTGTCAGGTAGAAACAGTATTGAAAATTCTCTTGTCTCTTAGAAGGTGTCTGCATGGAGCAGTGATGAGAAAGGTATGGGGGAGACCCAGGTTTCTTGGGACTTAATATGAGTTACGTTTGTCAAGGACTGACTTTGTATCAGATCTGGAAGTACTTTACATGTATTAACTCATTTAATCCTCACAAAAACCCCACGGGGAAGGTACTATCCTTATCCCCGTTTTACAGATGAAGAAATCGAGGCACAGAGAGATAGAGTAACTCACTCAAGACCACACAACTCGTGCGTGGCAGAGCTGGGGTTCAGATCCAGGCGGTCTGGCTCTAGACCTGTGACTCTGATCATTTTGCTCTGTGGGGCTCCTGCAATGGGTCTGGAGTACTGGGGTAGGGTAGGGGTGCCTGCCGTGCCACAAGGGCAGACTCCTTCCAGGCCAGGAGGGGCGGCGTTGGCAGATGCTATAGGGACTCACCTGGGATGGTGTCCTTGTGATCCCAGGGCCACCTCTCTCACAGGATCATGCAGAATCAGCAGCTCAGAGACCAAGGCAAATTTGACAAAGTCTAGAAGACGCTGTGGTCCCTGCCCTCACCCCTCGCCACTACCATGCTGGTCCAGCATCCTACCACTGACTCCCGTGGGTTTCCTCTGGCCATGAGAGCCACTCTGCTTGTGTGTAAGGCTGATGAAAGGTGCCCGGAAATAATGACTTCCAGGAGTCCAGCTCCTTGGGATGGGATAACACTGAGTTTTTCCTGCACTGTCTCCCAGGGCTGCCCAGCAGGATGGAGCCCAGTTGGTCACAGTGCTCCGTGCTATATCAAGGGTGCTCTAGCTTGGTAACACTCTCCTTATTGACTCTTCTCATCTCTGCCTCACTTTTAACTCCCCGCCCAATGTTTCCTGGGGTCACCTCCATCTCCGCTCTAATTCTTGTCTCAGATCTGCTTCTGAGGTTCCCAAAAGTTGCTGGGGTCAGTTCCACCATCATCTGGAGCCAGCGGCGCGGGAAGCCCACCCCCGCCCCTGCCCTTGGCTTCTGAGCCTCACTGCAGGACCGTGAAGCTTCACTGAGGTTGGACCGGCGGGAATTTGCATGGCCTCTCGTTCCCCGGCCAGCTGCCTTCATTAGCACCTCGGGGGCTCCCGGGACCAGAACACATGTGTGTGAATAACTGCAGATGGTCGGCGTGTGAGGAGGGATTTGGCATCTGGATCTTGATTAATGGGGAATTGTGGAGGTTGGCAGCTTTGGGGTGGGAAGGCAGCAGCAACTCTCTCGGCTGCTGACCCTGAAAAGATTTTGGGGAAAAGTCGAACAGTTTGGGCCTTGATGCTCTCCCGACCTCAGCATTTCTGACATGCTCCTGTGCCCACCATGATTCACTGCAAACCACAGGGAGCAGGAAACTCAGATGCTTTTGCAACAGGGCAAGAGGTCAGGGCTGAACCTTTTCAAGCTTGGAAGGCTCCCTTCTGTGGTTGGAAACCTGTGAGGGGGTTGGTGGTGCGCAGCGGCGATGGCTAGAATATTCTCTACCGTAGACATCCCTGGGAGCCCACCCAACAGCCCGTGTCGCTTCTCCTTTGTGGCTAGAATAATATTCATTCTGGAGATGATGGACCCCCATGAATCCTGATTGGTCTAAGCCTATGTGTCAACTAGCTCCTTCTTTGCCAGTGATTGGTCTAGAACTGGCCATGTGACCAGGTTCTAGCCAATGAGATAGAAGAGCAAGTGTGCAGAAGGCCCTATGAAAAATGCACTCCCTGGAGAGAGGGTCGTGTGGGCGCAGAAAGTCCTTCTTTGCTACGCGCTTCCTTCCTGCTTGGGATGCGGTCGTGTGAGGACGTGCTGACTAGCTGCGTAGCCACGGTGCCTTGGCGAGCATGCGCAGGAAGGCAGAGCAAAAAGCTGGAAACACGCCTGGGTCCCTAAAGACACCACCGAACCTCTGAAGCAGTCCTGCGGCTGCCTACCTCTGAATTTCTCTCCTTAAGTAAATAACACGTCCTTATGGCTTAAGCCACTTTTAGTTGGGCTTTCTGTTACTTCAGCCAAACACCGTCGTGATGGATAAGGTCACTTTCGAGAAGTCTTTCTGGGGGATTCTTTAGTATTTCAACACTTGCTCCAGGACTTGTTTTTGAACTCTCAGCACTTTACAGAGTCAGAACTTACATTTTTCTCCCTCCTAGAAGACTGTATTGACATCTGTATTAGTCAGGAATCTTGGGGTTGCTGTGAAGAGAAACCCAACTCAAACGGGCTAAATAAATAATCTATTTATCTATCTTTCTGTCTATTGAAAGAATTGATGGGCTCTGCAATGAAAAAATCAAGGCACAGATTTTCTAGTGTTGCAACTTCAGGTATAGCTGTATCCAGGGGCTCAAACTGTATCATTGGGAATTTCCTTTCCTTCTCCTGGCTTTGCTTTTTTTCTCTTGGCTATGTTCCTGGGCAGGTTTTCCTCTTGAGGTGTCAGAATAGCTGCTGATGCTTCCAGATTTGTATGTGCCCATCCTCCCAGTTTTGCAATTCTAGTGGAAAGAGAATGGCTCTTTCTCAGTAATTTCACCGTTTCTCCCAGAATTTCATCGAAGGGGCCCAGCTAGGGTCCATCCTGGAAATAGTCACTCTGCTCAGGACGATAGAGAATGCCGGTTGGCCTGGGTCAGGTGCTGGCTGGCATCAGTCTCCCCGAACTCCATGGGCTAGGAGTAGGGGAGGAGGGCCCCTGAAGGAGAGCTGGGAGTGATGAACAGGAGAAGGGGACGGGAGCCCAGGCAGGCGGCAAAAACAACAGATGTCTCCTGCACAGTCTAAGGTATTTTGGGAGGAGAGGAGACACTGCAGATTTCCTCTAGTTTCTTTTTTTAATTGCTAGTTGTAGAGCCTTTTGTTTTAAAAAAAAACCTTACATGTGAGGCCAACATGTAAAGGAGAAGGATGTGGTGCTTTTCAGCCTGCAGCTTCTGGGAGGGGGTCGCAGTGGGTTGTCATCTGTTTGAATCAGTAGGACAGTGCTTCTTAAAGTGTGGTCCTTGGGCTGGCAACTTCAGCACCTGGAAACCTGCTAGACATCCAGATTCATAGGTCCCTGCCCTGGACCCAGGCAGCCAGAAACTCTGCATGTGAGGCCCAGGAATCTGTGTTTTAACAAGCCCTCCAGGTGAATCTGAGTGTGCTAAATTTTGACAACTGCTCAATAGAGAATGTAGAGGTGGAAACCTCTTTTGGTTTGGTTGCTGGTTTGTGGCCTATCAACACTGCTGTTTTATCCTCTCTCTTCCTTTTGTGAATTGTGTTAGTTTCCTAGGGCTGCCACAACAAATTACTACCAACTTGGTGGCTTTAAAATGACAGTTCTGGAGGACAGAGATCTGAAATCAAGGTGTTGGTCGGGCCACACTCCCTCCGAAGGCTGCAGGAGAGAGTCCTTCCTGGCCTCTTCCACCTCCTGATGATCGCCGGCCTTCCTTGGCTAGCACACCCATCCCTCCAGCTTCTATCTCTGTTGTCACCTGACCTTCTCCCTGTGTGTCTCTGTCTCCTCTTACAAAAACACCACTTATGGATTCAGGGCCCACCCTAATCCAGTTAGGACTGCATCTTAACTAATTACATCTGCCAAGACCATAAATCCAAATAAGATCACATTCTGAGGTTCTAGGTGGACATGATTTTGGGTGGGGCACTGTTAAACTACATGGATTACTCAGTGAGCCCAGAAATGTGAAGTTTTAGACCACATCCATCCCTGAGGCTTGAATAAGCAGAACCTTTAAGTCCAAGCAGGAAAACTTGGGCACATTTTTCTCAATAAATAACAATATGAATAAGCTTGCACATTTACACTGCCCTTGTTCCAGTGGTTTTTGAAATATATTTTTTAGTGGTGGAACTCTTTTATCCCTGCAAAAAATATTGTGCAGGAACGTGGGCTATAAAACACAGCGGCCCTGACTCCAGCCAGGTTAGAAGCTCTGCCCACTCTTTGCCCAGACGTAGTTTTTTCTTTTCTCATTTATTTATTTATTTATTTTAAAAATTATTTTATTTATTTACTTTTGGCTGCGTTGGATCTTCGTTGCTGTGCATGGGCTTTCTCTAGTCGCGGCCAGCAGGGGCTCCTCTTCACTGCGGTGCGCGGGCTTCTCGTTGTGGTGGCTTCTCTTTGTTGCAGAGCACGGGCTCTAGGTGCGCGGGCTTCTGTAGTTGTGGCTCGTGGGCTCAGTAGTTGTGGCTCGCGGGCTCTAGAGCGCAGGCTCAGTAGTGGTGGCGCACGGGCTTAGTTGCTCCGTGGCATGTGGGATCTTCCTGGACCAGGGCTCGAACCCATGTCCCCTGCACTGACAGGCGGATTCTTAACCACTGCACGACCAGGGAAGTCCCCAGACATAGTTTTTAAATTCTAAGATTCCAGAGAACAGAGTTTGAAAACAATTGCTTATACATTTATAACTCATATCAATCCCTGTTAATACCTGTTTTTTTCTTTTTTTTTTGGCCGTGCCATGCGGCATGTGGGATGTGGGATCTTAGTTCCCCCGCTGGGGAATCGAATTGGTGTCCCCTGCATTGGGATCACAGAGTCTTAACCATTGGACCACCAGGGAAGTCCCTCCTTAATACTTAAAAATACACATGACTTGGTAAAAACAGGTCAAATAGTACATAGTAATAAAGTTATAAAATGAAACTTCTTTTGTGTTCCCCTCCCCCCGATTCAGTCTTTAAAGATCCCATCTATCTGTCATTCCAGAAAAATCTTAGATGCATGTACAGTCTCTGTGTGTGTGTGTGCTTTTTCATCTGTGTGAAGGAAGGTGTAGTGTACACGCTCTTTTGTACTTTGATTTAAAAAATTCACTTATATTCTAGAGCTTTCCCCACAAATGCACATATAGATCTGCCTTATCCTTTTCATAGCTACATAATATTCCACTGTCTGCATATATTATAATTTACTTCAAAAACCTCCCCGCTGACGGATATTTATGTTGCTTCCAGTTTTTTCCCCCATTATACACAATGCTGGTGTGAATACCTTTGCCTTTGTCATGCATTGTTACTCTCTCACAGTTCCTTTGCTAGACCTTGTCTTAATTCTTTCTAGAGCTTCTGCACGAGAGGGCTTCACATTTGAAGGAGATGGAAATTTGAAAGTGAGGTGGTAGCCCCAAATTACAGGCATTTAATTTCTTAAATTTCCTCTGCCAAGAATTTCTTCTTGAAAAAAAAAAAATCAACTTCTCGTTTTTCTAACTTTTTTTTCTTAAGATTTTTTTTTGATGTGGACCATTTTTAAAGTCTTTATTGAATTTGTTACAGTATTGCTTCTGTTCTATGTTTTGGTTTTTTGGCCACGAGGCATGTGGGATCTTAGCTCCCCGACCAGGGATTGAACCCACACCCCCTGCATTGGGAGGCGAAGTCTTAACCACTGGACCGCCAGGGAAGTCCTCTAACTTTTCTAACTTTTAACCTACTTCTCTTTTCTAGACAAATGCCTGCAATAGACAGCCCCTGATCATGGAATTTTCCTGATGTATTCCCAGCCAATAAACATCTCCTGATTAGTTGATTTATAAATTGGCTTTAGGAGAAAGTTTTAGGCACAAATTAGAATTGACACCTGCTTGCCAAGACAGACAGGGATATGCTGTAAATACTGGGACAGGGTTAAATGTGCAAAGTCACGTTATGCATTTTTTTCCCTCTCACAAGTACATAAATAGCTCCCATGTTGTTCCTAAGGACTCAAGCTTGACTTCTTTGGGCAATTAATTAATTGAGGTGTTCAGCGAAGTTGTTTTGTTCTTTTCTGTTTTTAGATCTGGCAAAAGTATATTATGGACTCCTCTAGTGAATGAGCAGACCTATCTGATGAAAGTTACTTTAATATAAGAAGTCCTAGCCTGGAGAAGTTGGGAAAATCTTTTTTCTTCTGAGGGTCTCAATTTCCTCATCTGTCAAATGGGTTGTGTGGATCAGAGAGCTGACAAAACTTTTCCAGTTCAGCTATTCCATAGCTCTTTGAGGGTCATACTGGCTTGTATATATATCTGTGATATCACTGACTTTGGGTGTTTTCTGCCTTAGGTGGGTCAATGTGTTAACCTTGGGAAAGGAGACTTATCCAGACCGGGAATAGGATTCTTACCTAACCCAAGTGTCTGGTAAAAGTGGTTACTAGGCCTTTAGTCATCTGAGATTAGGTTTGGCTGTCTAGAGCAGAGGAAATCAAAATAATAAGGGCTTAAACATGGGAGAAATTAATTTTCATCTCTCACCACTGGTGTGGTGACTCCATGTATCAAAAAATCATGGGTTCCTTCTACCCTTTGCTTTGCCATCCTCGGCTTGTGACTCCTAAGTCTCATGGTCACCTCATGGTCCAAGGTGGCTCCCAGAGCTCCGGCTATCACCTCCACCTTCCAGGCAGTGGCTGGAGGAAACAGGTCCCTCTGCTTGCTGTTTTAGCTCTCTTTGAGTGGTCTTCTCAGAAGTCCCACACTGAGCTGATAAAGTTTTTTGCTAAGGACCCTTTTCACGGAGACATAAGCAGTGTCTCCAAGTCAGGGGACCTGTCTTACACAACCACCTCCCTAGGAATCTGGCACAGTTCTGGACAATAGCAGCCATTTAGTAAGCACTTGTGGTTTGATAATTGAATTTTCTGCTAATTTAATAGTGCATTGGAAAGTCTTTTACTGATATTATTATAGAAGTATGTATAAAGGTCTGTCTTTCCTGCTAGAGACCAAAGGCTCTTGTAGTCGGGCATGTGGACACTTGCCCTGGGAATCCCATAGCACAGTTTCTAGCACATAGTCAGTCCTTTGTAGGTATTTATTTGGTATGGTCAGCAGGCTATTTTTCAACCAGTGCTGATCCTGTAGACTCCAGGGTAAGAACGTTCATTGTTCTGTAACATCTATGATCAGGTGAGGACATTTCTTCCCTTTTGGCCCAGAGCTGGAATTATTTTCATCTTTCCCATATTGAATATGTAGATTGACATGATTTTGGTCTTGCTTTATCTGCTGATGCCAGATGTTGGGGAGGACCCATGTGATCAAAGCCTGTGGTTCTTGAGCTTTGCTGTGTAACATCATCTCTTAGGTACTTGTTAAAAAATGCAGATTCTGGGGCCCAACCAATGTGATTCAGAAGGGTTAGGCTGGGGCCCAGGAATCTGTATTTTCAGCAAGCAGTGCAGGTGATTCTGATGCAGATGGTTCGGGGCCAGCAATCCGAGGAACACCTATCCAAGCGCTGTCCTTGGTCCTGACACGGTATCAGACAGATCCCTGCCGTGTCCAGGAGAAGGTTGCCTGTGTCACCTGGTGTCCGGATGCACCAAAAAGATAAGACTTCTCTCCTCTGTGGAGGAGAAGATTCCTGCTCCATTATTAACATAACGTTTACATTGCTGTTGCTTTATCAGGGGTGAGGGCTGCGATGGTGATGGACACATCCTAACTCTGGTCCTCCAAACTCCAGGGAGGCTGCCACTGCTTTTTTTTTTTATTTTTATTTATTTTTAATTTTTTTATTTTTTAAATTAATTAATTAATTATTTTTTTGGCTGTGTTGGGTCTTCGTTTCTGTGCGTGGGCTTTCTCTAGTTGCGGCGAGCGGGGGCCACTCTTCATCGCGGTGCGCGGGCCTCTCACTGTCGCGGCCTCTCTTGTTGCGGAGCACGGGCTCCAGACGCGCAGGCTCAGTAGTTGTGGCTCACGGGCCCAGTTGCTCCGCGGCATGTGGGATCTTCCCAGACCAGGGCTCGAACCCGCGTCCCCTGCATTGGCAGGCGGACTCTCAACCACTGCGCCACCAGGGAGGCCCGTGCCACTGCTTTTTGATGGTAGTGGTGGGCAGAGGGCGGTGGGACCCCTGGCAGTGGGTACATTGTACTTCTCACCTATACAATAAGGGGTTAATAGGAAGTTCAGCTCAGGTCAGGTGGCAAACAAAGGGAGAGCCCTGCTAGCTCTCACTTTGTGCTGTGCCCAAGTCCGAGGCCAGCCTGGCAGTGCCAAATTATGATTTGGAACTCCCCAAATATATCGCAAATGGTCCACTTCTCTGTATTTCCCCGTTGCCACCCTCATCCAAGCCACTGCCGTCTCTCGCCCGGGAGATTGCTGTCCCTCCCAGCTCCTCTCCCCGCTTTCCCTCTTCCACCCAGCCCGTGCTCCACCCATGAGCCAGTGGAATCATCTCCTCCTCCTCCTTCGAAATTCACGTAACATGAACTTAAACAGTGACAACTGAGCAATGCAGTGGCATTTGGTACATTCACGCTGTTGTGCAACTACCACCTCTGTTTAGTTCCAAAACCTTTCCGTCACCCCCAAAGGAAACCTTGTACCTATTAGCAGCCGCTCCCCGTTCCCTGTCATCCCAGCCCCTGGCAGCCACCAGTCAGCACTCAGTCTCTGTGGATTTGCGTATTCTAGACACTTCATATCGTTGCGGTGCACAGGCTTCTCATCACGGTGGCTTCTCTTGTTGCGAAGCACGGGCTCTAGAGCGCAGGCTTAGTAGTTGTGGCGCACGGGTTTTGTTGCTCCGCGGCATGTGGGATCTTCCCGGACCAGGGCTCGAACCTGTGTCCCCTGCACTGGCAGGTGGATTCCTAACCACTGCGCCTCCAGGGAAGCCCCTAAGATCATTTTTTTTGGAGGTCCAGGTTGTGGCATGGATCGACACGTCATTCCTTTTTTATGGCTGAATGATATCCCGTTGTACTGATGGGCCACATTTTCCCAGTCTGTTCATTCACTGATGCACACTTGGGCCAGCAGAAAAAATTTTAAAAGGTAGTGTCATGCCTCCTCTCCCCTGCTTATGACTCTACTTCAGTGCTTCTCCTCCACTGTCTTGGTCCCTCGTGCTGCCTGTTGACCCATCTGACACCTGTCGAAACACCACCTCATGCCATCTGTCCGCTCCCTCCCTGCCACTTCCCTGGCCTTTCTCTTCTTTGAAAACCTGAGCTCTCTGACTTTGAGCTAGGCTGTTCGCTTTCCTGTAATCTTTTCATGGCTGCCTGAGTTTGTGTCTCCCCAAAGGCAGACCTTGAGACAAAGATTTGGGTGCAGGTAGGTCATTGGAGGGGTGATTGTAGAGAGTGGGGAGTGGAGACAGGGAAGAGAGGACAGGTAATCACAGGTGTGCTAGTGGGCAGATCACAGGGCACCTGGGGCTAACTCCCCCTGGGTGACAGGGTAGAACACACCTCTAAGCATTCCAACCTGGGCGCAAAGAAGCGGGGATTTATCACCTCCTTTCCACCCTTCTTGGCTGGCATTGCCCACACCAGGCTGAACATGCTCCAGGGGCCAGGAGAGCCTCAGGTAGAGAGAGGTGGGTAGAAGTCACCAGCGTCTGGGAGCCGCCCGTCAGTGCCGCAGGTGACCTCCAGGGGGCGCCCAGGGGATGTGGCTTCGCTTTGATGTCCACACTTCTGACAGGCTTTCTCTGGACTTGCGGTTAAGTTCTCTCTCCTGGTATCCTGTTGTTCTCCTTCACAGATGTGATTTCAACTTGTTAGTGTAAGTTGGCATACTTATTTAAGTCAAGTTCGCCTCCTGGATGGCGGCAGCTCTCACCGTTGCTGGTTGCCGTATTCCTTGTGCTTAGGAACAATATTGGCGCACAGTGGATGCTCGGTGTATACGGTCCAGTGAATGAATCAGCGGCTCCAACGTCCGCTGATCTCCCCGCTGAGTTGTTCAGAAGGGCCGTGGTTCCAGGAGCAGGTTTTGATGTCCCAAGGACCTAATCTTTGGCGCTTTTCACCTGAGAATGCACAAAAGCCTGAGATGCAGGAAGCACAGAGCAACTGAGCATATTTGTTTTTCAAAACCAGACTTGATTGTATTTGGATTTTGTGTTCCTTCTTTTTCTTTTTTTTCCTAAAGGGATTGACTTCTCAGAGTAAAGACGCTGGGGAATTTCTTGGAGGTTATTACATATTTTCTGTCACGTGGCCGCCTCTGTTTGTCAAAAGAATCTCAAATTTGAGCTTTCCTTTCTCTGCTTTATGCAATTTGGTTTCCTCTCCCTGTTCCTTCTCTTTCAAGCTTCGGGCTGTTCTGCTGAAGTTAATTCCCAGGAGCGTTAGGTGTTGATTTTATATTTGTTCATTTCTTACAGCGCATTCAAAGAGCGATTTTTATAAGTCCAGTGGTTCCGTTTTCTGGGCTTGATTTTTAAGAAAGGTTTTGTTTGGAAAGCTCTGAAAGTCAGAGAAATGTATGGAAGAAAACGATGAGAAAAGGTGATTGAGATGGGTAAGAAAAGTGGAGGGTTGGGCTCATGTGGGAATTTTATAGTTTTGCAGACCACTATTGATCTGTTTCCTCTCAAAATGCTGGTATTTATTTGCATTTAAAAGTGTTGAGAATAATTAGAAGGAAGGGGATCAGGGAGTTGATAAGAAAAAGGGGAGGTAAGGCAGACAGTAGACCTGAAGGAGATGCGTTCGTTTCTTTGTTAAGAAAATATCAGTAGAACCCCACCCAGTCCCAGTCTCTGATTTAGTGCTGGGAATAGAAGATGAAAGATACAGACCCTTGCTCTCGAGAGACTTACATTCTCTAGAGGGAGACCAAGTTTCAGTCCAGCGTGGTATTATGGTAGCATGTGCCCAGAGAGAAGGTGGGAGGGCAGAACTGGGATGCCAGGCATGGGAGGGTCAGGGAAGGCTTCCTGGAGGAGGTAATGAATGGGCAATTCAGTTTTGTCCATTCAGGAGAGCAACAGAGAAGGGAGAAGATGAGCTGAAGTCTCAGGCTTAGAAAATGTAAGCAAGGAGGAGTGTGAGATTTATAAGTGTTGATGATGCAACCAGACCAGGCGGTTCTGATTTGCTGTGGCATGTGTCCCCAGGGGTAGACCTAAGGCTCTCTGGCCTTGGGAGTTGAACCAGAGTCATAGACAGGATTCTTTGGGTTGTAGGAAACAGAAACTCAAGTCAAACTGCTTAAGGAAAAAAAAAAAAGGAAAAGAAAAAATTTACCTCCCATTTGGGTATATATAAAGAAAAAATTCAGAGGGCTGGCTTCAGGCATGGTTGGATCCAGGAACTGAGGATATTTGTTCCATTGGAGCTTGGTCTCTTTCTTTTAGTCTCTTGGCTCTGCTCTTTTCTGTGTTCTTCTCACAGTGGCAGGATGGCTGTCAGTAATTTCAGCCTACATCCTTGCCTTTCTGTAGGCCCAGCAGAATATCATGCCTTTTTCTCGATGGTGCCAAAGTCCCGGAATTGAGTGTGAGTTGGCCCAGGTGCACACACTTGAGGTTTGGAAGGTGGAGATTAGGGAGAGCTACCTTTTTTCCTTTTCTCCAGGCAAGTGTCATAGCGGAGGTGCCTGGCTTTTCTGGGGCAGAGTCAGCAAAGCCACTGCCTGCCTGCTCATGGCTTTGAGGGGGTGGAGAGGCAGGCGTGGGGACCAGTTTTGATGGGGTGGACCGTAGCAGGCATGGTGCCACAGTGGCAACCTGTAGATTGTGGCTTTTTCTGGATAGTAGTGGCTTCCTTGGGGTACTGGCTTCCAGATGGTGGCAGAGGTGGTGTGATTCTGGAGGGGGCAGCTGGGGTGGTGATTTCCTAGTTCAGCTGGTGGCTTCCTCATCATCCAGGGGACAATACCTCTTCTGTGCCCTGGATCCTCCATGTGGCTTGGAGGGTCCTTTCTGAAATATTAACCTATAGAGCCTGCTTCTTCAACCTTCCCAGTGATCCACTGTAAGCCCTTTGCTTCCCTCTAAGACGTCTCTCTCTGCTTCAGCTAATGGCAGTGGATTCTGTTGTCTGCAACAAAACCCTGACCAACACGTTTAGTGGCTGAGGCTGTCAGGCTGGAGCCGAGGGAATGCACTCCAAGTTGGTTTGGGAATAAGTCCCTGTCTCTTCCACGGTGTCAGTAGTAGAACAAACTCCCCAGGATTGCTATTCTGATTAGTGGCATGTTTCTCAGCTGTCTGCTCCCTTTGACAGGACCTGTTATTCGAGCTGACATCTTCCCAGGGCTCACCAGCACATCTCCCCAGCCCTGCTGAGCTACCTTGCAGGTAAGGCCTCACTCATGGGCCTTAAAAAAACCCCACATAAATGAAACTTCTGACCCTGGATGGTCTAGAGTCAAAGGGTAGGCGTGAGTCCTTGATACCCTCGCTTGACCTCCTCCAATTTTTCTTTTGGGCCACGCTTCACGGCTTGCGGGATCTTAGTTCCCCGGTCAGCGATTGAACCCTGAACCCTGGACCCGGCAGTGAAAGCACCAAGTCCTAACCACTGGATCGCCAGGGCATTCCCCAGGAGACCTTTTTTTTTTTTTAATCAGTCATCAATTTTATACACATCACTGTATACATGTCAATCCTAATCGCCCAATTCAGCACACCACCATCCCCACCCCACCGCAGTTTTCCCCCCTTGGTGTCCATACGTTTGTTCTCTACATCTGTGTCTCAACTTCTGCCCTGCAAACTGGTTCATCTGTACCATTTTTCTAGGTTCCACATACATGCGTTAATATACGATATTTGTTTTTCTCTTTCTGACTTATTTCACTCTGTATGACAGTCTCTAGCTCCATCCACGTCTCAACAAATGACTCAATTTCGTTACTTTTTATGGCTGAGTAATATTCCATTGTATATATGTACCACAACTTCTTTATCCATTCATCTGTCAATGGGCATTTAGGTTGCTTCCATGACCTGGCTATTGTAAATAGTGCTGCAATGAACATTGGGGTGCATGTGTCTTTTTGAATTATGGTTTTCTCTGGGTATATGCCCAGTAGTGGGATTGCTGGATCATATGGTAATTCTATTTTTAGTTTTTTAAGGAACCTCCATACTGTTCTCCATAGTGGCTGTATCAATTTACATTCCCACCAACAGTGCAAGAAGGTTCCCTTTTCTCCACACCCTCTCCAGCA
Source organism: Balaenoptera borealis (assembly GCF_965194805.1). Lineage (NCBI taxonomy): Eukaryota > Metazoa > Chordata > Mammalia > Artiodactyla > Balaenopteridae > Balaenoptera > Balaenoptera borealis. The sequence goes on from NC_138875.1 coordinate 86,633,749, forward strand.
TTTGTTGTTTGTAGATTTTCTGATGATGCCCATTCTAACTGGTGTGAGGTGATACCTCATTGTAGTTTTGATTTGCATTTCCCCAGGAGACCATTTTTAAAAGTACACGCACCTACTTCTATAAGGGCGAATTCCTGGGAAATCGAAAGCAGATCTTTTCAGTTCAAACGCCACTTCCTGGACTGCCTGTCCTTCTTCCAGACGAGGTTCAGCTTCCCCCTTGCATCTCCCTTTGGCCCCTCTGTGCTTTGTTTTCATGCGCTCAGCCCATCATAGTTTGTAATTGGGGATTTCGAGGTGTGATTACTTGGGAGACGTCTGCTACTCCCGCCGGGCCGGAAGTTCTGAATGGCCAGGACGTTGATGCTGACTTGATATATAGAGTATGGGCCTGAGACACCTTTGCTGAATGAGTGATCCCGTGAGCGCGTGGGGGGGTATAAATGTCTCCAGAGCTCCCAAAGTAGGCAAGTGGTGGTGGGCTGGGATAGAGCAGCTTCCTTTAAAGCAAGGATTCTTAGCCCATTTTGCACCCTGGGCCCCTTTGGTAGTTAGGCAAAGCTGTCTCAGGAAAATGTCTTTAAATGAATACCAATTAAAAAAATTGAATCACAAAGGAAACCAATTTTATTGAAATCCAGATATCAAAATACGAGAAAAAAAGAAATTTAGTACATTCACAATGTTGTGTAACCATTATCACTGTCTACTTCCAGAGTTTTTCATCACCCCAAAGGAAACCCCACACCCCTTAAGCTCTTCTTCCTCATCCTTCCCCCTGCCCCTTAGCAACCACTTACTTACTCACTGTCTCTATGGACTTGCCTGATTTGGACATTTCATATAAATGGGATCATACAACATCTGGCTTCTTTCACTTAGCATCATGTTTTCAAGACTCACCTATATCGTAGCACGTGTCAGTACTTCATTCCTTTTTATGGCTGCATCCCATTCCGTTGTAAGCATGGACCACATGCTGTTTATCTGTTTATCTGTTGATGGACATGTGGGTGGTTTCCACCTCTTGGCTGTTGTGAATACTGCTGCTGTGAACACTCACAAGTCTTTGAATACTCGTTTCCAATTCCTTTGGGCATGTACCCAGGAGCGGAATTGCTAGGTCACATTCGGAACTGCAGATCTCACTTACTGAGGAGCCCCAGCCTGCTTCTGAAATGAGAATGGATGTGGGCTTGAGCTATCACTGTGGTCTCAAGGGGATGATGGCACAGCTCTTCGAAGCCCTGGTCCACCCATGAGCTGCTCTTGCCAAATCAACTCCCATGTGGTGACCGAGGCCTGCCCTCATTGACATGGCCAGGCTGCATCTGTCCCCAGCACGCTTTGTCCCCATCACCAGCCTAGTGCCACTGAAGCAGCTTCTGCTGATCTGACCCGTGGTCAAAAGACCTTCCTCCCCTCCCCCACACTTCACTCAGTTCACTCAGGTGACAGCGAGACCCCCCCTGGAAGAAAACCTTCAAAGCCTGGGAAGGGGCGATACTTTTCCTCATGGAAGCAGTCACTGCAGGATGGCTTTAAAATGAAAATTCCATGTCTGTGAGTCTAATTCTGTTTTGTAAATAAGTTCATTTGCAGCATTTTTTCTAGATTCCACGTATAAGAGATATCATATGATATTTGTCTTTCTCTGTCTGACTTACTTCGCTTAATATGATAATCTCTAAGTCCAACCATGTTGCTGCAAATGGCATAGAAAACAAACTAATGGTGACCGAAGGGGATAGTGGGTGGCAGGGGGAGATGAATTAGGAGTTTGGGATGAACGTAAACACACTGCTATATGTAAAATGGATAAGCAACGAGGACCTACTGTACAGCACAGGGAACTATATACAATATCATGTAATACTCTATAATGGAAAAGAATCTGAAAAAGAATATACATATATATATGTGTATAACTGAATCACTTTGCTGTACACCTGAGACTGGCACAGCATTGTGAATTAAAAGTTATTAAAAAAGGTTGATTATAGTAATAATGATACAAAACTATCAACAACAGGCTTTTGGGTAGAAGTAAGCATGCACATTGACTCAGAGGCTATTTTTCTCTTTCAAAGAGCTATCTCAATGTGATGGGATCTGTGCATTTTGTTAATTATATGATTCAATTAGATAAAATGATGGTCAAATTTAAAAAAATGGAAATGCCCCTCCTAGATGTGAGTGCTGATTGAAGCTCGTTAAGCCCTGAAAGAGGCACGGGGAGTCTGAAAATGCCCCGCAAGGAAACTGCAAACAGCCCCCTCTCCTAACATCTGCACCAAGTCACTGCCGTCTCTCAGCTCTGTCCTCAGTTTCCCCATTTGTGCGATTAGGGGATTGAACCATTTTAGTGTTTCCCAAATATCAGTCAGCATCAGCTGTCTCTAACTCATTTTTCACTGAAATATGTTTCCTTCTGACAGCAAGCATACACCGGTGTTAGCACGAATGGAAAACCAGTGTCCCTTGAAATAATTCGGAGGCAACAACTAAAGTACTTTCGTTGGCTTCCTTTTGTTTTTATTGGTTTTCATTTTAATAGTTTCTTTTTGGAATCCTATTATGAAAGAGCCATGTTGCAAACCAAGGCCCCGGAAAGAGGGTTTGAACCCTTCCTTGTTCCTGGCAGCCCCTGCCCTTCCCCAGCTGAGCCACGATGCAGTTATGGGGGTGGCTGGAGGGCTTGATACTCTTGCCCCGACCCTGACTGCCGGGGAAAGACCCCTACTGAGCAACCCTGGCCCTCCCCTTATCCACCCCTGCAAGTTAATCCTGGTTGCAGGAAGCCGTGGTAAGAACTAGCATCCTTCGGGGTTCTGACCCTGGAAGGCACGGCCAGGGCGCAGTCTGTGGAGAGCTCGTCGCACTCCGGCTGGGGGTCCCCTAGTGCCTCGCGGCCAGAGAGCCAGTCGCCAGGATGGGGACCTTAGTGGGAGCTGGTGCAGGTCGACGCAGCCAGGTTCGGAGGGCCAGCAGTCATTCCTGGAACCAAGAACCAACGTCAGGTCTGGCTGATTGGAGCGCAAGCACCCTGGCTCCCTGCTCACCCAGAGCATGGGAGGGACCTGGCACTGGGCACAGGCCTCGGTCCTGTGGGTTCTTCTGCCAGGTGTGCAGACCACGCAGGTGGGGACGGCTGGGCAGGGGGCACAGACCCGCTCAGCCTCTGGCTTCCTGTGCATCGCAGCCTTGCAGGTGCCACGGACCTATCCCACTGCCCTGCCCCCCAGCTGCCCCTAGAGATCCCGGCTCTGCGGTGGGATCACCAGCTCTCGGGCCAGGCCTGCTTTGAGGTGCCTGAACTGACCTGCCCAGACACCTCTGTGGCCTGCTGCAGGCTGGGGGAGCCACAATCCCGATGATCAAGGTGACGCGAGCCAGGAGGTTTGTGTGCTGCTCCCACGAGGCCGGGCAGGCATAGCCCTGCCGCTGACTGCAAGCAAGTGCCTTTCGACCGGGGGGACTCTGGCCCTGGCAATGACCAGTGGCACCTCTCCTGTGATCTAATTGGCTTTCTGCTTGGTGACAAGGGATAGCTCAGGATCGAGTGGAAATTGCTGGGCTGAATGGAATGTCGGTCCCGTTAGATCATGAAAACCCCCATCGCTGTCAGTGTGAGCTTGGGCAGCGGCCCTCCTCTCTCCCACCTTTCCTGCCACCACCGGAACGAGAGCCTGTTTGGGGTTAGGGAGCTAGCTGATCCGTGTAAATAATGCATAGGATTATGAATATGAATAGAGCACCCGCTAAATCCACGAGGAAGTCAGCTTCCTGGGCTGCATCTCTCGCCCTGTTTATTGACGTGCCATCCCAACTCGGGTGCCGTGTTTCGAAACAGCGTGCCAGTGTTATGGTTGTGATTACTATTATTATTTGTGTGGCGGCATTTGGAGGCCTTTATTAAGTGATCCCCATTTGCTTCGGCATGAATGCACACTATGCGAGACTTGGGGACAGTTTCAGTGTCTCTGGCGCACACAGTGCCATTTAAGGAAGAAGCCCCAGATTCCAGGGTTGGCCTCTGTGTACAAACAAATACTGATTTTTCCATTTCGGGCTCTTTTGTGGAATGTTCAAGTGCTTTGATTCTTAAAGCAGAGCTGGCTCTCAGGCGTGTTTCATCCTGCCCTTTGTTCCCTTGGATGGAAGTGATGGATTTTGCAGTCTGGAGGAATCCGTCATTTTGGCTCCATCTGCTTGTTAAGCATCTCCAGTGTCTCTGATGTGACACTGTATGGAGTTTTAGAATTTCATCTTATCTCCCATTGGGAGAGCCTGGGTGGATGGCGAAGGGGGCAAGGGACAGTGTTTTCCACTTGGTTTAAGTTATTACCATCTGGGCATGGGATGGATATTTTTAGGAGACATTAAGTCAAGTGAAAGGAATATGAGAGGTTCCCTGTCCCTATGCAGGGACATGCCTTCTATGTGCTTCTTGATTGCTGCCAGTGACGAGGTGCTCACTACCTAGGAAGGTAACTCAATCCATCAAAGCTCAGATCTGGTTGTCATGGCTTGCTTTTTTCTTCTTCCTTTGTGCCCATAATCATCCACCCCTTTGAGTGTCCAGAGTTGTTCTGAACAAGTCTAACCATGCTTACCTATTTGACAAACATTCTCTCCCTGCTGCTTTTAGTTTGCTGACAGCTTGCCTGGGACAGTTTCATACAAAAGGCTGTATCTAGTCCAGAACCTCCCAGGAGATCAGTTCTGGGGGATCCTGGTGGGTTCCCCCAAGATTCTGCTTGTTCACAGAAGATGGGATATGAGCTAGTCTTTTATGCCTCAGCCAGCCCTCTCCTGTCTGCATTCTGTTGAAAGACATTCCTCGAAGATTTTGCTATGTGGCTGGTTCCCAGCCCTGATATTCTTGCTCCCTCCCCAATTATCATTTTTGGTCCTGGGGCGCTGATATACCTTTAATCCCAGGGAGGCATGTGACCAATCAGAGATCCCATTCTGGCCAATCAGAGCATAGCATCTCCCCCAGCCGCTGTCACTGGCTCTGGGATGGACCTGACCTGTTGGACCATCTCAGAACTTTTACTGGAACAGTGCAAGAATGTGGTCTGTGTCATCCTCCCCTCCAAACCCCGGCCTCCCCCCCCACCCCGCGACCCCAACCCCGCCAGAGGGCATGAAGTAGGACTTCCCACTTGCCTTTTCATTTCCTTCAGCCAATAAACTCCCTTTTCCACTGAAGCCAGCTTGAGTTGGTTTTCTGTGATTTGCAGCTAAGAAACGACCTGAGGCACTTAGTGCTTCAGGGCACATCCTTCAGCATTACTTTGGATTTGCACATAGATTCTCTGCAGCCAGGATGCTACAGCAGAAGACTTTAAAAGAAAATCCCGACCAGCATGATTTTTATTCCCAGAAGCAAATCTTGGAGATGGTGGCCAGGAAGGAGATTCCGAAATACCATCCACAGGCATGTTGATACCCAATGCTAGTAGTTTAAGCAACGGTTCTGCAATTCTGAGGCCCCTGATCTTATCTTCCTGCAGGGGGAGAATTAGGAGCTGGTGGGAGACACATCTAAGAAAACCGAACCTCAGAGACACCTGAAGAAGCAGCTTTATGAGTATAAACCAGATTACTTCCATCTAGCCTTATTTAAATATCTTAGAGCTCAAAACGGGTTTATCTCAGAGGAGAAAAACAGAATGAAATCTCTGACTGGAGACTTGAATTATTGTAATATTTTAGGTAGGTTACCAGGGGCCATCAATTATTACGTTGCCACTGGTCCTTTACTACACCAACTTTATTACCTTTATCTGGATTTATACAGCGTTGGATAGAGTTTATATGGCTGGATGCATAACAAAAAACCTTTCAGTGTGCTCATGGCTTTGTGTCTGAGTGTGCCCCATGGAAGAGCTAATAAATTATAAAGCAATCTATCTATTCTACTTAAAGGTATAAACCCAGTTGATTCAGGCTGTTTTATTTATATTTTGGTATGCTTCAAGCTGGTGTTTTTTGTGGGAAGGAGCCTCATGGGGGGAGGGGCGGCAGAAGTGGGGGAGTGTCTGCCCAGAAGTTGTTACGGTCAGTCGTCAGCTTGTACCATGATTCCCCTTCTCCCTCTGCCCACTCCTGCTCCCCTTTCCTCCCTTCCACAGGTGCCCTCCCAAGGATACACCCCAATAACCATCCTTCACTATTCCCTTCATCACAGTCTTCTTCCTGGGGAACCTAACTTGTGACATCTCCCTCTTACTAACCAGCTACCTGGACCCCAGACTTCCTCCTTCACCCTCACCCCCAGGTCACATAGCTCGTAAAGGACTTAGTGCCACGTAAACCTCACCTTTGCCCTAAACCAGTGGTTACCAGTCTGGGGGCCAGGCAGGTAGTTAATAAGAGGGAGTTGTCTTAGTGAGTTTTGGCTGCTGTAACAGAATGCCATCGACTGGGCAGCTTAAACACATTTATTTCTCACAGATCTGGAGGCTGGATGTCTGAGATCAGGGTGCCAGCCTGGTTCTGGGTGAGGGCTCACTTCCTGGCTTGCAGACGGCCACCTTCCTGTTGTATCTTCATAAGATGGAGAGCAGAGCAAGCTCTTCTTAGAAGCGCAGTACTCCTATTCACGGGGGCTCCACCCTCGTGACCTAATCACCTCCCCAAGGCCCCACCTTTTCATAGTATCATACTGGAGGCTAGGATTTCAGCATATGAATTTCAGGGGGACACAAACAGTCAGTTCATAACAGGAGGTGCTGCAGGTTGGGTTCCCAGGAAGAAGACTCTGGGGCAGAGATTAGAGTGCAGGGTGTGTAATTGCACGTGTCCCCATTGGGCTGAGATGGCTAAGCTTTCACACCCCTGGCCTCCATCGGTCATTAGCTGTGCGTC